>NC_071355.1:12367767-13015517 GCF_943734655.1 Sabethes cyaneus | reverse complement strand
TGAGTGCTATGCAAAACAAATTCTTTATTTTTCTGATCAGGTGCCGATTCGCACTTTTACCCCACTAGCGGGGCAAAAGTGCGAATACAGCGGGGCAAAAGTGCGAAGCTTGAATCCATGAAATTAGTACAGCAATAGCTAAGAAAACCATAATATCTTGAATCTGCAATATGTTTCGGAAAGGAATATTCTCAATTTAAGCTATTCCCATTTTCCGCTGGTGTACTGCAGCCTCCGTCAGATCGAAACTCTACCAAACGTTTCTTTTTTGTTTCTCCAGTGTATAAACGCTGCTGTGTTGCTTCGGCCAGCATGTGTAGAGCACACAATTTTCTGCAGGCCTTCCATTTCGAGTGTTTGTAATACAGTGCCTAAAACTGTAAATAATTACCTATACATTTTGGCCTCGTCCATGAATCGAACTTTTGCCCCGTCCTTGAATCGCACTTTTGCCCCACTAGGCGCTTGACGGGGTTTGATCAAATTATGGAAAAACGAATATATTTTGTAAATTCTTCTCACGGCATTTTGAAAAGAGATATGAGTGTGATGTTAAACGTTGCTACAATTTTTCAACAAGTAATATCCTGTTGATAACGTATTTGCCGTATAACGAAATAGTATGTCAAAAGCACTCTAAAATAACATTTACACATAACTCAGCAAGCAGCCATGCTTCGTAAACAACAAATGTTTACGATAAATTCAACCTGTCAAAGTAGTCATCCATCCATGTCAATGTAGTCAATTTACTCGGAATCTGCACTGATAAATCATTGAATCGCACTTTTACCCTCATGGCGCTTTTGCCCCTCCTTGCTCTGTTTGGTTTTTGACGCATTGATTTGTAACCCAATCCTCCCAGCCTCTGTTATTAGCCTGGCGTAGATTGCCTCCATCACATAGCGGTCCCAAATCGCTAAGACGCGAGCTGCTGTTTTTCACAAATAGGTGGATTAAATCGGATTTTTATAATATTTATTTCAAAACTCACTAAATATGAGTCCTAGCGTCAAACAGTCTTCAGAGAAAATGCGTATTTTAACGTACTGAATAACTTTCTAGAACATTTGAAAGCAATGAAAAAATTTTGAGCAAAGTTAATGAGCAGAAGTGAAATTTAAATGCTTCTTTTTAAACAAGTCATCATATTTGGCATTTTAAATAAGTCATTAGTAAGAGATAGATAGTTATTATATTCGGCAAAGTTCTACACCTTTTCTAAAGAAATTTTTTTGAAGGTATTTGAAATCATCCTAATAGGTGGATTCACGGTCACCTTAATAACGAAAAACACGGAAGATGCGTGCCGCGTAGAAAAAACCGTGCTATTTCGAGAAACCGTGCAAAAAAAACTGTGTAAAAAAATTAATGAGTTATGGCCTAATCATAATAATAAAGTGTAAACAAATGAACAAAAACTGACAAAAAATGTCTAAACGTGATTCTGCATCTCAATTTTTAAGTATTCCACATTTATAAGATTTTTGAAGCTACTGCCACTGATCATTGTTAAATTGGGATCTAGTCAATCGAGATGGTTCCAGAACGGTTCTGAAGTTCTAGAAGGTAAGATTTTGGGATCTTTACTATTCTCGCTGTTCGTGAACGACGTTACTCGCCTGTTGCCTCCTGGAACAAGCCGATATAATAAAATTTAATCTGCCAATTGAAACCACATCAGATTGTTTGCGTCCTCGGAAATTGATCAATTTGTTTGCCGATTGGTGTAACTATAATCGTATGCTAATCAGTATTCAAAAATGCAGTAATCAGCTTTACCAGTAAAAAAACAAATAGCCCATAGTGTTCGATTGCTGTATTAACGGTTCGTCACTACAGCGTATAGTAACACAGTACCTAACAGATCTGGGCGTTGCACTATGGCGCAAAGCTGGCCAAAAGTCAAAAATCCAATTTCAAGCTTTTTCCATTATTATACTTTTATCATTTTCTGGAATACTTTGGGAGGTTAACCTGAAAATTCTAGTCAGTTTGAAGTTAAAATGAATTTTTGACAAATATCTGAAGTTGAACATGTTGAAGAATGATATTTTGTTCTTCCATACAAAATGTATGGGAAATTCAACACCAATATTCAGCTACCAAAAAAGTATGGCGGGAAACGTCAGAAAACGATCACATTAAATGCATCTTATAGGACATTTTCTCTACTTTTTGGAAATCTAGGTGGCTTTCTGCGCTCTGCTGCGCTAAGGAAGTAATATCGACTTTTTGGCGGGTATATTAGAAGCGATTTCCTCTTCTTACATGAAGGAATGATTTTCTCTTCCATAGGCGAATTCCACGAAAGTCCTCATTAGAAATGCTCGGAGGTGTTCAAATTTTGTGTAGTTGTTTCTTTTCGGAAAGTTTTAGACCCCTGACTTTTTACTTGGCGCTTAGGGTGTCTTTTTCTGAGTTAGGGTGGTGCCAAAAATCATCATTTTTGACCAATTTTCTCTCTTTAAAAATTCGTAACTGTTGAATTACTGAACCGATTTGAATTTATTTTTATATAGTTAAGATACCTTACGATTGCGCTTCGAAGAGCTAATTCTATGGTTTGAATGAGCTTAGTGGATATTTACAAGTTTTTTTTGTAATATTTTTTTATGGTTTGTGAACCACCCTAATGCATTATGATACAAGTTTTTTATGTTTTCTACGGTAAATACAAAATTTGCCATCTCACAAACAAAAACCACAATAAAACAAGTAAAAACACGAAACTATTTTTTTTTAATTTCATGAACCATCCTAATGAGCGATCAGTTTTTTCGATTTTTGATCTCAAATTTGAATTCAGTGACCCAAAATTAGTTAAAGATGTTATATTCAGCCGATTTGAAGTAACTTTTGACTTTTGGCCAAGCTTTGTATGGAGGAGCGCCACTGTGCGCTGTGCTACCCGTTCTCCTCTTATTCGACACTCGACAGTGACTGGGTCGAGTCGAGTTGCTCGACATGACTTACGTAGTAGGGCCCTATTTTTGTGTTAATATTTCATGTTCAATTAAGGTTACGGAGCTTTGCTGACTGTGAAGAGAATACATGCATAGATACGATGCACACAATTAAAACAAATATCGCGCAACTTATCAAAGCGCATAAACGCATTTCAACGCAAGATTTCTTAAGGATTAGTTAGCTAATGATGCCACCAACCAATTGATGCAATGCAGATGCATTCAAGTATATTTGTTTCTCTGCAATAAGCTGAAGAGAGCAAAGGCGAAGAGAATCTCTCTTGGTTAAATTGGACCTTTTGATAAATTGCTTGAGAAATCTTGCAAACTGATATAATTCCATTATCTAGAATTTTGCTCGAAATTTCGCGAAATCGCGTAAATGACGAATTTTAAAATTCGGTTTCGCGAAATTTCGAATGAAATTTGACGAAATTCAACGAAATATTTTTAAGATTTCGCGAAACTAGAATTTCGCGAATTCTTGGGTTAGGCGAAATTGTACGAAAAAATTCGAAATCTCGCACAGGCCTACTATGAACTGGTTGGAAGGTCTCAGCAGCCTTATTTTCAAAAAGGGCCATCGACTCGAATGCAGCAATTATCGAGACATTACTCCCCTCAATTCTGCATACAAAATTCTCTCCCGCATTCTGCTTCTCAGACAGAGACCGTTGGAGGAAACCTTTGTTGTCGAATGCCAATGTGGTTGTCGAGAGGAACGCTCCACGACGGACCAAATGTTCACCTTGCGACAAATCCTCGATCAATTCCGGGAATTCCTCAACTTGCAGACTCATCATCTGGTTACAGACTTCAAGGCGGCGCACGATTCAGTTAAATGAAATGAGCTGTGGCAGATTATGCTTGAACATGGTTTTTCAATAAAACTGATTGGGCTGATACGTGCCACCGATGATGGTTCAAAATGGTTGGTTTTTTGAAAAAAATAAATTATGACGTGGATGGCCTCTAGAAGAACTCTGCTCCTCAATATTTAACGGCGGACAAACTCGGATGTCCTTACCACTCTGTACCCTCATTCGTGGTGTTTCTGCTTGCTTTTTTAGTATTTCAGTGACTTCCAGGATCCTGCTGACTTTGATTGCTCAACTTACTAGTTATAACGCCGGTGATAGAAGTTCAAGCTTGGAATCCGTTCAGAAGAAACATATTTTCATTTGGGCTGACAGTGATTTACAGATGGTTTCGGCCAGTCGGACACGATAATAGTAGCCTGAAGTCCAGTGCGAGAAATAGACAGGAATTTTAGTGACGAAACTATTGGTTTGGAACTAACAAAGCCGCCCTAAGGTTTGACGTCAGGTATTAAAAACCTTTTCATGGTGAATAAACGCTTAAGCTTGATGCACAAAATTTTATTATTTTTGTAATTGAAATCGGGTTCTAAATTACAAATGTCGCCTTGAAGGCCAACAGTTAGTCGTTAGTCCTCTTTAACTAATCTGTTTCACAATTCGTCAAAACGTTATCCATTTTCACTACCGACCAGTTTATAGCCCCAGCAAGTAGCCACTAATTTGAATGAAATTTCACCGCGAGCGGGTTGGATCGACTCGCAATACGTTTTTCCGATCACGGAAAAACGTAGTGGAGCAGCCCCAGTTAAACGAAAACGTAACAAAAAGATAGTAATATTTGGTCTAAATAAAAATTAAATTCTTTGAAATAAATTATTGGACCAATCTACAAACTTTAATCATTTGCATTTACTTAAAACAAATTCTTCTTCAGTTTCATCTCTGGAATCTCCCTGCTCGGTACACCCACCGAGATCTACGTCTACGGCATCCAGTACATGTACATCGTAGGAGGCGTCATCTCGATGGGATTCATCATGATGTACATCTACCTTCCGGTGTTCCACAATCTGCAGCTTACCTCCACTTATCAGGTACAATTTAATTTAAAACCGGTTAAATCCAAACTAACGCCTTATTGCGTCGTTCGCAGTACCTCCAAACCCGCTTCGACAAACGCATGCGGCTGTTCGGTTCAATCCTGTTTACTTTCGCAACGGTGAGTAGCCCGGTCAATGTCAGCCGAAAGTCCATCCAACCGGAAACCGACCATTAACTCATTGAGCAGTTCTGAAACGAGATAAATCTGTTCAACTGTTCCGAACCAGCAAATCACTTTAAGTCACTTTCTTCACCGTTTAGGGTTTCACACGTTCTCGTTCTCGTTTCTCGTTCTCTAGATGGCCTGGCTGCCGATCGTCATTTACGTACCGGCGTTGGCTTTCAACCAAGTGACCGGAGTGAACGTCCATCTGATCACGCCACTGGTTTGTGTGATCTGTATCTTCTACACGTGCGTCGGTGGGTTGAAGGCCGTCGTTTGGACGGATGTCGTGCAAACGGTGCTGATGTTCGGTGCAATGATTTTGATTATCGTCAAAGGGACCTATGACGTGGGTGGGTTTTCCACCGTCATGGATCGAGCGATCACAAGTGGGCGGATCGAGGGACCTGATTTACGGTTTGATTTAACGACGCGACATAATATTTATTCGTGCGTCATTGGTGGTGTGATTTACTGGTTGAAGACTAACGCCGTTAGTCAGAATATGATCCAGCGGTACCTTTCGCTGCCGACGCTTCGGTCGGCAAAGCACGCCCTGTGGACGTTTATTGGAGGAACGCTGTTCCTGTTGGGCCTGTGCTGCTACAGTGGACTGCTGATCTACGCCAAGTATCATGATTGTGATCCACTGACGACGAAGTTGGCTGTTGCGAAGGATCAACTGTTGCCGCTGCTTGTGATGGATACGTTGGGTGATTATCCCGGTTTACCGGGATTGTTCGTTGCTGGAGTGTTTTCAGCGGCGCTCAGCTCACTGTCCACCGGGTTGAATTCAATGTCGGCCGTGGTGCTGGAGGACTTTTTCAAGCCTTTCACCAATCGACCCCTCAGTGACAGAGCTACGGCGTATGTTATAATGTCCCGTATTTAAGTATGCTGAAATTAAGCATCATTTTTGTATTTCAGAATAATTATGCGAGCTGTTGTCGGTGTATTTGGAACGATTTGCGTAGTACTGGTTCTGGTTGTTGAGAAGCTGGGTGCTGTACTGCAACTTTCCATGAGCTTGGGAAGCGTTAGCAATGGTCCCTTACTGGGGATCTTTACCCTTGGGGTGCTAATTCCTTGGGCGAACGGAACGGTAATAATTTTTAATAACCATAGTAATAGAATATAGCACTGTAAAATATATATTTGTCGTCAAAGGGAGCCATCGTGGGAGGAGCCATTGGACTGGGTATTATGTCGTGGATTTGCTTCAAAGCCCAGATTGCGATCGCTAGCGGAGAGATGAAGTTTGAACCGAAACCAGTGAATACGCAGGGCTGTAGTTATACCTACATTGCGTCGGAACCGATGAGCATGCTGGCGGCCAATGCAACAACTACGGCTGTGCCGCCAAGGTAAGCAAATCTCTCTCTAGCTTGGCAAACTAAGCTAGTCGAGTTTATATTTGAGTGTTTGTTTTTCACCGTTTTAAAGTGTTTTTCAACCAAGAGAGGAAGTGAAGAATGATTATTTTCATGAACTGGAATTTTCGTCTATATCGAATATATTTTGGGTTGTGCAATGGCAGGTGGGCAAGTGGGGCTCGCACCCACGCTCTTTAGGTTGGCATTCGAATGTTTTACTCACTAAACTACTGCCGTCCGTTATATTAGGTAGTCTAATACCTAGTTTTGTTTTACTCTCCCAATTCTATCATTCTATTTTGGATGATACACTGATCACACAATGTACTGCATTGTCTAAGTCACGGCCAATGCGCCTTCACCTTTTTTAAATAGCGTGGGACAGGAATTTGCGCTCGACAGGTTAGTGTAAGATTCATTCTCATTGACCACAAATGAAATGGATAACTTTTGTGCAATCTGTTAAGCAGATGTCTAGTTTTATTTCACATGCTACATGCTACTTAAGACGTCAAAAAAAATCCCACTGCGATCTGGAATATTTCCAGGAAAATGGAACCATAATTTATCAAATTATTTTTTCATTAAAGGCCAATCTAATGTGGTTCTTTTAAGACTAATTGCATAAAAAAAGTGAAGATAGAGCCAAAAGTGTAACTGCAAGTACCATCATTTTTGATGTCGGGGACGTAAAGGTTAAGCACCTATTTGAAGTCCACTAACGGAATCTAGTGAATCTTGTTTCAAGCCCAATTTCAAATACAATTTCAAGTGCAATTTACATTTATATCCAATTTCATTTCTTCCTTTAAGTGCAATTTCAATTTAATTTAAAATCCAGCTTTAAGCATAATTTCAAGTCCGCATTCAAATCCAATTTCAAGTCTAGTTAGAAGTCCCGTTTAAAACCAAGTAATTTCTATTTTTAAGTTCTTTTTCGCTTTTCATCACTTTCATTTTTACTTTCTCTCTCTCTCTCTCTCTCTCTCTCTCTCTCTCTCTCTCTCTCTCTCTCTCTCTCTCTCTCTCTCTCTCTCTCTCTCTCTGTTCCTTTTCTTATCTTTTTTCCGTCGCATTTTCGTCCTTTTCCTGAGTTCCGATTTCCCTTTATTCTATTTTTCGTCCTTTTTGTCTCGTGTTTTTTCATTTTCTGTCCAACTTTGGACTTTTTTCTTTTATTCGGTCCCGGTTTTCGTTTTTCGTAACTCCTTTTCGATCCCGTTTTTCATTTCCATCTGTACCGTTCTTTCTGTTATTATGTCCTACTTTTCTTCCTTCTCCTTTACACTTCGTCCCATTTTTCTTAAGTTTGCATATTTTCTCTTTAAACTTTTCGTTTTCTGTCCCATTTTTCCAATTTTTTTGTTCTTGATTCTCCGCTTTTATATCGCATTTTTCTCTCCTTTTTTGTCGTTTTATCTACTTTTCCACCTGATAGAAAAGGAGAAAATATGGGAGCATGAAAATGGAGAAATGGAACAGAAAACGAAAAATATATGTAGAGAAAAAATGAAAATGGAATGAAACTGATTATAAAAATGGACTGACGTGACAGATGAGAAGGAAAAGCAGGACCCAATAAAAGAAAGAACGGAACAGACGAAAACGGAAAAAAGGAGAAGAATTAACGGGTTAGAAAACAAAAAACGAAAACTGAACAGAAAAGAGAATAATCATGATTGACAATGGTGAAAACCGGGATAAGAAAAGAAGGGAAATAGTCAAGATAAAAAGGGATGTTCAGAACAAGAAAAAACGTAACAGAAAAAGTGAGAAAACGAGCAAGAGAACAAACTAGACAAAAGAAATCGGAACGAACAACAGAGGAAACTAAAAGGGAGAAAGCATCGCGAAAACGGGACACAAAGGAATATAAAGATTGGACAAAAATGGAAAGGAATGAAATAGAAAAAGAAGAAAAGAAGAACAGGAAAAAAGACCAAATCAAACGGTAATGCTGGAGGTGAAAAGACGAACAGGCGGGAGCTGAACAAGCAAAGCGAAAGGCAGAAAAAAGTGACAGAAAAGATGAAAAAACGGAACATCAAAGGGAAGAAATACGGAACAGACGAAGACGTAAAACGAGAGGGAAAGTAGATAAAAACAGATGCAAAAAAGACTGGAAACGAGAGAAAAAGAAAAAAAAAGAAAACGAAAAAGAAAAGAAGGAAATTGTGGAACATGAAACGGAGAAAAAAAGAACAATGAAACAAGAAACACGGGACAGAAAAATAAAAACAACCAAGAGTGGAAAACAGCAGGACAGTGAGAGCAAAAGGAAAAGATGAGAATATACGGGAGCATCCAAATCTAAAAACGAAAACAGGAAAAACGACATAAAAAGAATAGGACGGAAAAGATAAACAAAATGTGACAAAAAAGGAGGAAGAAAATAAAAACAAAGGAAAATAAAAATGTAAAACGAATTTAAAAAGCGAAAAAAGACGGAAACCGGGACCAAACAAAAGTGAATCAAAGTCGAACGGTCGCCAAAAATCGGGACTGCGGAAAAGAGCAAAAACGGAAACAGAAAAAACAAGAAAATGATCGAAAAAGAGAAAAGGGAAATAAAAAGAGAAAATGATAGGAAGAGAAAACGAGAAAGGGAATGCAGAAGACAAGAGAAATAAAAAGAGACAAGAAGAATAGCAAAACAAGAGAAAAGAGATCGAAGGAGAAAGTTGGGACATAAAACTGGGAAAAAACGAAGAACAGAAAAACGGACTAAAGAGAAAAAGACGAAAAAATGGTAGATAAAACTGGAGACGAAAGCGAAAAAAGGGTGCCAAAAATAGAAAAGGGGACGTAAAAAAAAGAAAAGAGTTAACGGGTTAGGAAGTAATAAACGATACTGGAAAAGAAAAACGGAACAGAAAAAAGGATAATCATGATTGAAAAGGCGAAAAATGCGACAGGAAAAGAAGAAAAATAGAAAAGGGAAAGAGCAAGACGGAACAAAAAAACGGAACGGAAGACTGAGGAAACCAAATGGAAAAAAGTATCGCGAAAACGAAATATAAATGAATGGAACAAAAAAGGAATATGAATGGAAAAATGAAACAGAAAAAGAAGAAAAGAAAAATAGGACAAAAGGATCAAATACTAAGGCAAAGCTGGAGAAAAAAAGACGAACAGGAGAGATCGAAAAAAAACAAAGCGAAAGCACAATAAACATGAAAAGATTAAAAAAACGGGCCCAACCCGTCATCTAAGAGAAGCAAACCGGAGCAAACGAAGACTAAAACGAGAGGGAAAACAGAAACGAAAATGAGAAAGAAATAAAAAAAACGAGTGAAAAGAAAACTGAAAAACAGACCGAAAACAAGAAAATGATGGGACATGAAACGGAGATAAACGAAACAGTGAAACAAGAAACACGTGATAGAACAAAAATGAAAAACGAGAGAAAAAGTGGAAAAACAACAGGAAAGTGAAAAGCTAGAAACGAGAACAGAAAAACAGGAAAACAACAAGTATATGCAAGTAAATCTTTTCTGTAATCCAGGAATAACTTCATTTGGGCCGATTTTTCTAAACATGTGCTTGCTTTAAAAATTCAAATCTCAGGAACTAAGTACCGTAGAGCAAATAGGTTTCTATGAAAATGTGACTAATTTCTCTTTGCAATCCAACGAAAATATCATTTCCAACAAGTTTTTCATAAAATTTTGAACGCTAATGAAAATTTGATTTTCCTGGGCTTCAAAAGTTCATATCTCAGCAGCCGAGCACCGTGTGGCAAACATTTTTGAGCGAAGCTGCAAGTAGATCTCCATAATTAAGGAAAAATATTGTATATATTGTAAAATATTGTATTGTTTGCATATCGTTGGTGGACAAAACAAATTTCGTATGTGCCTCTGAGACTTGCTGGGCTTTTTCCAACATTCATGCATATAAAAAGCTGTAAAAATAATCAAACAGAAAATTTTGTACCAAATTTGGATTGTCAGTGCCATACATGGGCATTTGCGGGTGATGATCGGGTAATGAAAGTGTATTGAAAAATATCTATTGTGCTTCTCTGAATCCCCGCCGGTTGCTCCACATTTAATTTTACAATGCATTTACGAGGAAAAGTAAAATATTCGAGGAAAAAAAACAAAAAAATAAAACGGAAAAGAAAAACAGAAAGTGACAGATAAGGAGAACGGCACAGAGGAAAACAAAAAAACGTAAACGAAAGTAAAAAGCGAAAAAAGACAAGCCGTCCTGATTTTACATTAAGTGAATAAAAGTCGAAAGGCGGACAGAAAATGACAAAAACAAACAAGATAGAAAAAGAGGAAAACTGGAAGAAAAAAGACGAAAAACGGAACAGAGGAAAATCAGAACTCAGAAAAAGATCTAAAACGGGACGGAAAAAAGAGAAAAGAAAAGGAACAGAAAAAGAGGCAATAGCGGGCAGAAAAGAAAGAAGAAAAGCGAAAAGAGAAAAATCGAAATAAGAAAGGGAATACAGTAGACACAGTGAATTGCTATTCTTCTATTCTCTTTTTATTTCTCGGAAGAGAAAAGAAAAAATAGCAAAGCAAGAGAAAAAAATTGATAGACAAAGTTAGGACAAAAAAACGGAAAAAACGAAGAAAAAAATAGGAAAAACGGACCAAAGATGAACGAAGAGAAAAATACGAAAAATGGGAAATAAAACCGGAAACGAAAGCGGAAAATGGGAGCCAAAAATGAGATAAACGTGATAGTAAAAACGGAAAACTAGGGTTTCAAAAAGAAGAAAAACGAAACAGACGAATGTGGAAAACGAGAAAGAAAGGAGATAAAAGAAGTTAAAAAAGGACGAAAACTCGAAGTGAGAATAACGAGAAATAGAGAAGACGGAAAACGAGAAAGAAAATAACAAAAGACGAATGGAAAACATGGGGTAAAACAAGAAAAACGGAACAATGGAACAAGAAACATGGGACAGTCAAAATGAAAAAACGGAAAAACGGAAGGAAAGTGATAGCAAAAATCAAGAGAAAGGTAGATAAATGGAAAAATGTAAAAAAGGGACCGGAAAAGAAAAAACGGCGCTGAAAAAATGATAAAAACGCGTGAGAGAATAAGACGAAAAATGTTAATTCTAATTTTATAAGTATAATAATATATCAGCTATTCATTGAGACAAAATTGTCAGATGAATTACACCAAATAAATGAATAAAAAGATATCACAGAAAATATTTTTCAAAGTCAGCTGTTGGATAAGAACCCAAAAGTATACTTCTGAACTGTTTGATAAAATTGTGTTTAGCCAGCAAAACGACTCTCAATTGTTATGCAGACCAAAAAGCCAGTCTTTTATTGAAATCAATTTGTAAATAGTAAATTTTAAAATTTCTAATTATATTTACGTTTATCCTTTCTGAACAGTGAGCCGGCCGAATTCGCCCTGTACCACATCTCCTACCTGTGGTACACCGCAATGGGAGCGTTGATCACGATCGTCATCGCCGTGATCGTATCCTTCCTGGTGGGTGCGAACAAACCGGACGAAATGAATCCGAAACTGTTTTCGCCGTTCATCGAACGCATCCTGGACCGGAGAAGACGTCGCAAAGTGGCCCACAGTCAGCCCCGAATAGAACTGCAGGAGGACAGCCGGTATCACTAGCAGCTGCTCGTCCGGGGCATAAATAGTCGAACAAACAGTGGACCTTTTGTTATGGGTATCTTTCAAGTTAAGAGAAGAATTAATCTATGAAGTTAAACCCGCTTGTTTCAAGTTATCCACCAGAACGGAAAGAAAGTCAGCAATCTTGTGATCTCAGCTAAAGAAGCAAAACGATACAAAATAGAATACACAGTGCAATTGGTCAGAGAAAAAGTGCTTTGTAAAAATATTGCCTATAAAAGCGAATTTCATACAATGGATTTCTCCGGCTCCGGGTAAATCATTGGTTCAAGTTCCTGTAGAACAGAAGCCTCGCTAGGCCACAAAAAAAAACTTCACATAAAACGACCAGCGAGGCGGAAAAAATCAAAATTAAAAGTAAATATTTGATATTTCTTGTAACCACACAAAGTTGAGCGTTGATAAAAAGGCGAGAGAGCTGCAAGGAAAGCCGACAATCCATAAGAAACCAGAACATGATACGGGAAAAGGGTTGGCAGAATTTCTTTTTTTTTGTCTCTGCCGTTACACCTCTGCGGTTATCCCTCGTCACGCGGGGAGAAACAGCGCGTCCACCCCCAAGAGCCAAACCGAGGCCGGTTGAACGATGATCCGAAAGGGTGGATTTGATACTGTCGTAGGAAATAAGAAGAAAAAATAACCGTCAGTGTATAGTCAAAGGAAATTTGTGGATTTTTTAAATTAAATTTTCATGATTTATTGTTAATTTCATTAATTAATTTATGCGATCTCCGCTGCGCGGGGTTTTTTCTTGCCTCGGGACCGGTCTATGCTTTTCTTTCATTAACGATTATCGAAGAACATAAATAATATTTTTTCGTGACAAACTGAGGCAGATCATTTTCTGTTTATTCTGTCGTTCCCTGTCGTAGTTGATATTTTTACCTCAGTTAGTTCTACGGAGAACGTTCAATTAACAACCACTAAAGAATAATTTACCAGCCATTAAAAGCTGTCTGCAAACTTTTTACTCTTCATAAGCCATTAATTTTCAATACGACAATCCAATTGATCCAACTGAAAGGATTGCCTCCGAAGCAGTAAAACCACGGTCCTTGCCGTTTGCCACAAAAACGCCTTACCATTATTTTTGGTAAGAAAACAGTTGTACATCCTGTAGTAACCAAAATCCGAACAAGTGAAGTAAAAACAATACCAACTCTTCCGATGCTCGCTCGCTGGATTAAATACATCCAGTTGCGACACAGGGAAAATGTGCAAACGACCGAACGACGAAGAAGCATTCGATTCGACATCGTTGAATGGAGTGCCAGAAAAACTTCGGCAATAAAAACCAAATACCTACCTAAGAAGCTGTACAAGATGTTTTTCCAATGTGGAATGGAATGGAATCTGTTTGGTGTTTTTACCGTTGATCTATGTATTTTCGGTGGTGATGTTTGTACCTACCAAATAAATTATTCGTGAAAGGTTCGATATTTTATCAAGACGTCTATTATTATTATACGCAGCGACTATTTAATATGGCCAAACACACATTTCAAGTTTATTTTATTTCAGGTATATTTAAAAATTAAATATTATGAAATAATGCACAAAATGATTAAAAATTAGTGGGGTTATGAAGAAGAAACGACCACACGGTTTATGTAGGATTACGTCAGTCGATTTCGATGACCAAATTATAATGGCAGCAACTAACGTTCGACCAAGCCTGGCTCCAATTTCGGACTAATTGAAATTTGAAACTTTACTTCAAATTGAACTGGAGTTGGACCGAAAACTGAAATTGTATCTGAACGGTAATAATAGAACCTAAAATGAGATATGAAATTGGAGTTGAAATAAGATTTAAAATTGAACATGAAATTGATCTACAAATAAAACTTGAAAATTGAAATTGAAATTAAACTTGGCGTTTTTTACTTGGCGTTGAACTTGAAAATGGACTTAAGAATTGATTGGAGACTAGATCTATTCTGAAGCAGTCAGATGCTTCTTTCATGCTGAATTCTGTATTATCCGGATGAACCCTCTTGACCGCGCAAAATTTGCGCTTGTCGATAGCGATGCTAGACACTAACCGTGCATCAAATGCATTCTAATGCAATATGTGCTACGAATGTGTTCTCATACCAGATACCAATCATTCGTAATAACAGCAATTGCGGTAGAAAATAAACCTACGAATGTTTTTAAATGGTATGAAATTTTTATAAACAATTACGACCACATTCGCGAATATTTTTTTCAAAAAGAACATAAAATTATGTTCTTGGTGAACCCTCTAATGAAACTATTATGACTATTATAATAAAACAATGCCTAAAATTTTACAATTGCTCTCACCCTTACTCATAGCTTGTAACAAAAACTTGTGACGAGCCAGCCTTTGGATGGATGAATTAATAAAATTAATTAGGCCATTACAAATAATTTTTAAAGTTTTTGTCCATCGGATGCTGTGCAACTGAAGAGGAGGCTAAAAAAACAAAGAAATTTTTTAAATCACGCAATAAAAATTAAGACTTTTAGGAATTTTTACTTGAAGTTTAATCGTGAAACCCGAATCTATTCTTGCTTTTATATACGTAATCATTTTTTATGCAAAAACCTTCCAAAGTAGAGTCAAATTCGAGTTCTTTAGGCTGCAAAACCCATAAATAATTCATTTTTGTACAAAAAATTTTTACTCAAGTTTAACAATTTGTTTTTTGCCCCCCGATTTTTAGAGCCAATTTTGAAGGGCGGGGAACAAAAATTTCCAAAATAATTTGCAATGGCTTTAATTATTTTTAATAAAAATTTACAATTAACAATAAAGCACTAGGTTCATCGGTCAATTTCAAAATCGGAACTAGGTTCCGATCAAAAAAATTGAATTTGATGAAATTCAATTCAATTGAAATTAAAATCTTCAAAATAAATTAGGAAAATCACCAAATCAGTTTTCCTCGTTTTGTCAGATAAGGCTTCGTATCTGAAAAGCGTATTTTGTGATTTTCCGTTTCGAAAATGTCGATTTAACTCTTCAATGGCAATTTTTAGACTGATTGCCCCGGAAATCCTTGAGTGATGGTGTGAAATCCTTGAGTGAATTTCAATTGAACGAGATATTCAATTAAAAATTCAATTTCAATAACAAAATTTTGAGAGCTCTCTTAAACAACAACTGACTTTGAAATATTTAGTGATGTGGTGGTGGTGATGTGAGTTTTAAAGAAATTAATTTTACGATAAACGAGCTTGTTTAATGTGCGTTGTTTGATTTGCAAAATCCAATTAATCTCAATATAACTTAACTCAAGACATGTAAGCTAAAAATCTGGTAGCAGCTCTTTTCTTAGATCGGAAAAAAGTCTTTGACACTCTGAATTATGATATATTACTAAAAAAATTGAGTGCTATGGAATCAGAGGAGTAGCAAATGATTCAATTAAAAGTGATTTGACTGATAGGAATGAATTTGTTACTGTTAACGGTGTCTATAGTTCATCTCGTTTAGTTGTAAATGGCGTCCCTCAGGGTAGCAATATAGGGCCATTCCTATTTCTGGTATATGTATATCGTTAACATATGCAAATTCGATTGAAGGGAGTACCGAGACTTTTTGCTGATGACACAGCGTTATTTTACCCGAACGAAAATCCTGTAACTGCAGAGTCTGATATGGAATACGATCTTAAAATTTCCTATTGATTACTTTTCAATCAATTTGCTTTCCCTAAATCTTTCAAAAACTAAATTTATGATTTTTCGATCACCTGGGAAAAAATAAGTAACTTTAGCAATCCAAAACTAGGATCCGTTAGCATAGAAGAAGCTGTGGAATTTCAACATTTAGGCATGGTGCTTGATGCTACTTTATCGTGGAGTAATCATATAAAGTTTTTGGAAAAGAAAGTTGCCGTTCTTTGTGGATACATGCGTTTGCTTAGTTCATTTGTAAATCCGAAAACACTATTAACTTACTACAATGCTTGCATTCATTCGCTTCCAATGTTTAAACATAGTGTCTATTTACTCAGACTACTCGCAGCATTCTTCCAATTCGAGCATTATATGATTTACAAATATACACGTTTATTCACAACATTATACATGATAATAACTAATCATTTGCTACGTACTAGAGCTCGAACCACTCTCTAGGTCAAAAGCGAATAACGTTTAAAGGACCACAATTGTACAATTCTCCTCCCAGCGAGCTAAAATCAATTTTAAATGGAAACACTTTCAAGATCGGATTAAAAACATTTTTCAAAGAAAGAATAAGTATGTTTTTATAACCGTTTCAACTTCTATAAACTATTTTATATCATCTTACCATCACTTATTTAAAAACCAGAAATTTATATCTTAGTTTCAAATATCAAATATTTGTTGCCAATTTCTCTTTGTTGAGGCCCCTTCAAAGGATTACTTATCCACTGGGTACTCATTGCTTTTCTTATTAATTGTTTCACTACTTTAAATATATTTATGTATATATTTGGTTTGGTAATATGTAGTATAATTTGGATAAATCTTAACTCTTTTTGCTTTTGATTACTATTACATTGGTGCCCATCACCAGGGGGCTCTAATAAGAGCTTTTGGTGGTGGGGGTGAGCGATGGGATAATTAAAAAAAGTCTTCAACGGAAAATTTTGAAAGCCCTGATAAGGATGCTTACCCGATCAGGAGGCCATAACAAGGTTATATCAGTTTTATAACACATTATGATATTTTTAACATAATCTGTTCCAATTTGGTAACAAATTGATCTAGAAGCAATAACAAAAAAAAATAAATTTATAACAGATTCTGATAGTTGTAACTCATCTACATATATAAGAGGCTTGTCTGTAGCCGAAACCAGGTCTCTTACAGGACGTCAAAAGAGGCTTATAGGCAGGCTTGATTTGCTCCTTTTGCTTTATTTTTGCTCTTTTGACTACAGCGTCCCAGTCAAACAAAATTCGAAACAGTGTTGCATAGGCCAATTGTCGAGTTAATAATTATCTACAATATTGTTGAAGAAAGTATAGTTTATCTTTTATATTTAAGGCGCTATGGGGCTGATACCGCACTGGTATCCAAAAGAGCAATCTTTTTGCTACCAATGGCATTGCAGCTCTATAACGCTATAAATACAAAAAATTATACTTTCTTCAATAATATTGTAGATAATAAGCTACTCTACACTTCTCCTATAAATCACTTTTTCGAATTCTGTTTGGCTGAGGCGCTGTAGTCAAAAGAGTAAAAAAGAAGTAGAATGAGCAAATCAACCCTGCTTATAGGTAACTAAACACAGGTCCCTGACAGGACGTCATGCTTTCGCAGGAATGGGTTCTATTCTCAGTCACCTTTCTGGTCGACTGCTGGACTGCTTGATTCCTCAACTTGTCGACTAGACTGCTCGACTGGACAGCTCGATTCGATTGCTTGACTGGACTGCTCTACTGAACTGATCGACTGGACTGTTCGATTCGACTGCCGATTGGACAGATCGACTTGACTGCTTGACAGGACTATTCGATTCAACTACTCGACTAGGCTACTCGACTCATCTGCTCGACTGAACTACTAGACTCAACTGCCTGACTGAACTGCTCGATTGTAGCCTGCAGAAGTACGACCAACTCAGTCCGCGATCCGTACCCCAGAATCTCTAGGCAAGTGACTTAAGCGCCACCTCGTTAGAGGGCCACTTGCCAAGTGAAGGCTTGCCTGGCCAGAAACTCCGCCTCAGGGCGGGTCAGTTCAACAACTAAGGGGACAAAAAGGCGGACGCATGCAACCAAAGGTGCTCACTCTACGCGTTTTCAAGAAGCCTAACCACAGAAACTCGCTATCCGAAATCCTCAATCCACACACCGACTCGTACCTTTTTCCTCACTGGCCCAACTCTGAACAACCAGATTACTGGCCAATGTAGGAAATCGGAGTACGGGGACTGTATTACCAAGCAGTCCACTTGGAGTACCAAACACAACTCTAAAATTTACGCGATCCGTGAGACACCTTCGGAATACCTAAATTACACCAAATGACACTCCATAAAGACTTTAGTTTAGGGAAACGCAAACTGGATTGAACATTTTATTCTACACTTTTACAAACATTTAACTACACCTAGGTTTTGAGCCACTCTATTCTTCTCTATTGCGTGGGTGGAATCTGCCCTAAAGCTTCTTTCGGGTTTGGGGATTGGCTAAACTTTCGTTTATATCACCTGCGCAGGGTTTAGATCTTTACTTACGGCGACCGTTCACAATTTTCTCCATCCAACGACGTTACAAAGCAGCAAAATGTTGCGCGATGGACATCAAGCGCATGAACTCTGGTTCGGCAGCTGCAATTGGCGTATCACAAAATGGCGTCCTAAACGCTCAGCAGCATAAGCCGACCAGGCTGATCAGCGGCTTTCCCAAGCGGCATGATCCGAAATCCGGCGGCTGGAAGCGGTGCTATAACCAGCCGTTCGTGAAGTGTGCGGTAGGAGGGGGGATGTGCTTTGCTGGCGGTGTGGTCCGTAGCTTTCGCCAAGCGCTTGAATGAGCTTGAAAATGGAACACAAAAAGCCGTCGAACGGCTGTTCAACGGTATTAGCCAAATTCCCTAAAAGCTTCACTATGTATTTTACCTTTTGTTTCCACCACACTGGCTTGCAAACACTCCACGCAAGAACTTCTCCTAACTGCGCTATCTATTCCCTATTAATGAAACAACACTTAGTAAATTTAACTAATCCTAAGTGTCTCACTCTAAGACACAAGCCTTTTCTAACACGAAACAACACAAGACACACACTCCGATTTCGTTCACTGATCAGTTTAAAATGATCGAAGCGAAATTGGGAAACTCCTCAGAACAAACGAGATTTGGTTGGAAAACGAATATTCTATAGCGAATTTCTGCGATCATACAAATCCGATCAAACATCTCTTTTTATTTTTAGTTGCATGCATCTAACTATTTCATCCCTAGAGTTTATTGAGCTCTTCTAGAAGAAGAATCTGCCGGCAACCTTCGTGCTTAGAGATTCCATCTAGCGAATCGCGAATGAGAGGCTCTAAGAAAGAGTAAAATTGGAAAACTCGGCTAACTTGTATGCAAGGAACCAATACATACGCGTAACCAACTAACCATAATTTCTAGTATACCATGCTTTATTTGCTAATTTAACGAAGATACAGCAAAGGGCCAATCTAATCAACCTGCTTGCTACACGATGTGATTATTTAAATCGGCTGCTCGACTCACTACTCGTCCCGACCGCTCGGTTTAACTGCTCGACAGGACAGTTTGATTCAGCTGCTCGACTAGACTGCTTGACTCGATTAGACTGCTCGAATCAACTGCTCGACAGGGTTGTTCGGTTCAACTAATCGATTCAACTGCTCGACTAGACTGCTTGATTCAACTGCTTGACTGGACTACTCGAATCAACTGTTCGATTCGACTATTCGAATCGGTTGGTCGACTCAACTGCTCGACTTATTACTTGATTGGACTGTTAAAATCACCTGCTCCACTGGACTGTTCGCTTCAACTAATCAATTCAACTGCTTAACTGGACTACTCGACTCAACTGCTCGGTTCGACCATTCGAATCGGTTGCTTGGCTCAATTGCTAGACTTACTACTCGACCCGCTTACTCGATTCAACTGCTCGACTGAACTACTCGACTTTTCTAATCGGCTGCTCGACTAGACTACTCAATTTAACTGCTCGACTTGACAGCTCGCCTTAACTGCTCGACTAGACTGCTCGATTGGACTGCTCGACTCGACTGTTCGACTCGACTGCACGACACAACTGCTTGACTCGATGGCTTGATTGGAATGCTCGAGTCGATTGCTCGTCGCGATATCAACGTGCCGCTCATTTAAATAGGTCCGCGGCAGAAAACGAACGGTTCAGAGCCGCTCACACGAAAGAGCCATTTTGCTCACCTATAGAATCAGCACAGTAGAGATAATATTTTTATTCAGTTAAATAAAACCATAAAAAATATTTGTTTCAGTTTCAGGCTATGATTGTTTTATGTACAGAGCTATATTATTGTAATCGTAAGATCTTCGCGTGCCGTGATGCAAATAAATTTAATATAAAGATCAAAGAACTGATATAAACACTGGCAAATGGAATGTATTCGCAGTTTTCTTGACAGACAGTTATATTTTCCGGATCGTAAGATTCGGGCTCAACTAGTTTAGATATAAATGAGTAATATAGGTTTCGCCACTAAACATGCTAAATATCACCCTGATAACAAAATATGTTATTTTTAAAAAAAGTTAGTCTAATTATGATTATTTCAATAGTAAATGAAATTCGTCGCATAATATTTATTGTATTTGTTTAAATATTTTTATTAACTGTCACATTTTTGAAATATCTAAAAATCTTGAAAAATAATTCTTAACAAAATGTGTTACAATTTAGATAAAACCATATCAAGGCCTGTTCAGAAACAGATATTGACTAGAATAAATTTAGTTAGAATTTTTGTTATTATTACCACTTACCGTCGCTCATTTATAACAACGATTGTTAATATTTATCTAATTTATAACAACCGTTGTAAGAAAAGTTTGTAACAAACTAGTCCATTGATAACACAACTTGTTATAATTTTGTTAGCTCCTCCTGATCGGGTAACGATGGCGGCGAATTTTGTACGAACGTAGCTTTCCGAACACCACAATATTCTCCATCGTTCTGCAGCAATTCTGTTAACTTATTGGCGTTGTTATCGCTACAACCTTTTTTTTAAGCGACTGTTTTGTTGTTGCATCCGCGGTGAAAACGGCAGCATATATGGTCCTACTGCGCGGGTGTATGATGGTGGGGGATTGAATAGATCACGACCCACAGCTTGCTTCTCAACAAGGTGCAATAGAGATTCCAATGCAGGTGATGTCTTCGAAGGGATCAACAATCGGCATTTTTGTTACGCGTGAAAACGACATTCACCATTTGCTGAGCAAGGGAAATTACGCTGAACGTGTTGGTGTGGCGCAATGCCGCCCGTAACAACAGGACGCTTCCACGCTATTTGTAGTTAGCCATTCAAAACGACAAAGAATTGAGCAAACTTTTGTCCGGTGTTATCATTGCCTAAAGTAGTGGTTTGCCTGTTCGGTTGCCAAATAAAACCGAGAAGAAAACCCAAATTCCTCACAGTTTCATCAATTGCCAAAAACTGACCTTTCAGGACGCACACATTGACGTGAGTTGCGTTTGTCCATAGCAGAGCTTTTTCTAATGCTGTAATTTTCGAAAGCGACATATGATAACTGCGACATCTTTCGACATTTTTAGTAGAATTAAATAGAATTTTGTTTTAACTTTCCTGTTGGTTCGTAAATTCTATTATGAGACGTTAGAAAATTGCTTAATAAATTTCAAAACTGTACTTTGACATTTGTTACATACAACGCAAATTAGCAAGCCTTTTTTACCTTGTCACGAAACAGAAATATCTTAGTCATTATGCTTCATTATTTTTAAATTTTCTATAGCACGCGCTCGAAAGTATTGCGAGTTTGCTCTATTGGTATCAATGCATAGAATATTTTCGAATCGATTGGTGTAAAAATATTGAAAATCAATCCGGAAATCGTTGAGTTATTAGCGCTCAAAAATTTTCAGATTTTTTCGTGATGATCGCATATTCTGAATGACATCCTTGCCTTAAGACGAAGTCCTACGTCTAAATTCTCCAATCTATTTGAACATTACACACTAAACGGAAGCATTTTAGAAGTGATTAATAAAGCTGAAACGTGATAGTTTTCATCGGAGAAAAAAACATGATTTGCACAGTTGTGCGCTTGTAAATGATCCTTTGACATGCAAGCGACATGTTTACGATCGAAATCGTTCAATCCACATGTTTGCGAGCTATAAAATTGTAGATAAGTTTAACATACTAGCTAGTTGAGCTTTAGTAATCGCTTCGTAAAATGATCTTGTTCTGGTTGCTAACGATTTGTGTGTTACATATTTTGCTGCTTCATCAGCTGTCGGTCTACGCGGTTGTAAGTGATTGATGAATTCTACAAAGTAGTATAAATTTGACGACAATAATAATTATTTATGTGTAGATTTAAGTTTAAATTTACTTTTGTTTCTTATATTATATATTACACGCCAGCTGTATGAAATTACGATCGATTCGTTTGAACCGCATCCGGACATCGATAAGACATCAATTTCTCTTGGAAGCATTCGTGTTACTCGCAAAAAGCGTAACAATTTCGTTTTATCCGGTGATTTCGAAATTCTGCAGAACTGGGGAAATGAAAATATGGTGAGCATACCGGCTGTGATATCCAATGTTCCGATACAAATTAACTCCAACTCCAAATTCGGTTCGTTCTAGAACTCGTACGAAATTAAAAACTCCATCGGAGCGGTGATCGCTCGAGGTAAGGCACCATTTTGCGATATGTTCAATTCGGACAATGTGTACATGGTTAAGCTCCGGTCACATTCTACCTTTCCGCCGGGCAGTTATTGTCCGCTGCCGAAGAATCGGTACACGGTCACTGACCTGGAGTTCGACGAGACCGATCTTCCGGTGGTAGCCATAAAAGACACCTATACCATAACCGCAAACTTAATCGCTCCGGATGGACATCGAGTGCTTACGTACTCGGTTAAATTTACGGTGAAGTAAATCCGTTCGATGATTTGTGACAATAAATTCGGTTTCAATTATTCAGTTTCAATTACTCTTACTTTTGAAGTCTCCTAAAGATGCCTGGTAGATATTATTTCTGAGTTCGATTTTTTCTACTGGCGATATTCTTGATTTGATCAACATACTAAATTGTCAATTTATTTGCGAAAGTCCAAAATATGGATATATCATACCAGGGAATCTTTATACCTATGCATCTAGAACAAAACGTGAAACGCGTTGCCTGTCTAAATGGCATTCGATGAATCCATCTCACGTTCCGTTGCGGAATTCCTCACGTTTCGCCGAGGAACATCTCAAGCAAAAAGATTTTATTCCTTTTTAACTACTCTCGTCGACTGTTGAAGCGGTCCACCGTGGGCAGCGTGGCATTGTAGTGGCTGTGCGCCCCGTAAAGTCAATTCTCACATGGGCAATTGTTGCTCCGACAGTGACTTTTACTCGTGCAGGTTCTCTGTGCATCATCCGCATCCCGAAGATCCGTTGTTGCAAAGTCGTAAAAGCACACGACTCCGGCCCGGGGACATTCTCCGCTGGCCGGGGCTCGCGTGTTACGAGGAGGGTGCTCAATTCCTGCGAACAAAACCGGTGGCACTAGTGTTGTTTTACGACCTTCTAACTACCGGTTTGCTTTCACTTAAGAACTTTACGCCCTTTCAATGGCTTTTTGGCGTGTGCATCGAAGCTGGAATCGACGAAACAGGCCGGCTAGTTTATGATGCTTGTTCAGACTGAAACCCGGTGGCAATTCGTCACGTCAGCTGGAAGATAAGTTCTAGTTCCATTTTTTTCCTTCTTATTGGCTACTCTCCGGAGAATTACTTGAGAAGTTCTAATTTGTTCATCTATTCTATTATCCGTGTGAACGACCGTGCTCTTAGGCTGTTCCTTCAATTATTTGGAATAAAAATTGGATCCCCCCAAAACAAAAATTTAGAATGAAAACAAAATCACCGGTGAATTTTCATTCACCGCACAGAAACAACACCAGCAAAACGATCAAAGTGAGCAATTTCCTCGCCGTGATTTTCCGCGAAGGTTGATTTAATTTCCCCATCACCTCCATCAGGAACCGCCCACATTAAAAAAAAAATCCCGGATGAATGACATCGCGCTGCAGTAATCGTCCTGACTGAAAAGGAAAGTCTCTTCCCCCACATGCCTGATATATAAGAATTTTTCCAGCATATTTTCAAAACATCAAAGATGAAACAGATTAAGCCCGGTTGATATCTCTAAGAAAATAAAGCAAAAAAAAGTTGAAAAGCAAAGAAATCGTTTCCA
This sequence comes from Sabethes cyaneus, assembly GCF_943734655.1. NCBI lineage: Eukaryota > Metazoa > Arthropoda > Insecta > Diptera > Culicidae > Sabethes > Sabethes cyaneus. The sequence goes on along the minus strand of NC_071355.1, from coordinate 12,991,514 downwards.
TTCAGCTCCCTCGGGATCGGGACAGACCGCGGCGGCGGATGACGGCAGCGGCATTTTGCGCGATTATGCTTTGATGTGATTGAAAAGTGATGGACTCAAGCGGTGTCAACGAAACACACCGCGGGCGCCTACGGGCGGAAACCGAAATAAACAGAGCCCCAGAGTCACAGCGAGCGATAAGAAGAGGCCTTCGGTAGGATTTTCCCCGTTTTCCCCGGCGCGACAGGACGCTATTATTAACCGTTTAATTTCTGCGGCGATATCGGTTTGGTGTTATTTTTTTCTCTCCCCTGTACCTTCCTTCCTTGGCTTACGATGATGATCCGAACCGAAACCGAGGCAGACAGGCGGGGCCGGCAGGTTGTCAGGAAGCCAATTTGCGATTTTTCCGGTTTTGCGAGCCGAAGCGAAGGATGAGTCATAAAGCCAACGGAACGGAAGGCGGGATAAGTAATGATGATGCCAACCAACCAACCAACCAACCAACCAACCAACCAACCTACCTACATGGATGGCAGCCAGACAACCGCAGTGTCTATGGAGTTGCATGTCGGCGAATTGCTACATGTGGATGCCCCGAAAAATGGGGTTAATTTCCGTTCGGATAGATTTTTTTTTTGTTTTTGGGGAATGAAAAAGTTTGAACGATATTTTTTCCTGTTTGTTAAGTAAATTATGGCCCGTATGGAAAACTGCCGTCAATAAATAAAGTGCACACAGGTGCAAAGGCCGCAAATCGTCGGCTACTCTAGCTAATTTAATTAGTTGCTTCCTATTAAAATCTAGAACGAAGTGTTTTTACCCGCACATCACTTTTACATAAGAATAGTCCAAGACAGCCGAAAGTAATTTTCGTTGTCAACGAAGTTTTGACGATTTAATAATCAAAGTTTCTTACTTAGGAGTTTCATTTCATGAACAGAAAGAAAAATATCAATTCATTCTGCAATTATTTTTTGACAACCATAAAACATTTTGCAGGCTTTGCTAAACAATAAAAAAGTCAATCAATCAAAATCTAAACAAATTACCTTCGAGCGTGCGCTTTAGCTACTTGATTTTTCAATAAGAAAGAAGATGTCGTTGCAACCAAATCTTTTTTAGCAAAATTTAATAAATTTTATAACAGTAGTTTTTTACAATTGACGTAGAGGACGGTAAAAGTCACTCTTAACAGTCACTGGCGTGCTCAGGCTGGGACACGTGCCCCCTTTTATAATTTATTGTTAAATAAAATAATTTCTGTAACCCAGAAGTCCGCAGATGATAATTTGATCTACCACTGTTTTTGTGATTAATAAATTAATTCCGTAAAAATAGTTTTAGTTTCAAATTCAATTTCAAGTCCAATTATAGGTTCAATTTCAAGTCTAGTTTCAAGCCTAATTTAAACCTAATTCAAGTCTAATTTCATGCCCATATTCAACACTGACTTCTAGTCCAGTTAACTCCGAGGTACGATACTGGTCTAACATGTCAGTCACCGTATGTTCGATTCTTGGATGAGCATTGCTGCTAGAGTCAGTAGGATCATTGCACTAGTAATTGCACATTGTAATTGTCTTGTACTCCAATATCTGACTGCGAAGTCTATCAATATGGAAAGGTACAGTCTAGTGGTTTAAACCCAAGGATTTGCCTTTTCTAGTCCAATTTTGAGTCTGGTTTCAACTTAAATTTCCAATTGCAATTTGAATCCAATTTATATCCTATTTTAAATTCAATTTCTTCCAATCCAATTTAATCCCAATTTCCTTACTTTAAGCTTAATTTCAAGTCCAATTTCTACTTGGATTTTAAGCCCAACTTAAAAGACCCGAATAAGTGATTAAAGGGTCTATAATAAAACCAAAAAAAAGTCCAATTTCAAGTACAATTTCAAGCACGATTTCATGCCCAATTTTAAATATTTTCAAGTTCAACTTCAAGCCCGATTTGGAATCCTTGAAACTGGATTTTATTTAAAACCAATTTAGTTTCATTTTAAATTGAAGGTCCAATTTTTCGTTAAGTGATGGTGAAAAACTCCAAAGAAGAGTCGAAAAATTACATTCTGTCCCATGAAAAGCTTGGGATATGGTGAATGACCCTTTGGGTTAAAACCAGTCAAAAAAAAAAGGTTTGGGATATTTTTTTTTTGTTTCGCAATTTCTCATCTTGTAACGATAAAATTTTCTTGATAACACTTTTGATTGTTCCGGAGTTATAGCCGAAAAACTCGGTTTTCCGGACTGTCGCGACTAGACCCCTCGTATTTATACCGACTTACCTTAGCATAATTTTATCGCAACGGCTAGGCCGGTCTATCACAAATGGCCAACGAGATCAACAACGTCATCACCGACAACGACTATGATAAGGAGATTTGGCGGACAATGTTCGGCCATCATTGGCAGTTATAGGCAGTGAAAAGTTGCATATCAACTTATTACTAATTCTCGTAGCTAAAATTTGTACAATTTATTACCTAGAAACAACTTAAAATATTTATATTCGTTGCTGCGCCAGCATCTTTAACATTTGGCTAAAGCAATCAGTAAGTGCCATGTTATTATTAGCATCTTGTGATATTAACTAACGCTTTGTTCAGATAACCAAGTTGGGAACAAAAGACCCCACGTTTATGCTCATATACTTAATTGCACTTCGATGATAGGCATTAATTTCCATGCATTGTAACTAAGAGTAAGTAAAATTAATACTGAGCAACAGAGCATAATCTAACCTGAAATCAATTATTAGATTTGAGATACTGTGTCGAGGAAGTGAAACGATCCAAATCCATTCATAAAATTCAGCAAAATTGTAAGAAATAACCTCAATTAGTTAAACGATGATTACAATAAAATTTATATTTGCAGTGGGGCATTTCGTATTCGCCGGATATAGCAGATATATCATTTACAATATTCTCTTCTTTCTGGAGAAAGCGAACGAAAGCCTGCTTCCGGCTGCCAGTCGGTCCCCCACCAAGGAGGAAGGCGGACATGTCAAATACATAATCCTTTACTAAGTTCCCGCAGAAAGTGCTTCTTTGGCTGACGATCAGCGAGAACGCAATGACCAACACTGCTATTCTTTTCCACGGAGCTTGTGGTGAACGAAGAGCCTGCCGGATTTTGCCGTCTTCATCAAAAAGTATCACGGGTCATTTGGTAGAACCTGTCCTCGGTCCCTTGTACCAAGCGATCACTGGAGGGGATGGACCGGCTGAAGATAAACGTTGTACCAAAGACCACAAACCCTCCCAACGTCCCTCAGCTACGACCTATAGAAAATTTTTCAGCGAACCTCAAACGTAGGATCTATTCCATTTATTTCGTGGTCAAAATGAACAAAGCTACACACCAAGCCCACGAAAGAGCTGAACAACATCCATGTTTTCATCAGCTACTGCTAATGTTACGGGTAACTGCTGTAAGGCCGCCTGATAGGGCGTCGAATCATTCTAGTAGAAGGCTTAATAAACGTAGAATTTAAGCAAAATTGTTGCAAATGATTTATCTTTTGTAGTTATTTTCATCGCAATCCGAAATTAGTTAAAATTTTGAATGCATCAGTTAGAACTATGGTAAAGCAAAGCATTGGGCTTAAACGTCCTTTCTAAGACTTGACTCTTCTTTATCGACAGACTATTAGCGTACAGGACCGTTACGATGCTAGTGCAACAATCCTACTGACTCTATCTAGCAACACCATCTAGCCGAGATTCGAACATACGACTATATACTATATGTTATATGTTGTAAAATTGGGAAGATACTGTACTATCAATCATCGTCTATTGGCCATCAGCTAGGAATGATCAACACTCTTCCCGAGTAAACAAGGTAAGCATAGTCCTCTATGCTTCTTCAGCTTGTTTTCTAGAAAGAAACGTGGTTATCAAATTTTCCTTTACGTTTTGAACCAATCGTTCCCAGCTGCCGCCTATATGAGAAGCGAGTTGGGTTGATGCTCGAACTTGTCTCGGCCGTTACCAATGTAACCAAAAAAAAACCACCATATAAACCACCATGAACGCCACTGCATCTGACAGCTGTCGGCTATCAGAAAACGCGGTCATTGATGCCAAAACGAGTCTATAGCCACAGGGTTTTTGGAGGCAGAAATTTATTTTATGATGAGAGAAATTTTAGACTCTTCCATAAAACATTAGTCAATAACAAGACCAGTAACACTAGATGATTCATGGCGAAACGGTTGCAGGCCGCGACCCGCCGTCAGAAGCACCAGCCGTTGCGGGGGGGAGGGGATTAGCCCCCGTCTAAGTTTAATCATTTTCCTAGGTCTACTGACCGCTATTACTTTTCTTCAGTTGGGTCCGAACGAGCGACAGCGAGTAAGGAGAGGATCGCCCCTACAAAATGGTACTTTCCACGAAAAGATTTTCCGTGAAATGGTACATTCGGTGAAATGTTATACAATCACGGCGCTATTGCTATCTGCTTTATTTTATCTGGCTAAGCAATAAGGAGAGTTGTTTTCTACTTTACTGTGAGGAAAAATAGCATATTAAACTACCCATGCTTTCATAGTTAAGCAACCCAAATGAATCATCTAGGGTTGAACTCCTCAGAAACTTGCAAAACTCATGATTGTGACAAAGGTCATCCGAGATTCCCGATTTATGTACAACACAGTTCAAATTGTGGCAATACGAAGTTTGTGGGGTAAGCTAGTATCTCATAAACCTAACAGTACGCTGTTGGAGCAAACAGTTTGTTATGAAAATGCAAGTTAAAATTGTCTGTCTCTTGCTGCAACTGTAAACGAAAACGGCAAAGATCACGGGGGAATCGTGACAAAAACTGAACAAACGGGATAAAAGGGAAGAAAAACATGACAGAAAATGAAGAAAAACTGACATGAAAAACAGAAACACGAAAGAAAGTTATGACAGAATGGGAGGAAATCGGGCCGAAAAAAGAGAAAAATGTGGATTAGAAGAAAACGGTACCTGCCACCAGCTGCCATCACCCGGATATATTTTTGGTCCATATCGAAAGTTTCCAGTTCATCAATCATTCTTCGCATCAGACACTTCCTCACTTTCCCAAATAGTTTACGTCAGGGCCGCATATAGAAAAAACACACCCGGTAGTGGATTTAATCCGAGACTTGCCGTACGCCCGTCGGCAACGTATTGCTTTGCTTCTATCACACTGACCGACAGTGTATCTGCTCGGTGGTAGGAACAGAGAGGAATCCCACAAATAATATCCGGGATCTTTTTTTTTTTCATCGCACGTATCTTTTTCGGTCATGGAGATTTAATAATATTCATATTTTGTCCCAAAACTAGAAAAGAGAATGGAAATCCATCGAGAAACAACCGAGATATGGAAATGTTGCCAATAATGTCCTAGTTGTATGGCCATTTTAAAGTATGACCGAAATCATACCAATGTAGATGTCAAACTTCAAGAATTTAGGAATCTATTGATATGGTTTGCGTCATGTCCTAAAATGTCACTACTATCGATTACGAAGAAATGAACGTAACATGGTTGCTTCTCGACGAATTTCTGTTCTCTTTTAACCAATCGACTGGAAAAGAAGTCTAGTTTTGGAACAAAATGTGAATACTATTAAATTTCCATGACAGGAAAAGATACTAGCAACATACCCCGGGACAACCCGCAATATCTCCGGTGTCCACTAGCTACTGGGAATTTCAAAATATTTTGGTAAAATTAGTAAAACTTACGCGTCGAATGCAATAAATTTTACCGAATCGTTTAAGTGTGTAATTTTGGTCGTTTTGTTGTCGCGAGCAGCATATTTCCTGCCAATTCCAGAACTTCAGGAGCCAGATATTCCATCACGGCAGCGAGACGAGTGCTCTAGCTCCAACACGCTCAGCATACTTTCCTTTCCTCAGCAGCCGTAAGGCAAACAATGTTTCAAATATTTAAAAATATGCCAGGGATGTGACTCGAAAACTACCTGTCCGATCCGATGTGTCGCAAGCTAGCTGCTTGCCGATGTGTCACCAACGAAAGCCGCTGACCGACCGATGATGCGCAGTAAAAGGCATAGCAGCCAAAACCATATCGTTCACTCATCCGCCAGTCGATGGATTCTTCGGTTTGTTGGCGACTCGCTTGGTGAATTTGGATGTCTTCGTTGCCTTATCCGGGGAAGTAGCAACAGCTGAAGCTCAACAATTTTCGGTCGGATTCTATAGGGCGTAAATTAAATACAATCATAAGGAAGCTTAACCCATTGCTCATATCGTATATATTTCTGTCATCCGCGCTAGGGAAGCACTGACGAGGGAATGGAAAAGTATGAAAATAATTCAATTTTTCAATGACGCGCATTGAAAATCAATAGTTTTCTATATTTTCAATATTTTCCAAATCGTTTTTCCGATCAATTGGTGTAAATATCTTGGAAATCTATTGAAAATTGACTGAATTATAAGCCGAAGCGTGAAAACGCATTTCCACTTTGATGACGTCATTTCCAACAACCAATCACGAAGCGAGAATGCTGGTAAAACATAGGTTCATTATTTTCAATTTTTCAATAGTTCAACATCAAGAATCCATACTTTTCTTTATTTGGGCCAATTCTTAGAAGATTTTCCAATCGATTGGTGTAAGAATATTGAAAATCGATCGGGAAACCACTAAGCTATTAGCGTTCAAAAACCTGATCACTTTTCGAGAAAGATTTTTTGGAATTACCCCCTATATCAGCTACCTTCCTGAAAGTCGTAGTCCCACGTCAAATATAATGGCTCATCGTTTTCACTCAGCTTTTTTCAGATTTTCTACTTATTTTTTGTTCTAATTATTTTTATTATTATTATTTATCCATCTTAATTCCAACCGACCATAATGGTCTAAATAGAATATTGTTGCTGAGAAAAGCCACTTTGAGTAGGAATAACTATTCATCCTCAAAGCGGCATAAAAACCCAGCATCTTTTAACAGCACAAATTACAAAATATTTTTATAACTTATAAAAATAATTATAACGTAAATTACATAAACAAACTGTCAAAAATTAAAATCATGTCGACTATTGTAAGTAACAGCCATACGCCGGACTGGTTCATTCAGACCATAATTGGTACGCCGTGTTCCTACTCGTAGAAGCTCTTGGTGTCGTTGAGGTCGGAAAGGGCAATGCAACTGAAGCGAAGAAAGTATAGATGGACAGTCATACACTCCAGCTAGCTTTTCCGTCGTTGTTCCAGCGAAATTACACCGATCAACAAGCAAAGGTCCGCATAGGGTGGAAGATCGTCCGGATTTCTCCAATTAGCCTCCAGTTGCCGATTAGCTTTGTTGATTATCATATCATAGTGCTGTCGGAAAGTTAACTGATCATCTAGCTCGACGCCGAGATCAGTTACAGCATTACTACGAACCAGAAGCTAGCCGCAGATGTAGTAGTCATGAATCAGTGTTTGCTTTTTGCGAGAGAAACTAATAACTGAACATTTGGGGATGCTAATCGTCATATAGTTACAATCGCACCACTCCGCAAACATGTTGATCAGATCTTGCAATCTCAGGCAGTCCACTTGTGTACGAACGGTCGTGTAAATTTTAGTGTCGTCTGCATAAAACAATCGTGTGCAAGGTGGTAGCAGTCGGGATAAGTCATTTATAAACAACGAAAATAGTAAAGGTCCTAGAGTGCTACCCTGGGTACTCCTGAACCATTTCCGAACCAATCAGACAAACATGCACCTAATTTCACAGCCATTTTGCAGTTTTGTAGATAAGAGGCAAGCCATGTTACAAAAGTAGCTTGATAAAAGTAGCTCCCAGTTTATCAAGCTTAGCTAGTAGAATATCATGATCGACCCGATCAAATGCTGCTTTCAGGTCAGTGTAAACGGCGTTAACCTGATCTAGCTGGTCCATAGTCCGCAAGCACAAAGAAGTAAAATCGAGCAAATTTGTAGAAACCGATCTACCGGGAAAAAATCCATGCTGCGATGTGGATATATAGTTTTTCACGTGAAAGAAAAGATTGTAAACAATTGTTTCCAAAATCTTCGAGCAAGCACAAAGAGACGTAATTCCTCGATAGTTTTCCACGTTACGCTTATCACTTGAAAACTTGAAAACCGGAAACATGAAAGACAACTTCCAATGACTAGGAAATTGCTGGCTTTGCAGAGAGAGATTGAATATTGCAGCAATCGGTGATTTGAAGACATTGTTACATTTCTTCAGCAGTACAGCAGGAATACCATCCGGGCCAGGGCTGTAGGACTGTTTCAATTTACAAATAGCCACGGAAACATCATCTTCAGTCACCGTAAAAGTTGTGATCCCAATCTCATTGCTGGGTACCAACCTCAATGCTGTAGCGAAACTATTCCGTTTTTCTTCTTTGGCTTTAATTCATTCCTGTTTTCCATACGCCATAGAACTATTTTCCGTTTGAACTAATGTTAATTAGTCGAAAAGTGACTTTTGTAGCGACTCTAGCGACGCTGTACCAGTGATACACGGATCATATAATTAAGGTCTTCTGGATGACATCAACTCGCTGGGTGGCCAGTATAACCTTTGTTTGTGTAAAAGGGGTATGATAGAAAACTAACTCACTGAAATTTTTTACAAAAAAAAATATTCATAATTGAAAATTAAAGATAAAAATTTCCGTTATATTCCATTACCAAAATAACTAATTTTACTTAATAGTAACCCTAAATTTAAAAGCTATCACCCGGTGCCCGTCGGCGACAGCTGTCGCTTCCACGGAAATGGTGTAGGTATCCTTTAGTGCTACCAAGGGCAGATCAGTATCCTGTATCCTAAAGTTGTCCACCACGTACCGATTCTTCGGTAGTGGACAATAGTTACCGGGCGGAACGCCGGAAGCCTCTCGGAATCTCTTCATAAATACATATGGCGAGTTGAACAGATCGCAGAAAGGTTCACTTTTCGCATATATGAGCCTATCGAGAGAGTTTCTAACCTGGTAGGAAACCTAAAATAATTGCTGTTTTTTAAATAACAATTTGGTTTTCATGCGTATCAGACATACTGACCGTGTATTCGTTTCCAAAATTTTTAAGATACTCCACATCGCCGGTTACGACAAAATTATTTCGTGACATTCGAGTGAGGCGAATAGTCCCTAGTAAAATGGCTGTCTTGTCGTAATTGGACACGGGTTCAAAGGAATCGATTGTGACCTCATACAGCTTTCATGAAATAGAAAGCAGTAATTATAAGATTTGGTTTTCTGTGCAAAGAATCTGCTACACTTACTGCCCCTTTGACGGCAGAATTTTGTTCTAACAACTTAACCATCACCAGTAAAAGGAACAACATTTTTAACTGAGTGTATAGGATTAGTTTTGTAAATCTGCTTCTGACGACTGCTGTATTACGACTGAACGGGTTCTAACACATCAACTGCATGTCATGAAGCAATTCAAATTCACGAAATGCTATTCGAGATAACGAATATGTATTCGATTATTTATGAACCTGCTTGCAAGCGGCAACAGGGTGCACAAGTTAATTTGCTGGGAGTGAAAATATATCTCTATCCTAATGTCTATTTCTGACAATCTGAAAATCTATTCTGAACACATTTTTCATACAGTCGTTTCAAAACAAATTTCGTATATGGCTCTCTCTTTTCTCAATGTAATGAAAACTAGATTTAGGCAACATGTTGGTTGCTTTCGAATTTTGATATTTATTGAAGAACAAAAACTTAAAACGCTCCGAAAAATCATCGTTACCATTTTACTACTATCCGGGCTGTCTTATGCAATGGTAAAATGAATCTTATAAGCCAGCACCATATGCCCATCGGATGCCGTCATTTTTGCATGCGCGGTGTACGTATCCTTAACCGCCACCAGTGGTAGGTCGTTTTCCTCAACCTTGAAATTAACGATCTCATATTTACCCTTCGGCAGCGGACAATAGTTACCCGGGGGAATGGTCGAACACTCGCGTATTTTCGTAGCAAAATAGTTTTTCGAATTAAATATTTCGCAAAACGGTTGACTTCCACGGACGAGAACCACCCCCTTGGAGTTTGTAATCTCGTAGTTAACCTGAAAGAAGGGTTCGTTTAGTTTGTCATTGCTTTATTGAGTACATAAAAACTGACCAGATTATCGTTTCCCCAATTCTGAAGCAGATCGGCATCACCGGATATAACAAAGTTGTTACGACCTTTACGAGTAACACGGATGCTGTTTAAAACTATTGATGTTTTGTCGTAGTTCGGATCGGGTTCAAAGGAATCTATAGTCACTTCGTATGACTAATATTTCGCGGTGGAAAAAGAAAAAGAAAAATCAGGTTTAAATTATTGGATTAAGAGAACTATTCTACACCTACCGCTGCATTAGTTCCGGCTTTGATAATCCACGTTTGCTGTAAAGCAGAGCTCACCAGCAACCAAAGCAAAAGCATCTTGCACTGACTATCGCGTCGGGTTTGAACGACTGACTACGAATAGCGGATGCAGTTATTTTAATAGAATGAATCCAAACACATCTCTTGCATGTCGTTGGATCATTTTGAAATATGTAATAAACTCGATTCGTGATACAATACTTTTGATATAACTTATAGCAACTATGCTACAATGTTTCATGTTTTTAATTTATCAAACATTCTATAACGAAAATTTATATATAAATATAGGAAAATATTACTATGAATCAACACCAGCGTGCCCAGACTGGGGGACACTGGGGCACGTACCCAATCTTCTCTTTTAAATTTAATATAGAACAGAACAATTTCTGTAAGTCCGCAGTTTTAAATTTAATCTTTCGCGATAATGAAGGTAATTACGTAAAAATTGTCTCAGTTTCAAGTCCAATTTAAAACTAATTTCTGTTCACCTTGGGCGCTCTGCTGACTTTAAACAGAATGACAAACTAGTTCAATGCTTTGCGGACCCTGAAAGACCTCCGGTCAATATCTTCCGGGATTAAATTCCAGGTTCAGGGTATTTTTTTGACGTACGACTATGTCTTACGGCAAGGTTTGGGATAGGGTGTCATTCCAAAAAATCTTTCTCGAAAAGTGGTCAGGTTTTGAACGCTAATAGCTTACCAGTTTTCCGATCGATTTTCAATATTCTTACACCATTCGATCGGAAAGTCTTCTATGAATTGACCTAAATGAAGAAAAGTATGGATTCTTGATGTTGAATTGATGAAAAATTGAAAATAATGAACCTAAGTTTAACCAGAATTCTCGCTTCGTGATTGGTTGTTGGAAATGACGTCATCAAAGTGGTAACGCGTTTTCACGCTTCGGCTTATAATTCAGTCAATTTTCAATAGATTTCGAACATATTTACACCAATTGATCGGAAAATCGAATTGGAAAATATAGAAAACTATTGATTGATACAGCGCGTGTGTTGCCCGAAGCCCGGAGAAAATCCCTTCGGACAAACTAAAAGACGGTAATTTCTGTCACCTAAACATGTCAAAACGGTCACCTAAACGTGTCAAATTTCTGTTGACCGGCGTGTCAAAACGGAATCCAATTATTTATTCGACTTATTCTACTAGGTTATTTCTTACTTCCTAGAAAACGCTCTTCGCCCTAAGGAAACTCCTCCTTCCTGAGGTAGTTCCGTCCTATTCCGCCGGCAGACCTCACGCTGTCCGTCGAGCTTCCCTCTCACTAGGGTTGCCAAGTGGCCGGTTTTTGGCCGGCCCGACCGGTTTTTCACCTGCAAAGCCGGTGGCCGGTCAATCCTGCAAAAAGGCCGGTTTCCCGACATAGAAAGCCGGATTGGTACTTTTTTCCTGATTTGTTAAATTTTCTGATTTTATTAGCAATCCTGAGCAGTGGATCATTGAAGATAGCCAGTTTTGCAGTGACAATACTTTGCTTCTGGCGGTAATATACATTAAATTGTCCACCAGCACCAGAAGCAACTAGTTGTCTTCTAGTATCTTCAATAATCCATGCAATGTTTGTTGTGGTTTCGATTCCGACGAATACCTAAATAATAATTAACGCACATTACACATTCCAGGCAAATCCTCTAGCTGTTTTGTCAGCAAATGACATATTCATATGAGCGAGTCTGGAACGCTCCGAGCATATAGCCTCGCTGAGCGGCCAACCCTTTCATGCCCATACGCCAGCGCTTAAGTCACGTGGCTTTAGTACCTTGAACAGTTCAGCGCTCCATTGTTTACCTTAGTCGGCAAAATGCAACGACGCATTTGTTTTTGGAAACTGTTCGTTGCCGCAGGTTAAGAAACATGCGCGTTCGTTCACCTAGAATGTGGTGCAAATGCTACGTTTTTAATGTAAGTATTTCACCCTACCGGCGCCGTCGCTCGATCGAGTCACCGACCGGTGCGGGTAATCGAATTGAATGTTAAATTTATGTTCTGAGCCGACCGGGGTTGATTCATCCGGGTTCAGCCAGATAAAAATGCGTGCATGCAACGTTACGAGGAAATGAAGGTCGCTTCATGCGTTATTGAAAAATTGAAAATAACTCTAACTCGGTCGTACTAGAAATTGTCGCTTTGTGATTGGTTGGAATGATTTCCAATTATTATCAAACAAACCTCGGTACAATTCAGGAATCATCGAGAAAGTCGATAGAAAATTCCATTCCATAAAGTTACATGAAGACTAAATGAAATCCTACCATTTCTCCTTGATTGCTATTTGCCTTGATAAATCCTTATTGTGCTGTACCACCAACGGCAACGCGAACGGTGCCGCAGTTACCGTGAAAGCACTTAACTCCGATCACCTAAGGCATGATTCATCTTTGAGTCCCTACAGAAAAATATAGCTTTGATATTTATTAACACAGTATGTGTCTTTAGTAAGTATTTTCAGTTATGTTTCATGGAAAAATACTAAAATGCCTAAATTATTTACCAAAAGTTAAAAAAAATGCATTGTAGCATGATGCATCAGTGCACCTAATTCCGATCATCAAGTATAAGGGGTGATTCTAATTCCGATCACGTCATGATGAGCTGTTGAAGCAACAAACTTTTGTCAACTCGTACCAAATGGATCTGAAATGTATTGCTTTTATGTAGTTTGACGACAATCCCCCTACCAGTCATCTTCTGCTTGCGTTAATGATCATTATTATCATTAGCTTAATATTCATAAAATTTGTGTACTCAAAAGATCGACAAGCGGATTATAAAACTTTCCTCTTCTTTAATCTTTGTTCAACTGTTACAATCACAATAAAATTGGGTCACTTCGACGTTTTCATAAAGCTTTGATCATAAATAATAGTAAAAATCAAATCAGAAACGTTGTGTTTCAGACATGACCGCGTAGTTGGCGTAGAACTGCGTGAGCCTGGTTTTCGCGAAGAAAGCTCGAATATTGAAGAAAACTTTTATCACCATATTGGTATATGTGTAGCGTAAAATAGCGTAAAGTGAGAAAAAAACAAACAATATAATAATAATATTATCTTGCTGTACCGTATTTATGGTAGGTGTGCTATTTTGTGATATCAAAAACGAATATTTTTACCAGTGCCAAAGTCGGAGTATTTCAGTATAGGAATTTGCCTCACGCATCCAGCTATTAACAAAGTTCTAGGAGAAAACTTAAGTCCTCAAAATAATATGTTATTGTTATATTAAAAGAACACGCATTAATAAGATAGTTCATAACTGCGCTGTCGCTGTCGCTTGTTTGCAGCGTTAGAAAAGCAAAACGTCTGAGCCTTTCAGTTGGCTTGGAGGTACGGCACTGGTTTAATAACTCGATCAAATGAATATATCAAATTTATAACAGGATGAGTTATAGATAATAAGTATTTTATAACAAAGTCTCCTTTGCGTTTTGTTATAAACTTGGTCTCGTTAGCAGTTGAAATAACTAAAATTGTAACAAAATTTGCTCAAGGCATATCACAAATATATCAAATTATGATATAATTTTAACTAGTTTATATCCATATGAGTAATAAAAATCAGTATTCTGTCTTGCTGTATAACCAAATAACGATTTATAAGTAACAGAACGAGATAGAATCTTGGTAGAAACATTTATAACAAAGTTTGATAGAAATATCAACTTGAGCAACAATTTTGTAAGATTTTTGCCATAATCATCTGATCAGGAAGCTAGACGTCACATGTTCGAATATCGACTGAAAGAGTCAAAGGATTTGTAGCAAAATTGTCCCGTATTCTTACAGGCTAGGAAGTTTGTCGTATAAAAACAGGTCAAAATTCCAAATCGGAATGTAGCACCTAGGCTATACTGTGCACTGTAGTAAACAAAAACACGCAAGTTTATTTTGCTTCTTTGTCTTGAATCAGCAGCAGCCACAAGCTTAATGCTTTTGAAGATGCAAAGGATTCCTCGGTCTTTATTAGCAACAAGTATTGGACTAACATTCCTTCCCATCCCACCAGGACCCGCATTCGGACGCGGCCGGCGTCTGTATTGATCAACACGCTGGGATAAGGTTGCACGAAAAGGAACAGTGCGTTGTCCTAAGCATGCTTTTTCCAGCCATCATTTTGCAATTTTCATCGGTCCTGGTCAATAACGGAGTAGCAGCACACGGACGGAATCCTATGCTTGGGCCTATGCTTATGCTTGCTTATTGGCGCTGATTACCAGCCACAAGCTTGGTGTATTTAATGGTCGACCGTGCCTGGAAAGCAAGACTATTATACGGAAAATGTATGAAAAATTTTTAGCTTGAAAGCTTTCGTTAATTTTCACTATTTAGCGATTGCAAAAAATCTTTTCAAGAAAGCCATACAATTGCCGCATCGTTTATGATCAAAATCCGTTTTAAATTGGAAGAGCTATTAGCGTTCGAAGTCTTTCATTCTTTCGTGACGGTGACTTAACTCCAAATTTTGGTTGACACCCTGCCGTAAGACGTAGTCCTACGTCAAAAAAATTCGATAATCCTACCATTGTTCTACATAAGCTGTAGATATTCAACAAGACTGCTAAAATTAAAATACGACTCCACAAAGTTAACATAATGTATCTTCGCCACGTTCATATAATGCTTGACTTTCAACTCGCTTCATCGGTCATTCTCCGTCATTTTTCGAGAGACTCGATCATTTTTATTGATTGAATTGTAATTAGGTCCTGGCTGCTGATATATGGAAAATAAAACATCATTATACACATTGTTCATTTTGCCCTCATAGTGAAGTGTTCATTTTGCCCCCAAAACACAAATTGTTTTCTAGTGTTTATTATAAACAAACAGTTGATAAAAATATATGGAATTTTCGACAGATCCGCAGCACAGTGATAAGCAAACAACACTAAATGATACCAATAGTCGAAATTTAATTTGTTTCGCCAAAAAAGCTTATATACTATTAGTGGAAATTACCATCGGCGTCAGATTTCAACACATGTTTTTTACTTTTTCCATTTTTTTTACATTAGAAAGCTTATGATCAACACATATTGTCTCAAACAGCTTGAAATACTTCTAGGGGAAGATACCTATTGCTCTGGTACAGATTTTAATCGGTTTACTGGAAATTTGGCTACCTGTTCATTTTACCCCCCCTGTTCATTTTACCCACAGTTCCCTTATGTTTTCACGCTGCTATGATCTTAGCAAATTTGATCGTGCGCTAAGCACTTCGGCTAAGAAAATACATTTTGATGGCGTTTTTTGCTTCTGCCTGTCGAGTTTAATTTATTTTGAAGTGCATGGTGCCCCAAAGGCAGTCATTTTTCAACAACTGACACATAAACACATAGCACAATAACTAAGCGTGCTCATTTACTACAGATTTTGGCTCAATTTTCTAAAATTTGACCATTTAGGTTGAGTGATCGGAATTAGGAGCTGATCGCAATTATGTGCGGTCACGGTAGTTTAATTTCAATAATCGTCACATTGAAAAGTTGTCAGTCGTGACCAACTGAGAGCAATTAAAACCAAGTTAACAGCAAATTAATCACTATTAACTGCAACAAATACGTAGGAAAACGCATTAAAACTAAAGTGAATGTTTTGTTTTAATAATTTTTGCTGGCCTAATAAACTTTATTGTGATCTGCGGAGAACAACAATCTTTTATATCTTCTGTAACCTTCGAAGAAGTTACAGTTTGATTTACGATACTTTATGGATAGGTTTGCCTAATAAAACTAATAAAATACTGCGAGTAAATGTAAATTCTCACGCCTAAAATGAAAAATTTAATTATATAAATAAAATTTAAATTGATTAAAAACTATATGAAAGTAAACTTTTAATATAGGATAGGGGTGGCCTGTTGCTACGCTCAAAAAGCATACGACAAAAATATGCCATGTGTCGTTAAGTAGAACGGACTCCTGTACTGACCACCAGATGTCAGATAGGAGCAGCCAGGGTTTGCAAGTCGAGCAGTTGTCGCAACGAGAGAGGTGCTCACTGCTCACGAATGCGCTGACCATCGATTCGACTCACAAGACTGCTCGTTGCGATTGCGGCCACTTGGGGGAAAAGTGCACCCGATGAAAAGCAATTCCCGATCGGTTGCGCGATCGAGATGCAGCATGAAGACTCCCGCGTATGAAAGCTGCTGATGAAAGCATGGTCAGGTCTCTTAGAAAAATAACCCTTGTGCGAAAAAGGTTACTCGGAAGTCGCCAGAAAACTCCCGCGAAATTATACCGACCGCGTGGTCTCGAACAGTGTAGAATTCACAAGAGGATTTCGGATCGTTCATCAACATACCGCATGTGAGTTGGCGAAACTAAACGGGTCGTCCGTCAAAACACGATCCCGCCGTGAGTTCCACGAGCATTAATAACCGCCATCGACGTTTGTGGGACGGTTCCACCGTTAAGCACCGGCCAGTCAGGTAGTCGGCCTTAACGAGTGTGAATAGCTGAAGTTTACCGGCCCCTAGGCCACCGCTGCCTGTAGCATAGAATCTACGAACGATTTTCGGCTTACAAGGCAGCCGGAATCCGTAACCGAACTTCGACCTCCGTGCACCGGCTGACCAGGCAACCGGAATCCAAGGTGCAGAGCGCAGTGAGCAGCGAGTGAGTTAGCAGTTCGTGAGTTTTAGTAATAAATTTAGTTTTGGTTCCGTAAAATCTTTCTTTGCCTCATTTCTGGTGTGCATAAAAAAATCCGAAATCAAATTCGAAGTTATTTTGCGAAGGTAAGTCTTCCCTAGACGTTGATGCCGACCCTAAGGGTCTCAGGCGAAATAAACGGAGTAAGTTCGCTTATAGTTACACTTCATATAAGAAGTATTAGTATTAGCATTTTTAGTGGCACCTTCATATAAAAATTCGTTCTTAAAAGAACGGTTTTTGGTAATTAATGAAACTTAGGAAACTTGGAACTTAGGGCTTTTCACTCGGTTTTCTTTAGTAACAGAAATCTATCCATCACCAATGCTACAGTAATACGTAGTGTAATTTTTCTTTCGCAGCAAAACGGTGAACGGCTCACTGGTAACTTTGCTCTTTTGTTCAGACTGAAATTGAAATGTTGAACAAACAACGTAGACGGTGGAATGACGGACCATGAAAAATAGGACGGACCGATTCTTGTCGCTTGCTCTGGTATATAACACGAGGTAAGCCGGCGAACAGCATTATTCAAACGCTAACTGAGCTACCGCCAACATCTCATCGGCATGTCTGGACGCGGCAAAGGAGGAAGCATCAAGAGCAAGCGAAAGTCACGCTCGTGTCGTGCACGTCTGCAGTTCCCGGTCGGTCATGTTCATCGGATGCTGAGGAAAGGAAACTATGCTGAGCGTGTTGGAGCTGGAGCACTCTTCTATCTCGCTGCCGTGATGGAATATCTGGCTGCTGACGTTCTGGAATTGACAGGAAATATGCTGCTCGCGACAACAAAACGGCTAGAATTATCATCACTTGCAGCTGGCCATCCGCAACGACGAAGAGTTGAGCAATTGACTGTCCCGTGTCGCCATTGCTCAAAGAGGTGTCCTTCCGAACATCCAAGCTTTTTTGTTGCTGCCCAGGAAGACAGAAAACACAGCGAACACAGCGAATATATTTTCATGAACAGAATTTTAGTTTCAAACAAAAAAACTGCTTTTGAAATTTGACCTTACAGTTCCAACATATCACGTCGAAAAACCGTTCTTTTAAGGACGAAACATTTGTTCATGAAGATTTTAGGAATTTTCGCTTACTGATTTTAATCCAATTTAATTCGATTGATTCTATTTTTTGCTTTTATGGCAAATAATTTTCAGCTGAACACCTCTCGCGCTTCTGTTCGCTTATTGCTGCCGGTTGAGTTGGCCTTCTCGGAAGGTACCAAAGCAATCAGCTCCAAGTAAATGCGTTCGGTCAACCGTCAAAATGCATTGAAAACTATGAGTTTACAAAAATAAAATTGTTTTGGTGATATTTTTTCCATCTTCATATAAGAATGTGTTCGTTCTTAAAAGAACGGTTTTCGGTAATTGATGAAACTTAGGAAATTTGGAACTTAGAGCTTTCCCTTGGTTTCAGCAACATAAATCTATCCAAAAAGTGCAAAAAGTGAACGACTGACTGGGAACAAACAAATTAAAACGGACAACGTTACCTCCTGTTGCAACACGGCACTCCCCTGTTAAAGGAGGCTGGCTGACAGACCCCTGGCCTGACGTTTGGAAAGTGAGCAGGCTGACGGACCCTTGGTCTGACGTCTGTAGTGTGAGGGAAAGATTGGAAGAAAAAAATGTAAGCAAAGTGATAACTAGATTAAGATCAAAAAAGTGAAAAGTAAAGGTATTGCGAATAGAATCTAGTGGTTAAAGAGCATTAAATTGAGTGAGATATGGTTTGGGGTTTCCGGTAGAGAAAGATATAGACCTGTACGTAAAATAATGAAATGAACGGTGAAACGATTATGATTATTGTTAGAACGCGATTCCCGTGAAATTAGAAGCTAGCCAGAGGAAACTTACCTACAAAACCGATCTAATATAAGTCGCTGAAAAGAAGTATAAATTTAGAAAGATACTTATCTGAATACTTACCGTGTTTATCCGCAGAATCTGGAAATTGCACAAGTCAATTAATTAGTAATAGCGTAAGCGTAAAGCAATAGAGGAAAGCAAAGGAAGGTAGAGGAATATTAGAACCACTTCTTGTGAGTATAAAGAATTATAAAGAAGATTTAAATTAATTATGTTAAACTAATAAATAAATTATTGAAGTTTATTAACACAAAATAAAGGTCTGCTAAAAAAAAGGGTTTCTTTCGAAACAGCTTCTTTGCCCAGACTGAAATTGAAATCCACCAGTCTGTTCAACGTAGGTAATGGAATGACGGACCATGAAAAATAGACCGGACATTCATTTTTCAAATTATGCAATTACATTCTCTGCGTAGCACAGCCGATTCTTGTCGCTTGTTCGGATATATAGCACGGTGTAAGCCGGCGAATAGCATTATTCAAACGCTCACCCTTATTCTGCGAGTCACGACACTCAATACGACTATTGTCATTCGCCGTGACTCGCTACGGTGAGTCGAATGGCATGACTGACGCGGCGACTAGGGGCCTGGAGCAGGTGGTTGTGAAACTTCCTCGGGTGGTTGCCCCACACGTACCTTCGCTGCTCCTGGTGCAGAATCCCTTAATCGGCAGTTGGCCGCTCCTCGGCCAACCGGTGGCATGCGCGCCTTGCCGAACACATAGTTCAGCATGAAGCCCTGCTTGACAATCGGGTTAGCAGACAGAGGGTCTATCTCCAACGGCAAGTCGACGGTGTTCCCTGTCACGCTGCGACGAAGTACTCACCACGTTTATGTAGAGAAGCCATCGTTCTGATTTTGGAGCAGACGAAGGATCCTCTCGCTCGAAGTATCCGCACTGCTCGAAAAATAGCCCATGAACAGAAGGGGCTCCGGGAGCTCCTTCGGGGTGTATGTTCTCAGCAGCGCTTTATCTGATAGAATAGTAAGCGTTGACTTGTACTATGTTATAGTTAGTTCACAATATAATTTCCGTTCAACCTGATCAGTCGCACTTTTACTTTGCTATCAGGTTGAAGCATGGAACAGCTTGAAGACGGCATTTCAGGAGAGCGGCAGGTATCGTAAGATAAATTTACTACGAAAGCTGACTCGTTTGGAACTTGAAGATTGCTCGTCAGTGGAGGAGTACGTGGATGAAATAATGTCTACCAGTCATAAACTCGACGAAATCGGATTCAAGTTAGATGACGAATGGCTCTCAATAATTTTGTTAATGGGTCTACCAGAACGGTATGAACCCATGATCATGGGCATGGACGCATCAGGAGTTAATTTGACGGCAGATATAGTCAAGTCAAAAATATTGCAGGACGTGACGCTAGAACGCAGTGGTGGTGCTTCTGGAAATTCATCTGGGGCGTTACTAACAGGCAATAATAAGAGCCAATCGAAGAAGAAGGACAAATCGAACGTAAAATGCTTCAAGTGTGACAAACTTGATCATTATGCATCGGAGTGACGACAGAAATCTAAGGTGAACGGAAATTCTGGTCGGCATAAGCAGGCGGCTTTGCTGGCATGGCATGATGCAGCTCATCGAATGGAAGACTGGATTCTAGACTCAGCAGCTGGACGTCACATGTGTCGATCTAGAGGAGTATTAGAAGAAGCAGAGTCAACATCCGAATCGATATACGTGGCCAATGCAGTGGAAATCCCGGTGGAAGCAGTTGGAAACGTGAAACTGGTCGCCAACGTTGAAGGAGCGTTTACCGATTTAAACATTTCCAATGTTTTATGTGTTCCTGAGCTTGCTATCAATCTTCTGTCTGTCAGTGAAATATGCAGGAAAGGTTACCGGATTACGTTCAGTGACAAATCGTGTGAGGTGGTGAATGAATCCACAGGAGATATAATCGCCGTTGGACAAGTAGAGGATGGACTGTACAAATTGGATCTCAGTTCACGAAACGTGGTGTGTGCTACCAAATCAAGCAGTGATATTCAGCTATGGCATCGGCGATTAGGGCACCTCAACATTGCTAGCATCAAACGGTTGACTACGATGGTAACTGGTGTCAAAATTGTTCAATTTTCTATGCCTAGCTGTGAGTCTTGTGCAGCAGGCAAACATCGAAAACTTCCATTCAGTTTAAGCGGATTTCGAGCAAAGGATGCCTTGGAATTAATCCATTCGGACCTGTGTGGGCCTATGGAAAAGTCATCATTGGGTGGCAGCAGATATTGGATCACGTTCATCGATGATGCAACAAATATGACGTTTGCATATTTCCTCAAATCCAAGGCGGCTGCGTTCAGTGTTTTTCAAGAGTATAAGGCTTATGTTGAAAACCAAACGGAAAGAAGGATAAAATGTCTAAGGACAGACAATGGGACGGAATACGACTCGAAACAATTCCAGGATTTTCTGAAGAAAAGTGGAATACGACACGAGAGGACAGTACCGTATAACCCAGAGCAGAACGGGACATCGGAAAGGATGAACCGTACAATTGAGGAGAAGGCACGATGTTTACTGTACGATGCGGGACTCGATAAGCGTTTTTGGGCAGAGGCGGCATCTACAGCAGTTTATTTGATTAACCGGATTCCGAGCAAGGGACGTTCTACTACACCTTTGGAATTATTTTATGGCAAGAAACCAAATTTATCTCATCTTCGAGTGTTTGGGTCTAAGGTAATGGCTTACGTACCCAAGGCAAAAAGGAAGAAGTGGGACGTGAAGTCAATTCCGTGCATTCTGGTTGGATATGCGGAAAACTCCAAAGGCTACAGAGTGTTCAATTCGTCAAAAGGAGAAGTCTTCGTCAGCCGAGATGTCATAGTGCTAAGTGAAGAGGATTTAAATCTATGTTCGGAAACCGAAAATGTACCATACATCGTGGACGATGGTATGTATTCAAACAGTACTGAAGAAGATAAACTTAGAAACAATGAAAGTGTAGAGGTCAACGATGAGATTCAACCGGAAGAATGTGCTACTCAAGAGGATCCGTGTTCATCTCAACCGTCTGCGCTCCCTTCGCATCTAACTCGAGAAAGTTTGCAACCTACAACGAGGCGCAGCGAGAGGGAGCGACGTTTCAAAGGCAAGTATTCTGATTTTAAGGTCACATACAGTGTCCTCCCTCAGAATCTTGTCTCTTCACAGGATAGTTGCAGTCCAGTGCGGCGATGTCATCAGGTTACTACGAGCGCTGCGCTTCCGTCACACTTCAAAGAAGAAGATGTTGAACTGCAACAAATTTCTGGGCACAGTGACTGGGGGCGCTCAGTCAGAGGCAAGTTTGAATCAGCACACCTAAGCGATAACAATCTGTCGCAGTCATATTTTTCAGAGAATCAGACTGTACCAGAAACCGTTCAAGAAGTGCTAGAGCGACCCGATCGCAGTGAGTGGATCGAAGCAATGGAGAATGAATTCCATGCGCTGATGGATAACAAAACGTGGCGTCTAGTCGACCTACCCGCAGGACGGAAAGCTTTGAGGAATAAGTGGGTGTTTAAGGTGAAAACAAATCTAGATGGTTCTGTTGAACGATACAAGGCTCGGCTTTTGATTAAGGGTTATTCGCAAGTGAAAGGTGTGGACTTTCAAGAAACCTATTCGCCTGTCATTCGTTACGCAACCGTACGTTATCTTCTGGCATTAGCGGCCAAGCTCGATCTGGTTGTGCATCAGATGGATGCCGTAACTGCATTCTTGCAGGGCGATCTCAGTGAGGAAGAGATCTTCATGGAGCAACCAGAAGGATTCTGTGATGACCAAGCACCGACGAAAGTGTGCAAGTTGCAGAAGGCGCTTTGCGGTCTTAAGCAGGCCAGCAGAGTCTGGAATCAAAAATTGGATACGAAACTTAAGAGCATGAAATTCAAGAGATCACAATATGATACATGCGTCTATCATCAAGTTGTCGAAGGAAAACTAGTCATCGTTGCAATTTACGTCGACGATTTCTTGATTATTTCTGATGATCAGCAGTTGGTGAATCGGATTAAACAGCAGTTGTGCGTGGATTTCAAAATGAAAGACTTGGGACCAGCCAAGCAGGTACTCGGAATAATAGTTAGCAGATCAAATGGGGATATCACGATTGATCAAAAACAATACATCGAAGAATTGTTATCTAAATTTCACATGAGCGATTGTAACGTTGCGCAGACTCCACTGGAAGTGAACCAGCGTCTAACCAAGGAAATGTGTCCAGCGAATAAAGACGAACGAGAAAAGATGAGGAACATTCCGTACAAAGAGCTTGTTGGTGGACTTCAATTCATTGCTCAATGTACGAGGCCAGATGTTAGTCATGCGGTCAGCTTGGTCAGCAGCTACTGCAGCAACCCTGGACCAGCCCATTGGATTGCAGCTAAAAGAATTCTTCGGTATTTGAAGGGTACAAAACACGAAAAGCTGAAGTATTCACAAAACAAAAATAGCAATTTCTATGGCTAGAGCGATGCAGATTGGGGAAATAATGCAGACACACGACGATCTGTCAGTGGATATGTTTTCCTGCAGAGTGGTGGAGCAGTCAGTTGGAATTCGAAAAGGCAACCCACTGTTGCACTTTCTACTACCGAAGCTGAGTACATGGCTTTATCGTCAGCGACACAGGAAGCAATGTGGTGGAGAGGATTTCTTTTCGAGCTTCATGGGACTAATCAAGCAGTAGTAATCAAATGTGATAACAAAAGTGCAATTAGTTTGGCGGAGCGTGATGTAGGCTACTCGGCACGAAGTAAACACATCGATATTAGACATCATTACGTCCGTGAACAAGTCGAAAGGAAATTGATTAAACTAGAGTATGTTGCATCAAATCTTCAAGCGGCGGATATCCTTACCAAATCTTTACCTGGTCCGAAGCAAAATGAAGACAGAAAGATACTTTGGGTACCCTAGTTTAACGCTTAAGGGGGGATGATAGAATAGTAAGCGTTGACTTGTACTATGTTATAGTTAGTTCACAATATAATTGCCGTTCAACCTGATCAGTCGCACTTTTACTTTGCTATCATTATCCCATGGTTTGAAAGTTGGTACCGTAGTCTCCAGGCATCTCACTATCTCCACTTCGGCACACACGAGGAGCAGTTAGCCGTTCTTGAGCTGACAGCTCTTGAACTTTGTCCGTATGGCTGAAGAATCCTGTTCCGCAATGCAATAGGGGATTAAGGATTAGGGGTTTTATCCATTCGCGTTTTACGTTAAAGTCATGAATAACAGCTATTAAAACCATCCTCCTTTTAGGGGCTTTAGACCCTCTGCTTTGGTTCCCAGTATTTTTGACTTTATTCGAACCTATTCCTACCGGAATCCGTCATTTGCAGTCGGAGAGTTTACACTCAGCATTCGCATGAGTGCCTCCTTCCCTGTCCGCATACGACCCTAGTTTTTATCGGTTATCCGGTTTTAACGAAGGAAGTATCCCGGATGGTACCACGAGGACGTAGCGATAGCAGTTGCTGAATAAGAGGCTATGGACCTCCGTGGACTCTGTTTTATAACTGCATGTATAAAATAGACCGCGAGGTTCTGAAACGCATTTTTCAACCACTTAACATCCAAAGGTTCAGAGTATGTTAAAATACTACGCACAAGGTTGGAGCTCTACATCCTCCCCCCCTCCCCCTCCCCTCAAAGAGCTGCAACCACCGCGGCAATAGTCGTTTTCTTGACTGGATTTTTGTTGCTTTCTGCTAGATACACTTCTTTGTAAAACTTTGTATTATTACACTTTTTCATCGAACTTTATTGTTAGACTTCCCGTAGCAAGGTTCGTTACAAGACTTCAAAAAAAAATCAAACTTCAATGCAAATTCTACTACGGGTTTTATGTTTCGTTGTTTAGTAGTTAGACCTTCACTGAGCATGCCGTGAAATATTACTTTTATCACCTGAATAATTCAATATGACTTAGCCAATAGTAAAACTAATCTTATAGCCATACACCATATGCCCGTCGGGTGCCGTCATTTTTGCGTTCAGAATGTACGTATCCTTTACCGCTACCAATGGAAGATCTTCTTCTTGAACCTTGAAATTGTTGATCTCATATTTACCCTTAGGTAGCGGACAATAATTACCCGGTGGAATGGTACTTGACGCGCGCATCTTCAAAACAATCGGAGTTTGGCTATTAAATGCATCACAAAATGGGTTACTTCCTCGGATGAGCACCATTCCGCGGGAGTTTGATACCTCATAGAAACCCTTAAATAGAAAGCTTGTCTAGGTTGATGTTTCTTTTCAGTATACTTGTAAACTAACCACATTTTCATTTCCCCAGTTTTGGAGTAGTTCGAACTCACCGGATATGACAAAGTTGTTACGGCCTGTACGGGCAACACGGAGGCTTTTCGAAACGATTGACGTTCTGTCGTAGTTTGGATCGGACTCGAAACTGTTTATAGTAATCTCGTACATCTAGCATTCGACGGTGGAAAATGAAAAACAAAAACTAACTAAGTTTGAATAAGAGCAGTTGAGAGGTGTGATTTTCCGCTTACCGCTGCGTTTGTTCCGACTTCGTTAAGCCACATTTGTTGTAAGGCAAAGCTCATCAGCAGCCAAAGTAAGAGCATCTTCCGCTGACTAAAGCTAGAACGGTTAGAACGACTAACTACGAATAGGCGCTGCAGTTGTTTTAATGGAATGAAACTAAATACGTTTCTCGCATGTCACTGAGTCATTTTAGAACAGATTATAAACTCAATTCCTGATACAATACTTTTGATGTATTTTACAACAGATATGCTGCAATGTCTCATGTTACTAATTTATCTGAAAATTTTCAGAGAAAATTTAAATTTGAATTGGAAAATATTAAATAAAAGAGTCAAAATATAATATAATCAAAGAATACTTACAGGGTAAAGTAAATGATCACAAAAATGAGACGGTTGCAAAAAACTTTAATTTTGAGCGTATATCGTGTGAAGCATATTCATAACATTTGTCTTAAATTATTCTAATTCAAATCTTTCTCCCTTTGCTTTAACAATCGGCCGCAATCGTTGTTGAAAAGCGTTAGAGCTGACACGCACGATACCCTGGGACATTTCATTCCCAATCTTCTCCAAACGGGGCTTGCAACCATCCACAATCAGTCCTTTGATGCTCCCCACTTTGCCTAGCATCTTAGCACCGGAATTGAGAGAATTCAAATCAGGCGAAGAAGCAGGCCTCATACCAAGCCTGTGTAGCTTTCGCCTGGTGAGACGGTGTAGAATCTTGTTGGAAGGCAGTGACTTTTGACAATGGAAAGCAATTGGTTCTTAAAAACATAAATTTTATTACCAGAATAAACCAATAGATGTCTTAGATAACAGACAAATTAGACTTATAAGCAAATAACATACGCCCGTCGGGTGCTATTACTTGTGCACGCACAGTGTACGTATCCTTCATCACTACCAATGGTAGATCTTCTTCTTGAATGTTATAATTGACGACCTCATATTTACCCTTCACCACCGGGCAATAGTTACCCGGTGGAATGTTGGAACACTCGCGCACCTTCTGAATGATCGACCATTTCGAATTAAATATTTCGCAAAACGGTTTACGTCCTCGGAAGACCATCACTCCAAGGGAGTTTGTTACCGCAAAGTGAACCTACAAGAGAATGTAAGTCTGGTTTGGCATTTTCACTCAGTACTTGTAAACTAACCGTATTTTCATTTCCCCAATTTTGGAGTAGTTCGAAGTCACCGGATACGACAAAGTTGTTGCGGCTTTTACGGGTAACACGGATGCTGTTTAAAATTATTGATGTTTTATCGTAGTTCGGATCCGGTTCAAAAGAATCTATAATCACTTCGTAAAACTAGCATTCAACGGTGGAAAATGAAAATGAAAAAACTAGGTTACTTCACAGAATTTGTAGAATGATTCTACACCTACCGCTCCGTTAGTCCCGGCTTTTTCAAGCCACATTTGCTGTAAAGTACAGCTCACCAACAGCCAAAGCAAAAGCATCTTCCACTGGCTGCAACCAAATGAGTTTATACGACTAACTGCCAATAACAGCGGCGATTGTTATTATGGGATGAAACCGAACACATTTCTTGCATGGTATTGTGCCATTTTGTAATATATCAAAAACCTAATTCGTGATACAATATTTTTGATATCGCTCACTGCGCTCACAGATTTCAAATCTATCTGCTATTCGTTGAAAAAAATTCTGAGTGGAATTTAAGCCAATTCAAGTCTGATGGTACAAAGGTTAATTTTTGGGACCACCCTAAGCCAAATTAGAAAGTACGAGTCTAAAATTTTCAGAAAAGTAACTAGATTGGCACAACGCAAGAAGACTTCTTCATTCACTAATTACGATTTCTCAATTTTATTTTATTTTATTATGAAATTTTTTATTAATTACACCACACCTGCTCCCCCTCTTATTTTCCCTCATCCTCTTATGGAATATTCATTTTACGGGGTAGAAATTCCATCTGTCTCAGGAAATAGAAAAGTGAAACTTATAAGCAAGCACCACATGCCCGTCGGGTGCCACCAGTTTGCCGTGCAAAGTATAAGTATCCTTTATCGCTACCATTGGCAGGTCTTCTTCTTGAACCTTCAAATCGACGATCTCATATTTACCCTTCGGTAGCGGACAATAATTACCCGGTGGCATGGTCGAGTACTCGCGAACCTTCCTAACGGCCGGTAATGGATAGTTAAACGCTTCGCAAAACGGTTTACTTCCTCGGATTAGGGACATTCCGCGGGAGTTTTTTATGTCATAGTGAAACTAAAATAAAAAGTTAGTCCAGCTTGATAATTCTCTCCAGTACTTGAAAACTAACCATATTTTCGTTTCCCCAATTCTGGAGTAGTTCGAATTCACCGGATAAGACAAATTTGTTACGGCCCTTACGGGCAACACGGACGCTCTTTAGAAGGATTGAAGTTCTGTCGTAGTTCGGATCTGGATCAATAGAATCTATTGTGACCTCGTAAAACTAACATTGAAAAAGTAAAACCTGCTTTGAGTTATAGGAGCGGAAGGATTATTTCACACCTACCGCAGCATTAGTTCCGGCTTTTTCCAGCCAAATACGCTGTAAAGCAAAGCTCACCAGCAGCCAATGCAAAGTCATTTTTCACTGAAAGCTGAATGGGTTTGCGCGACTGGCTATGAGCCTAATAGCTGCGGTTATTTTTATGACATAAAACCGAACACATCTGTTGCATGTCAATAGACCATAAACTCAATTGCTGATACAACAAGTTTGACGCAGATTGTAGCACCTATACCGTAATGCGTCATGTGCCTAATCAATGTGCAATTCTACCGAAAAGCGGTGGTTAACCCCCTAAAATCCATTCAATGCATAGTCAAAATTAACCCTAGTAGTAGCACTACACTGCTTATTGGCGGTAACTGAGAAGGCGTTCAATGTTCAAGAGACGGCACTTTGTACTTTTCTTGATATTGAAGGCGCTTTCGATAACACGTCCTTCGCATCAATTAATACGGCTCTCGGTGACAAGGGAATCAACCACACTACAATGAGTAGGATTCAAGCAAATGCTTTCGAGCAAAGAAATCACAGCATCATTGGGAGATACGTCGGTCACCGACCGCCCTGAGCCGCGATCGTGCTCTCAAGGTCTGCTCTGACAATGTAGAGCTGATCAAGTTGTTCGGATATGCGGGGGGGGGGGGGAGGGGGTCTAGCTAGAAAATACCTATTTAAACAATTTATTCTTATCCTATAAACTCACGCTCACTAATGATTGTTATCACTGCTTCTATGGATTCTAGAAACGACGTTACTCTGGTCAATTTTACTCCAATGTAAGCTGCTTGACAAACTGGCACACAACGCTGGATTGCGAGGTTCATGTAACGTCTACTTGGCTTTCGCTTTAAACTCTACGAGCTCCGCTCGTTGAGAATGAATGGCTGATGACTTCGCTAACCTTCGAGATCTAGACACGTGTTACTCAGTCGGGTTAGGATACGATCCTCCGACGGCTGGAGCTAACCACGTTGGTTTCGAGGCTATTGCCGATACCAAATCCACGGCACTTTGGATCTTAAACCGCGTGGGTCCTATTTGTTCGAAACCAGGGGTTAGAACTACTGGGTCGCACAATTATTGCATTTTATCGTTAATTAAAGCATACCTGATTCAATGCTTCACGTTTTGGGTACAATTTTAGCTTCCTATTCGCCTTATTTTAAATTCACTGCCTCAGTACCTTTTCATTTTTTTGCCTTTTCATGGTAATTCTAATAAATTGGCCTTTTAGCTCTGGCGATTTTTATGCGATCATTGCACAAATAGGAAAGACCTTTTAGATTGACTCTTCCCAGTAGGTACCCAAATATCCCTTTTTGAACTCAAAATATCCCTCCTTAACGATAAATCTTTAATCCTCATCCGGCAACTCTCTTTGAGTCTATATGGCTTATTTTTATTTATTTAATTTTATTTAATTTATCGTTCATTTCAATTGTTTAACCTACATCCTCATTTTGAATCTATAATAAATGTACATTATAATGTAATCAGACATATCTTAAGACTATAATAAATACATTTACATTTATTCATTTACATCATCGGACAACAGAGTCTACATGATAATACTAAAACATTACATACGATCAGTCAAAATTAATAAAATTATAGATGCGATTTCTAAAACAGTTACACGTAATACAAAAATCAAACAAATGATACACATTATTGAATATAGCACACATTGCTCGAATTGGTTCATTTAGACCATAAGCCGTCCGCTGAAAAGTCAGGCGTATAAAGTTACTGAATCGTAGAGGTCTCGCAGCTGCATTTATATCCACTTGCGCCAAAATGTTGGGTGCGTCTATTTCACCATAAAGTAATTTAGCGATAAATATAGCACGCGTGCAATTTCTTCTATTAGCCAAGGTATCCATGCTTAATAATCTACAACGACTTTCGTATGGGGGGAGCTCAAACGGGTTAGTCCATGGAAGGAATCGCAATGCTAATCTAATGAACCTTCTTTGTACAGCCTCAATCCTTGTAGACTACGTTGTAGTATAAGGACTCCAAACTACTGCAGCTGTTTCGAGGGTAGACCGAACTAACGAGTAGTAAAGTGATCTCAAACAATAGGGGTCACGGAAATCCTTCCCAATTCTCATGATGAATCCCAAGTTTTTGTTTGCTTTCGCGACAATGTAGCTATAGTATAGAGTTCGACAACCAACTGGAAGCGCCAGGCAGACGTCATTGAAAAAAAGCGAGAATAACAGCGGTCCCAAATTACTGCCTTGCAGTACTCCCGACTTAATCTGGAACTCCTGAGACTTGAAGTCTCCAAGCTTTACTGATAGAGAGCGGTTGGAGAGGAACGATGTTAGCCAGCGTACGAATGAATCAGACGCTCCCAGGCTTCTTAGCTTTGCTAAAAGCAGACGATGGTTGACACGATCAAAAGCGGCTTTAATATCAGTGTAAACAGTATCCACTTGAGCTCCTTTTTCAATATTCCGGATGCAGAATGAAGTGAATTCGACCAAATTTGTGTTAATTGAACGGCCAGGATAGAACCCGTGCTGATCAGCCGAGAGGTAACAAGTAACATTACGCTGTAACACATCAGATATCAGTATTTCAAATACTTTAGAACCAGCGCAAAGTGAGGTGATTCCTCGGTAATTTGAAACATCATTGTTGTTTCCTTTCTTATACACGGGGAAAACGAATGACTTCTTCCAAACTGCAGGAAACGTTTCCTCACAAAAAGATCGATTGATTATTTTGCGTAGTGGATACACGAGTGGAATGGCACATTTTTTCAACATGAGAGCGGGAATGCCATCCGGCCCAGGAGTTGCAGACGGCTTCAACTTATTTGAAGCATTCATGACTTCGTTCTCGGAGAAACTAACAATGTTGATACAGCATAGGTTCTCTGGGACAAGCTTGATAGCATCTTCAATCTCCTCAGTTGATACGTCACTGTCAGTAAAAACACTTGAGAACTGTTGAGCAAATAAACCGCAAGTATCTTCGAGACCGCTAGATGATTGCTCACCAAGAAACATCTTAGCTGGAAGACCACTCTCCTTACGTTTCTCGTTTACGAATGACCCGAACTTTTTAGGGATTTGCCTTAAGTCGTTTTGCTTTCGCTTAACGTACACTGAGTACAGATGACGGTTATAGTTTCTGTACCGCGAACTTGCGCTAGTAAAGTCTAGCTTAGTGCTTAGTGCTTACGACAGCGAGAGTACCTTTTTAATGCATTGGCTCTTTTGCGTTTGAGAACACCGAGGCGGTAGTCGGACCATGGAGGTTTATGCTTCACTTTAGGCTTGTTAACATACGCATTAAACAGAGAAGTCACAGTTTGGTTGAACAAATTCACTGCTTCATTAACGTCTGTCCCATCAAGAAATGACCAGTCAATTCCTTGCAGGGCAAGATTCAGCCCTCGAAAATCAGCGCGATGAAAAATCAAATTCTCTCCCATCTGCCAGTTCGCTGAATCTTGCAAGAGAAGGACACCGCATATTAGCAAGCAACGGAGGATGATGTTCGTCGGCGTTTGTAATAAATACGGATCCAATAAGCTTCGTGCCTCAATGGTTACACACGTAAGGCTACGAACGCACGTTCATTTCGAAAAAGCATGACATTTTGCAGATGTTTGTTACGCAAATTTTTAGCACACTGTATTGTAATAAATGCTCTGAAATATTCCTATAAACTAGTTGAGCACGAATGTTACGATCCAGAAAATATAAATGTCTGTTAAGAATTTAAAAAAAGGGATACACTTCATTGGCATCCAAGAATTTCTGACTTTCTGATTCTGAGAAAAACGCATTCAAAGTTTGTTGCATTCAAAATCATCTTCTAACTCTGGCTGTTTGCAACATTTATGTAGTCTGATTAAAGTAAAATGCTGCTTAGAAAATTCTTGATCGTTTGCTATCATTAACTCATTTTTTTTAAATTTTGCGACTTGGTCCGGTCTGATTTAACACCGACCATATGATATCGCGACAAGCAATCGAGTTGAGCAGGCGAGTCAAACAGTTGGGTCGAACAGTCGAGTCGAACAGTCAAGTCGAGCAGTCAAATCGAGCAGTCTAGTCGAGTCAAACTGTTCAGTCAAGCAGTCCGGTCGAGTAGTTGAGTCGAGCAGTTGAGTCGAGTATTCCAGTGTCTCGAGTTCTAGCTAAGTCGAGCGGTAAACTCGAGCAGTCAAGTCGAGTAGTCCAGCCGAGCAGTAGAGTCGAGCAGTCGAGTTAGGCAGTTGAACCGAGCAATAGAATCAAGCAGTTTCATCGAGCAGTCCGTTCGAACAGTTGAATCGAGTAGTCTAGTCGAGCAGCTGAGTCGAGCACTCGAATCGAACAGTCAAGCAGTCTAGCCGAGCAGTCGAGTCAAGCGGATCATTCGAGCAGTTAGGTTGAACTGTTGAGTCGAGCAGTTCAGTCGAGTAGTCCAGTCGAGCAGTTGAATCGAACAGCTGAGTCGAGCTGTCGAATCAAACAGTTAAGTCAAGCAGTTGAATCGAGAAGTCGGGTTGAGTGGCTAAGTCGAGCTGTTGAATCAAACTGACAGTTGAGTCGAGCAATCAAATCGAGTAGTTTAGTCGAGCAGTTGAATCGAGCAATCGGGTAGAGGAGTTGAGTCGAGCAGCCGATTTGAATAGTCCAATCGAGTAGTTGAGTCAAGTATTTCATTCGAGCAGTCGAGTCGAGTAGTCTAGTCGAGCAATGGAATCAAGCAGTTGAACCGAGCAGTTGAGTCGAGCGTCGAATCGAACAGTTGAGTTGAGCAGATGAATCATGCTGTCCAGTCCACTAAGGCCAGAAATTAAAATTTCGGAACAAAAATATTTGCGGTTAAACAGCATGTCTCAGCTCAATGTGGTCTTCGGCAACTTTTTGAATAAAAAATTGATGCATATTTTGAAGGGGTCGTCCAATATTTAAGCGTTACTTAAACAACAATTTAAGTAATAATTTTCAGAGTAAACTTTTTTTTCACCTTTTTGGTTTCAAAATTTTAAAGATAAACCAATTTCAAGTAATTTTTCTGAAGATATGAAACTTCTACCTTTTACCCATTTTCAGCAATAGACCTTTGTTTATAACTCAAATCACATTTCTTCTTGTAACATGTTTATTTCAACAGACAGCTCAATGTGATGTTCTAGAAAATATTTTGCACATAAAAGAGGAATATTTTTTGCTGAAGATTGTTTTGCTTTATAGGCATTAATTAATAAGATATAACTGATTTTAGGTTAAAAACCGTCTGATGAAAAATCCGAATATCTTATGCAGAATGCAGAATGGCAGATGGCAAGTATCTGCAATTAGTTTTCATACCAATTTGTAGGAAATTATTAAAGCTATCTGCCCAAATGTGTATTTCAGAGAATACCTGGGAATACCATGGCTAGGAATACCTGGGAATAGTACGGATTTTTTTTCATACATTTTATAACTTGAGATAAATGCGTCCTAGCGTCAACAAATCTTCACAGAAAATATGTATTTCAACATACTAAATAACTTTGTAGAACATTTGAAAGCAATAAAATAATCGTGTGCAAAGTTATTGAGTGTAATTTATTTTTAAGTGCTCTTTTTCAACACATAATTATATTTCGTAACCGGTAAGAGATAGATAGTTACTTCATTCAGCAAAGTTGCTTATTTTAGTATTTTCTACAACTTTTGGAGAAAAAACTTTTTTTTAAATTATATTTAAGAAAACAAAAGTTTGTGTCCCCCTTATAGGTGAACTGGTGGTCACCCTAATAGTGCAGGAAGATGCACTATATTTTATTATTTTACTTCTCCGAAGACTCCACCCTTGAAAAAATACACATTTTTCATCAAGCGGTTTTTAGCCTAAAAACAGTTATATCTTATTATATTAATGCAGAAAAAGTAAAACAGTCTTTAGCAAAAATATTCCTCTTTTATGTGGAAAATGTTGTCTAGAACATCACATTGAGCTGTCTGTTGAAATAAACATCTTACAAGAAGAAATATGATTTGAGGGGTCGTTTATAAACAAAGGTCTATTGCTGAAAATGGGTAAAAAGTAGAAATTTGATATCTTCAGAAAAAATACTTGAAATTGGTTTATCTTTAATATTTTGAAACCAAAAAGATGAAAAAAAATTTATTCAAAATGTTATTACTTAAATTGTTGTTAAAGTAACACGTAAATATTGGACGACCCCTTCAAAAGATGCATCATTTTTTATTCAAAAAGTTGCCGAAGACCACATTGAGCTGAGACATGCTGTTTAACCGCAAATATATTTGTCCCGAAATTTTAATTTCTGGCCCATAGTGCAGTCGAGCAATCAAATCGAGCAGTCTAATCGACCAGTCCAGTCTAGTCAACCAGTTGAGCAATCGAGAATACAACCTGAACCATGACTGAGAATACAACCCATTGCTACGAAAGCATGACTTCCTCTCAGGGACCTGTTTTTAGTTACCGATAAGCCTCTTAAGACGTCCTGTCAGAGACCTGGTTTTCGGTACACACATAAGCCTCTTATATAAATAGATTCGAATCTAACTTTTCTGTCAAGCCCCGTGATTCGCTGTTATAGGCGGCTGTACACGTTAACTAAACTTGCTTTTTGCAGCTGAAGTATTTTTTATGCAAAAGTTTGACTTTGAAATGAAAATGTCCATAACGCCTGTTGAAAATAGATGAATCACCCTATTTCGTTTTTTAAATTCAGAGAATCAGGGTTGACGATTTCTTTTGTATCAAATTCCCATTCGACTCCGATTTTGTCACGTCGAATGTCACTTTGCTCGACTGGTCTACTGTTGGTATTATGTAAGTCACATTCGACACGATTTTGTTGCGCAACTCAGCTCAGTCAACCGCTAAAAAGCGAGTGACTCAACCATCAGCAAATGACGAGCGAGATGTTTTATTTTGGTGGTGCATTGAGCCGCTATGCCACCCGTTCTTTTCGTACTCGACACTCGACAGTGACTGAGTCGAGTCGAGTTGCTCGACATGACTTACATAGTAGGGACCTATTTTTGAGTTGATATTTCATGTTCAATTAAGATTACAGAGCTTTGACTGTGAAGAGAATACAATATAAATATGACGCACACAATTAAAACAAATATCGCGCAACTTACCAAGGTCCAATCCAGCAATAAGAGATTCGTTTCAATAGGTCGTATGAATAAAACAGTTTACTTTGCTTTTCCCCGTTTAAATCGTATGGGAGCATTTGCTCTAACTCTTTTATTCATACGGCCTAATGTCTCTCTCTTCTGATTATCACAGCGCATAAACGCATTTGAACGCAAGATTTCTTAAGGATTAATTAGCTAATGATGCCAGCAACCGAATGATGCAATGCAGATGCATTCAAGTGCATTTGTTTCTCCGTAATAAGCTGAAGAGAGCGAAGGTGAAGAGGATCTCTCATGGTTATATTGGGCCTTTTGATAAGTTGCTTGAGAAATCTTGCAAACTGTTATAATTCCATTATCTAGAATTCGGTTCGAATTTTGGCAAAATCTCGCAAATGACGAAATTTAAAATTCGGTTTCGCGAAATTTCGAATGAAATTTGACGAAATTCAATGAAATATTTTTAAGATTTCGCAAACTAGAATTTCGCGAAATTTTGCGAACACTCGAGTTAGGCGAAATTGTACGAAATTATTCGAAATCTCGCACAGGCCTAATCTGTTGTCGGTTGTTTTCGAGCAGTGAAAAAATTCTAAACAATTTATCGACTAATATAACGTTGCAGAGAGTTTTTTAAGTGGTCAGCATTGTGTGACACAACGAGCAAAATATTAACTAATTTCCCAGCTAGTTAAATAAACAACCACTTAAACAACCTTTCCGGAGAAAGCAACTTTTTATATTACCAAGACTATGCGTTATGGGCTTATGGGGAATACAAAAAAGTCACATATACACTAGCGCCGCTCGTAAAGTGAATTCTTAACTATTTTCCATACCATCTTGAAGGTGGCAGTCATTTGAGTAACCTCCCCGAAGATTGCAACCTTCTAGATAGTCACCAGCACAATATACAGCCTATACAAAGAATTACATGTACGCTAGCGCCACATAGTGAGAACATTCCGAAGTACTGCAATCCAATGAAAACCCTTGACCTACTGACGAACATTGTTGAAGACACCAACGTTCTACACGATCAGGATCACGAGTTATTCCATGTTAAGTCAATTCCGATATGCTAAGTAGACTCCATTAACATGGTTCCCATTAAGGCGGTCCCCACTAACCTTCTAATTGGGGGGATTGAGGCTCGACTCGACTGCACTTACGCGACAGAAATGTCGCAGAAGCTGTTTGGCAAAATGTAAGAAGACTTCTTCACTCACTAATTACAATTTTTCTTAATTTTGTTTTCAATTGCTATGAAATGATTTATTAATTACACCACTGAGCACAACTACCAGCACAGGATCACTGCCCGTACCCGAAAAGTCATGCACGCAAATTTCTACTCTTTGATTCAGAAACGTATGAAATGTCAGTCTACTCATCCCGCACTCGCCCTCCTTCTATAATCCTTTTTCTTTACCCTTAACTTTAACGTCACTGAGCATACGGAAGAATATTCATTTTACAGAGTAGGAATTCCACCTGTCTTAGGAAATAGAAAACTGCACCTTATAAGAAATCACCACATGCCCGTCGCCTGCCGTCATTTTTATGTGCAGAGTGTATGTGCCCTTTACCGCTACCAATGGTAGATCTTCTTCTTGAACCCGGAAATTGACGATCTCATATTTGCCCTTCGGTACCGGACAATAATTACCCGGTGGAGCCGTTGAGCACTGGCGCACTTTCATCGCAACCGGTTGTTGCCAATTATATGCCTCGCAAAACGGTTTACTTCCTCGGAATAGAAACATTCCGTAGGAGTTTTTTATTTCATAGTAGAGCTACAATGAAAAGTTAGTCCAGCTTGATAATTCTATTTAGTACTTGAAAACTAACCGTATTTTCGTTTCCCCAATTCTGGAGTAGTTCGAACTCACCGGATATGGCGTAGTTGTTACGGCCTTTACGGGCCACGCGGATGCTTTTCATAACGACTGACGTTCTGTCGTAATTCGGATCTAGTTCGAAAGAATCTATGGTGACCTCGTAAAACTAACATTCGACGGTGGAAAATGGAAAAGAATATCCAGGTTTGAATTACGGGAACGGAAGAATTATTTCACACCTACCGCTGCGTTAGTTCCGATTTTTTCCAGCCAAATATGCTGCAAAGCAAAGCTCATCAGCAACCAAAGCAAAACCATCTTCCACTGACTGACTACGAGTAATAGCTGCGGTTATTTTTATGACATGAAACCGAACACATCTGTTGCATGTCATTAAGCCATAAACTCAATTGCTGATACAACAATTTTTAAACAATAATCAATCTGAAATTCTACCGAAAAGCGGCCCGAAAAACAATTTTATAGGTTACGAAGGGAACGGTAGAAGAAAGTAATGAAACAAAGAGTCGATACGATCTAGCAGATTGAGATCAGAAAACGCCCCTTCCCTCTGTATATCGTAAAGCTACCGTTATAAAAACTTAATTATATACCTGCCCCCATTTCAAGGTCAAGACAGCTACAGCGAAACAGTTGTAAATTAAAGTAAATTAAATGAATGGGGTCGATCATTATTGATAAAGTGTATGGTTCGGTACGGCCATAGATGAACTAATTGATTCGGTACGATCATTGTTGAATGAAGTATATTGTTAGGTACGACCATACAAGAATTAAATGATTCGGTACGGTCGTTTTAGAATGTAGTACAGTATATGGTTCGGTACTAACATAGTTAAATGAGAAGATATGTCGACCAACATTAGAAAAGGGCCAATAAGCCAAACGTCAAACAGACCGAGTGAGAGTTATTTTTTGCAAGAGCAGCATAGGAAAATGAAACTGGCAAAAATTTGTCTTTATGAATCGATATAAGGTTCAAAATGAGTTACATCTAGTGATTTTACGCTCAAGCATGTGAGAAGGTACCCTAAATTAAATCAGACGCTCAATAGTAGTGATTAAACTCACGTTGAGCGCCCCGTGTTCGAAATAACAGAAGTTGGTAGAGTGAAATTTGTTTACTAACATGGATGACGGTCTTAATGCATCTTGCGAGGCACGGTAGTTCGTCAGGGACAGGAGCTTCGGCATCAATTTCGCTATTCAGCACGAGTAATACCTATTGTAGCTTACGACGCCGTTCAAACGTGTCCAAGCTGATGACAGCAATCCGGATCAGAAGGAAGGTTATTGGGATCTCGCCAGGGAGAATTCCTTAATGCCAAACGTAGAAACCTTTCCTGCACGCGCTTGAGTCGCAAGTTCCATGTAAGCTGGTATGGAGTCCAAACCAGGCAAGATTTTTTAAAGAATGGGATATACAAGCGAGCAGTGCAACGTTTTTTAAACAATGAGGATCCGTTCAATTTTTGCGGTGAATCCAAGTTTAGAAACGTTTTCCGTGCGGTGCCTGTCAAACATCAGCTTACGGTCCAGAATAATATAAAGATCTTCATATGTTACCCAAGTAACATTTCGAGTTTTATTACACTCTTATAATGGTCTTTAAGACCAATTTCAGTCATGAAAACCGTTATAAGAGTATAATAAAACCTTCACTATCACTTGGGTAACGTAATCGACTCTGTTAAGCGCTTGCCTAGCATACTATACTCAAAATAATTGGCGTTGGAATTCGGTGGAACGTAATCACTTGGAACTTATCACTGCTTGTTTATTATTAAAGAATTTAGCTTACACCACGAAATGAATTTATCTAACAAAATCTGGTGTCGATAGTAATCCTCGGTGCAATGAAACGTCAAATAGATCTTTAAGTCGTCGGCGTAAACAAGTCAGTAACCATTTCCTATGGCATTTGCTGCTTTATTAAAAAAAAGTTCAAAAGGAGAGGGCCAAGCGTGCTACCTTGCGGTACACATGATTTATTCGTAGCTGTAGGTGGATTGTATGTAATAAATTCGGTCCAAGTTTAACCTGCAAAACTGTATCACACAACAATTTAATCAGGATGTGATGATCAATTCAGTTGAATGTAAAATGTTTGACGTAAAATCGAGGAGGTAGTAATGAATTACCAGCCTACAGATTACTGTATTCAATATGATTTTGTGTAGCTTATTTTTTTCAATAATCTTACTTTAACTCGTTTGTGGCCTTTAAAAGGGCCATTGGTTACAATTAACATAAAAGCCAAAGCACATTCATCGCAAATATGACGTGCCATTCGAATGTTCTTCTCTTTTGAAATGATGGTCCGACTAAGAAGCCGAATATTTTTACACATCTGTGATGGGGATAGCGAACAAAATGTAACGAGAACCTTTGAATACAAGTGTAGAAACATTTATTTCACACCTACCGGCCCCGCCCCCTCCTTATACATAACCCATAACTTTAACGTCACTGAGCATACTGAAAATTCATCCATTCATATTCATTTTACGGAGCAATTCAATCTGACTTAGGAAATAGAAAACTGCGCCTTAAAAGCCAGCATCATATGCCCGTCAGGAGCCGCCACTTTTCCATACACAGTATAACTATCCTTTACCGCTACCAATGGCAGGTCTCGTTCTTGAACCCGGAAATTGACGATCTCATATTTACCCTTCGGCAGCGGACAACAATTACCCGGTGGCATGGT
This sequence comes from Sabethes cyaneus, assembly GCF_943734655.1. NCBI lineage: Eukaryota > Metazoa > Arthropoda > Insecta > Diptera > Culicidae > Sabethes > Sabethes cyaneus. The sequence continues at coordinate 12,951,842 of NC_071355.1, read as the reverse complement.
CGAGTACTCGCGCAGCTTCCTAACAATCGCTTGTTTCGAATTAAGTGCCTCGCAAAACGGTTTACTTCCTCGGATCAGGGACATTCCGCGGGAGTTTTTTAACTCATAGTAAAACTAAAATGAAAAGTTAGTCCAGCTTGATAATTCTATTTAGTACTAAGAAACTAACCGTATTTTCGTTTCCGTAATTCCGGAGTAGTGCGTACTCACCGGATATGACAAAGTCGTTACGGCCTTTACGGGCAACACGGACGCTCTTCATAACGAATGACGTTCGGTCGTAGTTCGGATCTAGTTCGAAAGAATCTATAGTGACTTCGTAAAACTAACATTCGACGGTGGAAATTGGAAAAGAAAACCAAGGTTTGAGTTATAGGAACGGAAGGACTATTTCACACCTACCGCAGCGTTAGTTCCGGTTTTTTCCAGCCAAATGTGCTGCAAAGCAAAGCTCATCAGCAACCAAAGCAAAACCATCTTCCACTGGTAGCTGAATGGGTTTGAACGACTGACTACGAGTTCTGGCTGCCGTTATTTTTATGACATGAAACCGAACACATGTCATTAGATCATAAACTCAATTGCTGATACAACAATTTTGACACAGATTATAGCACGTATGCTGCAATGCCTCATGTTTCTAACTTTCTCACTTAAATAAATTGCCCATTCCCTCTGTTGCAATCGTGAAGATCTATTACGGCCAGAATTTTTCTCCCGGAAGCCTCCAAACTCCGAACACTCGTAGGTCCTTCCCGTTGAACAGCAAACATTAGAGACCAACACCTTGATGACGAAGCCCTGTGTGTGATTTGAATAATTTTAACAATTCAACTGAAATCCAAACACAGTACTGGATGTATACCATCCATCGTAGATTGCATCAGTTTGATCCGCTTGCTGGGGAAGCCCTTATCGTTCATGTTTTTCCATAGCTCTTTTCGCTCGACGGTATCATATACAGCGTTGAAGTCAGCGAACAAATTTTGGTGATGATTTGGTGACCTCCAGGTGCACTTGTGTAGGAGTCTATACAGTAAAATAGGAGTAAAAAAACAGTGCTAAAATCTGAGCAATAAGTTGAAAAAGCTGATAGCATGTTTATCAATATCAAAAACGATAGATACAACTCATCATGATTGGAGTAAGAGTTTAAAAACATTAAAATAAGGGTGAAATACAGGATGACAACAATTAAAAGAACTTGAATGTTCAACGGAATCAAAAATAATCAATTAAACGACAAAAATGTGCCAAAACAGAATCAACAACAGAGAAAAATAGGAACTTAAAATAAAAGAAAAAGTGTCGAAGAAGTGTATCTTCATTAACCACGTTGCTGAGCAACTTTTAGATTTATTATCCAAATAATCCCAGATGTCTTAGGCAATAGAAAATGTAACCTTGAAAGCAAACCACATGCGTCCGTCGGGTGCCGTCATTCTAACTTGCAGAGTGTAAGTATCCTTTAGCGCTACCAATGGTAGATCTTCTTCTTGAACTTTGAAATTGACGATCTCATATTTACCCTTCGGCATCGGACAATAATTACCCGGTGGAATGGTCGAGTACTCGCGCATCTTCACCACAATCGGATGTTGCCAATTGAACGCTTCACATAACGGTTTCTGTCCACGGTAGAGCAGCATTCCGTGGGAGTTGGTTATCTGGTAGTGAACCTACAATAGAAAGTTTTGTCCAGGTTGGTGTTTCTATTCAGTATTTGGAAACTAACCGTATTTTCGTTTCCCGAATTCCGGAATTCCCGAACTCGCCGGATATAACATAGTTGTTACGACTCTTACGGGTAACACGCATGCTTTTTACAATGGCTAATCTTCTGTCGTAGTTTGGATCTGGTTCATAAGAATTAATAATGACTTCGTACAGCTGACATTTTACGGTGGAATATGCAAATGAAAGGCTAAGCTTGAATCATAGTTGTTAAAGGGTGATTTTAAACCTACCGCTCCGTCAGCTCCGGCCTCTTTAAGCCACATATGTTGTAAAGTACAGCTCACCAACAGCCAAAGCAAAAACATATTCCACTGACTATAGCTGAATGGGTTTGAACGACTGATGGCGAATTCCATGCGCGGTTATTTTTGTGGAATGAAACCGAACACATTTCTTGCATGTCAATGGACCATTCTAGAACATAGAATACTCTCAATTCCCGGTATAAAATTTCTGATGTAGCTTACGGTACCTGTGTTGCCATGTCATATGTTTCTGATTTATCTGAAATCTCCACCAATCATGAGAATGGGCTAAGCTTGAGACAGGTCAAATTGGATTCAATTATGGAAAATGTTTTACTGATTTGGAAAACGAGCAGGGAAGATGAAAATAGTCTATTTCAAATGAGCGTTTGCCCATGACACGATGGAAGAGCAGTTTAGACGATGTGATTTCTGCTTCCCAGATTCCGCCAAAATGCGGAGAGTGAAAAAAAAATAACTAAACATCGATTTCCCGAAATAGACCATCTCAGAAATCGATGAAATTTTTTCTGAAGATAGATAATTATTTGTTATTTATTTGTTCACCATCTTCGACTACGTCGTACAGATTCTTTACTTAGTACCGTGAACGTACCGTATTCTGCGCAGTTAAAACATTTTTATGATTCTTCCGCTATTCTAAGTATACTAGATTTAAATTAACAACGTGGATAGCAGCAACGTGAAGTGGTACGGTCTATAATATCTGGTAAAAAATATGGGAATTATTAATCGATCAACAATCGAGTACATTTTTCGTTTTGTAAACTTATCCACGGTGCTTAATTCTGCGCACTTTATTGCCCATGTTCCTAATTCTGCGCATGTTTGCTCCTAATTCTGCGCACCCAAAAAGTAACAATAAATACTCCTGCCATGCTGTTTATGTCTTTATACGCTGAAAGCACACCAAAAAATCCATGATTAGCTGGTTGCCTTTTTTTTTCTTCTTCGCTGGTTGCCCTTTTCGGAGGCAAACTAGTTCAACGATTGGCAATAAATGCTCCTATGAATTAATACTTCATGAAGAAAATCAATTATATTTTCTAATGATAATGTACAAAAAGAATAGAACAGTAATTGTGATTCATCACAATCATAAAAATTACTTGTTATGGTAATTTTCACGACATTCCCAATTATTAATGCCGATTGCAATGAAAATTGTAATTGTGAAATTAAACTATGAACGGCTTTCCAGTATCGAAAGTGCCAAATTTACGGGTTGAAAATAAGAATTACAACGAAAAAGAACGTGCTTATGGCTACTAGCGTGCTCAGACATATTTAAAGAAAAGTTGGGGCACCCGACCTTTCAGAAGAATGTTTTGACTTGACCCGAAAAAAACGAAGTAATCGAAGGATGACACACCAGTTACTACTTATCACAAAAATACACGCCGACCTTCGGAACTCTGCATCGCATTAACGGGCCACATTCGTTCAGAGGATGCGCTGGTGTTTCAGTGTCATATCACGCATGCATACCTATCTTCATGGGCTGGTATTTGCTCGGGTAGTGTCCTGCTTATAAGCAATTTCAACGATGCCTAGTTCTTTCTGTTGTTTAAGCTAACCAGCTCCAGGCTGTTCTCACCACTAGGATATAAGACTTCTTTGTACTTAAAATGTCTCGTCTTATTCTCTCACGCGTTTTACCCTTTTTCGGTTTCGTTTTTGCCCTTTTTGTTCGATTTTTCACCTCTCCTCTACTGTTATCTTGGTTATTGCTCTCACTTTCCTTCCATTTTTCTCTCGTTTTTCTTCGTTTTCAATCCCATTTCGTTCTATTTTTAGTCCTGTTTTTACTCATGTTTTGCATTCGATTTTCTTTCTTATTTTTCGTCGTTTCTCTTCTCTTTTCCGTTTCTCCGTTTTAAATTTTTGAGGTTTTCTATCTTTTTTCGTCTCCTTTCCTACATCTTTTCATCACGTTTATTCTGTTTTCGACAATTTTATTTTGTTTTTTCTGTTCTATTTTCCCGTTTTTTGTGCCATCCCGTTATATCCCGTTTAACCTCTTTTTCATTGTCTCTTTTTTATCTTTTCCTGACACTTTTTTCGCTCTTTCCTGAGTCCATATTATACTATGTTACATTTTTCATCGTTTTACCGCGGTTCCAGATCAAGACCAAGCATCCCAAATAACAATTCTAAAACCACTTGGTCTTACTTGAATTTTACATATAATGGTTTTATTGCGGTATTAACCTTTACCTCTGGTTATATTGTGGTATTACGCAATACCAAAAGGACCATAGTAAAACAGTTAATAAAGCAAATTTATTGTGGTTGCTTGTGTCACCACGATAAAACCAGTTGGCTGCATCACGTCTTTTATAAACTTGCCATAAGTGTGGCACAGTAATACAATATGACCACCAATCAAAATGGATCTTTTTACGGTTGCTTTTCAAACCGCAATAAATCTGTTAGTTTTGAAGAGCTATTAAAACGGTAACAGCCTGACTCAACAGATTTATTGCTGCTATTATGAAGAATATTAGAGTTCAACACCAAAATCATTTTTTATGCGAGGCCATGTTACCATATTCTAGTATCAGTTTTAGCTTTCAAACAAAAATTCATCAAAGCAAAGTGTTTTGCAGAATGAAAACTATTATCAAACGGTTTCCTGTCACAGAAAGCAACTGAAATGATTTTGCTAGAAATTGAGATTGACTAACTGAGTATATTAATTTTGTTCCATTGAGTTGATCGCCGCAATTCAAATTGTTTGCTTCTTGTGATCGGCGGTTTTCGGCGAAATATTAATTTTGTTTAAAACTAGTTTTCAAAAATTGCAAAATTTCGATGGCGCGTTGGTTTTATCCACCTATCATATCAATATGCACGATAAAATTTAATGCGCATATGCTGCAAACCAACAGAGACTGCCGAAAATTTATTACTTATACTATGGAATATATCAGTGATGGTAAAAACTCAAAATCTCAAAACTCATCAAAAATTAAAATCAACTGTGAAGCATGCCAGTGTGATCCTATGCAGAAAAAAAATCACGCGTGAGTTTTTCTGTTTTTATAGCAAGAAGCACAAAACTCACTCATATTTTTTCCCACTTAAACACATTCTGGTTTGCTTCAACTGCTACCCGGAGCTCTGCACATATACGTACAAATTCTCTGTTGAATAGCATAGGCATTCTCTAAATAAATCATAAAGTTAAACTAAACCGCACATTTAAATTACATGTTTATCTAATTCTTATTAGGCTTGTTACTTTCTAGTTAAGAAAATGTCGATTCCTGCGAAGGAAAAATGTAAATTCCGCCAATATGTTAGTGCCACCTTAATTCATGAATGTATGCTGCATTTTTCGCTGCTGATGTTTTCTCTGACGGTCGATTCTCTTTTGCTCTCTGGTTCGTTGTATGAAATGCCAGCTGTGGAAGAATTAGGCAAAATCCTGACAGCTGAATTTGGTTCAACTTGTGATCAAGGTTGAAATCTCATTGAATTTTTCGCTGCTATGAATTTTTCAACACTGCTCGCTATAAAGCAGATCGATCAGGATGATCTGAAAGTGAAACTTTAACTTTTCTGCTCACGGATGTCTTCAAGTTAGCAAAGCTTTTTGCCAGAGTAAGCTGTATGATTTACAGCTATGTAGCGAAAAGCTTGATTAAATTTTGGCGGTAGATGTCAAGCAGCAAAAAACATGATCGGTTTTATTGCTGCTTTCTGCAGAGTGTTTTACGACTACTTAGACTTATAGCCTGATTCCTAGAGAGGTTATAAAAACCTTCTGAACAGTTATATAGCGGTCATTAGAAAGTTCTGGTGGAGATCATAGTTTAATTAGCGGTTTTATGAAATTGGTCATGAAAACCACCAGAGGAACGTAATAAAACTTAGAATTGTTACCAGAGATGTTGTGTCGTTTTCATCTCTTATTCGGGTTTTCTGCATACTGAACATTACACTTTAGACTAATACTAAAAGTTGTGTTTTCATATAGAAACCACTTCCCCACTCTCTGACAGCCCCATGAGGTTAAAAAACTAGAAGACATGGTTTCATGAATTGGCTCTCGTAGGTTCGGACCCCGAGACACAGCACAGGATGCCAATCAATGCAAGTTAAATATTCTACTTGAATTTTTATGCCTCTATACCTCAGCTATTTGGGTGAGGTTGCGTCTTCTTTCGCAATTTCTTTGTAGGATACATTACTGCGTAGAATTTGGAACATGAATAAAAAATCTGTGCCTGAATCTGCGCATTATTGCATCGCAGTTTTCTAAGGAAAGCAACGCATGCAGTCGCTCTTTTTGTCTAAAACATGACTAAAACTAATTATTCTTTCTAATTATGCTGGGTAATTTGATCATTGCAAAGAATTTCGATCATAAATTTGTTAATTTTCTAGAAGGACAATCTTAGCGTTAGTGCTAACGACGATGTTTTCTGCCATATAAAGTACTTTCAGTTTCACGTTAAATTTTTCCGCTCTCAATTATTATGGCCCGTTTGTGAATAATTGTGCAATGATCATAGTTATGCACAGTGTTAAAAAATACTTATATAAAGAAAAATGCGCAGAATTAGGAGCGGTCATGGTAACTAATTTAAGCATCGCATTCTATTACTAAACACATTTCTAGACAGAGTAAAATAGAACACATTACAAACAACGTTGAAGGAACGTAAATAAACAGTAGAACAATTATTTACACTATAAATTGTTCTGTGGAATGGCCAATAACGGTGGATTCCGAAGCCAACAACAAGGTACATTCCATGGTATCTGGTACAGGAGTTCAGGGTAGTCGTTTTCGGTTATTAAAATGCTTTTTTTTCACTCTCCGCATTTTGGTAGAATTTGGGAAGCCGTATTCAAGTCGTCTAAATTGCTCTTCCGTTGTATCATGGGCAAATGCTCATTCGAAATGGACCAACTTTAAACAGTCATCATCTAAATTAAGGCGGTCTGTCCTAAATTTTCATCTGCCCGGCTCGTTTTCCGGCTCAACAGAAATATTTTCCAGCTTTAACTCTCGACAAACCGCTCGTCGCCATAATTGAATCCAATTTGATCAGTCTCAAGCTTAACCCATTCTAATGATTACTGGAGATTTTGGATAAATCAGCAACATATGACATAGCAACACGAGTACCGTAAGCTACATGAGAAATTGTGTATCGAGAATTGAGAGTATTCCATGTTCTAGAATGGTCCAATGACATGCAAGAAATGTGTTCGGTTTCATTCTATAAAAATAACCGCGCTTGTAGTAAGTCGTTCAAACCCATTCAGGTATAGTCAGTGAAAGATGCTTTTGCTTCGGCTGTTGGTGAGCTGTACTTTACAGCATATGTGGCTTGAAAAGGCCGGAGCTAAAGGAGCGGTAGGTTTAAAATTACCCTTTAACTGCCATGATTCAAGCTTAGCCTTTCTTTTGCATTTTTCACCGTGAAATGTTAGTTGTACGAAGTCACTATCAATTCTTTTGAACCAGATCCGAACACCGACAGAAGGTCAATCGTTTCAAAAAGCATGCGTGTTACCCGTAAAGGCCGTAACAACTATGCCATATCTGGTGAGTTCGAAACATTCCAGAATTGGGGAAACGAAAATACGGTTAGTTTACAAGTATAGAATAGAAACATCAAGCGGGACAAACATTATATTTTAGATGCACTACCAGCTAACAAACTCCCACGGAATGCTGCTCTACCGTGGAAGTAAACCGTTTTGTGAAGCGTTTAATTGGCAGCATCCGATTGTTATGAAGATGCGCGCGTCAACTACCATTCCACCGGGTAATTATTGTCCGATGCCGAAGGGTAATTATGTGGTCGTCGATCTCCGGCTTCAAGAAGAAGATCTGCCATTGGTTGCGGTAAAGGATACTTACACTGCACACGTAAAAATGACGGCACCCGACGGGCACATGATGCAGGCTTATAAGGTGCAGTTTTCTATTTCCTAAGACATATTGAATTGTTCGGACAATAAAACTGCAGTCGTCAGTATGTACAGCAACGTGCTTGATGGAGAAAGTCTTCTTCGACCTTTGTCCTTTTATTTTGTATTCCTCCTTTTCCCTGCTTAGTGAGCGGATTATGTCGTTGAAATATAGAACAAACACTAGTGGACCCAGATGACTGCCTTGCGCAATCCCGAAAGTAGCGGGGAACGAATCAAAGATCTCGTCACCAATTTTTACGCTCAGGGTTCGTCCAGTTAAGTAAGAATCTAGCCAGCTTAACAGATTGCCACAAAAACCGCACCGATCCAATTTAGCGACTGCAATGCGGTGATTAACCTTGTCGAAGGCAACGGACAGGTCTGTATATACCGCATCTGTTTAGGATCGTCCAATAAAGCGGTCCGTACGCAGGACCGCTTAGGGATAAAACCATGTTGCTCGTCTGCAATGGCTTGTTGGCAATGCGAAAAAATTGGTTTAATGACAACCAGCTCTGCCCTTTTTGTGACCCGGAAATAAAAATGCCCATTTCCTGGAAGCTACTGGAAATCTTCCGGTGGAAAGAGATAGGCGAAATGAAATCATGAACCGATTTGATTGTCCGAAATATCTTGAGATCATCTGCGAACAGTAACTTTTCCGATTTCAAGCAATCACAAATGTCATTTACAAACAGAATAAAAATTAATGGGCCCAATATACTGCCCTGAGGCACTCCACTTGGTAGCGGTACAAAAGGAGTGATGCATTATCTTTTCAAACACATTTGACAAACATCTCAGAACTGAAATGCCTCTGTAGTTTTCCACATTGTGCCGATATCCAGTTTTATGTATAGGAGTAATAGACGCCAGCTTCCATGCTGTTGGGTAACTCTGGTTGATAATGGACCGGTTGAAGATAATTGAAAGTGGAAGAACGAGAGTTGTCGCGCATTGTTTGACGATCTATTTGGAAATCGTGAGTGATTTTTCGTCCGTCGCGTGCATAAATGCGGTAAAACGATTCGTCGCGCCGCGGTCGATTAATTAATCTCTATTGCGATAACTCTACGGCATTTGTCGGTGCAGATCGAGAACTGGAGCAACTTCGTCGCCAATACATCGATCAGTTCGACACCGATAAATGGAATAACTATTGTCTGGAGGAAGGAATATCTTCCCATTTCATACCTCCGAGGTCTCCCCACCACGGTGGATTATGGGAGGCTGGGGTCAAATCCTTCAAATACCATCTTCGACGAATCCTGGGAAGTAGAGCCTTTACTCTTGAAGAAATGTCTACAGCGGTTGCTCAAATTGAACGCATATTGCACTCCCGCCCACTGTATCCTCTGTCGAACCATCCTCAAGATCTTTTGAGTTTAACTCCAGGGCACTTTTTGGTTGGGGAACCGCTGTATTCCATCCCTAAACCCGATTACACCGAACAGCACACTAACAGGCTCAAACGTTTCCAGGAAATGACGCGTGGCATCCAAGACTTTTGGAAGCGCTGGTCGCGCGAATATACTAATGAACTTCATCAACGCTCTAAGTGGCAAGTCGTCCGTGATGAGGTGAAATTGGGATCCCTGGTCCTACTAAAGCAAGAAAACTTGCCACCACTATCATGGAACCTCGGTCGCATAGTGGCAGTATTTCCCGGTGCAAATCAACATGTACGTGTCGTCGAGGTACGCACAGCGAAGGGGCTGGTTAAGCGATATTTTGAAAACAAAATACAGTGGTATTCCGATTATATCTACACCTGGTTTAATCTACACCCGATTTTAGGTACCCCCGATTTCGTCTACCATTTAGACCCGGTTTTATCTACCTTTTTTTTAAATGGTCATTTCAACCATGCGGCATAAAAATATAGAAGATTTCATGCATTTATGCATAACAGAGAATATTTCTTTGTATTTTATAGTTTGTTATATGGCAATTATACACAGAATGGGTATAATAATGCTGAAGTCAAATACTAAAAGTAACTTCCATTTATTTTGTAACGCATATTTTTAACATTTCATAATAATCCTTTGTGAGATTTTTCTATACCGTTTTCTAACAGACACACCCCGTCTCCGCTAGGAACTATGGTTATCACCTTTCTTTCCTTAAAAATTCTAATCTTTTGAACCATTGAACCGATTTTAATAATTTTATTACCAAATAAAAGGTATTTTAATGAGCTTTTCAGAAAAAAAAACAATAAACTGACGTTCGAAGTTTTTTATGATTGCAAAAACATTTTTTGTAGGAGCCTCTTAAAATTACTTAAAACATTTAATATATTCGTTTTTCATTTTTTCATTATACTTTCAATGGCAAGCTAGTTGTTTACATACGATATCAAAAAACAGACCTGTGACATTTTCAGCTTTTGCTTTTTTTTAAGAAATAAAGATGCGTTCATGCAATGGACTCGCATAGCTTTTTATTTTAGAGGCGTATTTCTTTGTCAAAAATCCCTTTTATTACAAGTAAAAACAAAAATCATGCGTCTCCATTGTATTCTCGACACTTTACGAAAACTTAGAGTTTCTTTGGTCAACACAGCATGGAAACATAAAAAATGAATGTGTTCAATGTTTTTGCAAAAATTAAAAAAAAAGGTTGAGCTTCAGTCCAATATTTTTTCTGAAAAGCTCTTATAAATACTTTCCATTTGGTATTAACGTCATTTCAATCGGTTCAATGGATCAAAAGTTATGAATTTTTAAAGAAAGAAAGGTGGGAAAATGGTAGGGGACGATTCAAAAATGACGTCCGATAAATTTCTGCTTTTTTAGACCCCACCTCTCCCCTCTATCCGATTGTGTCACAAAACTCAACCCCCCCCCCCCCCCCCCCCTTTGGACGTCACACAAACCTAAAATAGAAATAAAAAGCGTGTTAAAAGTAAAAAGTGTTTTATAAAAATAGCTTAATCTTTTAAGAAGTAGTGTAAGATTAAAAAACCATAGAAAATAACAGTCGCGTATTTTCTCAAAAAAAAAAAAATTAATTTCTAAATTTTTCCGGATAAACTGATCTCAAAGTTATCTTTTTAACGAAATTATAAAAAGATTCCACGTTTTGCTAACTTTCTCCACCCAGCGAGTAGACTTTTACTGATTTTTTTACCGAATTGCTGTATGTAATTTTATTAGTAAAAAACATTTTTATGGACACGATTTATGAACTGTGAACAAAGGCTCTAACAACTTTCAATTGCAAATCGCCACAAATCAATGAAGAAATGAAGTTTTGGTTTCAATTGAAGAGCACCGCTCCGCTTTAAAACAGCTTCAATCTGCAGGTTTCACTACATCGTGACGATAGCTTTTAAAGTTTATTTTGTACTTATCTATCAAATATTTAGTAAAAGGCTAGAAACTTTGATTGCAAATGAACTGAAAATGATTTACATATACCCTTTAATGTAACGCATGGTATAATTAACATAGGTTGTAACATAGGTAAATCGTGCCCGACTTTCGGCGCCGTCAGCTGAAATAATTACCAGCACCAATTGAAGCTTGCTTGAAAGATTCTGTTCAACAAATGAAACAAGTTGCTTTTTGAGTGAAGAGAAGATAGGAGAGAATCAGCTTTATTTATTTGTTTCGACGATGTCGGGTCCTCTTGCGATCTTCTGAAGTAAGATAAATTCGAAAATCGAAATAAATCGATGAGTTTTTGTAGCCTTTTTCTGATAATAAATTTTCTTCGGCGGATGTCACATTTGCCTAGACCCCCTCCCCCCCTCTGTCACAACCTGTCACAAAATTGACACCCCCTCCCCCCCATAAGCAGTAGACGTCATTATTGAATGATCCCTAACTTTTGGGACCACATTGACTCAGATAAGAGAACCCTAAGTACCAAATAAAAATACGGATGTAAAATTTACTGCAAAGGAATAAGTACACAAAATCTGAATAAAATCGGAGCAATTTTGAATTTCGATATGTCTCTTTTCATAATATTGTTGAGTTGACATGCATTATGGCTAATGGTTGATATGAATAAAATGAGGCCTATGCATAAAATTACGCTGAAATATTTCATAATTGAAAAAATGATTAATAATAACAATATTTTTTGTTCATTTTAATTGTTTTGGAGCAATTTATTTTTCCCCAAATTTGTCTACTTTCCAAATATATCTACCTAAAATTTTCGGATGGGTAGATAAAATCGGTAAACCACTGTATTAAACAAATTTCTACTTGCAAAATTATATTAAATATTACAATCCTGAAATAATTATACTTACGTTACTTACCGTTGAATTATACTTACCTATTTGATACTTACTCAATAACGTCTATCTTGAAAATGTTAAATTATATGCAAACGAAAATGTTGTAACGCTAAAAGTACTAAGAAAGCTCAGAATCAAGAGCTAAAACCAGTTAACAATAAATTCTCGAACACACATTTTTTTTATTTTGTCGAGTGAAATCGTCCACATTCAGTATAATACCGTACGGTCTTCGTCACGAGTACTGTCCGCTCAAGGATTTCCGTCGTCCACCAGATAACTGGCTATTCACCCGGAATCGCACTTGGGCGGTCCAACATTCGTTTTTGAACCTCCCCTTTGTTAATGGCCACCCTATACTCCCTTTCAAAAATCCAGCAACTTGTACAACTGTTATCGTTCCAAATGCACGAGGAACGCACCCCTTTACCCATTTGATCCTTTCTCTGCCCTTGTAAGAGACCAGCTCCCTCTTTTGTCAACTCCCCCTACGCTAATTTATTTATGCGAAAAGATATGTGTTTGACAAACGACGTTTAATGAAGAACAGTCCAGAAGTTCCGGAACTATGGCGCATCACACATTTTGCAACCTCCCAGTGCTGATTCTCTTATATTAAGGAATATGTGTGCCAAGTTTGGTGGAGAACGGTCAAGGCGTTCCGGGGTTATGATGGAACATACAAACATACAAACATACGAACTTACTCACGCTCGTAGATATACATAGATTATCAGATGAAATCTATTGCATTCGACGGCAAAATTATTTTATTTTATTTTTTTAAATATTACGAGATTTATCTAACTAGCGAACACCGAAGATGTGAGATGTATGCCAAAAACTTCTTGCCTTTCTATTATATAAATATACAGTATAAAGGAATAGCAATCACTTGGCAAACCGAAATTCAATAGAAGTCCCAGCGGGACGAGTGTCAGATGATAGGGTAGACGCACGCATATAACGCAAAAAAAAACAATTGAAATATGGTTGACGTGTCTACAATGCATAATAAACTTGCCAAATGTCACAAAAATCAGTCTGAATGAAGATCTTAAACTAACAATAAACCATAAAAACGAGTCAAAAAAGCAATGCCATAGTAATAGCTTGTTTATAAATATTAAAAACAGCGAATAATGCTAATAAATCGAGGGTGAATTTCAACAACAGAGAAAAAGAGATAAATGCCGAAGAAGTCTTTCTCCATTAACCACGTTGCATACTGACATACTGACGACTTTCTGTTTTATTGTCCGAACAATCCAATATGTCTTAGGAAATAGAAAGCTGCACCTTATAAGCCAGCACCAAGTGCTCTTCTGGTCCCGTCATTTTTATCTGCACAGTGTAAGTATCCTTTACCGCCACCAATGGCAGATCTTCTTCTTGAAGCCGGAAATCGACCAACTCATAATTACCCTTCGCCAGCGGACAATAATTACCCGGTGGTATGGTCGAGTACTTTCGTATTTTCATAACAATCGGATGTTGCCAATTAAACGCTGCACAAAACGGTTTCTGTCCACGGTAGAGCAGCATTCCGTGGGAGTTTGTTATCTGGTAGTGAACCTAAAATAGAATGTTTGTCCCGTTTGATGTTTCTATTCAATACTTGTAAACTAACCGTATTTTCGTTTCCCCAATTTTGGAATGTTTCGAACTCACCAGATATAGCATAATTGTTACGGCCTTTACGGGTAACACGCATGCTTTTTGAAACGTGTAACCTTCTGTCGGTGTTCGGATCTGGTTCATAAGAATCGATAATGACTTCGTACAACTAACGTTTCACGGTGAAAAATTGAAATGAAAGACTAAGCTAGCAATTAAAGGATGATTCTAAACTTACGGCTCCATCAGCTCCGGCCTCTTCAAGCCACATATGCTGTAAAGTACAGCTCACCAACAGCCAAAGCAACAACATCTTCCACTGACTATAGTTGAATAGGTTTGAAAGACTGACGGCGAGTTACGAGCGCGGTTATTTTTATAGAATGAAACCGAACACATTTCTTGCATGTCATTGGACCATTCTAGAACATGGAATACTCTCAATTACTGATACAAAATTTCTCATGTAGCTTACGGTACCGGTGGCGATGTTGCCATGTCATATGTTGCTGATTTATTTGAAATCTCCAGCAATCATGAGAATGGGCTAAGCTTCAGACTGGTCAAATTGGATTCAATTAAGGCAACGAGCAGTTTATCGGAAGTCAAAGCTGGAAAATATTCTGCTGAATTAGAAAACGAGCAGGGAAAATGAAAATTTAGTCCATTTAGCAGTTTAGACGATGTGATTTCCGCTTCCCAGATTCCGCCAAAATGCGGAGAGTGAAAAAAAATTTTAATAACTAAACATCGATTTGCCGAAATAGACCATCTCAAAAATCGATGAAATTTTTGCTGAAGATAGATAATTATTTATTATTTATTTGTTCACCATCTTCGACTGCGCCGTACAGATAGTTTACTTAGTAAGCAATTTAAGCCTCGCATTCTATTACTAAACACATTTTCGCCCATTGTACTGCTCATTGGTAAGATCATTCTCGAATTCGCGTCAATTGTATGGTTGCCTTATGAAGAAGTGTGGATTTCCCGAATCGAATCAGTGCAGCATAAGTTTGTTCGATACGCTCTACGTAATCTTCCATGGACGCACCCGCAAGACTTGCCTGCTTATGAAGACCGGTGTGCATTGATTGTCATCGAAACACTTGAAGACCGACGGAACATTTAACGATCCGAGATTGACAGTTCCGCACTGCTTGGTCAACTACATATCTACGCACCACAACGTATTCTAAGACCGAGACGATGGTTACAACAACCTCCTAGAAACACTGTTTACGGTAACAATGACCCTATGGTTAGTGTAAGCGGACGATTTCAAGAGACATTCGATTTCAATGTGTCCACAAAAACCTTTCGGCAACGTATTTCCAGTAGCTTGTGATATTTTATATATGTAACTTTATGTGCTACAGCGACTGTATGAAAAAAATTTACATTTTTTGCTGTTAACACGCATGCCGTTATCACTGCACCAAACTAGCAAATGATTAATATCTGCTAGCAGACGTAGAGCAACACAATCGGCAGAAGTAGTAATCACTCAAAAATTTTTTAGATCGTCGGCAAAAGACAGTTTAGATGATGAAAGCAGCTCAACCAGGTCATTGTTGTAAATTATAAAGCACAGTGGTTCAAACAGCGAAATACGTGATCGTGTGATATTGCGCCAAAACGTGAAGTTTTTCGCATGTAGTGTCTTTAAGAACATTTCTTGGTATAATAAGCCCCTTCTTGTGAGAGAAATCTTTGGGTGATTGATTCCCTTAGAAGTGAGATACGAAATTTATTTTCTCATATATTCGAGATACAAGTGTGGTACTTTGGGCAAAGTTGTTGTAAATAATAATACAAACAACTTTGTCAAAAACACCATACTTGTATCTCTTCATGGAAATTATCTATTAAGCGTTATTCGTGGACAAACCCTTTAACACAGTTTTTAAACCCTGACTTATTCTGGTCAATTTTGACGTGTTCATAGTGTTCTAGAAAGTTGTTTATCTTGCTAAAACCAACGTTTCTGTAGAACATTATTATATGTTATTTTTCTAAAGTTTCGGAGATTTTGAGCTTTTTTGGTGAAAAATAGTACTTCTTAGAGCTTAAATATTTCCCAAGGTGGCAAATGGTGGCAGATCAAACAACTCGTACCTAAAAGTACAACAAAAACCCTGTAAAAGCAAGTGTCAATTGACTGTATCCGTTTGTATCCTCAAAAGTTATAGTTGTTTTAAAAATCCATCTCAGTCATGTTTACAGAACAATTAAACTGTACTTCGGATGCAATAAACGCCATTTTGTTTACGTTGACAATCGCTTTCTAACAAGTTAAGGTAACAACATTTTTTTCGCCTATTTCTGATTCGAAAATGAATGTAAACTTAAAATGGACGCAATTAATAAGAGAAAAGCTTCCAAATAACTAACTTAAGTCTATTTTGGTCAATTTTGCATTGGTCTCTCCTTCCGCATTTTTTCAAAACAACATTTGATGATGAGTCGTTTCACCTACACCTTTATTTAACATAATTAACTATATATGACGTACTGCTTACTTAGTCATTCCGAGAAAATTCGGTCTTTCATGACTCGGCCTTTTGTGACTGTTGTTGAAATTCGGCCATTTGGATTTCGGCCATTCGGGATTCGACCATTTGTGTTTCGGCCATTCGGTACCAGCCAGAGTGTGTTCTTTTGAAAAGACATCAATCGAAGGAATTGAACAAAATAGGCATAGGTAAGTTATTTGGAAGCTTTCCTCTTATTAATTGCGTCAGATAATTTTAAGTCTACATTCATTTTCGACTCGAAAATAGGCGAAAAATTGCTGGTAACTTAACTTGTTAGAAAGAGATTGTCAACGTAAACAAAATGGCGCTTATTGCATCCGAAGTACAGTTTAATTGTTCTGTAAACATGACTGAGATGGATTTTTAAAACAAATATAACTATTGAGGATACAAACGGATACAGTCAATTGACTCTTGCTTTTACAGGGTTTTTGTTGTACTTTTAGGTAGGAGTTGTTTGATCTGCCACCATTTGCCACCTTGGGAAATATTTAAGCTCAAAGAAGTACTATTTTTCACCAAAAAAGCTCAAAATCTCCGAAATTTTGAAAAATAACATATAATAATGTTCTACAGAAACGTTGATTTTAGCAAGATAAACAACTTTCTAGAACACTATGAACACGTCAAAATTGACCAGAATAAGTCAGGGTTTAAAAACTGTTTTAAAGAGTTTGTCCACGAATAACGCTTAATAGATAATTTCCATGAAGAGATACAAGTATGGTGTTTTTGACAAAGTTGTTTGTATTAATATTTACAACAACTTTGCCGAAAGTACCACACCTGTATCTCGAATATATGAGAAAATAAATTTCGTATCTCACTTCTAAGAAAATCAATCACCCAAATATTTCTCTCACAAGAAGAGGCTTATTATACCAAGAAATGTTCCTAAAGACACTACATGCGAAAAGCTTCACGTTTCGGCGCAATATCACACGATCACGTATTTCGCCTTTTGAACCACTGTGCAAAGATGAGAGGTCCAAGCACACTGCCTTGAGGTACACCGGACGATATCTCCATTATTTTAGAGCGTACGGAGTTTACTGTAATGAAGGCTTTGCGGTCGGATAATAGATATGAATAAAGCCTTTCGGTAAACCATGAGCGACGAATGCAGTTTTATTGTCCGAACAATCCAATATGTCTTAGGAAATAGAAAACTGCACCTTATAAGCAAACACCATGTGTCCGTCGGCTGCGGTCATTTTTATTTGCACAGTGTATGTATCCTTAATCGCTACCAATGGCAGATCATCTTCTTGAACCCGGAAATCGACGATCTCATAATTACCCTTCGGCAGTGGACAATAATTACCCGGTGGCATGGTCGAGTACTCGCGCATCTTCATAACAACCGGATGTTGCCAATTGAACGCTTCACAAAACGGTTTACTTCCGCGGTAGAGCAGCATTCCGTGGGAGTTTGTTAGCTGGTAGTGCATCTAAAATTGAATGTTTGTCCAGCTTGGTGTTTCTATTCAATATTTATAAACTAACCGTATTTTCGTTTCCCCAATTCTGGAATGTTTCGAACTCACCAGATATGGCATAGTTGTTACGGCCTTTACGGGTAACACGCATGCTTTTTGAAATGATTAACTTGTCGTCGCAGTTTGGATCTGGCTCATAAGAAATGATATTGACTTCGTACATCTAATATTTCATGGTGGAAAATGCAAATGAAAGGCTAAGCTTGAATCATAGCAGTTAAAGGGTAATTTTAAACCTACCGCTTCTTTAGCTCCAACCTTTTCAAGCCACATATGCTGTAAAATACAGCTCACCAACAGCCAAAGCAAAAGCATCTTCCACTGACTATATCTGGATGGGTTTGAACGACTGATGGCGGATTACAAGCGAGGTTATTTTTATAGAATGAAACCTAACACTTTTCTTGCATGTCATTGGACCATTCTATAATATAGAATACTCTCAATTACTGATACAAAATATCAGATGTAGCTTACGGTACCTGTGTTGCCATGTCATATGTTGTTGATTTACCTGAAATCTCCAGCAATCATGAAAATGAACTAAGCTCGAGTCTGGTCAAATCGGATTCATTTATGGCAACGAGAAGTTTGTCGAGAGTTAAAACTGGAAAATATTCCTGTAGAGCCGGAAAACGAGCCGGGTAGATGAAAATTTAAGACAGACCGCCATAATTTAGAAGATGACTGTTTGAAGTTGGTCATTTAGAATGAGCATTTGCCCATGATACAACGAAAGAGTAATTTAGACGACTTGAGTACAGCTTCCCAAATTCCGCCAAAATGCGGAGAGTGAGAAAAAAGCATTTTATTAACCAAAAACGGCCATCTCAGAAATCAATAAAAAAATTCTTGAGATAGATCATTATGTGGCTTACAAATCTTCCACACATTGCAAGTTGCACATATTTAATAAAAAAGAAAAAATTTTCTAACGCTTCCTTACTGAAAAACAGGGTAACTTTATTTTCAGTCAGTAATATCAATGCGAAAGCGAAAGTTTGCTGATCTGAAACGGACGTCAAAATAACAACAACGAGATGACAAAAAGACGAAACCACCAAACGAAAGATGAAAGACAGAAAAACGAGAACGAACAAGGCAGATGACGAAAGATTAAGAATGAAAATCGAAAGTAATTTAGGACGAATGCCAATGAGAACAGAATTGATTCTAAAAAGTATTACCGTGAGTGTGCCTAATTCTGCGCACCGCATATTTTAGTTACAAATTGAAACATTCTGAAATTGGGAACATGTAATGCTTGACACATGTTTTGCCATATGCGTAATTAAAATAATAATTTGTAGGAAATGGAATGGTTTGTGGGGAACGCAGAACTAGACGCTAGCTTGCGGTAATTTCCTCCAAATAAAAAACTAACGTACGCAATAAAAAATGAACTTTTTTCATGCATATTTTTAAAACGAACTTGTAATCCTTTTTTCGGTGATAAAAACAGATTATAAAAGCACGGATTTTTCCTCAGCGAAGTATGGCATCACTGATAAGTTCATAAGTAAATTATTTGCATAAAAATAGTGCCTGTTTCTAGATCAATTTCAAGTCCATTTATATATAAATTAAGTTTTAAGTTAAGTTTGAAGCCTAATTTAAACTCTATTTCAAGTGCAATTCTAATTTCATGCCCAATTTCAACACCGATTTCAAATCCAATTTTAGTTTTAAGTCCCTTTCCGAATACCCGAATAATCCGAATAATTTAAATCCAATTCATAT
This sequence comes from Sabethes cyaneus, assembly GCF_943734655.1. Classification (NCBI taxonomy): domain Eukaryota; kingdom Metazoa; phylum Arthropoda; class Insecta; order Diptera; family Culicidae; genus Sabethes; species Sabethes cyaneus. Next base: position 12,932,254 of record NC_071355.1, on the reverse strand, counting down.
CCAATTTTAAATTTCTTTAATTTTAAGTTCAACTTTAAGTTTAATCTAAAATCCAATTGATAGTCAATTCATTGCCATTTGCAACTCAAGTTTAAGGCTAAGTGATAGTGGAAACTCCAAAGAAAAGTTCTGTTCTATCACGTAGAAATTTTTTGAATTAAAATTAGTTTCTCTATAAAATGTTAGCAAATTTTAGCATATTCACAGATGGACTACCGATGGATCTAAAGGGACTGTTGCTCGTTGCTCTCCAAAAGTAGTAGTAGTAGTAGTAGTAGTAGTAGTAGTAGTAGTAGAGGTAGTAGTAGTAGTAGTAGTAGTAGTAGTAGTAGTAGTAGTAGTAGTAGTAGTAGTAGTAGTAGTAGTAGTAGTAGTAGTAGTAGTAGTAGTAGTAGTAGTAGTAGTAGTAGTAGTAGTAGTAGTAGTAGTAGTAGTAGTAGTAGTAGTAGTAGTAGTAGTAGTAGTAGTAGTAGTAGTAGTAGTAGTAGTAGTAGTAGTAGTAGTAGTAGTAGTAGTAGTAGTAGTAGTAGTAGTAGTAGTAGTAGTAGTAGTAGTAGTAGTAGTAGTAGTAGTAGTAGTAGTAGTAGTAGTAGTAGTAGTAGTAGTAGTAGTAGTAGTAGTAGTAGTAGTAGTAGTAGTAGTAGTAGTAGTAGTAGTAGTAGTAGTAGTAGTAGTAGTAGTAGTAGTAGTAGTAGTAGTAGTAGTAGTAGTAGTAGTAGTAGTAGTAGTAGTAGTAGTAGTAGTAGTAGTAGTAGTAGTAGTAGTAGTAGTAGTAGTAGTAGTAGTAGTAGTAGTAGTAGTAGTAGTAGTAGTAGTAGTAGTAGTAGTAGTAGTAGTAGTAGTAGTAGTAGTAGTAGTAGTAGTAGTAGTAGTAGTAGTAGTAGTAGTAGTAGTAGTAGTAGTAGTAGTAGTAGTAGTAGTAGTAGTAGTAGTAGTAGTAGTAGTAGTAGTAGTAGTAGTAGTAGTAGTAGTAGTAGTAGTAGTAGTAGTAGTAGTAGTAGTAGTAGTAGTAGTAGTAGTAGTAGTAGTAGTAGTAGTAGTAGTAGTAGTATGAAGGAAATGAAGGAAAAATGAGACAAAAGGAGAAAAAACGAAAAAAGCCGAAAGGAAAACGTTACAAAAACTGAACAAAATGGATAGAAAAAGAGGAAAAATGCGAGGGAAAAAGAATCAAATCGGGCATGAAAAAAAGATAAAAGAGAGCAAAAACATGACAGAAAAAAAAGACAAAATTGAAAAATAAAAAACACTGGAAAGAAAAAGAGTAGTAGGCAAAAAACAAGGACACTATAGTGTAAATGATGAAGAACGGAAGAGAAAATTAGAGAATAGATAGTAATAAGGCCATTGCAAATAATTCTGAAAGATTTTGTCACCCTTAGAAATTGGCTTGAAAAATCGAGGGGCAAAAAATAATTTGTAGGATATGAGTTAATTTTTATTCATAAAATCAATTGTCTGTGGGTTCTTCGGCCTGAAAAACTCGAAAAATGAGTGTACGAGTTGAGAAGTACAGGAATGGAAATTCGAACAATGGAATTTCCGAAAATCGACCGAAAAATTTTTCTTTCGTTTTTGTCTTTTTTCGTAGATTTTTGCATGATGGAAACTTTTTCGGCTTCGCAGTCGCAGTAAATAAGCAGAAAAAACGGTGTTTTTCTCTTCTACCAACGTTTCGAATAATATGTATTCTTTATCAAGGCATGCATGGATTTTTGCATGGAAATAATAACGTATATATTAAAAGCAAGAATAGATTTGGTTTTCACGTTTAAACTTTAAGTAAAAATGCCTAAAATCAATATTTTTTTTACTCAATTAAAAAAATTTCTTTGTTTTTTTTCGCCCTCCCCCCTTCAGTGACCCAACACTGGAAGGACAAAAACTTTATGAAATATCTGTAATGGCCTAACATAAAGAGAACGGGTAACGAGAATGAGGATAAGCTGGGCAGAAAACAGTAAAAAATTAGAAAACAAAATGAAACGAGAACATCAAAAAAGAAAAAACGGGACAAAACAGAGAAAAATGAAGAAAACATAAAGCCATTGCAAATTATTTTTAAAGTTTTTGTCAACCTTTGCTTGAAAAATCGGGCGGCAAAAAAATTATTTGCAGGATATACGTTAAATTTTTTAGAAAATCAATTGCCTATAGGCTCTACAGCCTAAACAACCAAAAAATGAGTGTACGAGTGGAGTTAACACTTCTAACGCGAACCAGAAATGGAATTTCTAAAAATCGCCAAGAGAAAACTTTTTCATTTTTGTCTCTCTTTTCGCAGGTTTTTGCAAGGAAAATAACAAAGTCTATCTAAAAAGCAAAAATGGATTTGCTTCTCACATTTAAACTTTAAGTAAAAATGCTAAAAACGCATATTGTTTCGGGTCGAATAAAAAATTATTTTTATAAAATATTGGTAAAGGCCTAACCGAAAATGGAAAACATACCGGTCAAAACGAACAAAAAACGAAATGTGACAGAGAAGAGCGAAAAGCAGGGCATAAATGGGAAAGCAGAAAGAGAACGAAAGAGCAGGATAGAATAGGATTTAAATAGCGAAAAGAGACAAAAACCGGGATCGGAGAAAATCGTAAAAAGTTGAAACGGAATGGAAAATGGAAAAAAACGAGATAGGAAAAACGGCATAAAAGAGACAAAAAAAGAAATGCCACAATAAAAAGATAAAATTGGAAAAGAAAAAAAGGGATAAATCTAACAAGAAAAGAAATGCGACAGAGAAGGACGAAGAGCAGAGCATAAGCGAAAAAGTAGAACGAAAACGAAAAAGCGGGATAGAGAAGAATTTGAATAGCGAGAAGAGACAAAAACCGGAAAAAGAAAAGCAAAATGAAAAAAATGAGACAGGAAAAACGGAAGAAAAGAGGAAATTCAAAAAAAAGGGGCGAAATGAAGAATAAAAAGGAATACAGAAAATGGAAACAGAGAAAAAACGAAAAGAAAAAGACAAGGGAAAACGAGACAAAAAAGGGAATACAGAGAACAAGAGAAATTAACAGGGAAAAGAAGAAAAAGAAGTTAAATGGGACGTAAAAGTAGAAAGGACAAAAAAGTAGTAGAAGACAGAAAATGAGACAGAAAAAAATAAAGAAAACCAAGAATATTAAAACTAATTGGACAGAAAAGGAAAAAAACAGAATTGAAAAAGGTGGAAGAGAGAACAAGAATATACAGGAGTAAAGGATAAACGAGAACAGAAAAACAAGTAAAACGAAGAAAATAAGTCGAAAAGGGACAGAAAATACAAAAAGTGAAACAAGAAGAGAGGAAATAGGAGCCTAAAAACGAATAAAAAGAAAAAACCGGAACAGAGCAAAATCAGGACGTAGAAAAGGGGTAAAAAATGGGACAGGAAATGAAGAGTAAACAGCAGAAATAGAGAGAAAAAGGAGAAAACGCAGAAAAGAAGAAAACAGATGGAGGAAAATGGAAAACAAGATTAAGCTGGATACAAAAGGAGAAATATGATACAGATGAAACAGAGAGAAAAACAGGAAAAACGAATTAAAGAAAATGATAAAACGGAAGAAATTCGTCTTCTTATTCTCCTTCATTTTACGGAAAGTAAAATGAGAAAGAAGGTGTGTATGTATGCGGGTAGCTACCATCACCTCAAGGGGAAACCTGTATGCAACTATAATTACTGCAGAATCGAATTTATCTACTGCTAGCGAATTACTGAAAGCTGCTAGTTTCATGTCAATGCTGTTCGTGAAAGACCAAATGGGGTCGGGTGGATCTATAAACAATGTCGCTTACATGATTCCACGGGAATATAAGACACTCCTTCCAGCATAGACTTCCGGTTTTTAGATACATAACTTCGCCATGCAAATTTATCTTGCGTGATTATTTGTGTGCCAGAAGGGCGCGTCAAAATCCTCTCCGACCTTATATGACTTGGGCTGGTTACCACATCCCTCATCCACTCTTCCATTCATTCAATACCCTGATGCTCCTTCCCCCTTACCGTAATGATGGTATATGGCAATGTCATAGAATATGTGTTATATGAATATACATTATATGAAGATATATGGACAAAAATAGAACAATCTCACCAGCAGTCTTTCGAATGGAATAGAGTTGCATCATTTGAGTTTACATGAGTGCTTCCATTATTTTTTTTTGTATCCATGACCGTTATTTAAACTTTCCTCGGCCCTAGTACTGTACAGTAGGAAATGCTTGCTTCATGAGCTAAAACGAGACAAATTATTAAATCAACTTATGTTAAGCTTACCTACTAACAAGGTCGTGTGGCTCACCCGTCATCCAAACCCGCAGTTTTGATATCAGGCAACCGGGAACCACCCATCATCGCACCTCCTAGCTTGGCTACTAAATAGAGCATTACCGGGTAAGGCCACGGGGAGGCGCCAGGTAGGGGCTTGGGATGGCTGAAGCTATGTTGGACGCTTCCTCATTTGCCTTCTCCATTTCATACCAAATGAAATGAGAAAGAAGGTAGCCAAAAACTTCCACCAAAATGAGTGAAGAACGTTAGAAAGAACAGCACGAAAATTAGGTAAAATCGGATAGAAAACGAAGAAAAATGGAACAAAAAACATGAACCACCTGGACAGAAGAAAAGAGGAAAACCGAAGGAAAGTAGGACCAAAAACCAACAAAACGGTACAGAGAAGGAAAAAAACGAAACAAAAAGTGTAGGAACGGAACTGAAAAAGAAGAAAAAAACAGATTAGAAAAGTGGTAAAATTTGTGAGAGAATAAGATGAAAAATGCCAATTGTAATTTCAAGTAAAATTTCGTGTCTAGTATCGAGTACAAGTTCCAATTAGTCCCAATTCAAGTCTAATTCAACTTCCTACGTCAATCCTAATTTCTAGTCCAATTTCAAATTCGATTTTAAATCCAATTGCCCAATTTGATTTTAAATTTTATTTATTATAATCAAAATAATTACAAATTCACAGCAACAAACTTTTAATTTCGCATTGATATCATATACAGATACAATTATCTATTTTCTTACAGTACCTATAGACTTGAAAAGAAATTTGGCAGAAAACCCTTTTCTCTTAAATACGTACATCTTGTAATGTAGGAGAGACTTGTAGGCCCCATAATTATCATCAATTCGTGAGACAGCGTATTTTGGCAAATCGATTTGAGGTTTTTAAAATGCTTTTTTTTATTGTAGAAATTTAGTTTTATTTTTTATTTTTTCAATATTTTTTTTTTAATTCAGGATATTTTCTAGAAGTCACCCATAGATCAGTTTTTGAAGGTCCAATAATTTTTGAGTTATATTTTTTATGAGAAAAAGGGGAAAAATTGAGCTCTTTCCAAAAGTTAGTCTGGACCAATTTTCGAAAAACTAAATATGCAAAGTTGCTTATTCATATGAACATTTACACATACAAATTGAATTCTGAGAGGGTCATGCCAGCAAGTGGTCGAGTTGGCGCAAAATTCGTGTTTTTATAATTTTCGGGAATTTGACAAATTTTAGAAAAAACAACATTCAGATATAGGTAAAATAAGGCTAGACTAGACTGCACATACGATGGATGTCCAGAAGCTGTTTGGCAAAACGCAAGAAGACTTCTTCACTCACTAAATACGATTTCTTAATTTTGTTCTCGTTTTCTATAAATTGATTTTTTAATCATTGAAATTAATCAGAAAACTACACAATGTTAGTCTACTCAATCCCCGCCCCTGTTCCCGTCCTTCTCTAATCCTCCTTCACTGAGCATACTAAAGAATATTCATTTTACGGAGTAGAAATTCCATCTGTCTTAGGATATGGAAAACTGCAACTTATAAGAGAACACCATGTGCCCATCGGGTGCCGTCATTTTTATCTGCACAGTGTATGTATCCTTAACCGCTACCAATGGCAGCTCATCTTCTTGAACCCGGAAATCGACGACCTCATAATTACCCTTCGGCAGCGGACAATAATTACCCGGTGGAATGGTCGAATGCTCACGTGCCTTCATAACAATCGGTTGTTGCCAATTAAACGCCTCGCAAAACGGTTTACTTCCACGGTAGAGCAGCATTCCGCGAGAGTTTACTAGCTGGTAGTGAATCTAAAATAGAAAGCTTTGTCCAGCTTGGTGTTTCTATTCTTCACTTGAAAACTAACCGTATTTTCGTTTCCCCAATTCTGGAGTGTTTCGAAATCACCAGATATGGCGTAGTTATTCCGGCCTTTACGGGTAACACGCATGCTTTTTGAAAGGACTGACGTTTTGTCGCAGTTTGAATCTGGTTCATAAGAAATGATGGTGACTTCGTACATCTAACATTTCACGGTGGAAAATGAAAATGAAAAGCTAAGCTTCAATCAAGGGGGATTTTAAACCTACCGCTCCGTTAGTTCCGATCTTGCCAAGCCACATATGCTGTAAAGCACAGCTCACCAGCAGCCAAAGCAAAAGCATCTTCCACTGACTATAGCTGAATGGGTTTGAACAACTGACGACGAATTACAAGCGCGGTTATTTTTATAGAATGAAACCGTACACATTTCTTGCATGTCATTGGACCATTCTAGAACATGGAATACTCTCAATTAGCAAGGATTCATTTTCCACTAAACATAATTTTTCGCAAAAGTAACCTTCCAGAAGGGCATATTTACTCATTACTCTTTTAACCAAATGACGTCAATAGAAAAGTTGTAGCTATGTCAGAAGTATTGTATCAGAAATTGATCTTACTATATGTTTCAAAATGGTCCAATGACATGCAAGAGATGTGTTCGGTTTCTTTCCATAAACATAACGGCCGCTGTTATTCATAGCCAGTCGTTCAAAATCATGCTTTTGCTTTGGCTGCTGCTGGTGAGCTCTGCCTCACAGCATATGTGGTTTAAAAAAGTCGGAACTAACGCACTGGTAGGTGTGGTAAAATAATCCTTCAACTGCTACAACTCAAACCTGGTCTTTCACTTTCATTTTCCACCGTCGAACGTTAGTTTTACGAAGTCAATATAGATTCTTTCGAACCAGATCCGAACTACGATAGAACAGCGATCTTTTTAAAAAGCCTTCGTGTTACCCGTAAAAGCCGTAACAACTATGTCCTATCCGGTGAGGTCGAACTGCTCCAGAACTGGGGAAATGAAAATGTGGTTAGTTTCCAAATACCAAAAAAGGAACAACAATCTAGACAAACTTTTTTTTTTCTTCTTAGGTTCACTGGGAGCTAACCAACTCTCGGGGAATGCGTATCATGCAGCAAAGCCAACCGTTTTGCGAAATGTTTAATTCGAATAGTTGGTATATTGTTAAAGCGCGCAAGTCTTCGACGGCTCCGCCGGGTAATTATTGTCCGGTGCCGAAGGGCAAATATGATATCGTCAATTTCAAGGTACAAGAAGAAGACTTACCACTGATAATGCTAAAGGATACCTACACTTCTCATGTCAGAATGACAGCGGGCGACGGGCATATGGTGATGGCTTACAAGCTTCAGGTGTCTCTTATATAAAGAATATTTTGTTAGTGTGGCAGTAGTTAAAGGAGAGGACGGTGAGGGAATTTTCATGTTAGTTGATAAAAGTTTTCATAATAAACGAAAAGAAAATTAAGAAATCGCAACTATCGTCAACAAGTGTTGGCGTTGACCCATGAGGAATACCCAAATTGAATAATAGCTGGCTCGTTTAGAGTTTGAGGCAAATCTCCTGAAATCCGTAGTTTTATCACCGAAGAAATGGCTAATCACTCTTTATCATATTTATAGGTGATTGGTCCTTGATTGTATTTAAAGGAAATTGGTAGTTTTTGAATTAAACCATCAATCCGTTAGTTGGTACACCAAATGTTCACCATACGCCAGATCTACGATAAATCCCGGGAATTCAACTTGCAGGCTCACCATTTGTTTATACACTTTAAGGCGACGTACGATTCAGTTAAATGAAATGAGCTGTAGCGAAAAATCAAGCGTCAGACGGTTTGAAGCAAGGTGACGAAGTATCGCATTTGCTGTGCAACATGCGGATATTGTGAAGTGACTAAAACACGGCAGGCTAGAATGGGCCGGCCACAAGGATGCCTAATGAGAGACCTGCGAAAACAATATTTAGAGAGCCCGATAGAGGCCGACGACTTTGAGGCGGACCCCGTACCCGTTGGATGAGCGCTGTTGACGTGGATGCTAGAGCAGCGGGTATTAGGAGCGACTGGAGAGCGGCAGTCCAAGCCCGAGAAATGTGGAGACGACTCCTGAATTCGGCATGAAGTCGATAAGCGGACTGTCGCCGAAAAATGAAGTAAGTATTTACTCATACCTTCTCATTATAATCTATCCTATTCTTTCAGATACTTAATTCGATATACCGTCAAACGGGGTAACTTGCAACAGTTCTCAACTATTAGTGCAAGTAAAAACTTATCTGTAGTACATTTGAGGACATTTAATTAATACAAAGTTATTAGGTCTAGGATAGAACAATTTCACATATTGAGAAAAAATATGCGATCAATATTGGCAGTTGTAGAATTTTTTAACTAGTTTGTTACTAGTAACCCCTTAAACGGGGTAACTTGCAACAAGCAATAGTTTTTCTAAATTGAACGAATTTAATGATTTGTATGAGTTTCTTTTGACTTGAATATGCAAATGATAATCCGACTTGCGATTTTGAATGCTTTTGCTATGAATATACGCATTAACCTCCTATGTCACGTTGGTGAAAATAATTTATGAGCCCCGTAACGGAAAATTACGAATTAAACTTTTTATATTATTCACGCAGTTGATATTCCTTGTCTGGGTCCGATAGAACTGCCTTCTTTAGGGACCATTCACATATTACGTAACGCACTTAGGGGAGCGGGAGTTGCGTAACTCATTACACGTCGTATATCCACTATGCAAAATCACGCATGAAGTGGAGTGGGGGAGTTGAAAATCATCGATATCTTGGTTACGTAATGTATGAATGTTCATTACGTAACGAGTGATCGTAATTAGACACTGTGATATTGCTGGTTGATTTCTCTCAGTGAGGATATTTTCTTTTTAGCCTCTTCTATAGCCATTTTCGGTATATCCAGAGAAAAACTGGCATATTTCCGACTTACCGAAAGTATCTTACACTCTTCGTTGTACTTTAGTATTGCTTGATGCAAAATTAAATGATAACTTGCCTCGTGAAGTTAACGGAGCACAGCTTTTTATATCCACCAGCTGTTGCAAGTTACCCCGTTTAAGCGCTTGTTTTACGAATAATGTGGTAACAAGCAGGATAAACAAAATTAGTCATCATAAATCAATTATTTTGTTCCCTTATTATTCATTTTACTATAAAAAATGTATGTTAAGCTTCTTTTATTTGAAGTGCTTGTGGGCGAAACAAACGTTTTACAAACGAAAAATTGACGATGAATTTGACATCATCTTGTGCGATTTTTTACAAATCACAGAAACAGCAAAAAATCACCATAACATTATCCAAGACTTCTTAAATATGTGAACAACAAGTTTCAGTGACTGATATAGATTAAAAATTGAAGTAAGAGATCAAAAAGTACAATAAATTGGATCGATATAGCGTTGTTGCATGTTACCCCGCTGTTGCAAGTTACCCCGTTTGACGGTATAACGTTAACAAATACGTTGAATAAACACTTCGATTCTTGGGAAAGTTGAAAAAATCATAAAAATTTAGAAAAAGCTTGAGCACCAGAGGGTTATTATAAGCAATTTGCTTTATAATAAATAAATTTTCCTTACTAACAGGCTCTACTGAATCGTCGACGAATTTGTTTGCCTTGGTACGCACTGGTGGCATGTGACAACGATAGCCTGCAACTCCGTAAGGAATTCGCGCTCTATTAGACGCTAATTCTTTCCGTGTTCTAGAGTACAACCACGAAGCGTGGATGTTGAAAAAGAGCAACCGACGAGCTCTTGGTGTTTTTGATCATACAATCATGCGATCAATTTTTGGCGGCATATTAGACGAAAGAGTTGGCGCATGAATCATGAAATATACCATACCAAGTATATAAAGATGCGGATATTGTGAAGTGACTGAAACACGGCAGGCTAGAATGGGCCGGCCACAAGGATGCCTAATGAGAGACCTGCGAAAACAATATTTAGAGAGCCCGATAGAGGCCGACGACTTTGAGGCGGACCCCGTACCCGTTGGATCTTTCTCAAGTCACTCAAGTCGCTTTTTACGCGAAATGCGTTCCGCGTAAATCAAAACCATGTCAGTTCAGAAATTCGCGTAAAAAAAACTGCATAAGTTCCCAAATTTGCTTAAAAATAGTCGCGTAAAAAATACCGCGTAAGAAGCGATGTACGAAAATAAGCAACTTTGCTGACTTTAGGTGATAGTCTTATATTTTGTTCCTTTTATCGATTCTAAGCCAAAAATCCAAAATAAGATCAACTGAAAATATTGATCTTAGACTAAAAATATCGACTATGCGAGGGTGAGGGTCGAACTCACAGCTCTCAATCTCTAGTTGAGCGTGTTGTTTAACCAATTACACCACCAGATCGTCCGGTATATTACTATAGGGTAACGACACCAGTTTTCACCAGGGCACCCTTTATCGCCACCCTAAGAGTTCAAAAGTGTTTTATTGATATTTGGAATGCCGTAATTAGCATAGCATATTCCATATAACCAATATAATATGACTCCATAGCCTTAATGGTTATATAACTCCAATTGGCATTATTTTTTAGTTGATTTCGTCATATTGAAATGATTTAAACATGATCCACGTTTCGCCATTGGCAAATTACAATGGACCGTTCCTAAGCACAAGGCGGGACCCACTGATGCGTTTGTTTCTCAACGGAAATCCATTCTATTTTCACTATTCAGCTGAAAATTAATTCCATTTTTCGGAAAAAATATAAATATTAATGAATTTTTAGACTAGAACAAGATACAAACGATGCATATGGGGGTGGCGAAAACTGAAGCACAGAAATGGCGAAAACTGGGTCTTGGGGGTCGAAAACTGGTGCTGCACATGCGTTACAAATTTAATATTTATAACGACTTTTTCAAATGTTCGGCCTTAAGTTTTTTGCTGAAAGCGGCGCAAAAATGTCTCTGTTTAATGTAAAGGCAAAGAATCTCGGTTTTCTTGTTTGCTGTTTGAAAAAGTTGCGATTTCTGGTGTCGTTATCCTATGTTGTCAATAAAATAATATATTTCTATCAGGAGATCTCCAAAGGAATCTCAACAAAAATCAATCGAAAAATTTGTTATTTTTTGATAGAATTTTTTGTAGCTCGTTAAAGGAAAGAGATAAAGAGTTACTGTATTTAACAAAGTTGCTTAAAAGGTGTTCTACAACTTTGCTAAAGACACCATACTTCTTTGAACGCATTTCAATAAAGTTTAGTTTTCCCAAATAAGTTCAAAACATAATTTTTTCTTCAGTAAAGTTGTAAAACATACTAAAATAAGCAACTTTGTTCAATATGGTAACTATCTATCTCCTAATCTATCCTAGCGAAATATAATGATTTATTGTAGAACAGCACTTCAAAACCAATTATGCTCAATAACTTTGCACACGACTTTTTCATTGCTTGCAACTGTTTTACAAAGTTATTCAGTATGTTGAAATATACATTTTCTGTGAAGACATTATTATCATTATCATTATCATTATGTATTTTTATATCATCTGACACACGGTCTACATGAACAAAACTTAACAATTAACATACATCAGTCGAAATTTATAAAAATTATAAACACGATTCTTAAAACAGTTACTAGTAATACAAAAGTCAAACAAATGATACACGTCATTAAATATATTACACATTGCTCGAATTGGCTCATTTTGACCGTAAGCCGTCCTGTGAAATGCCAGGCGAAGAAAGTTATTGGATCGTAGAGACCTCGAAGCTACGTTTACATTTACTTGCATCAGAATATTCGGTGCGTCTATTTCTCCATGAAGTAATTTTGCAATAAATGCGGCACGCATACAGTCTCTTCTTCTCCACAAGGTATCCATACTTAATAGTCTACAACGACTTTCATACGATGGGAGTTCAAGCGGGTTCGTCCACGGAAGGAACCGCAATGCTGATCTGATGAACCTGCTTTGCACAGCTTCAATCCTCATGAACCACGCTGCGATATAAGGGCTCCAAACCACTGCAGCTGTTTCAAGGGTAGACCGCACTAATGAGTAGTAGAGAGATCTCAAACAGTAAGGTTCATGGAAATCCTTTCCAATCCGCATAATGAATCCCAGGTGTTTGTTCGCTTTTGCGACAATGTGGTTATAGTGGCACTGGAAAGTCAGTTCGGCGTCCAACAAAACGCCAAGGTCCTTCACCACTGTTTCTCGCTGAATTGGCTGGCAATTAATAGTGCAGCAGTAGTCCAAAGGTGATTTTTTCCTGGTAAACGTAATCACTATACACTTTGCTACGCTGATAGTAAGTCTGTTGCACGAACACCATTCAAAAAACAAATCAACTAACTGTTGAAGTCGCTTGCAATCCTCCTTCGACCGTACCACGAAAAAGATTTTCAAATCGTCAGCATACATAATCCGACATCCGGGCGGTAGCGCTAAGAAGACGTCATTTAAGAAAAGTGAAGAATAACAGTGGTCCCAAATTGCTACCTTGCGGCACGCCAGAGCTTATCAGGAATACCTGAGATCTGAAGTTTCCCAGTTTTACCGATAGAAAGCGGTTGGAGAGAAACGATGCTAACCAACGCGTGAATGAAACGGAGGCTCCTAGACGTTTCAACTTCGCTAAAAGTAGACCAGGATAGAACCCATGCTGATCAGGTGAAATATAGCAAGTAACGTTACGCTGTAATGCCTCACTAATGAGTAATTCAAATACTTTAGATCCTGCACATAGTGAAGTGATTCCATGGTAATTTGCAACATCACATTTGCTTCCTTTTTTATACATAGGAAAAACGAAAGACTTTTTCCAAATAGCTGGGAACGTTTCTTCGCCTAGAGATCGATTGAATATTTTGCGGAGTGGATGCAGGAGTGTGCCTGCACATTTTTTAGTACGAGAGACGGGAGACGACTTCAATTTATTTATTATTCACTAAGACGGATATTTAATGAATTGTAAAATATTTTATCAAAAACTAACATACTTTACAATTAATTTTTTCCGAGGATGCTTCGGAGATCTCCATACGAAAACTAGTTTTTTCCGTTAGTCGTTTCAGACAAAATATAGTACTTTCCTGAAAAAGTATCAAAGTTTGCGGGAAGTTCCCCGAAATTGACAAACAAAATTTTGGGTGGTGCGAATTTCTTTTCTTAAGTATTTCACAACTCTGTAAATAAGCAGACTAGCGACAAACAGTCTTAAGAGACAATATGTGATTCAACATATGAAATAATTTTGTAGAACATTTGAAAGCAATGAGAAAATTGTGTGCAAAGTTTTATTGAGCAAAATTGATTTTTAAGTGCTCTTTCTAAACGAATCATTACATTTCGCAATCAGTAAGAGATAAATAGTCACTATGTTCAGAAAAGTTGCTTATTTTAGATTGTTCTGCAATTTTTTTTAAAGAAAACTTTTTTTTTAATGTATTTAAAAAAGTAGAAGGGTCTGTGCCTAAGGACACGAACGCTGGCTTGGCTGGGTAGTCCTACCGTAAAATACGTATTCCGGTAGAGCCAAATGTTGAGTTGAACAGCAGCTGCTTCTAACCTCGTGATGGTTTCGTTTCTGTTCTGGAAGATTCACTCGGCAGATTCATGTGAACGAATATTCCACATTCGCATACGCAGGATAAAAAAATAAATTATACTATTCAAAATATTACGAATGGTCTTTAAAATGACAGTTTTCTACTATCAGCAGATAAGAAAAATGTAAGATGGCGAAAACCAAACAAATTAACCATTAGTGGACCCTTTAGCGCTTGAGTTGGCTTCATCTATGCATTATTTTGAAGTAGTAACGCCAACTGACCTTTTTTATCTTTTTCTGTCCCGCTGTCCCATTTCTGTTCTGTCTTCCTCTTCTGTTCCGTTTTTGATTTTTTCTCTACCTATTTCTTTTTTTCTGTCTAGATTTTCATTTTTTAGTCCCGTTTTCCCTCTTTATTATCCCGACGTGTTTTTTTAGTTGTGTTTCGTTCAACTACTTATTCTGTTATACTTTCATTTCTGTTCTCTCCCGTTTTTTAAGTCAGGTTTTTTCTCTTTCTCTGGACCGGTTGTTCTGATATCGTTTTTCCTTTATCACTACCCCGTCTTTCTTATTTTTCTGCTTCGTTTTTCCTCTTTTTCAGTCCCGTCTTATCACTTTTGTAGTGTCATTTTTATTGATCCCTTTGTCTCCATTTTTATCCCGATTTCCCGTGTTTTCTTTTTTCTTGTTCACACCCTTTCTGTTTCGTTTTTCCAGTTTTTGTCGCGTTTCCTCGCTAATTTGCTTTCATTTCATGTTTCTCTCTTTTTTCATATTTTTCTGTCTCATCCCTCGTTTTCTGGCATCGATTCCTTTTGTCCCAGTTGTTCTCTTTCTGTGTTTTCCTCTTTTCATTCCAGTTTTTTGTCTTTTCTTATGCTTTTAATCCTTTTTTCTGACTGAAGTTTTTGGAGAGTCTTAGTAGAATACGAAACCTAAAATTAAAAAAGAAGAAAACTTATCCAATTTAATTCTACTATGTATATTTTATTCACGACAGATACATATTTCGCCTACGACTTGCAGGCTTCCTTCGAGTTCGAAAACAGACACTGAGGAAGCCTGCAAGTTGTAGGCGAAATACGTATCTGTCGTGAATAAAATATACTTAGTAGAATTAAATTGGATAAGTTTTCTTCTTTTTTAATTTTAGGACCTTTTTCCTGGCTTTTTCGATTTTATTTCCATGTTTTTATCTTTTTCGTCTCGTTTTCCTTCCTTTCCCTTCGGTCACATGTTTCCCCTTTTCACGGTTCACTATTTTCCTGTCTCGTTTTTGTCTTATTCTGTTTTTACAGCTATGGTTTTCCTTTTTCTCTGGATCGTTCCACTTTTCGTATAACGTTTTCCAACTGTTCTGTTCTGTTTTCTCTTTTGCAGTTTTATTTTTTGCAACCTCCTTTTGTGTTTTTTATTTGGTCCCAAGTTTTCGTTTTCTACTACGTGTTCCACTTGTACTGTTCCGTTTTCCCAGATTTTGTCACGTTTCCTCTCGTTCAGTGTGCCTTTTTTGTTTTTGTTTGTCATATTTTTATCTTTTTGTCCCGTTTTCTCTTGAACTGTATTGTTTTTTGTCTTTTCTCTTTTTCTTCTGTCATTATTTTCATCTTTTTAGACCCGTTTTCGTTCCTTTTTCATCCGCTTTCTCTTTTTTTATCCCGTCTTGTCTTTCTTGAGTCCCATTTTCCCCATTTTCCATTTTCCTGTCCTGTTTCTGTTTCGTTTTGTATCTTATTCTGTAATGTTTTCTTTCCTGTTCACTCCCTTTTTATTAGTCGGGCTTTCCTTATTTTTCTGCTCCGTTTTTCTTATTTTCCAGTCCCGTGTTTGTCCCTTTTTACTGTCTTGTTTTGCCTGACCCCTTTGAGTCTACTTTTCGTCCCGAGTCTTTGTGTTATCTTCCATTTTCGCACTTTTTCTGTCTCGTTTTTCCAGTTTTTGACGCGTATCCTTCCTTCACAGTCCCGTTTTGGTTTCTATTGGTTACATTTGTTACTTATTTTAGGTCCCGTCCATCGTTTCCTAGCTTCTTTCTGACTACTTTTATGTTCCGTTTTTTGCTCTTTTCTTATTTTTTGTCATTTTTGCTTTACTTTACGTCTTCTTTCGCTCCAGGTTTTATCTTTTTTCATCTCGCTCAGATAAAACTAACATAAAAAAGCTAGTTTTGTGATTTTTATCATTGTAATCCATAACTACTTTTGACACTTTTAACTGCTGAAATGTGTCATAAATAATTTCACCAATACTTCACCCTTCTAAGGTCTACATCATTTTTAGTTCTGAAAAATTCGCTGAAATGGTCAAAACTCATTTTTCAATATTTTCAATATTTTTTTTCTCAATATTTTTTTCAATAAACTTGAGAATTTCCCCGAAAATCTTTTCTCTTTTATCAGCTCCTACAGATATATGCCTTATGTCACATGATCCCGGACTTATTCCGTATTCCTTGAGCGACCGTGACATCGCTTTTTAGATAATTTTGTCAAATTTTTAAAACAAATCATCGGCTGTGATCATATTAGATACTTTGCTGCAGTTACGAGCCATGGTACGCGCCATCCGGATCCGGGAGGTCACAAGAAATCCGGAACCGGTACTCATAAAGGGACATTTCAACATCAGTAACATATGTCATGTCGCATATCAAAAAGCAATACTCCCGGTCCTGGACAAGTTCCTTCGATATCCAATCCTTAGCTGGATCAGAAACCAATCAAAAATTAAAATGGGTACAATTTTTAGTTTCTAATATACAACTTTTTCGAAAAGAAACCAAGTCCAACCAGTCCAACCTCATCTATTACCATTCCACCCCACCCTATCACTAATCCACTTTTGTTTCCCGCTTCCGGCTATCTCCGAACGGCACCTAAGCTACACACATGGGACATCACTCATTCACTTCGCACAATTCCCTCACTCAATAACGACCGAACGGAAAGGAAGCGATAGCAACTCTCAACCCCTTGTGATGCGTGATAGGAGTCAAACGGCGATGGATCGACGCATCGCCTGCCGCCGCCGGCCGCAGCACAATATGGACTCGAAACCCCAAAACAACTGTCGGCCTTCCTCACTTCTTCACAATCGCACAGGAACCCGGCGAAAAGATGGTCTTTCTTCGCCCGCCCCGGGACGGCTGAATGGGCAATTGAACGAGATCACATATCACATCCCATTCGGGCAGGATATTGGAAAATCGCTTTTTTATTGCTTGGGATCTTGTGTGTGTTTTTTTTTTCACCCTTCGCCGCCGGAAAGGGTGATTGCGAATTGGGTTATTTCGTTTCCCGCTATCGAACGGCTGCCGGCTCCGACCGTTTCTAAACATGTCCTGCGGGTTGGTCCAAGAAGTTTTTTCTGCGGCCAATTCAAGGATGGTGTCTTTATCCTGTTTTTTTTGGTCGAGGGTTGTTTGGCCAGGAAAGGGACTTTTCCGGTTGTTTGCCACTGTTTTTCTTTTTTATGGAGATTTAATATATTGATATTTATCATCAATTCGTAAATAATTTGATTGTGATTTATGGAAAAGATAAAGTTTGACGGAATGCTTACAATAACAATCTTTATTTTGATTTGATTTTATGTAATATCATTTGGAATCTGAATAGTAGCAAGATAGTATCACAGTGAATTTATTTCTTTGCTTGCAGTTGATAAATGTTGTACAGTCTATAGAAGGCACCAGACTAATTATGTAATTTCTGCCCCAGTGCAGAGCAAAGCCCGAAACTTAGCATTCTGTACTTTATGACATAAAAACATATACACACACACACTTCGACTATTACTGCCTTTTGTGAGAAAATTTGCAAATTATTTTCTCGTAAAGTGGCTCGACACTTTGGAGACCCAGCATTCGGCCCTCCCGATGATGGCGCTACGGCGCATCGCATCAAAAGAAGTGCACCCCAGCGGAACTGCCAGGCTCGGTGCTTTATTTGTTTTATGAGCGATTTTTTCCTCCTTGCATCTTGCGGAATTAATATCATTTTAACTTTTGCCCACCCTTGGTACTTGGCAACGACAACACGGGACCATGTATGTGCGCCACCGGTGCCCTGCGCTGGCGGCTGCGACGACGGGTGCTGCTGCAGTAGCTAACCATTCCGATAAGAGCTCACTCGACTTTGACAGGAAAGATGGAACCAGCAGAAGGCCGGCGCATCCGGGTTTCGGTGGACATACCAAAAGAATTTTAATTTATTTCAGTCAGGGAATTTGAGACCTCACCGCCACCATCATGCTCTGCCAGTCGGTAGTATAAATCCTATTCATATTTATTTGAATACACGCGCGGTGAGTATTTATTATTTCTTCCGGTGAGACCGAGACGCGGATGTGAGTCTGCCAGCAGTGCTTACAGGCGGGGTAATTTGTTCCAAAGGGCGGTCCAAAGGTTGTGCGAAGCTAGGCGGGCGGGAGGTAATCCTTTGAGGTGGACTAACATTAAAAATGCACACACGAACTCCGGGAGAGACCCGCCCGCACACAACATACTTCCAGGATTGCCTTTTGTCCGGTTGTGACAGAGTTGGCTTTGTTGTTCTGTCTCCACAGTTCAGCTCGCGCTCACCCGAGGAGGAGGATAAAACGGCGAAAGATATACAGTATGTTATCTTTTAATAATAATTATAATATATTTTACTCGTATGAAAGCGTAAATAATTGTAATGCTTGCCTTGTAGGGTAGGAAAATACGAATACAGCTTACATGATAGCTCATTCCTAAACAAAATGTTCAATTTATTATCAAAACTTATAAAACTGCTCTAGAGAAGCTCATTTAAAAAGCAGAAAACATAATTATCAATGTCCCTGACGTCAAATATTAATTTATTTACTAGCTGATGGCCACTTGAACATCTGTTATTGTAACGAAACTTCTCATAATGCAAGAAATGCAAGAAACCAAACTATTTTTCTTCAATTGTATGTGTCTACTCTTTGTCAGCTCCCCCTCATGTTGTCTCCCAGCCAATTGTAAATATGTGTTCTTTTCGGTAATCCCCATAAAGCGAAACAAAGCCTTTTTATGTTTTTGAACCTCCACCTTGTCAATGGCCACAATATTCCCCCCTTTCAAAAATCTCCTCTTATCGTCCAGCCACTTGTACAACTACTATCGTTCCAAATGCAAAAGAAACGCCTCCTTTACCCATTTGAGCCTTCATTCCCACCCATAAAAGACCGCCTACCATTTTTGTCAAACCCCCTGCACTGGTTCTTTTATGTCAAAAAATATAAGTACCAAGTTTGCTGAAGAACCGTCAAGGCGTTCCGGAGTTATAGCGGAACATATATTCTGCTTCCCAGTCGGTTACCCCTTCTGTAACGTAGCTAATAATGCATCCAAAACTGGTGCTGGAATCTATGGCTCTGGAACAAAAATCTCTGCGATGTGCGTCCTTAAAATCTCTGCCGATTTTAGCGACAAACCCTTGCTGTCGAGATACTTTGAAAATAAAATCAGAACGGTGAGCGTTAAATATAAATCGAGTAAAATGCTGATGTCTCTAACTTGCTCTTCCCTCCGAAGAGCATTTACAAAGTTCCATGGTTTCCTTAGTCAAAGTTGATAGGGTATTGGGTGCGTTGGAACGTAATTACTTCAAATTTTGGTGTGCCCACCATCAACCAGTTAAACTTGAATCAATTGACAAAGGCATCTTACATTCCTCGGTGCCGGCGACAATCGTCGATGGAACGCATGGTGAGACACAATTTAAGATCGTCAACGCAGATAAGTGCGTATCCGGCTTCTAGTAGCATAACTACTTCGTTGAAAAATAATATAAACAGCTAAGGTCCCACATTGCTTCCTTGTGGAACACCAGATATGAAACAGAGTATTGCTTGAGCTATTGTTGATATCAAATAATTTTTTTTTTTTAACTTTTCCCTTAGTGAAACTATGTTCATCAGCAGCTACCGGTAGCATTAGTTAAAAGATTAGGAAAATATTTGATTTGTCAGAGGTGACCTAAACATAAGGTGGACCACCGACCTTTCAAAAGCAAGTTTTGGACAAAAAATTACCAAGTAATCGTTGTAATTTTACGTAATTAAATTTTATTTGTCACAAAAATTAGGTTAACAACTCCACAGTTCCGAGTTCGACTATTAACTGTTTTCTACATTAAAGTTTAAAGAGATGACGGGAAGTATGTTCCAGTCTGGTCCCGCCCGTCGAATTTACATTGGATTTGAATTCAAACTAAAATTTGAACTTTAGGCCAGACATTAAATTAGCATTTGGATTTGAATTCGGGCTTGACGTTTGGTTTAAAATTGGATTAAAACTTTAAACTAATCCTCGAACTGGGCAACTGGACATTGAGTTGAACATAAATTGGAATTAAATTTGACTAGATATTTAGCTCAAATTGAATTTGAAAGCAGACTAGAAATTAGGATTGAATTCGACTTGAAATTGGACTAGACATTAAGTATAAAATTGGAATTAAAATTAGACTTTACATCAGAGCTGAAATTTAAATTCGAATTTAAAATCGTACAATATATTGGACTTAAAATTAGACTCAAATTGAGCTTAAAATCGGAGGCGAACTTGAAACTGAACTAGGCTCGGCCATCTCCACAATACTCGGTCTTGGGCTGCCGCTCTCCGTCGCCCCTAACACCCGTTGTTCTAGCAGCCTCGTCAGCAGCGCTCATCCAACGGGTGCGGGGTCTGTCTCGCAGTCGTCGGCCTCTGTCAGGTTCTCTGCAAAATATTATTTTCGCTGGTCTCTCATCCGGCATCCTTACTACGTGGCCAGCCCATTGTAGCCTGCCGTATTTTAATCGCTTTACAATATTCGCAGCTTTGGATACTTGGTATATTTCATGATTCATGCGCATGCGCCACACTCCTTCGTCTAATATGCCGCCAAGAATTGATCGCAGGATCTTTCGCTCGGAAGCGCCAAGAGCTCGTCGGTCGCTCTCTTTCAACGTCCACGCTTCGTAACCGTAGAGTACCACCGGGAGAATTATCGCCTTATAGAGCGCGAGTTTTTTACGGAGTTGTGGGCGACGGGACGTCAGCTGGCTACGTAATCACAGCTCATTTCGTTTAACTGAATCGTACGCCGCCTTGAAGTCTATAAACAAATGATGAGTCTGTAAGTTAAATTCCCGGAATTTATCGAGGATCTGTCGCAAGGTGAACATTTGGTCCACCGTGGAGCGTCCCTCTCGAAAACCGCACTGGTATTCGCCAACCCCGGCCACTGTAGGTGTCGTGACCCCGATGAGGTACTATACCGAAAACTCAATTACCACGAATAAAGCCATTCGCCAACAAAGGTTTCCTGCGACGGCCTCAGTCTGAGAAACAGAATGCGGGAGAGAACTTTGTATGCAGGATTAAGGAAAGTAATGCCTCGATAATTGCTGCATTCGAGTCGATGGCCCATTTTGTAAATAGTGTTATAGTGTAATTTAAATAGTGTAAATTTGTGTTTGGCCTTAAAATCGAAAAAACAATTGTACTTTGACTCGGAATTGAATTTGAAATTAAAGTTTAACGGGAAACTAGCAGTCATTGACTTTTCGTCGGAAAGCTCAATTTCGGAAGCAGTTTTTGGGCCCAAAAGCGGGGTTCTGTTAGTAAACATGTAAATACTGCATTCTTCTTGCAAATAAGAACACAGTGAATATATTTTCATGAACAGAATTTTTGTTTCAAACAAAAAAACTGCCTTCGAAATTGGCAAAATCGATGACTGCTAATTTCACCTTAAGTTTGATTGAAATCAAGCCCGAAATTTCATTTTAAATAGGCAAAGAAATTGGACACAAATTGGATTTTAATTTGACTTGAAATTACATTTGAATTCATACTTGAAATTGGAACTCATATTGTACTTGAAATCAGAGTTATACTTAAATTATACTTGAAATTTGGCTTCAATCGGACATGCAATTAAACTTGAGATTGAATTTGGCATTGGACATTAAAAAAGACTTGAATTTGGACTGATTTGAACTGGAAGTTTTACTTCACAACGAACATGGACATAAAAGTAGACACTATTATTCTCTCACATGTTGTATCTCTTTTCTATTTCGTTATATTTTCTTTACCAGTTACCCTTTTTTATACCATTTCGTTGAATTATGCACTTTTTCTCTCGTTTTCTTTTTTTCTGTCTCGTGTTTCCTATCACATTGTTCCGTTTGCCTTCGTTTTTAATCCCAGTTTTCTTACGTTAAGTCCTGTTTTTTCTTATGTTTTGCCTTTCTACTATATAAATATATAGTATATTGCCTTTCTACTATATAAATATATAGTATAAATGTATAGAAATCACTTGGAAAACCGGAAATGGAAAGAAGGTCCTGCGGGCCGAATGTTATATATCATTCGACTCAGTTTCGAAAACTGAGCATTTTCTGTGTGTGTGTATGTATGTGTGTGTGTGTGTGTGTGTGTGTGTGTGTGTGTGTGTGTGTGTGTGTGTGTGTGTGTGTGTGTGTGTGTGTGTATGTATGTATGTGTGTGTGTGTGTATGTGTGTGTGTGTATGTGACGCTTTTAATCTCACTCACTTTTCTCGGAGATGGCTGGACCGATTTTAATGTTCTTAGTGTCAAATGAAAGGTCTAGATGTCCCATTGGTCGCTATTGAATTTCATACTGATCGAACTTTTAGTTCAAAAGTTATGTATAAAAATACGAAAAATATGGGACTCCATTATCTCATAGGTCTCTTAACCGATTTGAACAAAATTGATTGCATATGAAAGAGGAGCCTTGCAAACCCTTAACTTCCAAATTTCATGACGATTGGACTTGTAGTTTGAAAGTTACATAAAGAAATGTGAAAAAATAGTATTTAAAACATATTTTTGAAACATATAAACATTAATTCAATGAAAAACATCACACATTTTATTATTATTTGAAAATTACTGCTAAGATCTATCAAACGAAACCGAGTTATTTAAAAACGGACGGTTCATTCAAAAGTTATTCAAACTTTAACACTTAAGCACCGTATATTGAACCGTTAAAACGTGTGAAATCAAATCATATCAATCAAATGTTGGTTGTATTCAATGTGTGTGATGTATGTATGTGTGTATGTATGTATGTATGTATGTATGTATGTATGTATGTATGTACGTATGTATGTATGTATGTATGTGTGTATGTATGTGTGTAAGTGATTACTATTTGCAATTTTTAAATTTGCATTGGTATTCAAGAAAAGTGAGAAACAGGTCAATTGTCTGAAGTTTTTGAAGTCTCTTAGTGGAATACGAACTCTGAAATTAAAGAAAAGAAAAAACTTTTACCGACTAAATTCCACTCTTTATTATTTATTCGCGACAGATACGTATACGCTTTGAAATAAGACAGTGATGAAGCCTGCACATCGTAGGCGAACTACGTATCTGTTGCAAATAAATATTAAGTAGCGGGATTCAATTAAAAAGTTTTTTCTTTTCTTTGCTTTCAGATTTCAATTGTCATTTTTTTCACTTGATGTTACTCACAATTGTACAAGAAAAGCAAAAAGCGAAGAAAAGCAGTTAATTTAAGCATGTAGGTCTAGTGGTGTATAGGATTAAAAATACTAGTGAGTTGATTTTTCCAAACAAAATTATACAAACTTCAAACAAATTTTCCGCATCAATAGAAGCTCTTTTCTATCAATAGATACTAGAGTTTAGGCATGTTATATGAAAAATAAGAAGTAAACGTTGCACGGTAATAATTTTATAACATTTGTTTTCGTTAGTGACATTTTCAAGGATAGATGTCTTATGTCATGTATCATGTTTTAATAAATAAATAAAAAATGACAAGCACTTGAAATCATATCAATCATATTTCCCATTCTCAAGCATGTTTATGGCGCAGCTTTTGCACTATTTTTTTTATCTCATCTTGTTTCCCTGTCCCTCTTATGGGATACATTGTAAAAACGATGCGACCAAGCTAATGACTATCTTTTCATGAAAGTACATTCAAAAGAAGCTTAAGTTTTGATTTTCATGCAAAAATAAATATTTGAAAGAGCGCCAGCTAATAAAAATTTCACTTTCTCTTTTATATCTAATGCTCTATTCAGTTATTTTTTCTAATTCAGATACCTATATTGCAAAATTGAAGCCAAGCAAACTAATAGTAATGAATCATTTTGTTGTAGATATCCTTTTTCTTCAAAAGCGAAGTATAATGATAATTTTTCTGAACTTTTGTTTTTCAAAGATGCTAACTTTTGAACGCATGGTATTAATATCAAAATATCAAAAAATCTGCTAAGAACACATATTTCATATTGTCAATTCGAAACATGTTTCGTATGTGGCTCTGAAGCCCGAAAATTAAGACCGTCTGTAGACCCGTTAGAGGGTTAATTTCTAATTTTCTATATATGTTCATTCAAGTCTGCAAACATTATATTTTTTTTATAAATCACGTAAAAATTATTAAACTAAACAAGGTGTTCATCAAGTAACATAAATGACGCTTGCAACTATTTACGCACCCAAGGAAAGAAAATATAATTATTCTACGTATTGGACGTTGTGAATTTTACTGGCAAATAAGGATTTTGAGGAATACAGAACGGTCATTTAAAAATAGAGTCAAGTTAATTATAGATGCTCCTGAGAAACTAAATAATGATTATTGTGGCAGTAGAAAGGCTAGGTCACGCCGCTAGGTGGATTAATTCGGGTTTTTGCTCATTTTTTGTTATCTTCTTTCCCGTTTGCGGTCTTATCTCTTCGCTTTTTCCCTCGTTTTCGATTCTGGTTTTATACTTTCTTAAACTTTTTTATCCCTTTTCGTCCTCATCATTATTACTATTTTTGATGTTCAGTTTTTCCATCTATACTATCACGTTTATTCTATTTTCGGCTCCCTTTCCGCTTTTCTTTTCCTCTTTTTCTGACCAATTTTCCCATTTTTTATCCCATCTTTCTCCATTTCCCCATTTCTCCATTTAGCGATAGCGTTTGATCTCTTTTCCTTATTTTCCTCGATTCCTCTATCGGTTTTCTTTTCACTCCATCGCTATTCTTGTTTTCACTTGTTTTCTGCTCCATATTCCCTTTCTTGCTTCGTCTTTCCTCTTTTTCTCTTTTGTTTTTCTTTTTTCTGTCCACTGTTTCGTCTTTCTTTGTTCCTTTTCCCTTCTTTTCTTGTCCCGTTTTTCACCCTTTTCCTAAATCCTGATTTTCCTCTATTCCGTTTTTTGGTCTTTTTCCTTCTGTTTTATCCCGGTTGTCAGCCTCGTTTTCCTGTTTACTCATTGTATGTTATTTTCTGTCCCGTTTCGACTTTTTTCCGGTTCTGAATTGTCTTTTTTCGCGTCTGCTCCGTTTTTCCTCTTCTTATGTTTTGTGTTTCCTCCTTTTCTGTCACGTTTTGGGTTTGTTTTCTGTTTTATCCTTCTTGTCTTCCGTTTGCATATTTTCTCTTAATTTTCATTTTTTTTGTCCCATTTTTCCTCTATTTCCTCTATTTCTATTTCTCCTTTCCTCTATTTCCTCTCGTTCTTTTCCGTATTTTCTCCTTTACATATCTGTTTTTTCTATCCATGTATTCTTTTCTTTTGTCTCGCTCTTTTCCTTTTTTGTCTAGTTTATCCTTATTTTTTCTGAGGTTCTTCGATTTCTAATGGGTTTTCCTTCTCTCCTCTCATTTTTCCTTTTCTCTTCCATTATTCATCTATTTCTAAAAATAAAAAATAAGAAAACTTATCCAATTTAATTCTACTATGTGTATTTTATTCAATGACAGATACGTATTTCGCCTACGACTTGCAGGCTTCCTCAGTGTCTGTTTTCGAACTAGAAGTTCGAAAATACACATAGTAGAATTAAATTGGATAAGTTAGCTTATTTTTTATTTTTAGGTTTCGTATTCTACTAAGACGCTCCAAAAACTTCAGTCATCTATTTCTATCCAGTCTCCTCATTTCTGCCTTGTTTTTTCTCTCTTATTTTCCTCTTTTACACTTCATATTGTTCCGTGTTTTCTCCCATTCTGCCGCGTTTCGTTCTTCTTCTAACCTCTGTACTTAACAAAGGCTTAGGAACTGGCCAAAATCACGAAATTGATCCAAAACTCAGAGGGTCGAGTTACATAAACCAATCGTTCGAATTCGACGAACTGAGCAATGTATGTGTGTATGTTTGTGCAGGCCGCTTCTTTTCTATCGCCTGTTTATCGGAGATGGCTGAGCCGACTGGGCCGCTATTACTTTTGTCTGAAAGATAGTATTGCCCAGTATATTACTCTTTAATTGTTTCGTGGTTTGATGTTTCGTTTAAAGTTACGAGCAAAAATGTGAATACTGCGTGAAACGATTTTCTACGCAACCATACAACCGATTTCGACGATCTTAGTACCTAATTAATGCTCTTGCTATCATAAAAATTTTCAGGAAGTTTTATTTATTGACGTCTCCAGAAAACTTTTTCATTCAGCTTACTACCAAAGGTTAAAATTTTCAGTTCCTTGGGTGTTTTGAGATCTAGATTCCAGATCGAAACAGCTCCACAATGTTTTTAAGTAAAATGTTCTTAGTATTTGTAGAAAGTTTATCAACACTTTAACCACTGGTCAGCATAAAATGCCTTTGCTTTGTCGCAAATCTAAGCACTTGATTCGGCAGTACTGATTAGAGTTGGTAGGATCGTTGCACTTGCACCGTAATTTTCCTGGTTGTCGATAAGAGAGGGTCAAGTATCAAAGACGTTTAAACCCAAGGCTTTTTAGAGTGCTCAGAGCCGTGAATACTGCATCAACATGCATGAAGTTTCTGGTTTTTATGTTATAGGATATTCAGCGATGCTAAGGAACCTGAAAGTATGTGATTCATTTGCTAGAGCAGAATTGTACCGTTTGTTTTGTTATAATATTCATGAACTAATGCTAATGTTCGGTTCAAAAATTCAAGTGGCGAATTTTCCGACCTCTGCTAAGCAACTTTCGCCCAGCCTAGGAAGTTCACGTATGGATCTTCCACTTGGCTACCCATCAAGCGCTTTGCTTGGCTTTGACGGTGGTGCGACGTTAGCGTGCGTTACTTGCTGTGCGGTCGGCACGGGACGGAAAGCGAACTGGCTGTAATCGGTGTGTACGTTTTAGCATAATTGTGGTATAGAAACGTTGCTCACAGTGGACATTTAAAGAATTTTTAAAATTACACTTTTTTTATGTTGAGCACCCATCTGTGGCGCGTGTGTGTGCGCTTCGGTGTACCAACCGAAGAGATAGGGAGAGAAGAATTGCTCCTTGGCGATGAGCTGCATCCACTGACTGCCTGCCTGCCTGTTGGTGGCACTGCACTGCCACCGGTGGAAACAAAGTCCGGGGTCCTCGGTTCGCGCGATATCCAAATCTTGTGAACCTCCACCTCCGCTGCACCGTGGTAATGTTTTATATAATTAATTTAGTTTTTTTTCTCGCTGTATTCTTGCAGCTCCCAGCCTTTCCATGAAGCTCGTATTTTTATTCGGCTTCCTGGATTCGGAATCTCGGATGCGTGATGGCAGTATTTTTTTTTTTTTTGCTGCTGCTTGCTACTCTAGCAGAGCACATTGCTTTGTGGCAAAGGGAAAATGAATTCTATAATTTCATTACGTGTACAATCTGACAGAATTTTATTTTACGGTATGCGCATATTTAGATAAGGATATTAAAAGTAAACGGGACAAAAGTTCGCGGTAAACCGGTGTTTTCCTTCGGTTCACAGATTTTCAACGGAAGTTTTTGTTTTTATAAACATGACAGCCGTTGCGGTCTCATTTTATCAGAAGGTTTGTAAGAATCGGTTCAAAAATAGAATTTAATTACAACTCTTGTCTCGTTTAGGCTTCTGATAGTAATTGCAAAAGTGTCAAACAATGTGACCTTATTTTGGTGTGTTCCATATAATTGCCTATGAAAAATGTCTATTAACAAACCGTTCAACTATTGTCTGATGATCTGATCAACATTCTTCAACAAAATTACAGCTTTTATCACTGGCGTTCCTGTGAGTTGTGCGATGCTTAAGTTCGTATGACAAACTTGATACCTGAAAATAAATAACGAGCAAAACGTAATCAATCAATAAGTCCCTAAGTAAATAAGCATTATCCGTTACCAACGCGTATGTGCAAAGAAATATCACGCTACATGTTTTGATGCAGATATTTTACAAAATGACAGAAGGAATCACAACAGTAACGTACTGATGAAACAAAAAGAGACAAAAACGATCCTCGAAACGTCACAAAAATAGCAAAAAAACTGACACATAAATGGAAAATACCACAAAAAGATACAAAAATAACAAAAATTGCACAAGAATGGCACCAAAATGATTCAAAAAAAATTTATAACAGTAGTCCTTCCAATAGACACTTCCACTTCTGTTTCGCGGTAGAAGCGGTAGAACTCAGTTTTGGAGTTTTTTAGGCTATAAAGCCACAGACAATTAAATACTTTGAAAATAATTTACAGTGGCCTAGCATGGAAAATTAACTTCTGGGTATTATTATAACTTGCATTCAAAAACTGTTCTATGATCCAAGGTAAAAGCTATGGAAGATACCATTGACTGAGTGTTTTCTATTGATTGACAAAAAAATACAAAAAAAAGTTGTTGAACAATGAAGCTCATTTTCGGTTACATCCTGAAAAAATAACTGTTAGTTGCATTTTGTAAAACGATTGAATTGTTGGTCTGCTTTTTTTTCAGGTATAACCCGATCAAATGAAAATAACAAATTTATGACAGGACGAGGAAATAACAAGTTTTTTTATAACAAAATCTCCTTTGCGTTTCGTTATAAATTTGGTCTCGTTAATAGCTTAGCTTAGCTTAGGTAAACTGCCCGTAGTTGCACTCCGTGATTGGTCGAACCAGTAAGATTGCGCAAAGAACAAATTAAAAGGGTGCTTGGGAGTAGCATTACAGTCTCATTGTGCAACTTCTACTGATTCAATACTTTGAAAATTAACCAATAACGACGCCGGCCACAACCAAAAGGCTGTACTACATGGGAAAAGGAAGGAATATTAGTCCGATACTTGTTGCTGCTAGAGACCGCAGGTACCACTGCATCTCCATAAGTATCACGGTATAGGATTTGTGTTAGCAGGGCAAGGTATAGCTCAGATATCAGATCAGATCAGATTACATTTTATCTATTACAAAAGCGCGAGCGACGTATTTGAGCCTGAACTCGTTTCGAGGATATGAACATAATGCTTTGGACATTTATTTCCGTAAGTAAAATATAAACTAGTCCCACGCGAATCTACTGTATGGACGGAAAATATTGCATCCGTCTTGTAAATAAGGTTGACGATTTATCACGAATGTTTTGAATTGATTTAATATTTTCTCGCAAATTTAAGATAAAGATATCGTGGCGGTCACGAACCATTACATTAAAAACTTTACGGCTACAGGAATTTATCGTTTCATAACAAAAATCATACAAATAACGTATTCCGTATTATTATTGTAAATTTCAATACAAACTACTATTCAAAACGGTTAGATTCGAATTTAAATCTGCTTAATTGTAACGGTTTCGTATAAATTTCGTTGTCAAAGTTGTTGCAACGAACGAGGCACAAAAGCAAGCGATGCCGATCGCTTGCAAAAAATACTCAGAACCACAGAACCATTAACGAAAACTGAGAATAACAATGTGCTTCACGTATGATTAGAACAAAATTAAATTAAAAACATTGTCCGTTGCGCAACAATTTCAAATTTCCGGTGATTTTTATGAAGATGTAGATAATCATCACATTGCTAATTGGCTCACAATACCTGGCAGCAAAAACCAGGAACAGTGAAACCAATAAAGCTTTTCTTAAAGCAAATAGTCCCTAAGTTGATAAGCATTTCCTCCTACCAACGCAAATAGGTAGAGATATAGTGCCCTACACGCTCATAAATTTGGTCTCGTTAATAGTTAAAATAACAAAAAATTTCAACAAAATCCACTCTAGACATATCACAATTATATCAAACTAGTTGAGCCCGAATCTTACGATCCGTAAAATATAAATGTCTGTTCAGAATCATCATTAATCTTTGTATAAGTTCTTTGAGTTCTTACATTGCATTATATAGCTGCAAGATGTTGTACATAAAAGAGTCAGCCGGAAACTGAAAAAAAAATGGATTTTATGCTCGCATTGGATTTTTTTTATATGAATAAAAATATTATCTCCACTGTGCTGATTCTATAGGTGGACACAATGGCTCTTTAGTGTGAGTAGCTCTGAACTTTCCATTGTCTGCCGCGAACCGATTCATATGGTCGGCGTTAAGTCAGACAGAACCGAGTGACAACATTCTGACTTCGAGAAAAACGCATTCAAAGTGTTCTGCATTCGAAATCATCTTATAACTCTGGCTGTTTGCAACATTTAGTAGTCTGATTAGAGTTAAATGTTGCTTAGAAAATTTTTGATCGTTTAGGCCATTGCAAATCATTTTCAAAGTTTTTGTCGATTAAAAAATTCTCTTTGTATTTTTTTCGCCCCCCCCCCCCCTTCAGTGGCTCAACAACGGAGGGACAAAAACATTTTTAAATATTTGTAATGGCCTAACTTATTTTATAAAATTTTGCGACTTGGTCCGGTCTGATTCAACACCGACCATCTGATACCGCGACAAGCAATCGAGTTGAGGAGGCGAGTCGAGCAGTCGAATCTAGTAGTTGGCTCGAGCAGTCGAGTCGAACAGTTGAGTCGAGCAGTCAAATCGCGCAGTTAAATCAAGCTGTTCAATCAAGCAGTTCAGTCGAGCAGTCGAGTCGAGTAGTCCAGTCGAGTAGTCCAGTCGAGCAGTTAAGTCGATCAGTTGAGTCGAGCACTCGAATCGAACAATTTAGCCAAGCAGTCTAGTCGAGCGGTCGGGTCAAGCGGTTCAGACGAGCAGTTGAATGAGCAGCGGAATGGAGCAGGTGAATCGAGCGGTCCTGTCTAGCAGTAGAGTCGTGTAGTCCAGTCGAGCAGTTGAACCGAGCAGTTAATTCGATCTGTCGAATCAAATGGAAGTCAAGCAGTTGAGTCGAGCAGTCTGGTTGAGCAGTTGAATCAAGCTGTTCAGTCAAACAGTCCAGTCGAGCAATCTAGTTGAGCAGTTAGATCAAGCTGTTCAGTCAAGTAGTCCAGTCGAGCAGTAGAGTCGAGCAGTGAAATCGAGCAGTCGAGTCGAGCAGCCGATTCGAATAGCCCAATCGAGTAGTCGCAATTGAGTTTAGTAGTCCAGTCGAGCAGTGGAGTTAAATAGTTGAATCGAGCAGTTGATTCAAGCAGTTGAGTCGTGCGTCGAATCGAACAGTTAAGTCAAGCAGTGGAGTCGAGCAGTCTAGTCGAGCAGTTGAATCAAGCTGTCCAGTCGAATAGTCGAAACGAGTAGTTGAGTCGAGCAGTTCAGTTGAGCATTCCAGGCGACCAATCAAATCGAGCAATCGAGCAGTCTAGTCAACCAGTTGAGCAATCGAGCAGTCCAGCAGTCAACCAGTGACTGAGGTGACTGAGAATACAACCCATTGCTACGAAAGCATGACGTCCTGTCAGGGGATTGTTTTTTTACCGATAAGCCTTTCATGACGTCCTGTCAGAACCTTGGTTTTCGGTACAGACATAAGCCTCATAGTTGAGCCCAAGTCTTACGTTCCGGAAAATATAAATTCAAATAGAATTCAACAGCTGCGGATACATTCCATTGGCCAGTGTTTGCGAAGATGTTTAATCTTTGTATTAGTTCTTTGAGTTCTTATATTGCAAAATATAGCTCGAAGATATTGTACATAAAAGAGTCATAGCCGGAAACTGAAACAAATAGTTTTAAGGTCGTATTGGATTTTGTTTAACTGACTAAAAACTTCTAGCTGTCTGCAACATTTATGTAGTCAGATTAGAGTAAAATGTTGCTTAGAAAACTGTTGATTGTTTGCTATCATTAACTCATTTTTTTAAATTTTGCGACTTGGTCCGGTCTGATTCAACACCAACCATATGATATCGCGACAAGCAATCGAATTAAGTAGGCGAGTCGAGCAGTCGAATCAAGCAGTTGGGTCGGGCAGTCGAGTCGAACAGTCAAGTCGAGCAGTCAAATCGAGCAGTCTAGCCGAGCAGTTAAATCATGCTGTTCAGTCAAGCAGTCCGGTCGAGCAGTTGAGTCGAGCAGTCGAGTCGAGCAGTTGAATCGAGTAGTCTAGTCGAGCATTTAAGTCGAGCAGTCAGGCCAAGCGGTTAAGTCGAACAGTTGAGTCGAGTAGTCGAGTTGAGCAGTTGAGTCGAGGAGTCCAGTCGAACAGTTTATTCGAGCTGTTGAGTCGAGTAGTCTCGTTGAGCAGCTGAGTCGAGCAATCGTGACGAGTAGTCCAGCCGAGCAGTTGAATCGAGCAGCTAAGTCGAGTAGTCCAGTCGAGCAGCTGAATCGAGTAGTCTAGTCAAGCAGTTCATTCGAGTAGTCGAGTCGAGCAGTCGAGTCGAGTAGTCCAGTCGAGCAGTGGAATCAAGCAGTCCAGTCGAGCAGTCGAATCGAACAGTGCAATCGAGCAGTTCAATCGCGCAATTAAGTCGAGTAGTCGAGTGGTCTAGTAGTAAGTCAAGCAAATATATCAATCGAATCGAGTAGTTAAGTCGAGTAGTCCACTCGAGCAGTTGAATCGAGCTGTTCAGTCAAGCAGTAAATTCGATCTGTCCAATCAAGCAATTGAGTCGAGCAGTCCAATCTACCAGTCCAGTCGAGCAGTCTAGTCAACCAGTTGAGCAATCGAGCTGTCCAGTAGTCGACCAGTGAGGTGACTGACGATAGAACTCATTGCTACGAAAACATGATTTCCTGTCAGGGGCCTGTTTTTAATTACCCATAAGCCAGGTCAGAGACGTGGTCTTCGGTACAGACATAAGCCTCTGATATCAATAGATGATAGATGATTATTGATTTTGATGATGATATGATATAACTAGATCTTTCCCCTCCATTCAAAAAATCCTTCTTCATTACTTACCCTTACCGTCCCTTCATCAATTGTAGAACCAGCGTTTCAAAAAATATAACTAGATCAAGTTTATTTCAAGATGAGTCACAAAAACCAGCATTCTGCCCTTAATGTGGAGACGCTGTGGTTTCAACGGGATGGCGCAACATGCCATACTGGTTTTATAACACTAGCCCGAATACCAGAAGCCCTGGAGTGCGAACCCTCGCGAGTAATTG
Source organism: Sabethes cyaneus (assembly GCF_943734655.1). Lineage (NCBI taxonomy): Eukaryota > Metazoa > Arthropoda > Insecta > Diptera > Culicidae > Sabethes > Sabethes cyaneus. Next base: position 12,899,349 of record NC_071355.1, on the reverse strand, counting down.
GTATCAGCAGCTCGGGCTTCAACGACGAACGAGAGCGACGACTGTAGCTGTTAGCTAAACACACACTCGCAAAAACTCCTTGCAGTGCTTAAATAAACAAGAGCGAGGGTCCGAAAGAATTAATACGCTTCTGTGAGGAAATTAGGCCACAAGAGTATGGGCTTCGCAACACCGATCCGAGGGCAAAGTCTAGGTGCTACACTTCGTGTAAACTTAATCTTCTGTTTTTATACAACAGACTTCGCAGCCAGCCGACTCTGCAACCTTGCGGTTACGGAGCTCCTAATGTTACATTCGTGCTGGTATTACATTCGGGCTCGTGCTGCATTCGGGCTTTGGTTACATTCGGGCATCTGTTATTGGGGTTGGTGGTTTCGGGCTTGTGACGTTCGGGCAAGAGGTATTCGGGCTAATGTTGTAGAATCACCATACTACTCGTGTTACAGTTGGTCTATTAAAAGAACCATTTGTGAGACGAATAATTTCACCTATGGACTCGTGACCCGAATGGTGAAGTCATTCAATGAGATCTAGATGACCCAGCGACGGGCGGGCAGCTGTAAAATTAACGACAAACATAACACAGACGACAAAGCGGACACAAAGCAGCTACCGAGGTAGGATTTTTACGTTACCTTGCCACATCACGCTGTTTCAGCAGGATTTGACATCCTATCAATACGCGTTCCAGGGTTAGATTGGTGCAGACATTACAATGCTTTTATTTTAACCAAAGACAGAGATGAACAATGAGTGTGAGACGGAGTTACTGAGTGAGTATTGTTGTTATAAACTAGTTGTGGCAGCCGAATAATGACTAATTTCAGTCAGAAAGAGGTGGTAGCAACCAAAAATGACAAAAGTGTGATGCTTGGGCAGTATGTATTTTTCTTATCAGCTTTCGCGGGGGCAATTTTTCGCGAGCGAACCGGTTAAGGAAAAGTTACCAATTGTCGAAATTTAAATCGCTGATGAGCTGACGATGAGCAATCATCGCGATGAAAATTAGAAACATTGCATATAAATATGTCCCGCTCTGGAGCCACTAGCAACAACTTTCTTTCATTGCTTTCTACTACCGTTCCCTTCGTCGATTGTAAAGAATTGCCGTTATAAAAAAATTTAAAAATGGATGTCGAACTTTTCAGTAAAGATTTAACGATGCCTTACTTCACTTTTGGAACTTCATGGTAGATGGTGTTTGGTGTTGATCCTCAAAACGTCTCTTTTATTATTACTTATTGTACATTGGCTGAAGCAGATAAAACACGCATGAATTCGAAGTTGAATTGTATGCTTTCAATCCATTTCGATTTCCAACAACTTTTTCAACACTAGAGCCTACCCGAAACAAAAGATAAATTCCTTAAGAATTCATCTGCTGTCATTTGCAAAGACTCCACACTTTAGTACGTATATTTGGCGTAATCCTACCTTCGACAGTTATTCCGGACTCCGTCCCTTTCAGTGGTATCGAAATAAATATCCTTATCCTTCACAGATAATAAATCAACAATAAGAACCAAATCTTCCGTTCACATATGCGCGGCGGCTGGATGGTCCTCCATGCTCTCTAATATTAACGTATCGTATCGTCTTCCCATATATCATCGACAACATATCCTAGCGGCAGGAAGGAGAACGAGATGGCACACACCGAAATCCTCTTTTGACAGGTGCCGGTGCAGAGTCTAGCGCGTGAAATACTTCTGACGCTCTTGTAACAATACAGTCCGTGCCCACCACCTACGCGTTTTCTCCATCACACTTGAAATAGTAATGAAGTGCTGTCGGCTCCGATGAGTGCTGTCTTCGGCAGGCGGCAAAGGAAAAGGTCCTTCCAGCCAGCCATCCAGCCAGCCAGCGCTGCAGCAACGACAGCAGGGAGTTCGCCTGAATTATTGCCCGGTTTGCGATGATATATCGTCGATTTATTGTGATCATTTTCGCCCTGTTCGCCGATTGCCGGTGAAATATTTACGCGGACCAAATCTGACACTAAGAAATGAACACACTTCTTCCAGTTCCAAGTTTCGGAGTGCAGTGATGGAAGAGGAGGGGTGCCTCGAATGCCACGCGTCCGTGCATCCGAGTGGTGGCAGAAAGTCGCGAAAAGTAGCTGCCAATATATCATCGACGCTGATCGGCTTTTCTGTACGTAACTTTCAACTGTTCGCTAGCATTTTCTTTCCTACAAAATAGCTTCGGATTTTCTGAATATATTCTATCATTTCCAACTGTGTGCCACACAGTTACTGCTTGCTACGTATGCAAAACACCAATCTAAACAAATGAACAACTTTCTAGCGATTGTGGTGAATGAAGAAAACTCCCTTTCTCTTTCCGTACTTCCGCTTTGATTCCCCTTTCGTTACCAGGGTTTTATTGTATGATTTATTCTCGCATGATTTATTACGCCATCGAAAAGGAAAAGGAAAATCCTTTCACATCTGCATGCACGACTTCAACTGTTCTGCGGTCGCTCGCTGCGCGGACGCGGCTTCCTCCTCCTCGCTGGCGCTGCTGATGCTGGCATCTTATTGACATTCGAAGGCTTATGTGAGATAATTTTTCAAAGTCCACTCTCGTTGGTGGTGGTTTTGTCATCATCGCGACCGAATCGAATTGAGCGGGGGAGAATCCGCCAAATGTAATCACGTTCCAGTCATTTTTCTCGGTGAGTCTTGGATCTGGGTAGGAAATTGCGCGATTTGGCATGTATGATGGAGAAATTTTCTGCGAGTGTCGCGAAAAAGTAGAGGAGTTTTTAAACTTAGCTATTCAAAGTCTTTCAACAAAAACTTAACGCAAACAAAAGTGTAAGAAAATCGATCTTTCTTTGAATGGATTCGCGGATCACCCTTTTAGGGAGAATAACAAAAAACAGCTCACCGACAACGGAAGTGGGATGATAATTGCGTGTATACAAACACATTCTACAAACCGTGACCGTGTGCTGTGTGCGGAATGGCAACGAAGGGTGTCGCTTTCTACTGCCACATACGCGATACGTACCACGTGTATTGCTTTCATCAATCCCCTTTCTTTGATCCGAAGCATCGTTGGGGTGGAGAAAAAATCGTCCTTTCCGGCAGGAATGTTTCAAACGCCCAGCATTGCATATCAATATTTGGCCGACCGATTGTCGGAACTAGCCATGTGTGCGTGTGTGTCTGTATTTATGTTGTTCTTATGATTATAACAATTCTCCAGTGGCTTGTATATTTGCCTAAGGACTAGCATGATGCGATTTGGTGACCTCGCTTGAGGGGAAAGCACCATTCGAAGGGATAACTGGGTGGTTTATGTCACTTTATTAGTCCTGGCTGGCTTGTTATCAGATTTTGGTAATTCAGGACATGTTGATGGTTCCATTCGACTAACGTATTCATGCTGCGGCATACAAAAGAAGTTTAATCCAGTTTTTCTTTTCTTTTCTTTATATTTTCTGTGCACCAAAAAGTTTTAATTTTGTAAGTAAATTTGTGTCTAAAACTATATCAATACGCCACGCGCAAAGTCAGCGTATCAATGGTGTTTTCTATTACTTTTCCCCGATACGTGACCGGCAATGATTTTTGCTGCTAAGTAAGACTAGCACCAGAACAAAGCTCATCCCCGAAATATCAACACTTGATTGCTGAAGGTGAAGGTAGGTGCAGTTTATTTAAGCGATAATTCAACTCTCAGACTTTCTCCTTCTTTAATAGAATTAACGATTACGCCCTGATTTTGGTAGAAAGTGTGACACCAAGCTTTTGCAATCGGTAGTAACTCCGTTATGTTAACTGAATGGAATTTAATTAAAATTATTCTCAAGCGCTTTTCGATTCTATTTTGTGTTGGACAGGGTACCCGGGTACCCATCCGGATTTCAAAGTACAAAATTTTCAAATTTTCTTTGATCCAGGGTACTTCTTAGAACTAGTGAAATTACAACTTTTTATAAAATAAGTTTTCATGTAGCACTTAAGGACGTCAAAGTGGGGTGGGAGGTGGCTTCGAAGTGCTCAACAAATTAAAACGCTTAAAGGCAATTTTTGACCGAGTTGGATTCTCGTAGCACCCATCAAACACTCAGGAACTCACCCATTTCCAGTTTCGTGACAACATAGCCGGAGTTGGTTTATCTGAATCCCAGAAATGCGGCATTACGAGAATATGTACCGGAATTAAAGCATTTTTTATGTTGTTGGATATAATCATGGTAACATGCGTATTAAAATTCATCGAATTACTTCGAAAGGTCATTTTTTATTGCTTTGTGTTCCAATGAACAGGGCACCATACTTTCTTTTAGCGGTTAAAACACTTGGTTTCAGATGGGCTCAAGCTAGAATATTTATGAATCGATATTGTTTGCATGTAGATTATATAACGATGCCGGCCGTTTCGTTCGTTTTTCTATTTTTCATGCCAGTTTTATTTTATTTTCTGTCCATTGCCTCCTCTTCCATCGCACTTTTTTCCTGTCCTGTTTTTCACTCTTTCTCTGAGTTCTGATTTTCTTCTGTCTCTATCCTATCTATCTATCCACTGCTTTTCTATCGCGTTTTTCGTTGTCATCCTTTCCGTTTTACCTCTTATAATACACAGATTTTCCTGCTTTTCTGTCGCGTTCTGTTTTCCTTTTCCGTTTAATCCTCCATTTTTTTCATTTTCATTGTTTTCTCTCCATTTTTTTCTTTTTCTGTCCCATATTTCTTCTTTTTTTGTTTTCATTTCTTCATTTTGCCGCTCCCGTATTCTCTTTTATTCTTTTCCTCATTTTCTATCCCATTTTTTCTTTCCTTTTGCCTCATTGTTTCTCTTTTCTTTTCTTTCTCGTTTTCTTCTTTGCCACATTTTTTCCTTTTTATATCTCGTTTTTTTCTCCCTAACTGTCACGTTCTTCTTTTCTCCGTGCCAGTTTTTTTTTCTCTCGAGCGTTTTCTGTTTTTTTTCTATCCCGTTTGTCCAGTATTCGTCACGTTCTTCACCTTCTATCACATTTTTTTCTTTTTAACTTTTTTTGACGTAGGACTACGTCTTACTTTAATAGGGTGGCACGCTACGAAAACAAAAATGATCGTGACACGAAAAAGTGATAGATTCTGAACGGTAATAGTAAAGTCAATTCTGAACGGATTTTGCTGGATTACATACCAATCTGTGGTTTTCACAAAAAGGAAGGTCTTTACAGCTCGAACCCCTGGAATTTTTACATAAAGTCGAACAATTTTAGTGAATTCACATTAGCTTCCAGCCAATCACGTTTGATTATTTTCGGGTATGAACTCGCTATTTCTATTGCATTTATTAGGTAGACGTTGGAGTGATATCCGGCGTTTTTATAACCTTTCAGTGCAATTACTGCTATTTTATTGAATATTGGATATTTCAGCTCACAATTCCTCAGCTTTTGCTTAAATGCCATTTGCTTTTAGACACACTGAAATGCAACACAAAACATCACCAGTTTTCGTTGCTACGTGTAGCAAAAACAGTAACAGTTTCGCGACTTGCTAGTAGTGTATTGGTAAGCTATGCCCTTTAGTTACGTAGATAATGAAATGAAAGAACTTGAAAGAACCACCACTGTAGCACGGACAGCCTGTTTGTGGACCAAGGACAGCCTTGGAAGAAAAATCAACAAAAATTATCGTACCTCACATTTAGCCGGAACACTAGCACCATCTATAGTCGACATTCCTAAATATCAATTAGCAACAGGAGTATCCCTCGAACTAGCAATTATTTTTTATTGGACATTCCCCTTCTTTCGTTAAAAAGCGCCACTTTGACCAAAACGGAGACATTCCCAACTAAGCCCAAATTTGAAATGACGATTTAATCGAGGGGCAAGACTCTGTCGAAAATATATTACTTTTCCCTTAATATATTTACCGTTCCCACCCATAAATATAACCTTAAGCCCTATAAAGGTATACATTTATAGGGCTTTAATAGGGCCTAATATATTAATATATGATAATAATATGAAGTGTCTTACCCCTCGGGTTTAATCGGTGCGAAGAATGGAGAACGACTGTTGTGCCTGTTTGTCTGTGACTATAGTTTCCCAACTAAATGATTCTTTTCATTTACACACTGACAACCTTTGGCTCCTCTGGCGCTAGTATATATGGACTACAAGCGTTATGCTAGCGCCAGAAGCTAGCTGTTGTGAGTTTAGTGTAGAATTTTAGGCACCTTTAGCGACATCATCACTATAGCTTCCCAACTAATATGACGGAAGTTTTATTCAAGTGGGGACCTTTCGCTTGGATGTCTGTTCTCGTTGATTGAAATCACTAACCCATTTGGTTTTAAATTACAAAGCCGTTTAATTATTTGAAATAGTTGACCAAACTCGTGACTTTAGTCATGACCTTGAAATGCGGTCAGGCATATATTAATATTTTTTTTTTGAAACGATGATTCTACAATTGATGTAGGGACGGTAAGGGAAAGTAATGAAGAAGGATTTTTTCCGGGAATGAAGGGGAAGGGTGGGAAGGAAGGGGGGGGGGGGTATTAGGTAGCTATGCTTAACAAGTTGTCGTTGTGACTCCTATCTCCACTCCAGCATTGAACAAAAGATAGGAGTCACAACGACAACTTGTTAAGCATAGCTACCTAATACCCCCCCCCCCCCCCTTCCTTTCCACCCTTCCCCTTCATTCCCGGAAAAAATCCTTCTTCATTACTTTCCCTTACCGTCCCTACATCAATTGTAGAATCATCGTTTCAAAAAAAAAAATATTTGAAATAGCACAATTTCCTTTAACAAACCATAATAAATTAGTTGAACGTAAACAGTTGTCACTATTTCACATATGTAGTATTTAGTGTGCGTTTATGCTTCTGTTGAAGCTGCTATGTTAGAGAATTGAATTGGACGTACATTTTTCGTCCAACGATTATGCAACAAAGAGCCTTACGTAATTCTACGTCAGCTATGCGGTCGTGTCTTGTGCACAACCCTTCTGATTTTATCTAGAGATCAGCCAGAGGCTTAGAGTCATCAGTAATCCATTTGTGAATACGCTATCAATTTGGACTAATTTCAGTTAAATGTTAGAGGCGATTGTAGAAAAGGGGTGATTTTATACTTTAAGAAAATTGTTTACGTTCAGGACATCATATTGGACTAGGTTTTTATTTATTTATTTACTAGCTGAACCAACAAACTTCGTATTGCCACAAAATAAACTGTGTTGTACATAAGTCGTGAATCTCGGATGACCTTTGTCACAATCTTGAGTTTTGCAAGTTTCTGGGGAGTTCATGGGTGTTTGAATATACAAATTTTCCTCACAGTATAGTAGGAAACAACTCCCCCCATTGCTTAGCCTGATAAAATAAAGCGGATAGCATTTAAATATTCGCAATCATTACAAACCATTTCGCTGAATACCATTTTGCGGAACACCAATTCTCGGTTGACCATAACCATAATATAACATAATATATTCTCGGTTGACCATAATATAGAGTTTCGCAGAATACCATTTCGCAAAAAACCTTTCGTGGGATGTACCATTTCACCGAAAATCTTTTCGTAGAAAGTACCATTTCGCAGGGGTGACCCAACTGAAGGAAAGTAATAGAGGTCAGTAGATCTAGGAAAATAAATAAACCTAGATAGAGGTGATCTCTACGGGGGGCTGCCCCCGCAGTGGCCGGCGCTTCCGACGGCAGGACGCCCGCAACACTCGCGACCTGTGGCCGTCTCGCGCTGAATTAACTAATGTTACTATTGATAGTTTTCATTTGCTTGCTTAGTTCTCGAGTTATGAGGAAATTTGTATTTCATTTGTATGGGAGCCCCCCTTCTAAAAAGGGAGAGGGGTTCTAATTCATCATAGAAAAACTTCATGCTTCCAAAAACACCCACTTGCTAAATATGGTTCCACTTGATTAATTAGTTCTCGAGTTATGAGGAAATTTGTATTTAATTCGCATAGGTGCTCCCCCCCTCCTAAAGCGGTGAGAGGTTTCAATTCACCATAGAAAACATTCTTGTCTCCAAAAACACCCACATGTCAAATTTTGTTCCATTTGCTTGATTAGTTCTGGAGTTATGAGAAAATTTGTGTTTCATTTGTATGGGAGCCCCCCCCCCCCTCTTAGTGGGAGGAAAGGTTTCTAACCATCATAAGAACCTTCCTTGGCCCCAAAAACCCCTATATGCAAATTTTCACGACGATCGGTTCAGTAGTTTTGGATTCTATAATGAACATTCGGGCAGGCAGACAGAAATCCATTTTTATAGGTATAGATTTGTATGGGAGCCCCCCCTCTTAGTGGGGGGAGGGATCTCTAACCATCATAAAAACCTTCCCTTGCACCAAAAACCCCTACATGAAAATTTTCACTCCGATCGGCTCAGTAGTTTTCGATTCTATAAGGAACATAGGGCAGACAGAAATCCATTTTCATAGGTATAGATTTATTTATTTTCTTTGATACAATTTGATCTGACAATGTCTTAATGAAGGTCACACAAACTCTTACAAAGCATCAGTTCTTTTTTTATTAGATGATGATGATGGATTCCCCTACAAAGGTTTGAGGTAGTCGATTTATCTTATAGATAACTAGCTGACCCGACAAACTTCGTATTGCCACAAATTAACCTGTGTTGTACATAAAGCATGAATCTCGGATGATCTTTGTCACAATCTCGAGATTTGCGAGCCCCCCAGTGGGCGGCGCTTCCGACGGCGGGTCACCGGCAACACTCGCGACCGTCTCGTCCTGAATGATCTAGTGTTACTATAGATAGTTTTTGTGGCCTTGTATTGACTAATGTTTTATGGAAGAGTCTCGAATTTCTCGAGTTCAATTAGTTTTTGAGTTTCGCAAAAATTTTTGTTTTATTTGTATGAGAGTCCATATCCCCCTACCACAGGGGAGAGAGGTCTCTAACTATCGTAAAATAAATTCAAGACTCCAAAATCTCCCACATGTCAAATTTGGTTCCATTTGCTTGATTAGTTCTCGAGTTATGAGGAAATTTGTTTTTCATTTGTATAGGAGCCCCCCCCCCCCCTCTTAAAGTGGGGAAATCCATAGAAAATATACCATAGAAAATATTCTTGCCTACAAAAACACAAACATGATAAATTTGGTTCCATTTGCTTGATTAGTTCTCGAATTATGAGGAAATTTGTATTTCATTTGTATAGGAGCCCCCCCTCTTAAGGTTGGGAGGGGTCCTAATTCACCATAGAAAATATTCTTGCCCTCGAAAACTTTCACATGCATATTTTGGTTCCATTTGCTTGATTAATTCTCGAGTTATGAGGAAATTTGCATTTCATTTGTATAGGAGCCCCCCTTCCTAAAGTGGGGAGGGGTCCCAATTCATCATAGAAAAAAATGTTGTCTCCAAAAACACCCACGTGCCAAATTTTGTTCCATTTGCTTGATTAGTTCTCGAGTTATGAGGAAATTTGTATTTCGTTTGTATAGGAGCCCCCCTCTTAAAGTGGGGAGGGGTCCTTATTTACCATAGAAAATATTCTTGCCCTCGAAAACTTTCACATGCCAAATTTTGTTCCATTTGCCTGATTAGTTCTTCCGTTATGAGGAAATTTGTATTTCATGTGTATAGGATCCCCCCCTCCTAAAACGGGGAGGGGTCCCAATTCATCATAGAAAAAATGTTTGTCTCCAAAAACACCCACATGCCAAATTTGGTTCCATTTGCTTAATTACTTCTCGAGTTATGAGGAAAATTGTGTTTCTTTGGTACAGGAGCCCCCCCTCTTAAAGTGGGGAGGGGTCCTAATTTACTATAGAAAATATTCTTGCCCTCGAAAACCTTCACATGCCAAATTTGGTTCCATTTGCTTGATTAGTTCTCGAGTTATGAGGAAATTTGTATGAAGCCCCCCCCCTTTTAAAGAGGAGAGGAGTTATAATTCCCCTTATAAAGAGGGGAGGGGTCTCAATTTACCATAGAATAAATTCTTGTCACCGAAAACACCCACATGCCAAATTTTGTTCTATTTGTTTGATTAGTTGTCGAGTTATGAGGAAATTTGTGTTTCATTTGTATGGGAGCCCCCCCCCCCCCCCCCCCCTTAGTGGGGGGAGGGGTTTCTAACCATCACTAAAACCTTTCCTGGCCCCAGAAAACCACTACATGTATATTTTCATGCCGATTGGTTCAGTAGTTTTCGATTCTATAAGGAACATACGGACAGACAGACAGACAGAAATCCTTCTTTATAGGTATAGATTAGTGAATATACATTTGAACCAGCTAACACCTGCCAGTTCTTGACAATTTTTGAATAAAAATTCGAGTAGGCTCTCCAAATTCATACAGTTCTTCAACCCGAGTGAACATCCGGATGCATGACGTCACTGGTTCATGGTACCCAAACGTGGTTCGGTGGAATTCCGTGTGCAATAAAGCCGTAGTTCGCAGAGATCTTTGAGATGCTCGGAAATTCACTTTTGAAAGCAGCGTCGGCGAACCAATGTCGTTGTTCAAAATTTTTGCTACAAACGTTGCCTGCTGAACTTTTCTGCGCCGTTCCAGTGTATCCAAACCGTGCAGAAGACAACGTTCACGATAAGGAGGAAGATTCTCTGGGTCCCTCCAAGGCGAATCTCTGAGGGCAATACGGATAAATCGTCTGTGGATGCGTTCGATTCTTAGAATCCAGGTGAGCTGATGTGGTTACCAAATCGCGCAGGCGTTTTCAAGAAAAGGGCGGACTCATGCACAGTATAAAGATTTCAAGCTTTAAAGGGTCGTTAATAAAAATAAAAAAAAATTTCAAGATTTCAAAAGAGGGTCCTTAAAATCTCTTCCGATTTTGGAGATAAATTCTAGACTAATCTCAAGATTTTAGTCTTGATCTTGGAATGAGGTCATACATATATTTAATATTTTTTTGAAACGATGGTTCTACAATTGATGAAGGGACGGTAGGGGAAAGAAATGAAAATTTTTTTGGTGAAGGAGGGGGAAGAGCGGAAAAGGAAGGGGGGGGGTATTGGTAGCTATGCTTGACAAGTAGTCATTTTGACTCCTACCTTTTGTCCAATGCTGGAAAGTGCATGAGTCGAACCAAGCTGTAATCTGAGATTATAACCGGATTCGAACCCACAACACCCTCCAGGGCATGTGGTTCGCTGGTACTTGTACCTTTGAACCATAGAGGCGCTGGACAAAAGGAGACCGCAAAATCCACTTCTCAAGGATAGCTACGCGTGTTGGTTGTGTTATCGACACATATTGTGCCGCTTCCTGCATCAATTGCAGATTACCACCGAGCGAGAAGTTTTAATCTAACTACTATTTACTTTCAGGACGACGGCACTGTGCCGGTCCTTACGACTTGCAAGGTACTGCACGTGACGCTGTTCGTCCGTCAGCGTATGTTAGCCGCGTTTCTCGGCGCGGGTTTTCGAGGGAAGGCCCCGTTCCTATGTAATAGACTAATCTCAAGATTTTAGTCTTGACCTTGGAATGAGGTCATACATATATTTAATATTTTTTTGAAACGATGGTTCTACAATTGATGAAGGGACGGTAGGGGAAAGAAATGAAAATTTTTTGGTGAAGGAGGGGGAAGAGCGGAAAAGGAAGGGGGGGGGGTATTGGTAGCTATGCTTGACAAGTAGTCATTTTGACTCCTACCTTTTGTCCAATGCTGGAAAGTGCATGAGTCGAACCAAGCTGTAATCTGAGATTATAACCGGATTCGAACCCACAACACCCTCCAGGGCATGTGGTTCGCTGGTACTTGTACCTTTGAACCATAGAGGCGCTGGACAAAAGGAGACCGCAAAATCCACTTCTCAAGGATAGCTACGCGTAGCTATCCTTGAGAAGTGGATTTTGCGGTCTCCTTTTGTCCAGCGCCTCTATGGTTCAAAGGTACAAGTACCAGCGAACCACATGCCCTGGAGGGTGTTGTGGGTTCGAATCCGGTTATAATCTCAGATTACAGCTTGGTTCGACTCATGCACTTTCCAGCATTGGACAAAAGGTAGGAGTCAAAATGACTACTTGTCAAGCATAGCTACCAATACCCCCCCCCCTTCCTTTTCCGCTCTTCCCCCTCCTTCACCAAAAAATTTTCATTTCTTTCCCCTACCGTCCCTTCATCAATTGTAGAACCATCGTTTCAAAAAAATATATGATAAATTCTAGCTGACGGGATGCTTTGAAAATAATAGCAGAACGGTGAGCGTTAAACATAAGTTTGGAGTCGAGTAAGATGCCGAGGTCGCTAGCTTGCTCTGCCCTCCGGAAGGTATTTCCGTTTATATTGTAGTCAAAGATGATAGGGTTTTGAGTGCGATGGAACGTTATTACCTGACATTTTGCTGTGCTCACTATCAAGTAGTTAATCTTACACCAATTCACAAAGGCATCTAACAATCTTTGGAGCCGACGACAATCATCGATGGAGCGCACGGTAAGAAACAATTTAAGATCGTCAGCGTAGATAAGTGCGCATCCGGCTTCTAGTAGCATAACTACATCATTTAAAAACAATATAAACAGCAAGGGCTCCATATTGCTTCCTTGAGGAACACTAGACTTATTTGTAAACACAGATGGAACAGTAGATTTTAACTTGACTTGCAAGACTCTATCGCGTAAATATGATTTAAGTCAAGCCAATAGCTGCTCTGATGCTCCCAAACGATACAATTTCCGTAGTAGGATACGATGATCGATCCGGTCGAATGCAGCTTTTATATCAGTATAAACTGCGTTGACTTGTGCTTTTTCTGCGTGATGCAGAAGGAGGTAAAGTCGAGTAGATTGGTGGAAACCGATCGGCCAGGCATGAACCCGTGTTGGTAGGCTGATATATAATTGTTGGTACGGTTAAGCATGGCAGCGCGCACAATAATTTCAAATAGTTTGGAAGCTGCAGACAAGCTGGTAATTCCTCTGTAGTTCCTAACATTCCGACGATCGCCACTCTTATGAACGGGAAACATAAAGGATCGTTTCCAAATACTAGGAAATTTTCCTTGTGCAAAAAACTTGTTGAAAATATACCAAAATGGTACAGATAACTCAAATGCACTCCGACAAAAAATGCTGAAATGCCGCTATAATGCTGAAACGATAACATCGGTTGAAGAAGAGGAGTGGTTTTGCTCCCAGAGGTGCTTCCCAAGCAAAGATATCAAATTTTTTTTGCTTGTCGTTTATTTAAGGCTCACCGAAAAATCAAATAGAGCCAATTACCTATTTATAATTGTTACAATAATTTTAAAGTTATAAATTAACTATATTATAATATTATAATAATATTGTATCATATATTTTGTTTAATGTGTTTTGTTATTTCCGTTTTTTCTGACTATTCGCTGTCTGCGCCCCCCTGCCTTCGAAGGCCTGCTCCTATTGTGGCTCTGCTTGATGCCGTTTGAATATTGAAGTCTGGGCTCCTCTCCTTCATTAAATATGTAAGCCAATTTTCTTAAAGAATTCGAATATTTTTCCCAATGACTGAACATCTCTTACTCCCAATAAATCTCTAATAGGAAATAGGAATAGGAATAGGAAAGCCCCCGTTTGCTTTCCCAGCGATGAAAACTTTGCTAGCAACTCCACTCTCTCGGAATCAAATCTCACACATTCCCATACAATATGATTTACATCCTCGTATCCGTCTCCGCATTCACAAACATTTGTTTGAACTAATTTAATCCTATAAAGATGACTACCAAGAGCATAATGATTTGCTATCAGTCGCGAGACGAATTTAATAAATGGTCTTTCAAAATTTGTTTTATAAAACCAAGAACTAGTCGTAACTGAGGGTAAAATTGAGTAGCAATATCGTCCCAAGGTATCCGTATTCCATTTTTCTTGCCATTCTTCCATAGCAATCTGGTGTTCTATACTATACAATTCAGTATATTGAATGCCTCTATCAAAAGTAACTGTACTCAGAGCTCCTTCCTGAGCTAGAATATCCGCTTTCTCGTTGCCATCTATTCCGCAATGCGAAGGGATCCACACTAACGTTACATTGTAATTTTTAGATGCCAATTGTTATAAAATTTCCAAAGATATCAAATTGGTATAGGTTTAAGCACCGTAAAGAATCTTCGACCTATTGGGGCGAGGAGTTTCTGTCACTTTTTTTGCAAAAAACACGTGCAACCCATGATGACGTCTTTTCTTCGACCAATCAGGATGCGAGGATTTCTAGTTGGACAATACTTCATTATTTTCAGTTTTTCAATAGTGTACACTTACGATATAATAGCGATAATAATTCTTAGAAGATGTTTGATCCGAAGATGTCCGATCGATTGGTGCAAAAATATTGAAAATCGATCGGGAAATCGCTAAGCTATTAGCGTTCAAAACCTGACCTCTAGTCGAGAAAGATTTTTTGGAATGACACCCTATACCTAGCCAAACCTTGCCGTAAGACGTAGTCCTACGTCAAAAAGGAAAATGCAGCCTGGATGCGTCATACAGGAAAAAAAGATACTCAAAATAACTGTTGTTTCGAAAGACTGTACTCGAAAAAAATAAGCTGCACCAAAATGATCGCCAAACTTTCATTAAAATTTGGCTTTTCAATAAACTTTAAGGAAATAAACTACAGTATTATGGTATTTTATTTTTTTTTTGTCAATTGTATCTCCTCAAGACCAGCTTGTTCTCCTATATCTAAGATGCTTTCCGAAGTATCGAGCAAAGTTCTGGTAAATTTGGTGAGCTGACATCTTTTGGTTTAAAAACCGCATTGCCAAATATTGACCACGCCCAGTGGTAGGACGTTAAATCCGGCTGAAACAGTTTGATATTTGATATGATAACGTAAAACTCCTACCCCGGTAGCTGCTTTGTGTTCGCTTTAATGTAACTTTCGTCGTCCTCATAAGCTACGACGGTATCGTCAGCCAACCTCGGTACAGTTTTCTGGCGCGGGTTTTGGTCACCATGTTTTGTCTGTCGTTTCGGTTCAGTGCTTTCCGAATCTTGAAGTCCTGGAAGCATCGCAAATCATAAGTTTCTCGGCCTGTCAGGTTTGCGGTTTTCTGCCGCTGGCTGACCGCTACTGGGTCGTTTGGATCTCCTTGAATGACTTTACCAGCCTGGTTACTGTTAAAGAATGGTTTTTCAGGTATTTTTTCCATCCGCCTGTGTAATACATTCGAATTTTCTTTCTTTCAAGAAACCAATTGTGGCACGCACAGTACGGCATGTAGCGCCATTTCGTTGAAACCACGATTTCTCCAGATTTAAGACACTTAATTGTGGTACAAAGAAGAGGAAGGTCTTGGTACTGCAGCGGACATCATTAACTATTCTGATTGGCATAATATTTGAAGCACAACAGACCAGTAATGCAACCATCCCATGAAATGCTCCATGAAAGAATTACTTTTTCAGGATGTAAACGAAAATGAGCTTTAATCAACAGAATATTTTCTATTTTATTACATAAAACAGAATACTGCTTAATGTTTGCTGGCAGCAGAAATTGATTTTGACCTGGTTTCAAAACGAGCAGTCGTCTTTTTTTATACATTTGTTTCAATGCAAATCCTTAAAAAAGCGAGCAACCAAATGACGCAGCATGAAAAAAAACCCTTAAAAATATGGCATCAATGGAGCAAATTCCCTTGATCCAATAAGCACAAATTTCCATGCATATCACCGCACCGGTGCGTGTGGCCCATCGCTGGAATGTACCTTCCGACCCGGGGTATCTGGTCGCAGCCATCCATCCGTCCACCGAACCGGAGTGGAGCGAAGCAAATCATCCATCCACTTAAGCGTTATTATTTATGATTTCGAATAAATAAGCAAGAAATCAGGAAGCAGCAGCACACGACCTTTCGACTTTGGTCACGCGGGGTGAGACCAAGGGAAGGCGTCCAGATTTTTTTTTGCTTGTGCCGCGCGCGCGCCCGTAGGGGTGCATTTACAATGAGCTGAAGGACATTGAAGGAAGAAGGCGCACAAAAAAAATCCAGAAATCTGAATGCAAGATTTGATTTTGGACCGATTCTAAGAAGAAGAAGGTGGACGACGGTTGTTGTGGACGCCGAAAAAAAAGAGAATTATTTATGATTGGACCGCTCTGCTGGTCGGTGAAGTTGTTCTCCGGACTGCCAAGTGGATGTGAAAGATCAAATCAATTCAATTTGTTTCCTTTTTTTTTTGTTGCCGAACTGGCATGGGGAGGGGGCATCCTTCAGAGGATATTTCTCTCCAGAGGACCAATTGAGGATGGCGATTTGCTGCCGTTTCGTCTTGGCGAGGGATAAAATGACGGGAAATTGATATTTGTCTAGCTCATAAATTGCTGTTTTGAATAATTTTACGATATTTTTATAGCTTATTAGGTTCAATTTGTTTCATCGGAAGCTGAAGTGAGGCGGACCATTTACGTGGAGTTTGGCAGGATCGCTCGCAATTGTTAAACATCGAAGTTGTTAAATTGATGATTTTGTTCAGTCAAGTTCTATCGACGCCGGTGTAATGATTTTTGGGTGACCAAATACAAAATTGAATCCCAAAGGAATTCAGTGACTGTTCAATAAATTGAATTCCGATAAAAATGATGCTTGTCACTGTTTATGACCAACAAATAGCATTATTATGTTTATAATAATTTGAATTATATTAAATCTCGTGCTAACGGATTTTTCACTCGCTTATGTTTTAAGTTCACGACGATAAAAGCATCTTATAAACCAATTCGAAAACGTTGAAAATGAGAAGGCTAACGACGCCAAAAAATATCCTTCGCGGCCTTTCACTCCGCGAACAGTCAAACACAAAGGGAAGTAATTGATATTACGGAATAAATATTGAATGCATTATTTATCTATTATATATGGTAATTTGGCATGCATAATTTAGCCGTAGAAAAATCGTTCAAACGCTACTTTCATCTCGCGCTCAACTTTGTTACTCCGGAAAGAGCATCGCGGAAGGAAAAAAGTGATTTCGCTTAAGTGATTCTTCCGCATCCGATGCCTCCTTCCGCCGTCGAACTGAACAGTCTATTTATGATGTACACATCACTTGCTTTCGTCCCCCTCTCCCCGCTGTCTTTCAAAAATATACCACGATAGGAAAAATCGCGCGCCAACGATCGAAAAGAAGAAGAAAAAAAAACCGGAAAACGACTCTCGCGTGACGACGGCTGGCGCAGCAAAAAGGGCGTATCGAAAGCCCCGTTCCATTTTATTCCCAAAAACATCGCGCCATCATAGACTTGAAAGGCTGCAAGAAGATGATGATGATGATGAGAAAAAAACGCGATATTATTGCTTAATAGAAAGAAAATGATTAAAGCGATATTGACGACGGTTTTCCCGAGGTGGAGCTTTCCGACCGTTCGTTCGAGTGACGCGACGCCGACGGTGCGGTGGTGGATTTTTACGCATCGTTTTTCGCATAAATTGCACATTAATTTTATGGCTTGCCATCAATATGCTGGAAATTAAGTGAGAGGAAGTAATGACTTGTATTCTCGATTCGGTCTCTCGACTTTGTCCTCCCTGGGGCGTCAGTTTGCAGCTCAGCCGAAATGGCCGATGATCACAAATAATTCTTCGAATGGTTGAAGTAATAATTTCGACAAAGCTCGTGGCCTTCCAGTGAGAATCGTTATTATTAAAATTTAGGTTTGATGATTCAGAATTCTTGCAAGGAGTTTCACCAGAACTCCCAGAAAACCAGAAAAATACATTGGCGTTTCACAAGGAAGCAAAATTAGACCGTTATTATTCACATTGATAAAAATTTTGGTTACAATCAAGTATAAATAGAATAGTAAAATGTGCCAATAAACGATATCGAAAGTCCTTTAACTGTTACCATCGTGGCTGTTGGTCTAAAACACGCAATATTGTTCATTTTATTTTTTCCACACCCATTGTCCCCCTCTACCGTCCGGATAGACCACCCTTCCGTACTGAGCCTGCTAGCTTCACACGTATTCTCCGCTCTTGAAACTGACAAAAACCCAAAAACTAAACGAGCAAATAATTGCATATTTGAATCCAATCCCGACAGGTCCGAGTCAATTTAAATCCCCCATCGCTGCCGGTCAGTACCCGGCCGGTCAGCCGGTTGCTTTTGTCGATGTGGATGCGATTCCAATACATTGGGAAAGCCCGTAGACCGTAAACCCGTTGTATGGCTAGCGAGGCTGGACGTCATCATCAAATATGTAGCTGTTCATTTGTCCGGCCTATGGAGGAGTCATACCTCTAGTGTTCGATAGCCAGCGCCAGCGGTTCGGTTGGTTGATGGTGATCTGCACGATGCACATGAAATTGCCCGGTTGTGTCGAAATAAATTGACTAAAGTGTCTATCCACTGGGATGCCACTGATGCTGCTGCGAACGGAAAATCGGTGCGAGAACAGGATGAATCGGATTTGATTGAATTGATGCTGGACAGATTATACTGATGTACCGAAAAACGATGAATATTTAATGGTCCAGTTGATTGTTCGGAGGTTTTTTGATTTATGGTTTATGATGTTAAATTAAAACGGCCTAATTGGTTTTGTACGTAATCGGATAGAGGAAGGATGCAGCAGATTGACCGAGAAATGCTACGTGTTTAATCGACTATGGTGTCAGCTGTGAATAATTGATCCGGTTGGTTGGGACGGGCTTCAAAAGAGTTCGTCGCAAAATTACATGAAACAACCGCACGCAAGTAGAAATATCATATAATCAAAACAATAATCATAAGTTTAGTAACGCAACCGCAAAACAAACACAATCCAAACTAAACTAAGGGTGTTGAGAGAAACGTCGCGTGTTGAACCTGCACTATCGAGTTGTTTGTTGTTGCAATCATCTTCCGCACAGGTGTGACAGATTTTGGTTTCCGGTAATGCCGTGCAGACATCCAAATTGGCATAGATGCAACCTTTCACCAGGGCCGATGAGTCCTGTACTTGTAGTTTCAAACAATGATAACCCGTATTCCGATTGGGTTCTTCCAACCAATCTTCGATCATCTTCAATTGCTTAAACATAAATCCAGCCAGAAATTCCGTACAGATTTCCTGTGAACCTTCGGATTCGCAATCGCTTTCCTCTTCCGCTCCACACACCATACACTTTATGCCCTGGGCCGTACGAATCAGGAAGGCTAGCTTCAGGGTCCAGATTAGAAGTAACCAGGAGAATTTCATGCTGTCCATTCACTGTTTAACGATTGAATGAGTTTTTTCCGGAACAGCCAAGGGGTATTACAGTAACGTAATGGTCCCGGCTGAAGGTCAATGTTGCGCCACTTTACACTCCGTTCAAGGTAGGAACACTCAGCGGAATTGAAATGGTTTTGCAAAATTAATACTTTTGTTGATTGGATTGATCTGAAAAAATTGATTACTCACTTCCTATAAATAAATAAAAATAAAATTACTTAACACATGTTTATACTATCCACATTAATTTTGTTGTAAAGTTAAACACAATTGCATTTTTTTCGAAATTTCGAAGATTGGACAGTCATGCTTTTATTGACAAGCGCAAGTTACTAAATAAAAGCATGTCTGTCCCATATATTCTATTTTAAATTTTTAACAGTACATGGCGGAAGATAGTTCCTATGCCAACAATGTATGCACAAACGGAACGCTCCTACATTATTTCAGGATTTTAAATTCGTGATTAAAGAAGCCAAGAAAGACATCGCGGTCTTGGACGTATAGTCATCGGGTTGGATTCGAGATACATAATTTACAAATTACAATATCTCGAAGGCATTCGAAAGATTATATTCAAAAGAGGGCAGCTTCGCTGTTAAATACAGCAGAAAACTTGATGAAGTATGAATTTTGAACTTCAAGTATGCTCTACTGTCTAAAAAACAACACGAGCTATTTTTTTATTGAAAACTTCTCATATGAAACAAAATATTACCATAAAGGACATTGTAGAACCGAATGTTAAGTTATTATCACACTCAATAGAGACGTAAAATATTGTTGCCTCAACTGGCAAAAAGAAAATGTTAATAATGAACAATATTACTATGACACAGTTATGCTTTTATTTTGCACATGGAACTGTTCAAGTTTGATACTTTTAAGCAGAGCAATCAATGCACCTATTTTGCTTTTTCAACTGTAACACCTCAACCAAGAAAAATTGAAAAATGTTTCGTATGGGGCATTTATAGAGTCAATTATTATCCACAAGATTGCTGAACTAAGTATTGCTCTATCTTCAGTATTTACGGCGCACTCCCGATTCACACTGGGTGGTGCACTAAAAGCGCTCACTGAGCACCGTCCAGTGTTAACTAAGAGTGTGCAATAAATACTGAAGATAGAGCAATACTTAGTTCAGCAATCTTGTGGACAATAATTGACTTCATAAATGCCCCATTCCTAACATTTTCGAATTTGCTTGGTTGCGGTGTTACAGTTAAATATGCAAAATAGTTCAGCCCTGCTTTTTGGAAAAATTTTTGAACAAAGTCCGTCTAAATTACAGTTTTGACGTAGGACTACGTCTTACGGCAAGTTTTGAGATAGGGTGTCATTCCAAAAAATCGAAAAATGCGAGCGTCACGAAAAATGAAAGGTTTTGAGCGCTAATAACTCAGCGGTTTTCCGATCAATTTTAAATATTCTTACACCAATCGATTGGAAAATCTTCTAAGAATTGGCCCAAATGAAAAAAAGTATGGATTCTTGATGTTGAACTATTGAAAAATTGAAAATATTGAACCTATGTTTTACCAGAATTCTCGCTTCGTGATTGGTTGGAAGATTCTTTACGATGATCTAAATCTATAACAATTTGATATCTGTGCTTGGGAAGTAAGCCAAAACAAGTGACAAAGTTTCCTTATTTCAACAAGATTTCTTTACGCCACGATTAAACCTAGACCATTTTGATATCCTTGCTTGGGAAGTATGCCAGATTTCTTACGAACGCCCTTAAACCTAGTCCAATTTGATGTCTGTGTTAGGGAAGTGTGCCAGAAAAAATGACACAAGTTCATTGTCCCAACAGATAGCAAATTCTTTACTGCGAGACGATTAAACCTAGACGAATTTGATATGTGTGTTGGAAAACTGTGCTACAGCTGTAGTGTTCGGTTATAATATACTCTGTATAAATGCGCAGGCTTGCCGTTTCATTAGAAGTGTAGTGAAAAGATGTGCTGTTGATAAAATAGGATTGAATTGGTAAAATCCATTCACCGTGGGGAACCATGGGTAAAAAAACAATCTTTAATTTCTGTAAAGTAGCAGGAAAGTAATAGTTTGTGTTCATGATTTTGTTAAATTGTTTCCAAATACACAAAGAAATAACCCTGGAATCTGTTGAGAATTCAACGAATGCAATGTTATACTTTGATAAATGTTACATACAACGCATGTAGCATGTATATATGTTGCATATAGCATGTATACATGAAGAATCGAGTGATTACAAGCATGGATTCATGCTCTATCACTACAAAGAGACTTACGTAGTCCTGCGTCACCTATATATACGGTCGTGTCTTGTACACAACCCCTCTGATTTTCTTACTTAAAATTTAAACACGAAAACCAAAGCAATTCTTGCTTTTCAAAGATACGTTATTACTATCCCTGAAAAAACCTGCAAAAAGAAAGAAAAAATCGAAAGAAAATATTTTTTGTCGATTTTCGGAAATTCCATTTTTTAAATTTCCATTCCTGTTTCGTTTTAGAAGCGATAACACTCCGTACACTCATTTTTCGAGATCTTTGGGCCTTTGGGCTGTAGAACCCACAGACAATTGATTTTATTAAAAAAAATTGAGTTAAATCTCAAATTACTTTTTTGCCCCGGGGGTGTGGCAAAAACTTTAAAAATAATTTGCAATGGCCTTACTAATAAGGTCCTAGCATTGTAGCACTGTGACTACAAAAGATACAGCAATACTTTATTCAGCAAAATTGTAGTTAATGACTAGTTCTACAACGCTCGCATGAATAAAAATTGAGTCAAAGTGATCGAACCATCCCTGACCCCACCAGTGGTAATTCGACTCTGATATCATCGTTTAGACATTTACTATCGCGAGCTCGGGTTTAGATCGTATTTTAGCTTGCTACATTTCGCTGCAAATAGACGACGTACGCCGTTACGGACTGGTCAATCTGAATCAATTTGCGTATCTTGTCAGTTTTCGAACGGTACGAAACGGAATTAAATGGCATCTGAACGGCAAGACTGCATTTTGGTGGTTGTCAATGCGGATAAACGTCGGCGGTGGAAGATTTAAATTGTCTTCTCATCTTTTTAGTAGCTTGATGCGTGAGGGCGATTTCTATTTTGGTATACTCCAGAGGCGGACTGACCCACCGGGCAACCGGGCAAATGCCCGGTGTGCCCCAATAAAAATTTCGTTGTTACACAAAATGAGATTTTCCAAAATTTTTATTTCAGTTAAACTCTTTCTACGACTCACGAATGTTCAATTCCTGGGGCCCCATGATTCATGAAATCAATCGATTTGATGATTGAAAATTCAGCTTCGAATGAGACTGTTGGGGCCCCGAACTCTAAACCAAAATTTCTCTTTCAATTCAATTTTTTTATGACTCACGAATGTTCGATTGCTGGGCCCCATGATTTATGAAATCAACCGATTTGATGATTGAAAATTCAGCTTCAAATGGGACTGTTGGAGTCCCGAACTTTAAACCAAAATTTCTTTTTCAATTAAACTTCTTCTATGACTCATGAATGTGCGATCGCTGGGCCCCTTGATTCATGAAATCATTTAAGTTGAGCTGTTGGGGTCCAAGCTCCGAAAATATTACCAGCTTCAATTCTGAGTATTTAAAAGTAGAATATTTCATCCGCAGTTATTTGACTACTTATAAATATTGAACTGTCGGCTTAAGCTCCATACTCAGTTTACTTCAGTGGCGACGGTCCGTTATCGATCCTAGGCCGAATGAATTATGGTCCTACCTTTCTTCAAACCCCTCGAACACCTGGCATCATCCTCGATAGCGCACATCTATCAGTGCGATGTCTACTCCGAAGTCGAGAATTCTTGATTCTCTGCTTAAAATAATTTTGGCTACTCTTTCGTCGGGCCTTCTAGACACCTGACCAATCCAGCGCAGACTGCCACACTGTGCTATCTTCATTATAACAGCATATTTGCATTCTTAAGATAGCTCGTGGTTCATGCGCCTGGGCTACACTCCATTTACACACCATGTACTTCGTTTTGGCGGTGTTAATGGTAAGTCCCAATCTCTCAATAAATGACCAAAAGGCTTCTTTCGCTGCTCTACTTTTGATTTTGGTATATCGACGTCATCCGCAAAATCAAAAAGCGCGTGAGGTCTCATCCGCTATTCTGACTCATAATTTTTACTCATCCAGCGTCACACGAATCAACGTAACTAGTCCTGTGGGAAAACCATGTCCTAGCGTTAATTGTCACAGCTCCTTTCGTTTGACTGAATCGTATGCCGCCTTGAAATCCATAAAAATATTATGAGTCTGCAAGTTGTACTCCCGGAACTCGTCAGTTACTAGACGCATGGTAAATATCTGATCCATCGAGAAGCGACCCTCATGAAAACCAGCTTAATACTCGCCAACGAAGAACTCGGCTAACGGACTCAGTCTAAAACACAGAATAGGGAGAGCACTTATAGGCAAAATTGAGTAACGTAATGCCTCGATAGTTTTTCTCTCATGTCGATGTCCGTTTTTAAAATTATGGGAAATGAGGCCAATCAACCACTCCTCCGATATTTATTTTCCTCCCATATTCTGTTCCTGACAATGAGGTGGCGAATTGTTTCGTACAACTGCCCGCTCCCCGTTTTTAGAAGTTCAGCCAGGATACCATCCTTTACAGCAACCTTACCGTTTTTCAGCTCACTGATTGCTCTTTTGACCTCCTCCTGTGTTGGTAGCTCCACAGTTTGGCCTTCGCTCAAAATTCTTATCCTGTAGCTGCTGATCTTTGTGTTTACTTCTCTATTCAACAGCGTCTGGAAATACTCTTCCACCTGGCTGCTACCGTTTTTTGGTCAGCAAGCAGGTTGCCAGCACTATCATTGCACATCACAGGCATGGCAAAATTCTTGCACCTGACCGTTTTGTGGAAACTCCGCGTGTCGTTGCTGACGAACCTCTCCTCTGGACTGGCGAGCACGTGCTCTTCGCACTGGCGTTTTTAGATGGTGGGTTCTTTTTTCCGCAGTTCTACCGGGATGAACCAAAAAGATTCGCGCAGAGTCTCGGGTATTCCTCACATTGAAATCGTGTGAAGAAATTCTACAGAGGATTCGCACAGAATACCTTGCTTATAGAAGCATGATTCTTATAGGAGAATCCAAGAGTTGAATCCCAGGGATAGCTATAACTCGGCACGGAAATCGCTTGCACTATGAACTGTTCTGTTCTGACGTGTAGACGCAGTAAGCTACTCATATATATTGAACTATTGACATCATATCATTTATCACGCAAATCAAATCAAATGTTCACGCTGCGGCAGATCCTCCAAATAGTCCATGAATAGAGAATTCAACGGACAATTATTTCATTGATTTCAAAGTTGCGTATGATACCATCGACCGTAAAATCATGGCCATTCTAACTTCGCAGAGGACTTTATCAACGTGATGGTTCCTCATGTGGGCTGTTCAACATGCCGTTACAGGATGTTATCAAAGAAGCAACACACAGGCACAATCTTCAGCAAATCTAGTTAGTTCGTCTGTTTTCCCAATGAAATGGATATTGTCGATAGAACAGCATCTGGGGTGGTGGCTGAACAAACTAAAACTCAAAGCAGCGAAGATTGGGTTGAAGAAAAATGCGTCAAAACTAAAGTACCGTGAACCGCTAATATGACGCACATGCTAAAAGCTGGTAACTCGGTCCTAATAACGACTGAGTTTGTTTTGAGCATCGAGCCGCTATGCTGCCCGTTCTTCCGATACTCGACACTCGACAGTGCCTGAGTCGAGTCGAGTTGCACGACATGACTTACAAAATAGAGCCCATATTCATTCGATTTACTGTCCTTGTAACGCTGATGTCTTTTGAGTAGATGTCTTTTTTTGTGTTAATTTACTATCATGAGAATATTGCAAACTGGGGCCCCTAATATCAAAGGTCCGGTGGGCCCTTTGGCTCCCAGTCCGCCCCTGGTATACTCCAATTTTGCCGGTAAAAATATTCGTTTTTCCCAACATAAAATAATTTATTTACCAAACATATGTAGGACCAAACAATTATTTAGGAAGATAATCCTATTCATACACTATTTGTTTTTCCTTACTTTGCGCGGTTTTATCTATACTAATGGTTTAGTTTTATTTGATAATCAAGATTTCATCGCAAAAACCCTCTTAATGCAGTTCTACGCCAGCCAGCAGTGGGTTTCCTATATTATCTTTTGTAGATAACGCAAACACAATCCATAATTGTTGATGCTTAGTAAAAGTTTGAATTTAATTGGTTTCAAAGTTGGTACTCATGCTGTTTTTTCGTCTCTATAAAATTCAGTTACAATGACCACCTCAAAATTTGTTCCAATACTTCTTTTTGATGCAGAAAACTTTCCCAAATGAGGAAATAATAACGAATAGCCATTTACTCATTTTCTTCGATATTGTTACTTACTCCTGAGAACACTTCACCACACTTGTCCATGGTTTCAGCTTCTCGGTGGTAGCTATCCGTCCATAAGTTTGCCAACAAAGGGCACAGTTCGATAGCCCACCGCTGCTGACCAAAAGCTACCCAGCCGATTCGGTCAGTTCGGAGAAACGAACCGTCGTACGCTGACAAGGGTTCTTGACAGCCAGTTTCCAATAGCATTGTCCCTCCCACAACCACACTGACTGGCTGGTCTGCGTCGTCGATCCGTTTCGAAATCGAACAACAAAAGACATTTGCTGACGGACGGCCAAACACAGCCCGGCCGGCCGGCCGGTTGGCTGCGTTGGACGACGATGAAATGCACAGCTCGTCACTTCTCGAATTTCAAGTCCGGTCAAGCGGAAAGCTTCCCGTCGAAGAACGACAGCCGAAGAAGGGACGGGGAAGGTTTTCCATTCTTTATCCGGTGAGAAATTTACATAAAAGTGATTCGAAGAAGGCGGACAGAACTTCACTTCGCCGCTCTCGGCTCCAAAGGGCTGTGAACGTAAATCATTTCAATAGATTTTCCCTCTATTTATTCGGATGATGTTTGGTAGGGTGTGGGTTCTCCGGAAAATGGACATCAATTCTTGACCACATTCTTGTCCACATTGTTTGGATTTCAACTCGGAAAGGGATCTAGCCTTGAGGGTTGGATTTGAAGTAGCTATGGTTTTGGTTTCAAGTTTCCTTTAGAAAATAGAATTTCAGAATCGATATTGAGAGTCGGATTGCAGCAATAGAGATTAAAGTTACTAGTTTGTAATATTTAATTTATTTCTCAGTTTGGTTACAATTGAATGCCTCACTTTTTTCACAGTCGTGACTGAAAAGTAAAATAAAATCAATTATCACTATACCATATTGAAGCAATCACTGATTCTTACCTCAACGTGAATCGCCAAAACGCCATCCTCGCCATCATGAGCAATGTGTATGGAAGCCCGCCCATCAGCTAGCACTGTAACCGATTTGCCCGTGCACGAATTGTTAACCTTATCACCAGAGATAACGTCACAATAAACACCAGCTGGGAGACCAGTTTGCAGTACTTCCAACATATCCGCACCCGCCTGATTGTTGAAAGCCACAAATCCTTGATTGCCGCGCGAGAATGCTATTTTGTTATCTCCGTTGGACCACCAATTAGCGACCGGAGTTCCCCAGCAGACATTACGGAAGTGAATCATGTTCGTGATCTGGCGCCAACGGTGCTCGCAAACCCACCCATTGCCGCAGGATTGATCTAGATTGATGGAAGGTGAAACAATATTTCCATTGGCATCCATCGGTGGTCCAATATCCAGGTCATCGAACGCGAACGAACTCATGATCCTCAGTTGACCATAAGGAAAAGCTGCTCCGAATGCGACTGCCATCTTGTACGGTTTCGGTAATTTGTAGGTCAATATTGTGCCAAAATCGTGTCGTTGATTGTCATGATTATCGACAAACACCAGCGCGTCTCGCGACGGCAGCAGTCCCCAGCCTTCCCCGAAAGATTCCAACCAAACGAGAGCATCATTCCCACGGAACGCTCGACCCATGTAGTACGAGAACATAAATTCCGTCACTGTTCCCAAATGATTATACTCATACTTTCTCACCACTTCGTGATCCCCATTATCAATCACTTCCTGCATCATAAATGCTCGAGATCCAGGTGCAAAACCGAATTCCGTATTCAAATTCTTCAGCCGACCGTAAATTATTTCCAAATCTCCCGGCCACATATGCTTGGCGGCATCCACCCTAAACCCAGCGACACCCAGATCAATCAAATGATCCATAAATGCCACCAGTTTATCCCGCACGCTTCCAATCCCTTGATTTAAATCGGGCAGCCCAAACAATTCACAGTTTCTAATCATCACTGGATCGTTCCAATCGGTAATCTCACAAGAAGGATTAAAGTCCGACAGCGACCAGGGAACGGCCGGAAAATCACGATCGCGTGGAACAGCCGTAGAGCCTCCCGTTCCTACACCGGTACTGCCATCGGCCGGATGAGCCGCCATATGATTGATAATAATATCAATGTACAATCTCACCCCAACAGCATTACACCTTCTGGACATATCCAAAAAGTCCTGTTCGGTGCCGGACCGTGTGGTCAGCTTATACGACACCGGCTGGTACCGTTCCCACCAGGGTCGGTTGTGCTCGCTGGATGGTGGTGAAACGATTACATTTTCGTTGACCGGTGACAGCTGAATACCGCCGAATCCTCGTGGTCCCAGGAAGCGTTCACATTCCTGCGCGATATCGGAGAACTTCCACTCAAACAGATGCACTATGGTGCTGTGACCGGTCCAGAAATGTGGATCATGCTGCCCTTGAACATCCGTAAAGAGTATCAGAACCACCGCCAGTACGGTGGCTGTCCAAAATTGTTTCATTTTCACTACCGCGTTAGATTTAAAATGCGACTTTTTAAAATTAGTTCACTCCTTTGGTATGCACCATTTATAGCTGAGCTTAATCTCACGAAAATGAGCTAATTTTTATTCAACCGGTGGTCAGTTCGAACAAGATAAGCATGCTATGTAGAATCAAATCTTATCGGGTACAATTGCTGTATGAGATAATTTGCGAGAAAAAATAGCTACTGATTAATTTAGATCATCGTCGATTCAGGCATCATTTGTGTTTAAACGAATTTTTAGAGCAAAATCATTTGATAACCGTAAGGGCGTCTCAGTTACTGCAGTATAACCCTGGTAAGTCAGCCGTAGTATGTTCGAATCTTGACTGGGAGAGACTGTATAGGAATTTGGACACGGACACGACATTAGACACGAAGTTTTACTTCAAATTAGAATTGATATTTTTCGTTTTACTCTCTCACAAGTTCTACTTCTTTTCTGTTCCTTTTTTTCTCTTTTCCAGCTAGATCCTATGTTCACACATATTTTTCCGTTTATATCTCGTTTGATCTCTTTTTCCTGTTTTCCTTTTTTCATCTATAGGTTTTCTTTTTCTCCTTCGTTAATCTTCTTTTCTACTTCCCTTTCTTCTCTTGTTTTCCGTCTTTTTCTTTCTCGTTTTTTCCTCTTTTCTATCGCGTTTTTTTTTGTATTTCTATCCCGTCTTTTTCTTTCTCGTTTTTTCTTCTTTCCTATCACGTTTGATTTTTGTATTTCTATCCTATTTTCCCTCTATTCATTTCGTTTTTCCTGGTAAGATCATCTGTTGCTCTGCAAAAAACTTAAACGTTACTTTATGCAGCACAATTCTGCAGTTGGGTTAATATTGAGTTACCTATCTAATCGACTACAATATGTTGAATTCAATGGCCTTAAGTCTGACGTTTTATTTGTTGGATGTGGTGTACTGCAAGGATCAATTTTAGGTCCTTTATTTTTCTCAATGACTTACCTAATCAAATTAATTATTGTCAGTCACACTTGTATGCCGACGACTATCAAATATATTTATCGGGAAAACTGAATGAACTACCGAACACTGTCAACATGGTTAATTTCGACATTCAAAACATAATTGAATGGAGCAATGCGAATAGTCTCAAACTAAATGCACGTAAGACTCAAGCAATCATTTTTAGGACAAGACACATGGATGTACATTAAGCTCCTCTTGTCAAACTGTCAAATGTCGTAAAAAACTTGGCATTTTCATGGACAGTAATCTGAATTGGAAGACCCAACCTAATGCGGTCTGCCAAAAAGTTTATTTTGCATTGCACACTTTGGTAGCATTAAAACATTGTACTCTACAGCAGATGAGATTGAAACTTGTACGATCCCTAATAATTCCACTATTCGAATATGGAGATGTACTTTTCGCTCAGTCAACAGACGAAAACTTTCGTAAGTTACAACTTGCTATCAATTCTCTTACCAGATATGTTTACGGATTAAGAAAATTTGACCACATTTCAAGTTTTTCCAAATTGATTCTTGATTGAAGTTACAGGGAATATATAAATTTTAGAATTTGCAGTATGACGTATAAAATACTAAATCACTCTCCAGTCTACTTAGAACAACATTTTACCACAACAACACTTCCTAGAACGCTGAACTTGCTACTTCCAAGGTGTGAAACTAATATTTTGCGAGACTCGTTCAGACATCGCACTATACGACTATGGAACAGCCTACCTCACGCAATAAAGAGACAAACATCATTTTATAGGTTCAAGAAAGAAACAAAATTGCATTTTTCTCACTAGTCGAGTAGTAATACATACTTTGAAAACTATTAGAAGGTTATTTGTATTATTATTATGTAAATAAATTATTATTATTATTATTCTCGCTCGTTTTTCGCTTTTTCTGCCCGCTTTTTCTCTTTCTTTTCTCTTTTCCTTTTTTTCTTCTTTTCTTGTCCTGTTCTACGCCTTTGTTATCCTGGTTTTTCTCTTTTCTGTTTCGGTTTTCTTCTCTTTTTCAACATTCCTAGTCATGCCCATTTTTCACCTCTTCCTTTTCCTTATTCTGTTATCGGTCAGTTATCTGTCCCATTAACTTTTTTTTATTTTTTGTTTCAGTCTGTTCCTCTTGTTCCTTTTGTTCTTCTTATTGTACACTATGATGCTGCTTTTTTGTTTTGTTTTATTTGTTTAGTTTTACCTCGTTTGCATTCCGTTTTATTTTTTTTATCTTTTTCTCACCTTGTTTCTCAATTTTCCTTCTCGGGTACTTTCTCCCTTTG
Source organism: Sabethes cyaneus (assembly GCF_943734655.1). NCBI lineage: Eukaryota > Metazoa > Arthropoda > Insecta > Diptera > Culicidae > Sabethes > Sabethes cyaneus. The sequence goes on along the minus strand of NC_071355.1, from coordinate 12,869,028 downwards.
TTCTCCTCCCGGTTTTCCGCCTCTTTTGTTCCGTTCTCTTTTATGTCCAGTTTTCTTCTCCATTTTTCTCGTTTTCTTTAACGTTTCTCCTTCTTTTCTCTCATGTTTCTTCTTTTTTGACGTAGGACTATTTTTTTTTTGCTCAGTAGATGCTCATTTGACTGCAACGCCTCAACGAAACAGAAATCGAAAAAGTAGTGAAAAAGGCAATTGTAGAGTTAATTACACAGGTCTGCTTCAAAAAAACTGCATTGGATTTTTCTATTGATTCTTATAGATTTTTGTCCACTGAATTCAGAAAAAATTAAAAAAATTGTTCGTCACGTCAGGTTTTCATGTAATACTTGTTGAATAATCTTGAAAGTTGGTTTTAGACATAAAGCAGCAGAAATATCCCGGATGGTAATTACATTAAAAATTCATTTTTACATCAGAATTGTATTTATTAATGTAAACCCTTCCATGTTTTGGAAGAAAACCATATACGATGGAGAAACTATGGAGAATATTATTTTAAAGCAAATTTGGTGCGATCAAATACGCCCACTTGCGCTTAATCAACTGTACTGCCTTATAGAAGCAAATTTGATAAAAGTCCTGTATGAAACATTTGTAGAACTGAATGCAATCTACAATCTTTCTGAATTGAATACTCCATTACTTTTGTATTTACGTGGTAATAGTATTGCAACTTTATCTTTACCTCAAACAAACGTTCTATTTATATACAAGGCTTAAAGGCCGTCTTTATTATACATGAAAAAAATAATGCACTACTCTATTCAGCAAAATTGTAGATTATATTCAGTTCTACAAATGCTTCTTACATATCTTTTACAGATTTTGCATCTGTGAGGCACAGCAGTTGAATTTGCGTAAGTGAGCGTACCTGAGTACATTAACCCAGTGTTGAAGGGCAAAAACAGAGCAAAGATAAAAATTTCAGTCCAGTAGTATTTTTCCTGTATTTATTAAGTAAAAATTTACTGAAATAACAGAAAAAGATCTTATTTAGGTTTTTTAATACGAATCTGTGATAATAATTTTCCCATCTAATTTGCGACTTTTCCATATAAGAAGCATAATTTGCAAAAAATCTGTACGTGATGGAGAAAAACGGAAATCAATTTTGAATTCAGCACCCCAAAAAACATATGATTCACCATGATGCATTTGAAAAAAAAAATATTTTTGCAGACCTGTGGTATTATCCACAGTATTGTTGAAGAAAGTATAGTTCTATCTTTTCTATTTACGGCGCTATGTGGCTGCTACCCCGTTGGTAGCAAAAAGAGCGCTCATTTGGCTACCAACGGGGTAGCAGCCCCATAGCGCCGTAAATACGAAATATAGAACTATACTTTCTTCAACAATAATGTAGATAATAATTAGCTCTACAATTGCCCTTTACACTACTTTTTCGAATTCTGTTTAGTTGGGGCGCTGTAGTCAAGTGAGCATCTACTGAGCAAAAAACCAAGAAGGAAGCCTATCCATCACCAATGCTACAGTAATAATACGTAGCGTAATTTTTCTTTGGCAGCAAAAGGCGAACGGCTCACTGGTAACTTTGCTCTTTTGTTCAGACTGAAATTGAAATGCTCTATTTTATTTGACGTACATGATAGAATGAAGGACCATGAAAAATAGGTGTGGCCGATTCTTGTCGCTTGTTCTGGTACATAACACGAGATAAGGCGGCGAACAGCATTATTCAAACGCTAGCTGAACAACTGCCAACATCGTTTGCCACGGCAAACGAGAGTCACGCTAGACTCGTTTACGTTTTCAGTGTGTGTGCAGTGTAGTGTGTTGGAGCCGGAGCACTCGTTTCGCTGCCGTGATGAAATATCTGGCTGCTGAAGTTCTGGAATTGGCAGGAAATATGCTGCACGCGACAACAAAACGACCAGAAGCATCCCACGTCACTTGCAGCTGGCCACTTGGAGTTGTATTTCATCGTGATTCAGGACCATACACGAACGGCTTCGTTAATCGCATAGCTGCTAAAGCTTTCCGGCTGGTCCGTTGCGACAAGCCGTGCCTGGTTAGCGGTTATCGGTACTCCAATTTACCGAACAGAGAATTACGTTAAGTGCGTTAGTGCAAGTTTATTGCAAGCTGGAGTTATGATAACCAAACAATCAGTCCTTTCAAGGGCCACACAACGATTGAAGAGTTTATTATATTTTCTTGCCCAGTTAATACCATAATAACACAGGCGACGAGGGAAAAGTTAAATTTTCGCCATTGCGGACGACCAACAAATGACGGAAATAAGTTTTCTGGTCACGGGCGACATTTTCTGCGACTTTTAAAACGTCTGCAGGTTGTAAATGCTTTATCAGTGTTCTTTTGTAAGCCGCAGAAAAGTTGCGCAAAATTTTCAACCATTTGAAAACTCGCGCGTACCGTATACCGATTATCAGAGGAAAAGCATTATTCAACGTAGAAACATATCATAAAAATTTATTTACTGTTTGGTTTAGTTACTGACTTCGGAAATCTCTGGATCCGACGGTAATCTCCCTGTGAATATGCTAGGAAAATTTACTTACGTTTTCATAAGCAACTGTTTGCTCTACGCTGTTTGGTGCCTGATATATATAGAAGGATTTAAATTGACAGACAAAAAAATATATTTGAAAAAGAAATCATTGAAACAGAACATAATTTTCCGATTCTTTGAAGTTTTCCACCAATACTTAACCTGTAATTAGACTTAAAATTGGAAATTAATATAGATTCAACTTGAAACTGAATTTAAAATCAAACTTGAAGCTGGACTCAAAATCAAATTTGTAATTGAGAATAAAACTACCCTTGGATGGACAATATGACAATGGATTAGACAAAAATAAACAAAAACATGATTTGAAAATTGAAGTCGAAATCGGTGTTGAAATTGGACATAAAATTTGAATTTAATTCCGACTTGAAATTAAGTTGAAAAAATTAATTTATAACTTTAGGCAATTAATTTAGGTACTTATCGCAAAAATTGTGGCAAATTAAATTATAAACTGGTATCTTCTGAGTTACAGAAATCATCTTGTAACGATTAAATCAGTTGAAAAATCGGTTTACTCTGTATAGATATCCTGTATCTTTTACACGAAAAGACAACTGTATTCAATTTGTAACATATTATCGCTATTTTAGTTGGAATTCCGCACTGAAAATTATTGTGCGACTACTTTTTCCTTTCGGATTGTGGAACGGCCTAACAGAGATGGAGCGGCTCTTGACTCGGTTGATATCTCTCTTAATGGAACTCCGTCCGGATCAGCGTCACCGTCAACCGTGCATGGAATCGAAAAGGTTCTGCGACAAGTTCATCTCCTTTGTCACGATGCGAGCGGAATAGTTCTGCGGAGGAAACTGATCGATTGGCTTCATGAAGGAAATTGATTATTGATAAGCAGGTAATACAAATGTTCGTGTGTGTTCCGAAGAATTCTTTGCAAGAAAGAAATTATTCATAAAGCAGTTTTTTTCGATTCCAATAAAGTACCTTTTTGTTGTTACTGGTTATCATAGCGCCGGCGTCGCTCAACTCGGTCTTGGGCACGTCGCCAATTTCTCAGAAGTCGCAAGTCGCTTTTGAACTGGTCGAGCGATCCCGCACGGTGGACATCTCTGTTCCTGAGGCAGGAGGAGTTGTTGAAGAGGGCCACTGTCAGGGCATTGTCTTTTGGCATCCTTACGGCGTGAACGGCCCACCGTAACCTACCGACTAGCAAGGTTTAGGTATTTCAAGTAAGGCTTAGTCCACTGTCATAGAATTTTTAATATTATACCGTGTGACACATATATATTTGAACAAAAATCATTTTATGCTTGCAACGGCATATACAATTAATATAATCAAACTAAGACCGTGTTTGTAATCATGACTTAATTCTTACTTGACGTAGTTTCATTTTCGTATTGTTTCTAGTTCTGTGAGCACGATCCATTGTTTGAGTTACGGTCGTTGATGATAAATAAATTCCAGAACGAAGAGATGATTTGTATAAATACTACACAGTAAAAAGCTTTGTTGAGACGGGTTCTGTTGAAAACCGTAAAAAACCGAAAGAAAACGAAACGTTAGAACTGCAGAGGTCAAAAAGGTTGTTCGAGAGAGAATTCATCACAGTTGCGATAGGTCCGCATAGAAAATGGCAGTTGAGTATATTTCTTCACCCTACTAAACAGCCAATTTGGTCGGTTTTAATCGATCGATTAAACATACCGACGAATCAGTAGATCGCCCTATTAAACTCCCATAAGTCGTCGTTGCAAGAATCAACCGATTCGGCGAGTCCAAAATCGGGCAATTCAGCCTACGCGAACCTACTTTTAATAGGGGAAAAAATAGAAGTAATTTTTGTCAGGTTAGCTTGGACATTTCTACACTCAAAAAATCAGCACGTCAAGCCAACGTCTAATAACATTCTAGATTAAAACAATGAAGATTTGTCATTGATATAAAAAAATTCAAGACGATAGATTCGGTTTTCGTCCTGAGCTGCATTTATTTCCCTATCTAACCGAAGTTTGAACACCATAAATAGCGGTATATATCAACATCCAACCAACTAACCGAAACAACGAGCATTAAGTAAAGTGTTCTGTTTCCCGTAAATTTAATCTTCATAAATTTACCCAAAAACCCTGTGCCTGTCACACCTGCCTCGAAGCGCGGCAAAAAAAGGAACTAGCGGCAGACCGACTTCAACTCAATTGAGAATACATATTTATACAATTACCGGTTAATTAGAAAGAAAGTGTTTTTCTCCTGCAGAGCTGTGAGCTGTGGTCCACCGTCACCCATTGCCATTTGAACCGCATACAGAGAAACCAAACTCCAGTTACTACTGCTAGGTAAGTGAGAGAGCGAAAAAAAATCGCATAAATTAATTTACTGCTCCGAATGCACTGGTGGATTGTCAAGGGAAGGGGGTGGAGGGGAGGAGAGGGGAACTCGCACCAAGCCAGGAAAGTGAATTAATTTTATTTTAATTTTTGATCCCTTTCCTTGAGGCAGTACGGTTGGCGAAATCAAACGACACACGAAAGGAGTAGCTACGAAGTGGTTTCCGTTCATTAGACGTTTGCTTGAGCTGACAAACGACCGGCTCAGGCGAACAGACAACGGTTTCTTAAGAACCGGAAAAGGCTCCAGCAGAAGAGCCTTTTCGGCCGCCTAAAATGCCTGCAAAGTGGGCGGCCGGGAGCGAAGCCGATGAAGGATGCGGCCCGGTACCACAATACATTATCCTATAATTCACAATTATCTCATTTCTCGAGGAGAAACTAATTGTGGTTTATGTGTGAATGACGTTCTCCACGGCCGTCGTCGGCGCGGCACAATTGCGGCCGAGCACGAAAGAAGAAGGGCTGCTGCTAGGTTTATTAAAAGTGTTTTTAAAACATGACCCCGGAGTAACATCCAACCGGTTCTGGCCAACAACCGAAACGAAACGAAATTGCAATCACATTTTTATTCACAACTCAAACGGATGGAATGGAAATCTCTTTACGGTCCTTCGCGAAAGCCAAGTTTGCGCAGAAGAAATGGCCGCCACTTCCGGTGCTGGGCAGCACGGTGGGTAGAGTGGTTCCTCGCGGGTGACAGGTTGGGTTGTCGAATTCACAGGACATCAAATCTATGGATTTTATAGAATGGAGCAAAACAAACTCCATCTCAATCCGAAACAGATCAGATTTAAGTCACAACTTGTAGTGCTTTTCCGTATAGGACAATGCCACATCCACCCTGACCGGGAAGCGTCGCAAAATATATTTCACAATTTTATGGTGTGGATTTAGGTAAATAAATTATAACCGAAAAGTGCAAAGTTATAATCGTTGTGGCAGCCGAATGGCCAGCCACTTGTTTGTTCATTGGAGAGGCACCGTGAGACAACCTCCCCTGGACTAGGCATAGTTTCAGGCAGGCACCAGGAAGGTATGGCAAAAGGCAATGTGTCCTTCCTAGCCAGTGATTTCATCAGCTATTCGTCCGTTCTCTCCAGTTCACGCTCACTTTCTTCGGGGTGGCCCAGAGCAAGAGTTGTCGTGGGAAATGCAGTTGTCACCGAAATTAAGATTTAATGCACACTTAATTAGAGGAAAAACTGCAACGAACTGTATAGCAGGAAACCAAGGGGACTAAGGAAAAAGGTGATTTGTTTGAAATGACAGTTTCTATCGTCTCTCTAGGTGCCTTGCTGCCTGGTATAGCCAGTCCAAGAGGCCAAATCTATAAAAACTTGCAGGCACATGTCATTCCACTGTTTATTCCGACGAGGTCAGACAAACAGTGAAACCATTTGCGTAATGGGAAATATCGATTGATTCGCTGACCATGATGCACGATGGAGCGCGTTTGAATGCATTCAGCGCTTTCATTAATTGACAGTCCGTCAACCTCAAAGGATGTCACCACAACAGGGATGGCTTACAGTAGTATTTTTTCTTTTACTATCAAAATCAGGTAGGCGAACGAATGTATTTGGAAACATCCTAAATAAAAACGCTAAACTCATATTTTACAGCCCAGTGCATCAAGTGCATGTACTGCAAAAGTGACCTGTACGAGGAAGCTTGCGATGCCGTTGGAAAGCGCGTGACCTGTACCGAGGGGAATGCCCACGAGCACTTTCGCTATCTGCAGCGTCTCGATAAGGAGCTGCGTGAGCCCAACCGGAACGAAGGCTACCAGTGTATGAAGATCAAAGTAGGCAACCATCGGCTGATCAAAGGGTGCATCTATGCCAATCTGCCGGTGTGTGTGGCCTTCCGGAAACGGGCAAAAACATGTTCGGCCTGCTTGGATGACGATTGCAACAGTTTGCAGTACAGGGATTACTATCTGAACTAATTGCCTCATGCAAGAGGCTAAAGATTGTGTTTTCCTTTGGGATAGTGAGAAGAAAAAAAGAATATAATCTTTGTTTACATGCAAGAAAATGTTTCTCCATGTTTCGTGGAACCGTGAAATGAACGATAAAATTTGACTGAATCGGACGCCGCCTCATAGTCCACAAACAAATGATGAGTCTGCAAGTTGTAGTCTAATAAATGACACAAGGTAGACATCTGATCAGTCGTAGAATGACCCTCACGAAAACTAACTTTATGCTCGCCGACGGAGGACTCGGCTAACGGTCTCAGTCTACAGAATTGGATACGGGAAAACATCTTAAAGGCAGCCATCCAACCAGCCCTTCGGCAGTTGTGCTTCCTCCCAGACCCTGAAAATGATCCAGTGGATTGCTTCGTACAACCGCTCGCTCCCCGCTCTTAGAAGTTTAGCCGCGATACCGTCCTTCCCAGCAGCCTTACCGTTTTTCAGCTTACTGATTGCCTCTTCAACCTTGTCCTGCAACCTGCGGGCTCCACACCTTGGCCATCGCAATTCTTATCCTGTTCCTTCTGACCTCCTTATTTACCTCGCCATTCAACCGCGTCATGAAGTGCTCCTTCGACCAGGCTACTTCCACCGTTTTATCAGTAAGCAGGTTGCCAGCAGTATCATTGCACATCACAAGCATTCGACCGTTAATCAGTGCAAGGGAAAAGTCACTGAGAGCATTGTGCTAGGTACCATTTAAGTAACGACGTCTTACACAGTTCACTTCGTTCACAATCACAATTGCGTTACGTTCGTTGCACATTTGTTGCCTGCTGTGGCACCTTTTCGGCATCCAAACTTTAAAATATTGGAATCTGGCAGCTCTGCCAATTTTTGACATTGTCAAACTGAACAAATGAGTACATGTTTCATGTGTTCGGCACCTTGCCGGTACAATTGATCTGAGAGCTAGAGTCTCCATTTTGATGCCTCCGGTCAGTCCGCTGATTTCCAACTCTCGTAAAGTCTTGAAGTTTGAAACTCTTATTTGTATGGTTTCGGTCATGTTTTATAATGGCCATAAAGGTGGGACGATACTAGCAACATTTCCAGAACTGATTTTACTGAAATGGCCATATCTCGGTCGTTTCTCGACGGATTTCCGTTCTTTTATCACCAGTCGACTAAAAATAAAGTCTAGTTTTGGGACAAAATATGAATATTTTTGAATTGCACTAACTACTGCGTAACTTGAAATGTTTTAGAAAAACTAGAAAAATTTCCCCGTCGTGTGCAATTAATTTCATCGAAAAATGTGTTTGTAGAAGTTATGGCTGTTTGAATTTCGTCAACATTTTGCCTGTTCCGATCATCTTGTCTAACCCCTGTACTTCGACATCGTACTCAACGATCGAAGTTGATTGACAGTTACGCATATGAAACTGATCGACAGGAGACATCGGATGAACCAACTATCTATGATTCAAGCTTGTACTAGTAACGTGTAATACGTATGCATTTAAAAACTGGACTGATTTTAGCGATGTTTCCTGTGATTCTGTTGTATACAGAAAAGGTTTGACAGCGTTATTAGTTAATTAATATGTAGCAGCCATGCCTAAAACAGTCAAGCAACTACGCTTGATGCTTTTTCTCGTACGGCGTAATGTATTGCGTAAAGAAACTGTTCCATTCAGTCGTTTTTCGGTCGTCTCTCAGTCGTCTTTTATCTGTCTTTCAGTCGTCATTCAGTCGACATTCACATCATTTCACTGTACCAACCCAGGGAACATTCTGAGTTTTATTACATTCTTATAATGGTATTTATGACCATTTTTGGTAATAAAAACCATCATAAGAGTGCAATAAAACCTTGATTGTGACTTGGGAAGCAACACTAAAGGTTTTATTACACCCTTATGATGGTTTTTGTGGCCAAAATTGGTCATAAATGCCACTATAAGAGTGCATTACAACTAAAATTGCTACTTGGGTTCTTCAATCCGTCTTTCAGTCGTTTGATAGTCGTTTTTTAGTCAGTTTTTCAGTCAGGCGTCTTTTATTCGACTGCCATTCGTCTTTAACGACAAGGTCGTCAGAGTCCATTTACGGCAGTCAGCATGGCACCGAATATCACCCTTCTCTTCCCTTCTTCAGTGTGCCAACATACTCCCATAGACTCGGGAAACCATCACAAAAATATAAAATTAGTTCAACTAACCTGCTAGCCGTAATGAAATCTTGCAACTCGAAGCCCTAAACATTGCATTCTATTAGTTCTATTACTTTTTCGGTCATTAATTACACTAAATACTGAGATTAGTGACTAATTAAAATTCATCACTATATTTTCACTTTTTCGCCGTCGAATTTTCAATAATTTTTTTCAGCCGTTTCAGTCGTCGAATCACTCGCGAAACTTAACTTGAGGCACAAAAAACTTTAATTTACCACCCGAACAGTTATGTAGAGAGATATCATAATCATTTTGCCTAAATTATTCACTTGAATTGACAGGAAAAACTTTACTTCGTTTCGATTGAAATTAAGAATCCGCGACCGTCGTTGTTGTACGTTGCCAAGGAAACGGACGTTTATATGGAGTGATGCCAACGCAAACATTTGAGCATGAAATTGACCAATTATTTTCGCAATTAAATTAAAGGTCGTAAAGTGTCGATAATATACTTATAAAATTTACTGATAATAAAATTCACCGGAAATAACAATTTATGTGATAGAATTACCGTCGGATCTAGTTCAACAGCAAAAATAGATACGCGATTCTACGTTTCATAATTGTTGATAACAGATCATTACCTACTACTAACAACTCTATTCTCAACAAAACGATTGTAGCAACAAGTACTGAAATCAGTAAAAAAGCAACTGGACTCTGACGACCTTCACCTTAAGTGGTCGTTTTTCAGTCATCTTCCAGCCGTCGCTCAGCTATCTTTTATCCATCCTTAATTCCTTTTTCAGTCTTCTTGCAGGTTTCAGTCGTTTTTAACCGTCTTTCAATCGTCTTTCAGTCGTCGATCAGCCGTCTTTCAGTCACCCTTCAACGGTCTTTCAACCATCTTTCAGTAGCCTTTCAATCGTTTTCAACCGTCTCTTTGTCGTCTTTTAGCCGTCTTTCAGTCCTCTTTCAGTAGACTTTCAGTCATCTTTCAGTCGTTTTTCAATGGTTTTCAGTCTTCTTTCAGCCGTCTTTTAGTCGCCTGTAAGTTTTGTTTTAAACACCTTTCAGATTTCTTTCAGTTGACTTTTAGTCGTTTTTCAGCGATCTTTCAGTGGTTTATAGTCGTCTTTCAGTTGTCTTTCAGTCGTTTTCCAGTCTTCTCTCAGTTCTCTTTTACCCTTTTTCCAGTCGTCTTTCAACCATCTTTCAGTCGTTTTTCAATCGTTTTCAGGTCTTCTTTCAGTCGTCATCACCTGCGCGTTTTTTTTAGTGTACTTTTAGTCATTTTTCTGCCATCATTCAATCGTCTTTCAGTTTGAAATTAAGTAAAACGAAAGCCATTCCAAAAACATTCTACTATCTATATTTATTCGTGACAGATACGTATTTCGTCTACGACTTGCGGGCTTCCTCACTGTCCATAGTTCCATAGTTTTCTTTTTATTTAATTTCAGGTTTCGTACTACTAAGACGCTCCAAAAAATTCAATCTCTCAGCCGTCTTTCAGCGGTCTTTCAGTCATCTTTCAGCCGTCTTTTAGACGATTTTCTGTCTTTTTTCCGTCGTCTTTTAGGTGTCTTCCAGTTCTCTTTTAATCACCTTTCGGATTAGAATTTTAGTCGTGTTTCAATCGTTATTTAGACATTTTTCTCTCATTTGTGAGTCACCTTTCCGTCGCTTTTGTGTCGTATTTGATCCGTTTATCAGTCGTCAGTAATCATCTTTCAACAGTCTTTCAGACATTTTTCTATCATTTGTGCGTCACCTGTCCGTCGGTTTTGTGTCGTCTTTTATCCGTTTTTCAGTCGTCATGCAATCGTCATTCAGTTGTCTTTTATCTGTCTTTCAGTTGTTTTAGCCGTCTTTCAGTCTTTTTTCAGCCGTCTTTCAATTGTCTTTTATCCGTCTTTCAGTCCTTATTCAGCCATTTTTCAGGCCTTAGTCGTCTTTCAGTAGTCTTTCAATTGTTTTTCAGTTGTCTTTTAGCCGTCTTTCAGTTTTCTTTTAATCCTCATTTCACTCAACTTTTAACCGTTTTTCAATCATCTTTCACTCATCTTTCAGTTGTTTTTCAGTCGTCTTTCCATCGTCTTTCAGTCGTTTTCAGTCGTCTGTTAGTCGTCTTTTAGCCGTCTTTCAATTTTCATTAAATCATTTTCCAGATTGCTTTCAGTCAACTTTTAATTGTTTTTCCGTTGTCTTTCAGTCGTCTTTCAGTCGTATTTCAGGTTTTTTTAATCATCTTCCAGATTGCTTTCAGTCAACTTTTAGTTGTTTTCCAGTCGTCTTTCACTCATCTTTCAGTTGTCTTTCAGTCGTCTTTCAATCGTCTTTCAATTGCATTTCAGCCGTCCTTCAGTCGTCTTTCCATCGTCGTTCAGCCGTCTTTCAGTCGTTTTTCAGTCGTCTTTTAGCCGTCTTTCAGTTTTCTTTTGATCATCTTCCAGATTGGTTTCTGTCAACTTTTAGTTGTTTTTCAGTCGTCTTTCACTCATCTTTCAGATGTCTTTCAGTCGTCTTTCAATCGTCTTTCAGTTGCATTTCAGTCGTCTTTCCATCGTCGTTCAGCCGTCTTTCAGTCGTCTTTTAGTCGTCTTTTAGTCGTCTTTTAGCCGTCTTTCAGTTTTCTTTTAATCATCTTCCAGATTGCTTTCAGTCAAATTTTAGTCATTTATCAGTCGTCTTTCACTCATCTTTCAGTTGTCTTTCAGTCGTCTTTCCATCGTCGTTCAGTCGTTTATCAGTCCTCTTTTAGCCGTCTTTCTGTTTTCTTTTAATCGCCTTCCAGATTGTTTTCAGTCAACTTTCAGTTGTCTTTCAGTCGTCTTTCAATCGTCTTTCAGTTGCATTTCAGTCGTCTTTCAGTTGTCGTTCAGCCGTCTTTCAGAGGTCTTTCAATCGTATTTCAATTTTCTTTTAATTACCTTTCAGATTTCTTTCAATCGACTATTAGACGTTTTTTATTCGTGTTTCAATCGCCATTCATACATTTTTCAATCGTCTTTATATCACCTTTTTGTCGTCTTTCAGCCACTTATCTGTCGTGTTTCAGCCGTTTTTCTGTCGTCTTTCATTCTTTTATCAGTCGTCTTTTAATCATCTTTCATCCGATTTTCAGCCGTCTTTTAATCGTCTTCCAGTCGCCTTTCAGTTTTCTTTCAGTCGACTTTTAGTCATTTTGCAGTTGTCTTCAAATCGAATTTCAGTCACGCTTCAGCGATCTTTCAGACGTCTTTCCATCGTCCTTCAGTCGTCATTCAGCTGTCTTTCAGTCCTCTTTCAAATTTCTTTCCGCCGTCTTTTAGTCGTATTTCAGCCGTCTTTCAGTCGTTTTTCTGGCTTCTTTCAGTCGTCTTTAGTTGCTTTTCAGTCTTCTTTTAGTTGTCTGTTAGTCGTCTTTCAGTCCTCTTTCCGTTTTCTTTTAATCGCCTTTCAGATTTTTTTCCGTCGACTTGTCGTGTTTCAATTGTCATTCAGACATTTTTCAAACGTCTTGGAGTCGCCTTTCTGTTGTCTTTGATCATTTTATCCTTTTATTATCTTTCAATCGACTTTCAGCCGCCTTTTAGCCGTCTTTTAGTCGTTTGCATTCGCCTTTCAATCGTCTTTGAGTCGCTTTTCTGTCGAAACGAAAACGTTGGACATCATAAGGCACTTTGCGTCCACCGAATTTAGCCGTTCCGGCATTTACATCATTACATTCTTTTTGGAGAAAGCCGAGAGCTTCGAACGGAAGCCTGGTTCCGGTTAGCTACAGGGCTGCACGACCGTATAGGGCAGTGGAAGTAAGCCCGAGAGCAAGGTGGCCTAATTGTTCCACACCTTAGGTCGGGAGGTTGGAGCAACCGGCCTAACGAGGAAGATGTACTTGGACAAAATGGACATTTTTTATGCGAAAGCGTCAGTCAAGACCAGCCGTGTCTGAGCGGCAGGTACTGAAGATGCTGATGAAAAACATCTTTTCGTTGAAACGCGACGACCAGAACTACCTGACACCGGACGCTGGAGGTTAGCGATGACGATAAATTTATCTGCCACACCAAGTTCATGAAGACGATATTTCTGTGGTTGACGACCAGCGAGAATGAAATGTTCAAGCTACTTTTTGAGTGAAAGAGCTGAATAACATACCGACTTCCAACTTTCCATCGGTCATGGCTAAGGTAGCGGCCAACTACCGTAAAGCCGCCCACTTAGACATCAAAACATTTTTGTAGAAGGTTTAATAAACCTAGGATTTAAAGAAAATTTGAAGTAGTTTTTTTCATCACCAACTGAGATCACTCCATTTATCGAATACTTTCTTCTTTCGGAGAAGAAATAAATTCTCGCCAATCCTTTCCCGTTACAACAATTACCATCAACATTAATTACAATAATTTGTCAGTGTTGCAGTTGCAGTAATCTAGAACTAGATTATAAACTTGCGTGACTCAAAGGTGCCTCATAATTCTAAATCTCAATTACGTGTATTACTATTGCATGCTCAGTGTCAACCATGTTTCCAAGTGCAACAGTCCGGTTAGTTATAATCCTGATTTTCTCCTGCATCATCCAAATTATAGTTAGTACTCGAATACCTTAACTTTACGTTGAAATTTCCAACATTCTTCTACCACAACTTCAAGCCGTTCGAAGTAGAACTGGAATCTTTTCTACCGGATCCGGAATCGGACCCGACGCTGGTCGACTACGGGACGCTTCGCGTATACAAAAAAAGCCGCGATTGCCTAATAGTGACGGGCTATTTCATCATCCTGCGCAACCTGGGCCAGCAGAACGAAGCAATGCTGGAGTTCGGATCGATACGGGCCGATGGAAGCCTGTTTCCGTTAGGACGAAGCAGGAAGAAGTTTTGCGATTTCTACAATTCGGACTTTCCGGTGCTGCAGGCCGTCCGCGAAAAATCCAACCTCCCTCCGAAAGGGACCTGTCCGTTTCCGAAGGACAAGTACCACATCAACGGGTACGAACTCTCCATGTCGCACCTGCCACCGCTGCTCGCCCCTGGCAGGTACTACATGAGATTGGTTATTTTTCAGGACGAACAGTACGCTAGCGGAGCCTCGGTAAAGGGAAGAATGTCGGTGTGAAATGTGCGGAAAAATATGTGGTTTGGTAATAAAAGCTAATAAAACAGCAAAAACCCCATATTACTGCCTTGTGGGGCATCGGAATTATTTGAAACCACCATAGAATAGCAGAAGTTGAATTATACAAACAGAAACTTCTGTGATGCATTTTGACGCGTGCTTACAATTGTTTCGGGTGGGGTAAACTGCGGCCACGATAACATTCAGACATTCCTGACATTCCGACCATCAGCCAGACGATCGGTCAATACAGGTACTCATTCGATAATTGTGCTCCGATTTAAAACTTTTCCGTTAATCTAAACGTCTCAAAATTGTTCATCGTGTTTTATATGGACCCGTGACAAATGATCAAGTATCATAATTACTATCGCGACGCAAGGTGTGTTGCCGATTTAAGCATACTTCACCAAAACAAGACACAAGATGTATAGTAAAACTCCTTCCAACAGTCTGGGCCCCGCACAGCTCAATCATTTCGTAAAGACGTCAATGAAAAGGAAATAAATTACATGCTTTATTATGCATTCAGTCGGAGGTAGGCATGAGTTATTAAACAGAATACCGTCACAACTATAGTAATTACACTAATCACATTTTGTTCACCACCACTGAAAATGACATCGTTGCAACGATCGGTATGGTTGCAAGCCAGGCATTCCCGAGTTCCTTGAAAGCTCGCGTATCGCAAGTCACAAAAGTTGATCGAACTGACGGTCGAGTACACGCACCCTCGTATAAACAGAAAATTCATATCCGATAAAGAAGTTGCCCTCACGTGAACACATTGAAACTCTTCCCGGCTTAGCACCTGCGTCCAGACGAGGGTTGGCATAAAACCGGCCAGCGATTCGTTGGTTCTGCGAACGATCTCTTCCGTGCAGGTCATGGTTTCGATTTCCTCTGCAGTTCGGTTGCAACTGTTGATTCCGATACAGAAATGACACTCCAAACCACTCACGACAACACCTAACAACGATAAAACAAAAAGTCACGACTGAGAACAACGGACCGTCACAACGGAATTAACCTTTAAAGCTCACCTTGATCGATTATGGTTACGATCGCAATTACCGATACAACCTGCCAGAGCCGGTGTGACGTCATTGCGTTTTACTACCTTTGGCAGGAAAAAAAGTAAACTGCAATCAACAATCAACGATGCAACGCTGCAAGCGATCACTGACATACTGATCCTCTCGACCGGAGCCGTTCAACCCAACCTCACGGCGCGCGCGCCGATCATCGGTCAAGTGTCCGTACACTTGAACACTTTCGCACCTTTTGCGCTGTACCTGCGGCTACATTGCAAGTCAACAATGAGACGGAATTCTCAGGCGAACATCGACTTGCACAGTGCATGCAATACAACCGTATTACGGACTGGTTAAGTAATTTCAATCCTTCGTCGTCAGGCATCGTGTATTATCAGGCGCAATACACCTTATTGATTACGAACAATTCGACGTTTACGCAAAGAGAAATGTAACCACCTCTCAATGTATCATCATGGCTACTCGACATGCTTATATCATGATCTGATAGCGTAAAGCTGCCTACTATGATTGAACGGCTTTTATCAGAACCAAGATTTCCGCGCTAGCAGTTCTGTGTGTTTGGTGACAGTGCACAGTGAATAAATTTGCATTCTAAATTTGCGCGCAGCATATATGCAGCAGTTTGTGAATGAAATCGCGAGATAAATCTGATCATGCGATAGTGATCTATCCGACCAGCCATAGTGAGTGTGCGGTACTCCGCTGTGACCAGTTATTAGTGCAACCGATTGCAGCTAATGTTCAGGGAACAACAAACTACATGAACGGCGAAGTTTTTTAAGCTAATTGACTTCGCAAAAGTTCTCGAAACGGTAGCAGTACCGCTGCTGTTCCAATTCTGCCATTCGACGGAAGAGATTGGGAAATTCGTGTTGACACGCGCGATCGTACCACTAGCGACCAATCAGTTTAAGCCAATCAGCTGTTAAGCGTTTTACAGACGAGGCTACAAAATACAGGGCAGTTTTTAGTAAAGCTGCAAATTTCAACTTTTAACAGCAACTGGTCCTTATTTTACGGTAATTAGTATAGTAGAAACGACTTCCAAAATTCTATTTCAATTGAATAGTTAGAACATGTGGTGTGCACTTGATAACTTCGTCTGTAGAATGCTTCGATTCTTCATACGCAGATAATTTTATGAGCCGGTTACAAGTTACTCACAACATACATTTATTTTTCTTTTTCATATTTACTTTGCCGGTTGTAAACGATTGAGAAAATTGGTTTGAATCACCATCCGGTGATAGTGGCAGATCACTGAACTGGTTCGGCTGATTTCTTAAACGAAGTGACTAGAGCCGGAATGCTTTCGTGACCTACTACCAGTACTGTCGTTCATTTCGCTGATTTCATACCTAACGTGACTTAGTGCTTGCACGGGTCTGATATATGCTCTTAGAACCGCAACTGTGCGGACGATGCAAGCAAGTAGATTTTACAGTTTGATTAAATCAATTCTGAAAGGGAATTCTGATCCAGTATGCTTTTAACCAAACAGTTTGATCAGAATTCAGAATAAACATTTTGATCAGAATGAGTTTGATCAAAATGTACAATCGAAGTCTTCAAGGCTTTCCTAAATTAATTGTCTCCCAACTTTTGCAAGGTGTACGATGGGAATCTCTCCAAGTAGTGCCTGCAAGGCATGGTTCATACACCTACGCCACTCTCCTCTTTCCGTTTGTACTCTGCCAACAATAGTCTGGAAACACCTTTCGTTCCAATACGACAAGTGCACGTATGTCTTCCGTAAGCAAAGTTACCGTCTTAAGTCCGAAGAGGACTACCGCGGTATACCGGTCTGATTAGGGTTTTGTACATCGTCAGGTTTATGCGGCGGCGTATGCTCCTTGATTGATGCGTCATGCGGAAGGTAAAGAAGGCTCGACTTCCAGGTTGAATGCGTCGTTGAATCTCCTTACTTGTAAGAACCAACAGGCAGTGACCAGAGATCCCAAATATACGAACTTATCAACCACTTCCAATTCATTGCCGCCATGAATTACTGTCCGTGGGAGGCACGTTGCTTTCTCTGGAGCCTCTTCCTACAACATATTTGGTTTTCGACGCATTGATTTGTAACCCTTTCGTCGTAGCCTCCGTTTTTAGTCTGGCGTAGATTGCCTCCGCCGCGGTGTTGACCAGCGTAATGCCGCGGTAGTTACAGCAATCTAGCCGATCGTCCTTTTTGTGGATGGAACAAACCACACCTTCCAGTCACTCCTCCGGTAGTTTCTCCTCCTCCCAAGCCCTTGAAATTATCCAGTGAAATGCCGTAGCAAGCGGTTCTTGGCCCTTATTGTAAAGATCTGGCGGGAGTCGGCTCTTCCCGGCGGCTCTATCATTCTACAGCTGTGGCTGTGATGATATTAATAAGAAAAAGAATAAGAATAAGAATAAGAATAAGAATAAGAATAAGAATAAGAATAAGAATAAGAATAAGAATAAGAATAAGAATAAGAATAAGAATAAGAATAAGAATAAGAATAAGAATAAGAATAAGAATAAGAATAAGAATAAGAATAAGAATAAGAATAAGAATAAGAATAAGAATAAGAATAAGAATAAGAATAAGAATAAGAATCAGAATCAGAATCAGAATCAGAATCAGAATCAGAATCAGAATCAGAATCAGAATCAGAATCAGAATCAGAATCAGAATCAGAATCAGAATCAGAATCAGAATCAGAATCAGAATCAGAATCAGAATCAGAATCAGAATCAGAATCAGAATCAGAATCAGAATCAGAATCAGAATCAGAATCAGAATCAGAATCAGAATCAGAATCAGAATCAGAATCAGAATCAGAATCAGAATCAGAATCAGAATCAGAATCAGAATCAGAATCAGAATCAGAATCAGAATCAGAATCAGAATCAGAATCAGAATCAGAATCAGAATCAGAATCAGAATCAGAATCAGAATCAGAATCAGAATCAGAATCAGAATCAGAATCAGAATCAGAATCAGAATCAGAATCAGAATCAGAATCAGAATCAGAATCAGAATCAGAATCAGAATCAGAATCAGAATCAGAATCAGAATCAGAATCAGAATCAGAATCAGAATCAGAATCAGAATCAGAATCAGAATCAGAATCAGAATCAGAATCAGAATCAGAATCAGAATCAGAATCAGAATCAGAATCAGAATCAGAATCAGAATCAGAATCAGAATCAGAATCAGAATCAGAATCAGAATCAGAATCAGAATCAGAATCAGAATCAGAATCAGAATCAGAATCAGAATCAGAATCAGAATCAGAATCAGAATCAGAATCAGAATCAGAATCAGAATCAGAATCAGAATCAGAATCAGAATCAGAATCAGAATCAGAATCAGAATCAGAATCAGAATCAGAATCAGAATCAGAATCAGAATCAGAATCAGAATCAGAATCAGAATCAGAATCAGAATCAGAATCAGAATCAGAATCAGAATCAGAATCAGAATCAGAATCAGAATCAGAATCAGAATCAGAATCAGAATCAGAATCAGAATCAGAATCAGAATCAGAATCAGAATCAGAATCAGAATCAGAATCAGAATCAGAATCAGAATCAGAATCAGAATCAGAATCAGAATCAGAATCAGAATCAGAATCAGAATCAGAATCAGAATCAGAATCAGAACCAGAATCAGAATCAGAATCAGAATCAAGGAGAAGAGCCGCCACCAAGAAGAGAAGGAGTGCGAAGAACTCGAGCAGCTGTACCGCTTTCACGACAAAGGGCTCTAACAGAAACTCAACGAATCTCACAAAGATTTTGTGATGCGGGCCGAAATGTGTAGAGATAATGTAGGTATCTTGACTGACGACCGTGCGGTGATCGAAAGGTGGAAGCAGCACTACGATGAACACCTGAATGGTGTGCAGGCGGAAGACCATAATAGCGGAGGAAGTGACCACATTGGTGTAGCAAGTAACGAAGATGTGCCACCCCCATCGATGGGCTGCGGCTGGAGAACAACAAAGCAGCGATAAAGGATGGCATTGGAGCGGAATTTATTAAAATGAATAAGAATAAGAATAAGAATAAGAATAAGAATAAGAATAAGAATAAGAATAAGAATAAGAATAAGAATAAGAATAAGAATAAGAATAAGAATAAGAATAAGAATAAGAATAAGAATAAGAATAAGAATAAGAATAAGAATAAGAATAAGAATAAGAATAAGAATAAGAATAAGAATAAGAATAAGAATAAGAATAAGAATAAGAATAAGAATAAGAATAAGAATAAGAATAAGAATAAGAATAAGAATAAGAATAAGAATAAGAATAAGAATAAGAATAAGAATAAGAATAAGAATAAGAATAAGAATAAGAATAAGAATAAGAATAAGAATAAGAATAAGAATAAGAATAAGAATAAGAATAAGAATAAGAATAAGAATAAGAATAAGAATAAGAATAAGAATAAGAATAAGAATAAGAATAAGAATAAGAATAAGAATAAGAATAAGAATAAGAATAAGAATAAGAATAAGAATAAGAATAAGAATAAGAATAAGAATAAGAATAAGAATCAGAATCAGAATCAGAATCAGAATCAGAATCAGAATCAGAATCAGAATCAGAATCAGAATCAGAATCAGAATCAGAATCAGAATCAGAATCAGAATCAGAATCAGAATCAGAATCAGAATCAGAATCAGAATCAGAATCAGAATCAGAATCAGAATCAGAATCAGAATCAGAATCAGAATCAGAATCAGAATCAGAATCAGAATCAGAATCAGAATCAGAATCAGAATCAGAATCAGAATCAGAATCAGAATCAGAATCAGAATCAGAATCAGAATCAGAATCAGAATCAGAATCAGAATCAGAATCAGAATCAGAATCAGAATCAGAATCAGAATCAGAATCAGAATCAGAATCAGAATCAGAATCAGAATCAGAATCAGAATCAGAATCAGAATCAGAATCAGAATCAGAATCAGAATCAGAATCAGAATCAGAATCAGAATCAGAATCAGAATCAGAATCAGAATCAGAATCAGAATCAGAATCAGAATCAGAATCAGAATCAGAATCAGAATCAGAATCAGAATCAGAATCAGAATCAGAATCAGAATCAGAATCAGAATCAGAATCAGAATCAGAATCAGAATCAGAATCAGAATCAGAATCAGAATCAGAATCAGAATCAGAATCAGAATCAGAATCAGAATCAGAATCAGAATCAGAATCAGAATCAGAATCAGAATCAGAATCAGAATCAGAATCAGAATCAGAATCAGAATCAGAATCAGAATCAGAATCAGAATCAGAATCAGAATCAGAATCAGAATCAGAATCAGAATCAGAATCAGAATCAGAATCAGAATCAGAATCAGAATCAGAATCAGAATCAGAATCAGAATCAGAATCAGAATCAGAATCAGAATCAGAATCAGAATCAGAATCAGAATCAGAATCAGAATCAGAATCAGAATCAGAATCAGAATCAGCGCAGGTAAAAATGTTGAGTAGAGCCACCCGTCAGAATGTGGAGCGATACAAGCAGAAGCAGAGACAGGAAACCCGACTCATCAAGGAGAAGAATCGCCACCAAGAAAAGAAGGAGCGTGATGAACTCGGGCAGCTGTACCGCTTTCACGACACAGGACTCTAACAGAAACTCAACGAATCACACAAAAGTTTTGTGGTGCGGGCCGAAATGTGCAGAGATAATGTAAGTATTGAAAGGTGGAAGCAGCACTACGATGAACACCTGAATGGCGTGCAGGCGGAAGATCATGATAGCGGAGAAAGTGACCACATTGGTCTAGCAAGCAACGAAGATGTACCACCCACATCGATAAGGGAAGTTAAAGAAGCCATCCAGCGGCTGAAGAACAACAAAGCAGCGGGAAAGGATGGCATTAGAGCGGAACTTATTAAAATGGGCCCGGACAAGTTGGCTGGCTGTTTGTATCAACTGGTTGTCAATATTTGGGATACGGAACGACTACCGGTGGAGTGGAAAGATGCGGTTATCTGCTCTATCTACAAGAAAGGTGATAAGCTGGATTGTGAGAACTACCGAGCGATCACTATGCTGAATACCGCCGACAAAGTGCTGTCCCAAGTCATCTTCCATCGACTATCGCCAATAACCAATAGATTTGTAGGAAGTTACCTGGCCGGTCCATGGAGGGTCGGTCTACAATGGACCAAATCTTCACCCTCCTACAGTAGAGCCGCGTATTTCGATTCCCCACGCATTACCTGTTCGTCGACTTCAAAGCCGCATATGATAGCGTAAACCAACAAGAGCTATGGAAAATTTTGGACGAAAACGGCTTTCTGGGGAAGCTTACTAGACTTATCATGACTACGATGGATGGGATCCAGTGCTGTGTGAGAATCTCGGGTGGATTGTCGAACCCATTCGAATCCTGCAGGGATTTCGACGAGGAGATGATTTTTCCTGCCTGCTATTCAATATTGCGCTTGAAAATGTAATAAGACGAGCCGCGATCGAAATGCGGGGCACGAACAATTTATTTGCTTTGCTGACGACGTGGATCCTGTCGGCAGAACATTTGAGGCGGTGGAAGATCAGTACATCAGACTAAAACGCGAAGCAGAGAAGACTGGATTGAAGATAAATACGTCTGGCAGGCGGGACCGAGCACGACAGGGCCCGTTTGGGCAGTACCGTGGTAATCGAGGGGGAATTCGAATGAAAACAAGAAAACAAATCGGCATAACTTTCGAACGAATATCATTCGAACGAAAACAAGAACAAGGTGAGTATTCGAGTGAATTTCGTTTTGTTTTACCTTGCCTATAAATCGATGTTGGCGCGAGTATCGAAAAATTATGGACGTCCATTTTCATTCCAAATTTCGTGTAATTACGACTGTGGTAGATAGTCGATGCATAAGCAGCAATGTGAGAGAATTTTTAGTATGAAAATTTGTACATATTGCTTTCCTAAAAAAATTAAAAAAAATAAATTTTTATTTCCTTTGCATCCTGAGCTCTGAGAAAAAATGTTAGCATCTCTGGTCCCGGCGTAGTAGTTAGCATTCACGCCGAGGACCTGAGTTCAAATCCCAACCCCGCAGGAGTCACGAATGACCCAAGCGATTGACTATAATCTATACAAAAAAATCTTGTTAAGACGAAGGAACTTTGTTACTTATTTTGGCTGACTTCTCAAACACAGATACTAAATTAGTATAGGTTTAGATTGTCGTAAACAATCTACGACGTTTTGGGACCGGGAGATTTTGTCACTTTTTTTCTAAAATCACGTTAAAAATATGACGGCGTCTTTTCCAACCAATCACGAAGCAAGAATATCTAGGCGGACAGTGCTTCATTATTTTCAATGTGTCAAGAGCATGTACTTTGATATAGGTTTCATTATTGGTGTGGATGCGAAGAAGATTTTCCAATCGATTGCAGCATGAATATTGAAAATTGATCGACAGACCGCTGAGCTATTAGCGCTCAAAATCTTTCATTTTTTCGTGACGCTCTCATTTTTCGATTTTCTGTTGACCTTGTCGTAAGACGTACGTCCTACGTCAAAAACGTATCGAAAAGACAGCAATGAGATGACGAGAAGACGACGAAGATGCAGAGAAAAGACGATGAAAAAAGACGAAATACGTGAAAAGACATCGAAAAGACGCCAGAACAGCAACAGAAAATGCAAAAAAAAAAAACAATACAAAACGACGAAATGCATATAAATAGATGTACAATAAATGTACGGTTAGGAGATGATAAAAAGACGGTACAATAGGGACAAAAAAGTTTAAAAGCTTCAACAAGGCAACAAAACATGCACGAAAAGACGGTAAAGGCCAGTTTTTTTATGTCATGACAGCAAACGACGATAGAATTGCAAAGCCAGACAAAACAAAGCAACAAAAAAACGACAAAACGACGACAAAAGACGACGAAAAGATGAAAATAAGACAGGAACAATAGACGACAAAAGGATGGCAAAACAGTAACAAAAATAATGACAAAAAAGTCAGAAAGCCGACTAAATGACGACGACAAACCAGCAACAAAAATGGCAAAAAGCTGAAAGAAAACCAAAAACAGAAAACACGACAAAAAACTTTTAAAAAGGGTCAAAAAGTCTACAAAATATGTAAAAAAGACTACAGTAAAGAAAACAACATTTTGGTTGTCTCTTTTTATGTGCCAGAAGAGCATTAGGTTAGGATACCACTGCAACAGTCCTAATGATTTTCTTTTGTGGCAATTTTGGTTGCCTTGACAACAAACAGGACGAGGAGAAAAGGTACCAAAATCGTGAAGAAAAGACAATAAAACATGTTTGAAAAAGGTGACTAAAAACACAAAATCAAAAAAATAACAATGACAAAATGGATGAGGCCAAAAGACAACGATAAAAAGTCGTTGAAAAAATTTTTTTGTGAACGATCATCTTCAAAGAGCCTCAAGGAGAGTCGAAGAGATTTCAAAATGAAAACAAAATTGTTAATGCTAGTCCGAAGCGCTCTGTTTAGAATGTAAAAGATTCAAAGTCAATTCGTCTTTCAATTATCAAGAAAAAATAACTATTGGAAAGAGTCAACAAAAAATATGTTAGAACTTGTACGCCCCCTGTACAGAAGATAAAAAATTACTAAAACCATAAAAGCAATACTAAATTTAAATCAATTGTACAATCAAATATATTACAAGTCTTG
Organism: Sabethes cyaneus; assembly: GCF_943734655.1. Taxonomy (NCBI): domain Eukaryota; kingdom Metazoa; phylum Arthropoda; class Insecta; order Diptera; family Culicidae; genus Sabethes; species Sabethes cyaneus. The sequence continues at coordinate 12,845,174 of NC_071355.1, read as the reverse complement.
GAATTAATGGTAAGACTGTTCCTATTACTTAATCTACGTTTAAAAATGGTTTTACTTACTAGAATTTGAGATCATCTACAAACATGTAGGTATTTGGGAGATTTTATGATGGAACACAAATCGTTCACAAATAGAATAAACAGTAGTGGGCCAAGGTGGCTTCCTTGAGGCACACCTGATTCTATCTTGAAAGGTGTTGACTTTGTTTTCATCTATGCGTACATACTCAGTACGCTCGGTGAAGTCCTTTTTTTCAATTTAGCTGCCAGTAAAATGTGCGGCACTCTTCAAACTCTCGCAAAATCGATGTAAACGGCATCGACTTGCTGTCGTTTATCAAGAACAGTTATCACCGATGTAACATAAGCCGTCAGATTCATAGTTGTCAATCGTTTTTTAACAAGGTGCTATTTCCACCTATAAATTAATTAAATTTATCTTAGCGTTGATTAAAACTACTCAGAATCCTCTTCAAAGTGCTAGAGTCTGAATGGAAAATTTGTTCCTACTTTAGCCATATTCTCTCAAATCACGGTTAAAAATAACGTCCTTTCGAATACCAACGGTTACCGTCCGTGGGGACTGCGTAGCCTAAAAGCTGGCTACTCGAAGCGCACTGTGGTCTGTCGCACCAGTTTGTCTGGAAAACCGTGTTCGTGCATTATTTGCCATAGCTGGTCTGGATCGTCTGTATCATATGCTGCTTTGAAATCAACAAAGACGTGATGCGTGGGCACATTGTGTTCCGACATTTCTGCAAAATCTGTCGGATGGTAAAAAAAATGTGATCCTTACCCGAGTAGCACACTTTTGTCATTTCTGGTTGCTGTAACCTATTCATGACTGAAATTAGTCATTATTCGGTTACCACAACTTGTTTATAACAACTGTGCTAATAGGGTAGGTGTGTGAGCCGCAATGAACCAGCATTTCTCGGCCATATTTATGAAGCTCTACTGGTCGGCAGTCCTTACCGGCGGCTTTGTTGGTCTTCAGGAACCTGATTTCTAGTTTGACTTTTTGGGGATCAGGTGCTGTGACTATCTTCCATGGGCATTCCTAAGTTCCCGATGTTGCCACTGCGGTGTTCATCGAACAATTGCTTCCACCTGTCAATCATCTCGCGATCAGATTTGATCAGATTCCCTTGATCGTTTATAAACCTGTCAGATTACGGCGTACAGATCTTACGAATTCACTTTCTCGTAAAACTGGCACTTATTGACTGTAGTGAATGTGCTAATTGTCCTGAGTTGCGTCCAATCGAAAGATACCCTTATGAAACGGGCGTATTCCGGAAAGAAGCAGGACTTAAAAGCGCTCAGCATTTCCAACAAATCCGAACCAGATCTACCGCCAAGGTCAAATGATTTTTATGTATATTGATAGTCATTGATGTCATCATGTTTGGCTAATTATTGACTCCTCCATTATTTATGAATCGAATTTTTTGGTGCTCCAGTGTCAAAAAGCGTTAGTACTTTCATCGTTGCCGAGCTGTGACTATTACCGAAAAACCACAATAGTTGACATCTCAGTTCAATTAAATTACACCTCTCCCCACATACGGAACTTGACAAAGGAAAAATAAAACACAAATAAACCTATCATCGAACGAACGAACGAAATGGCCTCAAATATTCCGCTCGCATCCGTGTCCAATTTTTCTTCCTTCCCGAGGCTCATTTATCAAACAGCCAGCAGCCGAAGGAAAAGTGTCACTTTCGTTCGCGTTTAATAAAACATATCCATTCCGATTTCCTCCTCCCACCGGGCTGATATGTTTGTTTCTTGCCTTCTGCTCTATCAAACGTATCAAGATATCCGATGGGGTGCGGGGGAAAACGTTCCCCGACTGTCATCTCTCATATTTTATTCGACTTCGTTAGCGGATGACGACTGCCTGCCTGCCTGCCTGCCTTTCTATCGAGTTCACGGTCGGATCGTGAGCGATGGCTCGTTCGAAACCTACACCCATCAGGCATTCGGGGAGCAATGTTTGTAAAATCTTTATTCTCATCCTGAATTGGCAATAAAGGTGCATTTCGGCTTCGTAGGACGTAGGTATTGCCGGAAGACAAAAGTTACGTAACCTCTTTATACGGTGGCATTTCCGCTTGCCTTCTGTTTCGACACCCGCCCGCACCCTCCACGGTACGTGTTCCGACGTTCTTCGTCTGCTGTCAATGTTTACTCAATGATTCTACGTTATGTCGTTTTGTGTGTTCCCGGGCAACATGCGGGGGAAAGTGAAAAGCATTTCAGGTATGTTAGAATTGATTTTGGGCATACATAAATCATGATTTTGGACTGCGAAACACAAGGACCGAATCTATTTATGAATATGGATTGCGAACGGCGGATCTTCACGGATCTTCGGTCGAAGTGCTTTTTGTTATTTTGTGCTGCATAAAATAGCTTGGTATGACAGGGTGTGCTTGTTTATGAAATATTTATTTGCAATAGAATGGAATTACTCGCGGTTCTTCGGTTTTCTAAGAATAATCATATTGAAGAAAGTTTCCACTGTATAACAAAGAAAGACGTTTGATCTCCTACAAGTTTGAAAAGTTTTGTCTGTCTGAGGTGTCAATCAGCATAGGAAAATTTCGGTTTGATCTCAGGTTGGTGCGGTTGCTTCATTCAATAACAACGAAGCAACGCGAAGCAAAGCATAAATCGTTATCCTTCCAAATAACCTCATCCAATCAGTAGCAACAATTTAAACTCACCGTTCGCCGAAATCTGCACCAAGTTCCTATTTGTTCAGCTGCTCGCTCGCGCCCCCAGGGCAAACTGTGTACACTTCCATCTGTTTTCTTCCGTACCAACCGAAAATTACGGTGAACTCGAAATCGAGATTAATTTTCATCCAAAGATGCTCCGGCTCACATACGTCAGTCTGATCCTGGAATGCAACCAGACCGGCTCACCCGAGGGATGAAGCGGCTGAAGAGGAACCCAGCTGACACGCAACGTTTTACCTGATGCTTGTACGTCTTCATCGTGCCTTGCTTGGGTCGTCTTACGACCGGGCCCGGTGCAGGAATGTACCGATTGTGATTTTATGTAATTAGAAAATTAATCTTAAATGAAAACAGCACCGCCACCGTCACCGCACATCAGATCTTACTTTCGCTTCTGGCATGCTCGGAAATTGGAACCAGAAATGACACACGGTCTTCATCCCGGGCGAAAGCTCCTCTACATTGGCTGCGACATTGGTTCACGGTCCGTGCGCAATCTTCTGGAAGACGGATTCGATGCTTGTTATTAAAAGTAAAATATTTGTGTTTGATTTTTCGGAAGTTCCTACCCGGTGGAACTCGAACCGTGCCTCGTGTCTCTCAATTTGGCAAATCTTCCTGTAAAGTTGCTTAGACATCTTGAAGTCACATACAATGGAATACGAACCAACCGTACCAACCGTACGTTGGAGGTTTACCACCAGAAGCGATTACACAATTGCCGCTCAATCAAAACCTGAAGGTATTCCAATTAATCAAGTCCTGCTTCAGCCCGAATAAAATCCTTTTGTTGACACTTGAAACCCACGTCAGAAACATTTCAGCCACACCTATAGACGAAAATTATCCTTAAGGAATCGTCTCATGCCTTCGGAGCATCGTACATCGTCCTACATGTTCGGTATATGGAAAATGAAATTCGATATAATTTATGTCTCTCCACACACTCGCTCGGGCACGTGAGAGGGCCTTCAATGAACCGGGCATACCACGGAAAAGACAAACTATGTATTTATCGATGGCAGGTGCACGAGCAGGAAGACAGCAGCAGCAGGACAGGGATGCTGCGAGGCGGATGGGGCGGAATCTGGCAAGTGTTTGGTGTTAATAAATTTGCCTCGAATTTCTCCGGTGGCATCCTGCCCGTTGTGTTTGCAGCCAAAGTCAATCCGGAGGAAGTGGAACTTCCGACTTTTGCCAGCTTTCTTACACCGGATAGATGCCGACCGAAAGCGGACGAGGGGTCGGCAATTAACAGTGGTGTTCTTTTAAAATTATTGTACAAAATGGTTCGAAAGTACCCAGAAGAATTTCATGAAATTTTGTGTGTAGAACTACGAAAGTAGAATAACCGAGAAGAAGTGTTCTGTAGAGCGCCAGTTTTGTGCGAATTTGCAAAGTTAGGGACTTCAGCTGGCTACGTAATCCGTAGAAAGCCCGATTCGCGGTTGCAATTCGTCGTTTCACTTCGTTGTACTTCTAGTTGGCAGTGTTAATGGTAAGTCCCAAACTCGCTGCTTCCCATTTTAAAGGCCTGAAAGCCTCTTCCACTCCTTTACGTTCCAATGATACCGACGTCATCCGCAATAGCAACGTTGAATAGCAGGTTAGACAGTGCATCCCATTGCTCCAGTTCATTCAACGTCACGAAAGCGGCTAAAGTCTCATCCGCTATTTTGACGCATGATTTTGACCCATCCAGTGTCGCACGAATCAGCGCAATTACGTTCGTCGGAAAACCATGTTTTAGTATTACCTGGCACAGCTCATTTCGTTTGACTGAGTTGTACGCCGCCCTAAAATCCACAAACAGATGATGAGTCTGAAAATTGTACTCTCGGATCTTGTTTAGTAAATGACGCAGGGTAATCATCTGATCCATCGTGAAGCGACTCTCACGAAAACCAGCTTGGTACTTGCCAACGAAGGACTCCGCTCCGGATACGGGAAAGCACCTTACAGACATAATTGAACAATGTAATGCCTTTATAGTTTTTACACTCGAATTTATGTCCTTTTTCGAAAATAGGGCAAATGAGGCCCGGCATTCGTTCTTCCTTCCAGATCCTACCGTTGTAGAGCTCACTAATTGCCTTTTTAATTTCTTCCTGTGTTGGTGGCTCAACAGCTTGGCCTTCACCTGCAATTCTTAACCAGTTTCTGCTGATCTCCGTGTTTACCTTCCTATCCAATAACATCTAGAAGAGCTCCTACCACCTGGCTGTTACCGCCATTTTATCAGTAAGCTGGTTGCCGGCACTATCATTGCACCTCACAAGTATGGCAAAATTCCTGAACCTCACAGTGCTCTCAGTGCAAGCACTTGCTGCATTCCACAACCTTGCGCGAATCTTACACACGACAAGATAGTGGTCAGAGTCAATATTTGGTCCCCAAAAAAACCGTACATTGATGACATCCGGAAAGTGTTGATCGTCGATCAAGACATGATCGTTCTGAGAGCTAAAGTCCCCATTTGGATGCCTCCAGGTGTGTTTCCGACTATTCGTTCGACGGACGTGGAAAGTAGATAGTAGAGATGGCCATTCCTCAGGTCGCGACGAAGTGGTTGAGCCTCAGACCATTATCGTTAGTGGATAGATAAAGGTTATGTATTCCAATGGCAGACCGATCAAATGAAAATATCAAATTCATAACAGGATTAGTTCTAAATAACAAGTACTTTATAATAAAATCTCCTTTGTTTTTTAGGTTTCGTTAGAATTTAAAATAACAAAAGTTGTAACAAAATCTGCTTTAGGCATATCACAAATATAGCAAATTATGAAATAATTTGACCTAGTTTATAGCAAGATGAGTCACAAATATCAGCATTCTATTCTGCTTTATAACCAAATTGTAGCAAAGTTTGTTATAAGCAACAAAACGAGATAGAATCTTTGTGGAATATTTTTTGAGTCGCAAGTTTTTACATCACATTTATAACAAAGTTTGATAGAAATATCAACTTGAGCTACAATTCTGTAATATTTTTGTTAGAATAATCTGATCAGGAGAACGGAAGAATTCCGTCTCCGATGATGATTTTCACATCATGTTTTGGGGCACTCTCCATAGGTCCTCTCGAGTCTATAGTAGAACTCGTCTTAGCATCATTGGAATTATCATTATTGTCGGTGCGTAACGGGTGGCAACATAAATTTTGGAATTTTTTCTCAAGCTGTCAAAAAAACACAAAGATACATGAAGAAGATCTGATTTACCGAAATTAAAGATACATTATCTGTTGTTGAAAAAAATTAGTGCACATTCGAAGACGGTCCGTAATCGGTTGTTCGGCGAAGCTTTCGTTTGACGTCGAAACAGAAGCGTTGTACGGCCGTCATGTCAACTTTGCGAATCCATCTCTTGATTCTACCAATCAACCGTTTGCAGTTCGTGGTTCTCCATTTATTTTTGTACACCAAGGAACTCAAAATCCCGAAGAAATCTTCGATTGGGTGCACTGAGGCACATTATTCGGGTCGTAGTTTTTGGGTAAAAATGGGATCGAATGGGTATTCAGGAACGATTGTGTTTTTTTTTTTGGCGTAATGCGATGATGCTCTATCCGGCCAAAACACGTATTGTCCATCTACATGATGTTTTTTTATATAAACGGGATCAAAATTTTTTTCAAACATTCGTCTGGTGCATCTTAATTGATAACCAGACCAGAGGGCTTGTTGATGAAGAAACGAGAAAGAGAACGATATCCTTCTGCGTCCAAAATTTTGGCTGGTCCTCCACTACCTTGCTTGCGAATAGTTGTCTATTCGCACCATCTTAGGATATGGTAAACAGTCGAAGCCGCAACATATCTGCTTTTTAAATGTTGTTCCGTATACTTTTTGCCGAGATTTCTGTTGCAGTTCGTAGAAGTGTACAACGCGCTCCCGAAATGTTTCTTGTCTCAACGCCATTTTTAGCAAAACTGGGCAAGCATAAACAAAAAAAAATATTTAACTGGAGGAGGAGGAGGAGGAGGAGGAGGAGGAGGAGGAGGAGGAGGAGGAGGAGGAGGAGGAGGAGGAGGAGGAGGAGGAGGAGGAGGAGGAGGAGGAGGAGGAGGAGGAGGAGGAGGAGGAGGAGGAGGAGGAGGAGGAGGAGGAGGAGGAGGAGGAGGAGGAGGAGGAGGAGGAGGAGGTTTTTGTCATCTTTCATAGTCTTTTTGTCATCTTCTCGTACTAATTCCCTTGTATGTTCGTCGTTTTTTGTTACTTTTTTCGGTGGCTTTTTGCCGTTTTTGTCATTTTTTGGTGCTGTTTTGGTATCTTATATGATATTTTATTTTATTATACCTATTCTTCGTCTTTTGTCGTCGTTTGACCGAATTTGTTTTTGTTTTTTCGTCACTTTTTTACACTTTTCTCGTCGTCCTATTTGTTGTCAAGATAAGCAAATGGTGTCTTTTTATCAGTGTTGCGAAGCCCACACTCGTGTGGTCTAATTTTCTCACACACGCGTATTCATTCTAACGAACGCGCCGGCATAAGTATCCTTTTCGGAAAAAGTAATGCAAAACCTGTAGCCCAGTGCGCCACGATGTCTCACAGCAGCTGATTGCTCAGGAGTTATTTGGTTCGCGGCATAGGCTATGCAGGAAGACAATGTGAGGGTGTGCGTGCGCGAGTGTGTAGGTAGCAAAATGTCTGCACACAGCTACGGTGGCTGTATGTTTTACGCTTGCATGTGCGGCGTAAGCGTTGAATGCCACATGCTTCCCATACTCACTCGCGTGAGAGTAGACATCGTTGGCTTCTCGCTCGATTTGCAACATTGCTTTTTATTATCTTTTCGCCGTAGTATTTCTGTCGTACATTCGTCGTCTTATTTGCCTGTTTTGTCACCTATTTGATGCTTTTTAAACATCTTTTTGTCGATTTTTATTGTGTTTGTTGTTTTTTGGTGTTGTTTTGACGTCTTTTCATGTTATTTCCGACATATGTCGGTCTTTTCATTAAGTTTTCAATTTATTTTGTATCATCTTTACTTTATTATTATTGGGACCTGACATGCTACTTGAAAATGCACATAAATTGCACGGAATTAACGTTAAAATTAGACTTAACACTGGTTCTATTTTTACGTAATTAGTTTACTTATCACAAAAATACCAAGCTCTTGAATTAACAACTCTTGCCCTCACCTTAAGGCCTCATTTTGTTATGCAATTCTTTTAGAGAAGGTGTGGCACGTGCTCCAGTGTGCCCCAGTCTGTGAATACCGGTAGTAGTAGAAGTGAAGGGAATGACGCCGATACTCTAGAATAAGTATTTCAGTTGTTGTTTTTATTTTTAATAGAATAAATACATTAAAAAAATCCTAAAAAAGTAATTTTTAGGCCCAAGAATATTAAAACCAGATGCCAAATGGGTGTATGTTATAATACATTGAATGACTGAAACACGGTAAGTAAAACAGATCTTTGATAAAGAAACTGACATGATTTTCGTGTTAAAAGACATCAGGTTAGCAAAAACTAGTGTCATTCAAAGTACACATAACACAGTTGATAATGCTATCAAATCAGACAGCAGTGCCCCTCGGTGCTTAGCCGGAATGTACGCATCGGCAATACAGCGGTACCTTCTTTTAGCCGCGGCGTGTCTAATCAAGCTTCCAGGGCATGGTGGTGGCAGTGCGAAGCACTGCACTTCCCCTCCCGAGGGGAATGTATTGCTTCGATACGATAGATGGGAGAATCCTTCCACCATCGTCGTCGTCGTCGTCGTCGTCGGCATCTATCAGGAGTGTTTTGTTTGCGGAAGAGCTGTGCTGCTCGGCCTCGTACCTTCCACGTTAGTTCGTCGAAAGTTTGACGATAGTTTGCCACAGCGCAGCGAGCCGCAGCAGGTTCTGTTTACTCTGGCCTTCTCCCGCACTCTGCCCTTTGCTGCGGGAAGTTGCTGTGCACGTTTAATATGAAAATATTTCCGAAAATAATAGTAATAATAATGAACCCCAAATGCGGCGGGTGCCTCCCGGTTCGTGGCGGAGGTGGGCTCTGGAAGGCAAGTAAATTTGAGAATTTATAGAATATTTAGATTACTTCTTTATCATTGGAGAAGATGTGTGGCAGAGCTGCCGCCGTTTGGCACTCTGGAGAAGTGCCAATTTTGGAACGATACGATGCGGTCGCAGCCAACAACGACTAGGACGACGACGACTGGTGCCTGGTTTTGCGAGATTTGATTTATTTGACTGGCGGGGAGGCGCAGAATATTTGTTTAACGAAAATACAAACAACGTGCGGTCTTCTCTCATTAGAGCCCGAAGCACTAGTTTTGGGTGGGTTGAGTTAAGTGTCATTAATTTTTGTTCGCGAGATCGATTTTTCGATAGGAAAATACGTTCGCTGTAGCTATATTATTCTGCTTTAAATTGAAAGACTACACTCTTACATGCCTAGTGAGATTCATCAGAGAACGTCTCGTCTGTTTTTGATGACAGTTTTCCACAGTCAAAGCTCACGATCACTGCACGGATGCATTGACTTAGCGCAGGAATCAATGTAAGTCTAACGCAATTCACAGCCGTGTGGCCGTATAACTAATCCCAAACTTTTAATTTGATATTAGAAGAAGCATAAACAACTGTAATAATATAATGTGGTCTCGGTTTAGACCGATAGACCAGAAGAAATATGTAGAAGCCGAGAGAGATTGGAGACTCTTAGGTACACTTTGGCGAACAGTTGCAGAGCGAAGGGTAAAAGTTGGCGCATTCCCGTGTCACCTGTTCACTGTTTCGAGATGAACGGAACAGAATTGAAAGTAGTGTGTCCAGTTTTACAAAATTTATAATCAGAAAAACAACAATTTTTTTAAAAAAATTAAAATTATCTTTTCAGGAAACATAAATTGAAAAAAAAAGCTCAATTTCGTTTTTCGAATCATGAGGAAGGTTTTTTGTTTCAAAAAATCCTTCGGCATCACTGATGTTGTTGGCCATCCGAATCAGGCCGGTTCGCAAGTCGATTGTCCATACGTCCTGGGCGAAGAGTGAATTTATATGGTACGCCAACTTTTCACATATCTTCCCAAACCGCAACCCCACCACATCCATGGCTGGGTTGCCGTTGATGGTTGTTTATGGATTTTCTGCTGCACTTCCAGCGCCGTAGCAAACATCCTCGGAGTCTGCTTTCGGGATTTATGCAGCCAGCAACAACGCTCGCTTGCCATGGCGAAAGACGTTCGCTCGTTTTGTCTTATGCGGATCCGGATAGGTAAATGGTGAATCCTTAGTCCTTAGGAGATATCTTCTCGCACTTTGGCCATAGAAAAGTTTCCTTAAGTGGCGGTTTCATTCCTGAGCGAGCAACTACAAATCAATGGTTTGGTTTTCAAACAAGACTGATTTACTTGACCCACAACAAGTGCAATAGTTGTCTCGGTTGTAAAAACTTGTGCAGCCCTGTTCTTCCTTGCGTGACTACATTAGGTAACAATAACACTTTATTATCGAAAATCTCAACCACAGTGGAACATTTTCAGATTACCAATCGATTCAATGACATGACAGAGGGCTGCCATTTCCGAAGCAATGTTAACAATGCATTGGACAGGAGCAAAACAGTTTTTGATATTAGTTCTCTGCATAACACAAATCCAAGTTAGTGTTCAATTAGTCTAACCTTCCTTCAATATTTCTCACATCCTTTCTCGAAAATTTTCAAGCCATTTGAAATTGAGTTGGATTCGTTTGCACCATACCCGAATTCGGACCCGTCAGTAGTCGATTACGGAACCGTTCGCGCCTTTAAAAGGTCGCGTAATAGTTTAGGCATATCGGGAAATTTTACTATGTTTCGAAACCTGGGCCACGAAGTTCAAACGGTGGTGGAGTACGGTACCGTAAAAGATGGACGATTTATTCCTATGGTCCGATGGAGGAAGGGCTTTTGCGAGTTCTACGACACGAACTACCCCTTTTCGGAGAGTGTCCTCGAAAAATCCAACCTTCCACCGAAGGGAACCTGTCCGTTGCCGAAAGGAAAATATGCCATCGATGGATTGGACGTTTCCGTCGAACATCTACCGCCGGTTTACGCTCCCGGGGTATATTATTTGAGGTTTTTAGCCTCAATCAATACGAAATATGTCTGCGGCTTCACCGTTATGGCAACGGTGTCCTATTGAGTTTTGATCGTCATTTTTAAATACATGAGCTGATTGAAGTTTTTTTTGAGAAAATATAATACTTTCTTCTAAAAGTTGTTTGGTTTGCCCGAAGTGTCCCGAAATTGATTTTTTTTTAAATATTTCATAAGTCTTTAAATATGTATCCCAGCGATAAACAGTCTTCAAATAAAATGTGGCTTTTAACATACTGAATAACCATGTAGAATTTTTGAAAACAATTGAAAAGTCGTGTGCAAAGTTATTGAGCGGAATTGAAGTTGCGTTGGATTCGTTTGCTCCATGCCCGGATTCGGACCCGTCGATAATCGATTACGGAACGCTTTGCGTCTTTAAAAGAACCCGCACGAGTTTAGGTATATCGGGACATTTTGTTATCTATCGAAACCTGGGCCACGATTTTTTAACTTTGCTGAAGTACGGCACCGCAAAAGACGGACGATACTACCCCATACTTCGAAATACGAACGACTTTTGTGAGTTCTACAACACGGAGTACCGCTTTTCGGATAGCGTCCTCAAAACGTCCAACTTTCCACCGAAGGTAACCTGTCCGTTTCCGAAGGGAAAATATTACATCGATGGATTGGACGTTTCCGTCGCCATTTTCTGCCACCGGTTATCGTACCCGGGATTTATTATTTGAGGATTCTGGGCCCAGTCAATACGAAGTATGCTACATTCACGTAGCCAGAAGGGGGGGGGGGGGGGCAGGCGGCCTATTTCGACTCCGATTGTTTTATATGTGCTGGCGGCTTCAAGATTATGGCAACGTTATCTTACTGAGCATCGATCAACATTCGGAGTGCTGCTGATGGAAGTTTTTTTGTAGACAAAATATAATACTTTCTCCTAAAAGTTGTTTGGTTTGTGCGAAGTTGCCCGAAATTGATTGTTTTTTAATATTTCATGACTCATAAGAAAAAGTGACAAAACTTCCTCAACTCACCAGGTCGAATGTTCTTTACGTACGATGATTAATGCTATGCCATTTTTATTTGTGTGACGGGCAAACCAGGGCTCCAGGTTACCAGGTGGTAACCAGGCTTCATTCTCGGATTTTTGCTCAGTAGATGCTCATTTGACTGCAGCGCCTCAACGAAACAGAATTCGAAAAAGTAGTGTACAAGGCAATTGTAGAGCTAATTATTATCTACATTATTGTTGAAGAAAGTATAGTTCTATCGTTTGTATTTACGGCGCAAAAAGAGCGCTCATTTGGCTACCAACGGGGTAGCAATCGCATAGCGTCGTAAATACAAAAGATAGAACTATGCTTTCTCGTTGATTGCTAATTGGCTTGAAAATTCCTTACTGAGATGTACCACCAACGGCAACACGAGTGGTGAGTCGGTGACGCAGTCGTGCACGTCTGCAGTTCCCCGTCGGTCGTATTTATCGGCTGCTGAGGAAAGGAAAGTATGCTGAGCGTGTGTTGGAGCTGGAGCACTCGTTTCTCTGCCGTGAAGGAATATCTGACTGCTGAAGTTCTGGAATTGGAAGGAAATATGCTGCTCGTGACAACGAAACGATCAGAATTATCGTCACTTGCAGCTGGCCATCCGCAACAACGAAGAGTTGAACAAATTGCTGTCCGGTGTCACCACTGCTCAGAGAAGTGTTTTTCCGAACATCCAAGCTGTTTTGTTGCTGCCCAAGAAGACGGAAAAGAAGGCTTAAATTTCCAACATATTACGTCGAAAAAATGTTCTTTTAAGGACAAAACATAATGTTCATGAAGATTTGAGGAATTTTCGCTCACTGATTTTATTTCCTATTTAATTCGATTGATTCTAATTGTTCGCTTCTTATCAAATAATAACCGATCGCCTCTCGCGCTTCTGTCCGCTTGTTGCTGCTGGTTGAGTTGGCCGTCTCGGAAGGTACCACAGCAGCCAACAAATATACCAGCTCCAAGTAAATGTGTTCGGTCAAGCGTCAAAATGCATAAAACCATGGCTTTAGTAAAATAAAATAGTTTTAGTAACATCTTTTGTATCTTCATATAAGAATTTGTTCGTTCTTCAACGAACGGTTTTCGGTAATTGATGAAACCTAGGAAACTTGGAACTTAGGGCTTTTCACTCGGTTTTCTTAAGCAACACAAATTTATCCATCACCAATGCTACCGTAATAATACGTAGCGTAATTTTTCTTTGGCAGCAAAAAGCGAACGGCTCACTGGTAACTTTGGGCTTTTGTTCAGACTGAAATTGACATTTTATTTAACGTAGATGATAGAATGAAGGACCATGAAAAATAGGTGTGACCGATTCTTGTCGCTTGCTCTGGTACATAATACGAGGTAAGCCGGCGAACAGCATTATTCAAACGCTAGCTCAGCTGAGCTACTGCCAACATCGTTTGCCAGGGCAAACGAAAGTCACGCTCGACTCGTGCACGTCTGCAGTTCCCGGTTGGTCGTGTTCATCGGCTGCTGAAGAAAGGAAAATATACTGAGCGTGTTTGAGCTGGAGCATTCGTTTCGCTGCCTTGATGGAATATCTGGCTGCTGAAGTTTTGGAATTGGCAGGAAATATGCTGCTCGCGACAACAAAACGACCAGAATCATTCCACGTCACTTGCGGCTGGCCACTTGAAGTGGGATTTTATCGTGACTCTGGACCATACACGAACGGCTTCGTCGATCGCTTAGCTACAGAGCCTTTCCGGTTATTTCGGAATTGACGCGGTTTTTACGCGAATTTCGGAATCTACCGCACATGTGCTCAATTAGTCTATTTTTTCATGTAGTATTGAAATCCACAAAGTTTTTTTACCCGAATTTTGGAATTTACGTGGTTTTTAACGTGAATTTTGGAATTTACGAATTTTTTACGCGATTTTGATTTACGTGGAACATATCCTTCGCGTTAAAAGCGACTTGAGTGTACATTGAAAATATGTTTGTGCAAGGAGGCGTGCAGTGGGGAGGCAATAACGAAAAACTAATGGTTTAAATTTTTAAATTGCAAACATGTGTGGGAAACGCAGAATTTTATACTCGCGTGGATGTATAAAAAGGTGGAATCTCCGCAATACCAAGTTATGTTTTATTTTTCCAATTCTATCACTCCCGTGTACGCACAACCACACATTCGTATGCGACGATATTATTTTCGTACGGCTGCTCTTTGTTTCTACCATAGAGAGTATAGACTTTTATCCGTGCGATAGAAACAACCAGAGCCGTAGCGTGACGCCCTTGGCGGAAACCCAATTTGGCACCCCCTTGTTTCCTAAACCAGTGTTCCTTGCTGGTTTATCATTTTTTCGTATTTATCGTATTTTTCGTATTTATTTCGTAAATGGATTAATTTCGGATGGCAATGATAAAAAATACAAAAGGTAATGCAATGAAACAAATTATCCTTAAAGCCTACGCTTATTAAGCCTTCTATAAAAATACTTTGACGCCGCTGAAACCATTGCGATGGCCGATCAAAAGATGGACGTCGGCATATTATTCAGCTCTTTTGCGGCCTTGGCGATTAGCTCCTTCTCCATTTTGACCACAACATTATTTCAGCACACTTAAATTTTTTTTATCGAACTCTGAGCAGCCGAACGTTCGGTAAAATTCGATGGTGCCAATCGACGTTTACGGATCATTAGTAGGAATGTTTGGCATCATAAAAAATTCTTACCGAACGTTCTGCTGCTCAGAGTTCGGAATGTGTATCTTCACTGACCGGAATACCCACGGACCCACAGGACGTAGTGCGATAAACGTGGAAAGTAATAGCGGTAGAAATTCACTAAGATTACCACTTTATTGACGACAAGAAAAAAGAGCTCTACAGTGAGTGCATATTTATTGCATATGACCTGCATGGCCGGTATGCGAGAACCATGATAACCATGATCTCCTGCGGTAGGCGCCAGAGAGCAAATAATAATAATTGGATCTCAACGATGCCATCAAAATACTATTTAAACTATACGTAACACGGTACTTTTGTTAAGTGTGAGGAAATGCTCCGTTTGAGCAACGCTTTAAATTTTTTAATTTGTTGCAGTCGGAGAACGTTGGGAGAGTTGATGATCGCCGGTACAATGTTTATCTCCGGGCGGTTCATCTCTTCTAGTGATCTTTTGGCATAATAGTCCAGGGTCGGCCAAAAACTTGCGCATCCTATGCGCGATACTTCTTGATAAAGACGGTAGCTTCCGGTATGTACTTCGTACTGTATCTTTGTATCTACTCGTTTACCGTAAACCTCGAATGAAACAACAGCGGCTTGAATATTTTCTTCCCACTGATCATCAACCACAGAAGGATCTTCTTTGGACAGATATACTTGACGTCATCGTTTATATTCTTGGTGGGGGACGTAAAGTACGCGGTTCCCTGCCAGTCGTTGCCGCCCAGCGTCAAGTAGTTTTCGTCGTCCATTATGACCGCGACACCGTGCTTCGTCGGAAAGATGTTTTCCCCAGTACCTTCAGTTGTTCGCTGGGCGATTGCATGCTACTCAGACATAGCCAGCATCGATTGACACTTACACTTAAAAATGGCCATTTTGGTCAAGTACTTCTTCACCGTTTCCGTTCAACGCTTTCACCTTTCTCGCGGGGGAGGATGTTGTTACTGTCAGATAAGCTTTTTTCAGCGGATAAGAAGCGCTTGACTATGCCCAACTTCTTCGCTACGGAGTGGAGCTGACAGTAACAAAGCATCGAGCGTAATTGTTTGACTTTTCGCCATGGCTGCTGCACGCAAATCACCTGGTAATGTGACATAAAAAATCGCTCAGTTCAGCTTTTCAATGCATATGTTAATGCTAATGCTTTACCGAGATTCAAGTCGTTTTTGGCGCCCCAAGAGAGCACCCTTGGCGTGACTAGTCTGGCCAACCGCCCGCTACGGCGCTTGAAACAAGCAGTACGTTGCGGATAGTCACTTCGACAAGAACGTTACGATTAGGTATCAACGTGCTGACCAGAGGAGAGACTTCAGTTTCAATTATCCGGAAAAAACACTTTGGTGGGATATGGGAGGCAGTGGTTTGTTGAACCAATTATGAGATTCTTCGGTAAGAATTGAATCAACCACTCGTTCAATCAATTCCTAATGAATTAAGCCTATTTTTGAAAAACCCGATAATTTATTTATTTGTCATTATTTATTTTATTATTAAATAAATAAATAAGTAAGGAAGTAAATACTGAAACAAGTAATCACTAGACACAATCGCGGAACAAGTAAGTTTATTTATATTTCAGAACTATACTAATCATAGTGTAATTTCTAGTGGGCTTCCGGACGACAATTACCACCACATTCCAATAAAGTGTCAGAAACAGTTGTAACTAGTACAGAACCTTATTCAAAACCTCCAAACAAAACAAAGTTAACTGAATATTGATCTGAACTACAAGCTTATGTTAAATATTGGCGTTCACCCGCTACCGTTTCAGTTAGCAAACTAGTTATCGAATAGAATTTTGAATGCCAATATCAAATATCCAATCATTCAAAAAGCTAACAAACAGCGCCGTGCAGTATAAAATGCCAGATATACCAAAAAGCAGTTGATTTGCTTTTTATTTTAATGCTTATATTGGTTATCTGGGATATGTTGAATTAATTTTCGAAACAAAGTCGGAAATTCAAAACTTATGACCAAAGCATTCTGATATTACTACAGGTCACATAGCATTTTGGTGTTGCATGAATCCTTTTGAAAAATAAGACGTGACTCGATATGGCATACTAAGTAAATGACATATAGAGCATTGAACATGATGCTCGGATCAAAAATTTAGTATACTATGTAAGACTACGGAAGAAGAATTTGTCGTTAAGGAGTACGCACTGGTCCGGAGCTTCCTGACAAGTCACAATATGACTAAGCTCGTGAGATTTTGTTAATCAATGAATGGTGGCAAAAGGTTTTGTTATCAACTGCAACCGATTCATCTACTAATATGATTATAAATTGAGAGTAACGGTACCAAACTTAGATTTGTCTCTCGAATGGATCAATGTCACCCTTTAATTAATAAAATCAACAATCTCTGACTAATGTTGATATCATAATTGATGGCTGCAGATGAGCAAGTTATCTCGTGTTGGTTTTTTTGACTTAAAATAGAGTGACCTACCTTCTTTCGTTCGGTGGTTTGCATTTCTAGGTGAAGTATTGTTTCATCATTCGGAGCACAATCGTCGTTACACCTAAGCATACACCTGCTATCTAATATGTTTGCTCTAATTTTTGGTGTGAACTCTCTGCACCTACATTACCATGGAATTTTTAATGATTATCATCAACAGCGAACGTTATCTCGACAATATCGGAACCATGTGGCAACACCTATCGATTACTTTGTATCGCATTATTGAGTAAACCAAACACTCAACGGTGCACGTGTGTTTGGTCTAGGCATGTACTAGTCATCGAGTGGCCAATTTGTTCAGTTCAAAAATAATCATTAGTTCCGAGACGGTGTACGGAAATCAAGCGCAGTCGCAGCTGATTTTTTGAAGGAAGTGCTTCCCTAAATTGAAAATCTACCGGAAACAATGCTTGCTTCCATTAATTCACTTAGCTTTCTCTTTGCGCTCGCTCTGGTTGCATCAGGTAATTGTGTGGATTAAATCAGTTTAATGTTATAATTATTAACATGATGTTATTGTACTCACAGCTTCGGCACTGGAATGTTTTGAATGCTACGGATTGAGCAGTTGCAATGGCGCTGATCAGAACCGAACGGTGCAGTGTGACAGAAGTCGAGCTCAGGCTACGATTGAAAGTCTGAAGGTGGTTTACCCAGAAGTTGAGACTTCACTCGTCCCATCGGATAGTTTTGTCTGTATCAGAGTTAAACTAACACTAGAAGGTAAAGCTGATTGAAACCCTGTCCCTTTGAGCTGCCAATAACATACCGATTTCGTTTCGTCTCCAGGTCAATCGACAGAGTCCTTCAAAAGTCGAGGTTGTGTGTTCAATGCCAAAGGAAATGTTTGCGATCAGAAAACGATTTCGTTCAACGGAGCGCTCGAGTGTTACTCCTGTAACCAAGATAAATGCAATGCAGCTGCTGGACTAACCTGGAGTGTTCTGATGCTAGTGGCTGGTTGGATAGCTACTCACCTATGGTGATAATTATCCTAAAAACTTCAAGAGATCACAAATTATTTAATTAGATACCACACGAACATTGTCATGTCGAAAGTACAACTCAATAAATTTATCGTCAAATGTTGGACAGGTACTCTGCATGATTGGCGTGCCCGGGCTGGGGCACGTGCCCCACCTTCTCTGTAACTTTACCCGGCTGTAATGTAAGACAAAATAATTTATGTAACCCAGAAGCCCGTAATTTTTAATTTAAATAAGTAAATGAATTGCGTTTCGAGCCTTGTTTAGACTCAATTTCAAATTCAAATTCAATTCTAATTTCATGCCCAATTACAATACCAATTTGAAGTTATCGAAATGGACTGGTCAATGAAATGGTAAAGCTGTGATGAGATATAATATTCAGAAATGAATTATTAAAACAATTCAAATAAGAAAACAAAAAATCTTAAATTTCCTATGAAAAAAAAAATTATTTTGATATGGTGCAAATCGAGTAAATAAGAAGTTGAGACCCTCTTTTAGAACTAGTGTCGGCTCACTAAACCATAATTGTTTAATTTAAAACTGCTGATCAAAACTTAATAATGCATACTTGCTATAACTGTGTAACCGATAACGTACTTCCCATCAAATGAGCACATAAACCGCAAGTAATAGGTCGCAGGATCGATAAACGGTAGCAGATGGGCAACGGAAACTTCATATCCATCCGTGTAGTATTTCCCCTTCGGAAACGGACAGGTTCCCTGCGGAGGCAGGTTGAATTTCGCGAGCAGCGCATCCGAGAAAGGGTACTTCGTGTTGTAGAACTCGCAAAAGTCATTCCTCCATCGGACCATCGGGAAAAAATGTATGGATCGCGACAAAGTGTTTGTCGCTTACAAGTAGTGATGTCAATGAATCTGAATCTGATCGCTTCTATGATCTTGATCGCTAGAAGCGATTTTTTTCCATCCCTGACTATAGCATAAAAATGCATAATTTTTCAAAACTAGTGTCTTGGGAAAATTTTAATAATAAAATTTAGCGCATCATTTTACACTTCAGGGTGACCGGTTAAGGCGATACAAATTTTTATTTTTTTAAATGCGTTCAAAACAATATAGCGTCTTCAGTAAACTTGTTAAAATAGCAACTTTGCCGAATATAGTAACTATCTATATCTTATTGGTTGTGAATTTTAGTGGTAGTGGTTTGTTAGAAAAAGTAGAAACACAGGCAAACAGACGAGACACTCGCGATAATTCCATCGTCCAATCAAAAACCAGTCATTTTTCAAAAAAGCATGTTTCGCAACATGGCCACACCGCGGCGCGCAAGTGTTGCTTTGAGTTTTCAGTATAAAACCATTCATATGTACTAAACCCTACAGCATAAAACCCTGCAAATGCAAACTACTCCGCAACATGCATAACAGAGGGTGCTAGTGTGCAAGCAAAATGTGCAGGACGATAGTTTTTAAAGGATTTTCTTCTAAGTGTCATGTCAGTTCGTCAGTGGTAGAAAGCTCGGTATCTCAGGGTACAAACACAGGTTTGGTGTAGGACTACGAATGTATACACTTATAGGTATGGTCTCTCCTCTAAATGCTGATACCACGAACCTTTCTATTGATTTCGTATGAAGATTTCAAATTTGAACATTATTAGACCGAAGTATATGCTATGATTCGATATATCTACAACAATCGATGAATTCCACGCTTTAAATATATTAAATGATGGAACATAATTCGTCCTGCGTCAAATCTAGATTCGCTCAAGACCTAATTTCGATAGATTTAATGCAAGCTCTGATTTGATATACTGTCCGTCAAATTTTACATCAAGCTGTTGCCGTCACGCAGTTTCAGTGACTAGTTTTGAAATAACGGTATAGATTTGCAAAGATTCTGGAACTGTTAATAAACAACACAGATCTACATGTTAATTAGCCAACAACATACGGGCTACTTGTTGAAAAAGTTAACATAAAAAATGTACTCAACTGTATGTTGTGATCCTATGACCTAGAAGAAATTTGTGGGTATTCAGGGCACATAAACGAACTAATTTCTTCTTCTGCTTTTTAGCAAAGCAAAAAAAAGAGTAATTCTCGCTGAAACGGTGCCAATACTGGCACGAGGCCTTCGAATATTGAATCTTTTGCGCCTAATTGGTTAAAAATGGGTAAAAAATAAGAATCACGCTTTTAATACCTCGATATAGTGGACCCCTCGTTCGTCAAGGGCCCCAACAGTTTCAAAAAAAGTTGAATTTTGAGCAAACCTTGAGATCCATATCATGTGATATTTCATAAATTTGCCATGAAGCAACTAACAAATGACCTGGTTCTGTAAAGAAGAAAAACAGGGCTTTCAAATGGAGTAAAAAATTTTTGGCGACCATCTTCGATTTCCTCACTTTAGGGGTCCTTAAAGTGATCTTAAAAATGACCCACATCCCTAAGCTCAACATCACTTGTTTTATATTCAATCCTAAAACTTTGATCAAAATTTCAACCAAATCGGTCAACATTTGCAATTTTGAGACCATTTTTAAGAGTTGTAGAATTGGTTGCTTCCCATATATCACCCGCCTAATCTTCCAACTGAGCATCTTGTACACGATATAAGATTAGGCGGGTGATATATGAGAAGCAACAAATTCTACAACTCTTAAAAATGGTCTCAAATTTGCAAATGTTGACCGATTTGGCTGAAATTTTGACCAAAGTTTTAGGATTTTATATTCAATCCAAGTGATGTTGAGCTTAGGAATGTGGGTCATTTTTAAAGTCACTTTAAGGACCCCTAAAGTGAGAAAATTTTTAATTTTTTAGGTAAATTTCATATTTAATTGAAAAAATCTCATCTAACTTTTGTAGAACCATAGTGAATGTATATATATCCTGAAAGCTTTTTTTCTAAGTTTTCCAAAAATGTATAAAAAACTTAAAATTGCTTGGAAAATTATTGAGTTATTCATGAAAGTATGTGTACACCTAGCCAAAAAACGTTTTTTTGCAATAACTTGAAATTTTGGGGGTGCTAGGAAGATTTCAAATGTGTTTTTATGATGTACTAGGTGTGACTAACAACGTACAGAGAAGCATTTTTTCCGTGTAACACCGTGTAATTAAGGAATATATAAGAAATTTTCAGAGTGAAGCACGCTGCACTCAAAGGCTAACGACGGAATTCTTTACATTTTAGGTTGTGTTGCTGTCAAGTACAACAACAACTGAAAAGCAGAGTACTAAGAAAACCGCTGGAATGACCTTCTCTAATCTCTAAACATTTCTCATCTGAACCCCGGTGATATGAATGCGTTCACATTAAAAGTCATCAAGCGCCATACACAACGGATCATTTTAGGTAGCTTTTGCTCATGCTTGCCGCTAGATGGACAATGTTTTCGGCCGATTTTCGGAAATTTCATTGTTCGAACTTCCATTTCTGTTTCGTGCTAGAAGCGTTAACTCAACTTTTCAACTCGTAGACTCAGGCTGTAAAGCCCACAGCCAATAGATTTTATAAAAAATATTAACTCATATCCTGCAAATTATTTTTTTACCCCACAATTTTTAAAGCCAATTTCCAAGTGAGGGGTGACAAAAACTTTAAAAATATTTGCAATGGCCTAATATCTTTCCTCTTCCTCAGCAGCTTTGGCAATATAGCTCACATTCAACTTACCTCTTTCCAGCATCCAAGATAAACCATTTTAGAGGAAACTTTTAAGCCAATTTCCTTTTCTACAATCCGGACGCTCAGAATTCGCACATATTTGATATGGTTTTCAAACCATTTGTTTTCATTAAGTTAAAACAATAAATTCATAAAATGGGCGCTTTGCACGTATGTCAAAATGAATAGAATTACTCAATATTTAGATTAAAAATGAACTCGCCTAATCTGAACGAGGTGTTCTTCATATTAGTGAGGGTTCACGGTATGCGAAGGAAAATTCCGGTGAAATAGCATTCATATCATGTAGGTAGTTAACTCTTAGCAAAGCGACCCAAGTAACATTTTTGTTGTGTAATAGCTTATTAAACTATTGTACAGCTAATTCACGTGAAACAAGTGCTTTATAAGCTTTTGTACAACAAAAATGTTACTTGGGGATAGCATTTTATTCAAGCCACTAAACGAATCCAAAATGCATTCATCGGTGTAAAATAGAGATGGTCGGGTATGAAAATCTGAATACCCGAACCCGACCCGTACCCGATTAGGAAAAAATTGAAAACCCGTACCCGACCCGAACCCGCAAATTATTTTTTTTTCAATACCCGAACCCGGCGGGTACGGGTACGGGTGCGGGTTTCGGGCAAATTTTCCGCTACCCGACCAACTCTAGTGTAAAACCATTCATATATAGATCAAAAAATACAATAAAAGCAAGGAAACTCCATCGATTTCGGTTACTTTTCTTTTACGCGCTTCATGAGCACGTGTAGAACCTTACAAATTCACCTCTTTCGTTTTCATTCCGGAAAATGGATCGTCACCGATAGCCGCTCCCTTCTGCAGCAACATCAGCTGACTCAAGCGGGAGAGCAACGTGCAAAACGTGCTCTCCCTCTCGCATACAAACGCACAAATTTGACAGTTCTCTCTTGTTCTCGGTAACGTTCGCGGTGTTGTTTTGGTTTTGGTTAATCAATCGTCGCAGCTAATCGGTGTTTTTTTAAACGAATCTCCACATTTAAAGCAAGAAAATTACGCTCCAGTTAACCGGTAATCGTTATTTTCCGCGATAAGTGTTCCCGACTGTGTACGGATCTAAAGTGCAAGTGAAAATGGCATCCAGCTCGACCGACAGTTTCGGTTTCAATGGATTGAAAATCTTCGAAGTGGCTCGCGATTGTCTGCCCGACGAGCGCAAGAAGACGCAAAACCTGCTGGAAACCAAAGACGATATGCTGTTTGTGTGGAATTCGAAAAATTGCTCGGTGCTAACGCTGAACTGGCGTGCGGCCAACGCCAAACGGGACGAGCAGGCAAAGTATCAGGTTAGTGCTCTGCCCGAGTTGGGTTTGATTTTGCTGGTCGGCTCGCTGGAGGAACTGCCGGAACGGAACATCATGTACATAACCTAGCTGTTTTGGTTGGCTTCGGCTTCGTGTTGTTTCTTGTTTATTTTTGTTTCATGTTGCTTTACCTCTGCTGCGTCTGCGCGTAAAAAAGAGAGAAGTCGCGTGACGGTCTCTCACTGTTTCTTATACAGATACAGTAGAGGCTTCCTGAAATGGGGCACCAGCGTAGAAGTTCTTCAATTTGATGTTTTAAATATGTTTTGTTCGCTAAATTTAAAAAAAATCAACATAGATCAACTTTAAAAATTCAGGAAACAATTACGGTTTGTAACTGAAATTTATAATCAACTCATCAGAGTGTTCTCTTTGCAAATGAAAAACAATGATTTACGTTCTTCGTTTTATCAATACTACCTCACTGAACAACGTTGTCTGTTAAAAATTATTTGAAATTGCATTCGAAGTTTTTCTCAAAATTACAGCTTTCCAAAAAAAGCTATCAACATTTAACCATTTACCATTTAATTATGAAAAACTCAAATAATGGCTTCCCCTAACCTCGATTTTGTAAATCAATAAAAACTTCATAAAAAGTTGTTTTGTTCTATTTAAGATACATTCAAAAATCACTTATTTTAAAAAGTATGACTTTTTTTTATTTGTTCTGTAGGTTGGAATTATACTGATTCAAGAATAAGCAGAATTTACAAATTAAGGAAAAGGCCTGAAAGCCTCCATAAACTTGGTATTCAGCTTATCTTACTACAACTCCTTTTATTCAATACCTAAATTGTGCACCATTGTGAAATGTATACCTAGGTTCCAATAATGATACCTTTGTATAAAATAATGTATAGTCTGAAACAGATAAAAATTCTATTAAAACCTATCGTTAGTTCACTAGTACCATAGTAGAGCTCAGCTAGCTCCTCTGCCAAGGGCCGCCAAGGTGCAGAATTCTAACGTCAAACAGTATTTAGATCCGTTCGTTGTTAAAAGACGAATGACGAAAAAGGCTCCGCCACTCATCAGACCATCTGCCGGCGCGCAAGTGTCGCTCTAGAGACACATTTCTTAGCTTTTCTAGCGGAAGATTTTCACTCGCTGGTCTGTTTTTGTTTAGTCGCAGCGAACGAAAGCAGCTTGACGACTGTAGTTCCGAAAGTGCTTGTCGAACTCGTGTGTCGCTTCGTCTCCTATAATACTACCCACACCAACGTGTAGCTTAAGATGGAAGAGAAAAGAAAAGATGAAAGATTAATAAATATTAGGAGGAAAACTTCTGTCTAGTTTTTCACTTGTATGTTTTCACCGGTGGGTGGAGAAGGCCCATGGTTAGAGCATTGGGGTAGCATGTGTGCTCGCACGGGGCGGTGGGTGCTGCGGGAAAATCGCGTTTATTAATGGTATCTTTTCATCTGTGGTCTCTAAGCTACACAACCGAAGAAGGCCTTATATAGAATGCCGCCAGGATAATATTCGTCCATTCTTTTCGGAATGAATTACCAGCTTGAGTCACATACTTTATTGATCCACAGACAGAAAGTACCCTGCTGTGACTGTCTCTTCATTTTAGATGATGTATGGAAAATCTCTCCATGGAAAGAAAAAACCCGTAGAGAAAATTGAGCAACCGCCCGCCGCCTCAGTACTTCCATCGGGTACCGTACCGTCCGCTCGCCACTCACAAGTAGATCGTAAATTATTGACAAAATTTGCCCTCTTATCTTCATCCCGCTCGGTAAATTTGAATAATTTTGTTACGATCGTAAAATTATGAATGCAGGACAATTTTCCGGGGCGCGCTTGTTGCCGATGCAATGGTCGTCGGCCCATCGAAAGCGAGCAACGAAATGCGATAATGTCGATATAGATTGCCTCGGCTTGGTCGTGAAAAGAAAAAAAAAGTAGAACAACCAGGACAGGAGAGCGGCGAAAAAAACTTGGTCACCCCCTCGAGCAAATAAATGTTAATCATTACACTTGGCCCTGGAGACTGAATGTGTAAGTACATACCTTGCCGGGAGCGGGAGCAAGCGGCAAAAAAAGCACCGGAACAGAAAATGAAAAATCCATTATTTTTTTCCAGCCGCTCATCCCGAATGGTGCGGACTAAAAAGTAATAAAATTTCCTTTCTATAATTTAAATCGCCAATTTCGGCGACGAAGTAGAAGGACACGCGAACCCGTGTGCACCTTGGCGCGCGGGCACGTCGGGCATCGCCGCGAACTTGGAACTCAGCAGTCGGATCGGTAGGAGTTTGCGATTGCATATAATTTAAGATTATGGCCATAAAGGCTAATTATGGCGATAAATAACTCATTATTAGTTGATAAATTGCTGCCATCGGAAATTATGACTGGGAAGATACTTTGCTAAATTAGAATCTGAAGCAGTTCCCTGAGTAGAACTAATGGCTTGTAGCGATTTAAAAGTATTTGGTAGCGGCGCTGCCAGTAGACTTGAGGAAATGTTTTGAAGGTCTTTTCAAAGAGTGCTCAATTTAATACTCTATCAATTCATCATAGGCAAAAGCGCGATTACCTAAAATTAATCGATCAGTTCGCAGCATTTCATTATCAGTCCTAAGCAAATAGCAAGGAAGGGATGCCTGAAGTTTTTGGAGCGTCTTAGTAGAATACGCAAACCTAAAAATAAAAAAAAATAAAAAATAAGAAAACTTATCCAATTTAATTCTACTATGTATATTTTATTCTATGACAGATACGTATTTCGCCTACGACTTGCAGGCTTCCTCAGTGTCTGTTTTCGAACTAAATTAGCCAAAGCAATTTTACAGTTTTTATAGGAGCTTAAGGTTCTCAAGGTGAAGCTGGTATACAAAAGGCGATTTTTTTATTTTTTTTTTATTTTTAAGGAAGGGATGACTTTTTACTCGAAATGAAACGAATTTAGAAAGTTTTTAAACGCATTTTTCTATACGCGATAATTTGGACGTAAATTTTGGAGTTTACTCGTTTTTTCGCACATTTTGGGATTTACATTGGCTTTTCCTTCGCGGGTTTAATTTACGCAGATGGATGGATTCAGAGAATGTTAAGTTAAGACCCGCTAGAACAGATGACATACCCTTCTACATATATATAAAGAATAATGACACAAACGGAGTACTGGCGCAAAGCTACATAAATGTTCAGAAGAGAAAAGAAAAACTCAGAGAGGTTGTTGTGATGATTTTTGTATTTCGTAAAGGTGTTCTATCGTTGAACCCACAAAGTGAGTCCTTCGGTTGCTCATGAAGAGATTCGGGACATTTCAGATCGGATGAAAAAATCAACTGCAGGTCAGAATTTGCTGACCGGCGACATACCGGATGAACTATAGAGCCTCAAAGTTTATTGGTAACTTTTTATTTAGAATTAATGAAAACTGCATTCCTCCTCCTCTAATAGCGGGGGTGGCTCCCTCCTTGATACAACTTTGTCTCCGATCGAACATACTTGGTCCTAGGCTGGGGTCGTCAATTCATTTAGCGTCTCGCCACTCGCAAGTCGGTTTCAACCAGGTCGCGCTATCTAGTACGTTGGACTCCTCCGGGAGATTCAAATCTCCCGCTCTCGAGCTCATGCATTAAGAACTTACCGCGTTTTTCACTCCACCTGGGTATTTTAAATATTTTAAGATGCCATTCGGTTTATCGAACAGTAGTGCTGTGTTTCCACGGATGATAGACTCAGTTGTTGCGCCACTGCGGTCGTTGGGATTTGTTGCGTATTTAGACGATGTGACATTCGGTGGGCACGATATAGAAGACGTCATGAAGCGATAAGCTTGCAATATTCCTCGGCAAACTGTGCGAACCCGGCTTAGTGGCAAATTTGGAGTAGACGCATCTTCTCAAAATGTCGATCAACTTTTTGGGTCACGAGATAAGTGAAGGTGAAATACGACCGGGAATTAGGAAAGTCCTTACAATTCGGGAATTTCCAGTTCCGACAAACGTGGAAAATGTCAGAGAGTTTCTCGGTCTTGGTCTAAATAAATACTTCAGCCGGTTTGTGAAGGAGTTCAGTATTGCAGCGAATCCATTAACTAGACTGACCAAGAAGGAGGCTACTATTTTAGTCGCAAAACTTCTGAAACTGAGAATCGAAAATATAGTTACGAGCTTGAGGCTTTAGCGATTGTGGAATCAGTGGAAATGTATAGAAAATACTTGCTAGGAAGACACTTTCTAATCGTAATAGACTATGAAGCCGTTAAAAAGACTGGAGAAGAAGCAAATGTTACCAGTATGTAGTTGCAAGATGGTTATTGAGGCTACAGTAATATGACTAAGAGCCAGAAAGCGAAGAACCGGAACCAGTTGTTGCAGCGTATGGACGAAAAGCTTCTGGAGATTATGAAAATTTTGTCAGTACCACCAGTGGATAACAGGGGTAGGCAGCTTTTCGAAGAATACACACTGAAGGAGGAGAGCGTGATGCGTAGATGCAGTGACGGACTGAAGTGGGTGGTACCAAATCGTGCTCGTTGGCGATTGGCACCGTGTTACCGTGATGACCTTGGACATAAGGGGGTGGATAAAGTAATTGAAGCGGCGAAGAACAATTTCTAGTTTCGCCGGTTACGAAGCTACCTGCAACTTGTTCGTTCGTTCATCGCTTCAAAACGAATATCTTGTGTAAGTGGATGGTTTTACGAAGTATAGGCTATTGAAGGCAATCCCTAATACAATAACTGGTCCAGTGATGGTCCAGGGAAACCGAAACGCATCATCACAAATCGTGGTACTGCGTACACATCCAAGGAGTTCGAGGGTTTGTGTGAACAATTGGAAATTATACACGTGAAGGTGGCGGTTGGAACCTCGTGTGCAAACGGTCAGATAGAACGTGCCAATTGAAGTATTTTGGATACCGTAAGATGCATGGAGAAGGAGGATATCAAAAATTGGGACAAACATTTGCGAATGATTCAAGGGGGGTTGAACTCGATGATCAACAGCACAACCAAACTGTCACCAAATACAATTCTGTTCAACTGTAGCTGTATCATCGAGACCTTGTCGAAAACCAGCTAACGATGATGTTCACCAGTTTACTACCCTGAAGGTCGATCGGATGAACTGAAACAATTAGTGCAAACAAGAATCAAGGTGGAGCAGCAGAGACTAAAGAAATGCTTCGATGAGCGGAGAAAACCAGCCAGAAAATACTACGATCTCTCGGACTCGTTGAAAAAGATTTGCAGGCCTCCGGGCAGATTCGGAAATTGAAACCACGATACAAAGGACCGTACGTCGTTCAAAAAAATTGGATATTGGACTACCAATATAAGCGAGGACGGTAGCTTAACGCCAAAAGCCTTCGGGTACAAACCGAAAGATTGTGGGCTGAAATCCCACCTGTCATTGCAATCCCAATATATTTTTGGTAAATATATCTCAATTTTCAAGTTTACCCAATTTATCATTCTTCAATTCACAAAAAAACGTCGAAAAAACTCGTCATAACATCGTGTCAGGTATGAAAAATAGATTTAAAAATATACAGTAATAAATATTGTTTCAATAGATATAGATTGGACCATACCAGAAAATATCCTAGAACGGTGGCAAACATGAATTTGCTGCACCGCCTTTTCAAATCATCAGATCCCTTAATTAGTAGCATTAGCAAATCGCCTTACTACCAACGCACATCCTAGCGAACCCGTCCTCCGATAACATCATAACATCGCTATCTAGTGGACAGTACAGAAAAACCAAAGGTAGAGCGTGAGAACCCCACAGCAAACTGGTGTCAAATATGGTCAAACGTACTGCGGAACCAGCGGCTGTCGTCAGATCAAAAAACGGTGCTCTATCTGTTCGTGAATGGTAAAACAGAGCATCGCCGCTTAATGTACATCACTCAGCGTGTTGACAGTGAACAGTGCTTGTATTGTCACGCAGCAGTAGAAACGTTGGAGCATAAACTGGTCGAGTGCCCGCGAGCAGCCGATGCATGGAAACTGCTGCAGCAGATGATCGCAGCGTGCCTTCCCGGACTACGAAGAATGGAGTATGTAGATATTAAACAACCAGTACTCAATAGAATATCGAGAATAAGCAAAACCAAAATACTAAACCTAGTTTCAAATTACATATGTTTTCTTAATGACTGCAATAATGTAATAGACACCAACTCGCTAAAAGCTATTCTTGAATTGTAAATATTAATTTAAATAAACATGACAAAATAAAAAAAAAATTAGGGCGTCGCGAGACAAGTTGGCGAGTGAACTATGTGGCGATGCAAAATACATGCTCGATATTTAATTTTATATTTCTTACTTTGCTTTTCTTACTAGTGTCTTGCGATGCAAGTAGAGCAAAGCTTTGGGTATAACCGTCTTGAAGACATGACCCTTCTTCATCGGCAGGCTTCGCAGCCGGTTATTAGAGTACAGGACAATTACATGGATAGTGTAAGGATCCTATTAAACTCTTGCAGTACCACACAGCCGAGATTAGTGTGCAGCCTCTGCGTATGGGACTGCCGCGGATCCACCTGGAAGAGGGGAATCCGCGAACTTAAATCTAGAGAAATCAAACACGCACGATCTAGCTCTAGATAACGACTGATTTTATTGAAACTAAATTTACAAACAGGAAACTTAAGACCAGGTAATAAAACTGCTGTCGGTAGGCATCGTTGGAAATTCCATGGTTGTGAGCATCGGACCGCCTATTTTGATGCTTCGTCCAGACGGTGTGAAAACAGGCAAACGTCCTGCCTATGGAATGCTGATATGATGATGATGGACATTAGCGAGATGGGCGGCAAGTATTGGCAGACAATAACATATCCCTTTAGTTTATTTGGCGCATAGGTAGCAAGCGCCGTTAAACAAAACAAAACCAAATTAAACCTTATGTTGTGAATGGGGGTTTTCCCCGCCAGAAGGCCGATCCTTCAATCAGCTTCTTGTAATGCATCTGATAAATTCATATCACACCGCATATACTTTAAAATAGAGGTAGGCAAATTAAGGAAGAGTGGCGCTGCAAGTGCATACGTCGGCTGGCTTGTTAGATTAGCATCGTACCTTGCTGCTAACAGGGCGATTTTCGGAATTTACGCGGTTTTTTACGCGAATTTTGGAATTTACGCGGTTTTTTTACTCGATTTTCGGAATTTACGCGGTTTTTTACGCGAATTTCGGAATTTACGCGGATGTTCTCAAAACGTCTATTTTTTCGCGTAGTGTTGAAATCCACTAAGTTTTTTTTACGCAAAACTTTGTTTTTTTACGCGAATTTTGGAATTTACGCGGTTTTTACGCGAATTTACGCGGTTTTTTACGCGATTTTCGGAATTTACGCGATTTTCGGAATTCACGTGGTTTTTTTTACGCGGGACGTATTCTTCGCGTAAAAAGCGACTTGAGTGTATCTCGGTCGCCAGTTTTTCCAACTTTTTATTGCATAGCAGTACGAAATATGACTAATTTTTACCTAAATCGTTCATTAACTCGCTCTGTATAGAAGATACGTGTTCACTATCTTCTGCAAAAGTATGTGATTTTAATAGATGCAAATGTTTGCAGAACATTATTTTTCCCTAAATCACATAGTTTGGAAGCTACAGTAAAAATTCCAATTTTGGGGGTCCGTCATGAAAGACGCCTAATATCTCAAAGACTGTGATACTTAGAGGAATAATGTTTTCAGCAAAAAGCTTCATAATAAAATTATCTAAAACTTCCTAGAACGTACTATACCTCTATATCATCAAATTAAAAAGTTATATTTTGCAGCGCCACCTGTGTTTGAGTTCTGAACTAATACTAACCACCAGTTGTTGCGTCTATTGATAAACAAAAATTCTTCCGAAGACGCCATATTGAAAAAATACTATGAAAATTAAAAAAGTTCACGATTCCAGAGCAATCAAACCACTGTACACTGTAATCCGGAATATCTCCGTCAAAAGCGGTACCGAATTCCACTCATAAATTGTTTGATTGATTTTTGCCTCAATCTAATACGGTTCTTTTAAAACGAGTTGAATTAAAATGGAATGAAATTTAAAGCAAATACCGCCAAAAGTCTGATTGCAAGCACCCCGATTTTCGACTTGGGGAACTTAAAGGTTAAGCAAAACAGTCACCTGGGACTTGCAGTAGGAACCAGAAAGCTTAGTTGATGAAAGAAAGTTGATCAAGACTAACAGGATAATTTGTTGAACTTTGCACATATTGCATAATTTAGAGGTGTAAACTCGTTGAACTGTAAAAAATCTGCTTATGAGTCAAGAATGCAACATAATAATATAACACTTCTCGGGTAATTTTTCAAATAGACCTATGTGACAATGAGAGATTCTCTTCGCGGGTCCTCTCTTCCTCTTTTTACGATCAATGCGTCGAAAAGAAAATTTTCAAAACATTCAGCTTACTAGTGACTCCGACAACCGATTCATTCAAAGCTGATGTGTTAAAATGCATTAGTATCGCCGTAAATAGCGGAAGAGAGGAGACGCGCAGAGAATCTCTCATTGTCACATAGGTCTATTTGAAAAATTACCCGAGACTTTGGGCCCTATTCTCACAGTCACCTCACCTAAATTTTTAATCCGAGAAGGTCGATTCATGGCACTCGGACACTTGACGTGGAATGACCCTTGTACAATAATTTTCCACACGATGATATCTAAACCGGATTACCGCTGGTGAGGTCCAAGCTTAGATCGAAGAGGCGAGTTGATCTGAACAGCTCGGCACTCGAGCAGCGAATGAACGACGGTAATGGCTCAGCTTGTTTTTTTTATAGCATTCCAGTAGCCGTTACTAGTCAGGAAGCCGAGACTACGCAATTGTCGTAAGTTTCTTCTTCTTCTTCTTCTTCTTCTTCTTCTTCTTCTTCTTCTCTTCTTTTACTTCTTCATCCTCTTCTTCTTCTTCTTTTTCTTCTTCTTCTTCTTCTTCTTCTTCTTCTTCTTCTTCTTCTTCTTCTTCTTCTTCTTCTTGAAGCAACAGCAGCAGCCGCACGATTGGTGTATGTAATAATCGTCCGTGCCTGCGAAGCAAAAAATCTAGCCATTGGAAACAATATTTTCATGAAAACGCAATTGCTGCAATCTTTTGCGGTTCGAATGGTATGTGAACCAGCAAACTCCGTTCTGAATTGGAAGAGCTATTAACAGTCAAAATCTTTCATTCTTTCGTGACGTTGGCCTGAATCTACCCTGCAGTAAGACGTAATTCTACGCCAAAACAGTTCAAATTTCCGTAAAAAAGAAAAGGCCAGCAAAAGCATAGTAAAAAGTACGAATCTAACAGCTTAAAAATAATACTTCTAACGTAAGTTCAGGTAACTGATAGCGAATTATTGCATTCCCCAAAAAACTGAAAATCACGAAAAAGGACTCATTCCGGCAGCTAATTTCTGCGTCTGTGGGCCAAAACGCGAAGAGTAAAAATTTTTGACTTATTATCGAAGAAAAAAATTACTCTCCAGTCGCACTCGTAAACCAAAGGTCAAACAGACCGGGTGCGGAGGCGAAAAACATAAGGAGGGAGGATAAAATTGCAAAAGTTCCTCCGTTCAACTGCAGTGGGTTGGGTGGAGTAGGTATAGGGACTGCAGTTGGATGATCAAGAATTATACTGTTCTAGAGCGAGACATAGAGATAGAGACAGAGAGCGCCGCACACGAATGAGTGAAAACGAGTGAAATAGCCAGCGAATGAAACAAGTCGAGGAAAGATGCAGCGGACGACGGTCTTTTTACCAGCAGGAGCCCGTTGGAAAAATCGGAAGTACCATTTTTGCAACGCAAACCCGGAGACACGGTGACAATGAACGGCGCAGGCCGGGATTATTTTATTATTATGATGAGTGTGGGTACAATTTATACTTTCGAGATACTATTATTAGTGCAGTTGAAAATTTCTTAATACTTCCGTAATTAAGGATATCCCCTTTTGCCGGTGTCGTTGGTATACGGGTTCCGGAGTTGATTCTTGGTTTTCGGGCTGTTCCGGGTTTTTACAGCTTTCCTTTGCCGGAGCTGCCCGTGTAGTGGCTAATTTAGACCAGCACGGCCATAAATATGTCATCTTGTTATAGTGGTGTTTCCTTCGGCTCGTCTTGAGCTTCGGCCATCCCTTTCCCCAGCTGTGTTGGCCTTCTCAGGCACGGCGGTATTTAATGTCACATAAAGTGCCGGCGAGTGCAAGTGAACGATGAAATACGAAATCGTCGTCGCTCGTCAGAAAAATCCTACCCTGGGAAATCGCTGCAAAAATTTTACAACCACACTGCGATATAATCACATAACCGTGCCTTGAGGCATATTGAGTGGACAAAAAAACTTTTACAGTGTTTTGGAGACTTGCTATCCATCATCATTCATCCCGCTATGATTAGAACGAATCAAAACGGGACTTCTAGAGTAATTGCTCTGCTGTTACTTTTTACCTTTCTCCTCAATCAAGCTGATACGAAACATCGGATTAGAAATATCAATTCTACTATCGAACTTCGAAGCAGTTGCCTTTTTTTACAACAACCAAACAAACCCTCCGTTGCCATTTATCTCAGCATGATTTTCCCAGGAGACCTCCATCCACATTCGAACCCCACGTCCGGGAGCGACGAGAGTGTGCCTCATCAACCAACAGCGGAAATCAGAGAATCATAAAAACGAACCAAAGGGCCCCAAAATAAATTTCCACCGAGCCGAAATAACAGATGTTTGCCCATCATCGCTGACAAATGGCCTGGCGCTGCTAAATTGGTTAATAGATGATGGATGGAAGCCATCGCACCACCACCTTTTTAGTTCCCGCTTTCCGGGAATGCTCTCTTCCTCTCGCTGCCGCTGGTGAGGGCACGTAAACAAGCGGTCAGTCAGTCGGTTCGGCTTGGCGAAAGGGCGGAGGCTGATTTGATGATCGACGAGATAAAAGCTTTTTCGCCGCACTTTGGTCTGACACCTCTCATCAGTTCGCTGTCAGCCGAATCAAACGAAGGAACCGGGGAAGAAGTGCGTCCTTTTTCTGGCTGGTAGCGAGGCG
Source organism: Sabethes cyaneus (assembly GCF_943734655.1). Lineage (NCBI taxonomy): Eukaryota > Metazoa > Arthropoda > Insecta > Diptera > Culicidae > Sabethes > Sabethes cyaneus. The sequence goes on along the minus strand of NC_071355.1, from coordinate 12,811,142 downwards.
ATGGCCATAATCATAATAATAGATCATTATATCGTTAGGGCGACGAATCACTTCCCGATGCGTGACGAAATGGATGATGGTGCCAAAAGGCCATTTTTACGACCTGGTCCAAATTGGATCAACGGAAACAGGCGCGTTTGATACGGTGCATAAACGATCCATCACACCACTTCGGTTCGTTTGGTTTGCTAAAGTTTATTAGGGATTGATGGAGTCGGCCGGGAATTTTCAGCGGTATAAAAGGCAACACTGGGACTGAGAGAGAGGAGAATCAAATCTGAAACAAAGATGCTATTTACGATTATTGTCGCTGCTTCTTCCGGGGCGATGATGCGAATAACACAAGGAACTTAATGCTGAAAATTCAATTTCCGGTATGTTGCACATTGCCGTGCACCGACGGCGCCATAAAGCGATATTATGATCAGTTTTATGCAAATCGTTGCTTACGAGCGACAGTCAGCAGCGAAAGCAAAGAAAGGCTTTCCGCCGTTGTTACTTCAGCAGTACAAAATAGTCACAAATGTGCAAACTATCAACTGCATGGCGGCTCCTGCAGCAGCAGCAGCAGCAGACGGTGTGTATTGTGTGATTTTCACTGCTTGGCGAGCTAATAAAATCGTCCTATTTGTTTTTATTTTAATACAGCCGTTATGGTGATCAGCTTTCATTTTTGCCAGCCAGCCAACAGCGGTTAATAAGAATTGAATATTTTGTTGCCACGAAATACGGTGGCAGTGTCGTAGAAAGTTCACTAATAGAAATTATGCGATGGATAAGTGAAAATTTGTAGCACATTGCGACTCTATTTTTATTTAAAGAAATAAACCTGTGAAATAACTCACCGCAAGGTTGTCTTCTGGAATATACAGTCAACTTTCATTAATTATACTAAGCTTATAACCGAGTTGGGCTGACCTATCAAAACTAAGACAAAGGAGTACATGAAAATTTAATACAATCCAATTATTAACGAAAGTTTTCATCAAAATCGTCTACCAGTTTAGAACAATTAATGTATCAGAAATCAGAAATCGGGTAACCTACCCTGGTGTAAACTAAGATCGGTTGTTGACAGTGAAGGGTCTTACAAGCCTTTCGTAAAAAATACCAAGGATAGGACGGCATCGACCAAGACAATGAACAAGGACTAACGATTGTAAGTTTTAAACATGAAAGTGCAAGTGTCCTAATTTTCTGAAAAGTACCCGCATTCATTTCCACTTATTCGAGGATTCTATTCGACTTATTCAGGGTTCGACAGGAGGTAAGCGCGTAATTATGCGGTGCCAATCGACAGCCGTATGTGCATGAGGTGTGAATGAGGATTAGAAGTCGTTTCTTCAACACTAGCATTATCAACGTGCATAGTCCACACTTAGGAACTAACCAGGACGATAAGGACGCTTTTCACGTGCAGCTTCAGCGTGAACGCAACAATCACCCCAGACATGACGTCAAAATCGTCATCGGAGACCTCAACGCTCAGGTTGGCCAGGAGGAGGAATTCGGACCAGTTATTGGGAACGTTCAGCACACACCCGCATACGAACAAAAACGACCATCGAATCATTAACTTCGTCGGCTCCAAAAATATGACCATGCGAAGTACCTATTTCCGACATAGCCTCTCATGTCGGTGCACCTGGACCTGGATCTAGCATTGGGCGATACTGTATCTGTATCGAAAAAATCGATACTTTTGAGCCGATACATCGATATTTTGGATCGATACTGAGCGTCCCGATACCGGCCAGTATCGATGCTAAAACGACGATATTTGTAGCGATACCTTTATAGTAAATGCTAGAGAAACTAAAATACTTTACTTATCCTAATGCGATGTCCATTGAGCTTGCTGGTGTTTATCGTACGCACACATCGACGCGCGATTTGTTGTGGTAACAACAGCCATTGATTTACAGCCAACAGCCAACAGATTTTACATTGATTTTACACGTTTGTTTTTGTTTTCCCCCAGTTATACCCCGGTAAAAAAACGAGGATCGCAGTAAGCAACGCGTGTGGTCGGCAGCAAATATTTTTGCTGTCAATTTTTCTTGTGAATTGTGAAAATTATTCAATTATTCAATTAATCAGGTTTTGGACCTTTAAAGATCAATTAGAACTATATATGTATTCCTGATATGTATTATACTAGTTACCAGTACCATTAGCGGATGTCGATAGCCTTAAAGCTAGCGATTCAGTCGTTCACACGGAAGCTGCTCTTGCAGACTAGGCGTCCTGCCATGAAACACCTGAAACCCAGCTTTCGGAGGAGTCTTCAATGTGTCACTGTCAAATTCAATCGGAAGAGTTATTCAGTGGTGGAGCCTGATTATCCTCCTTAGGTTAACAAAGTTGTCCCCAGTTCAAGGATATGGAAATCTACATACACACAGGTCCAGTCGATACACCAACAGATTACAGCGGGGTAACTGTTGGATGCGCTAGTGGCGGTGATAACCAGAAAAATCCGTTCAGCTCCTTAATTTGTGTGAGGAAAATGTTCACTGCTTTTGAGAACACCGGATTTGTGAATCTGCACACTAATGGAACGAACGATGGAACAAAGAGGAAATACCGGTGAGATCGTTTTGGTTTTTCTGTTTGTCATGAAGTTCCACGAAAACAATAACTTAATATTAAGCAATTTTGCTTTCTACAAAAACATTCTGTTATCTATCTGCTTTTACGTCAGTCAGTAATTGAACCGTTTGATCGAGAAACCCCACAAGCGCCATTTGACATGAGCCAATTTTCATGAGTTTTTGAAAGTTTTGAATCCTCGGGGATTCATACACCTTCTTTCAAATCCCGGGAAAAGGTTGCTTCCACAAACCCCTTTTTGTTGGGGTTGAAAATATTTCGAGAAAATCAGTTTTTCATTGTTTTCCTACAATTGTGTCAAAAGCACATTTGGGGTTTCTCAAACAAATGATTCAATTTCATTATACAGTAATTTTTGTTATTTTATTAAGTAACTCATGTCATACGAATAATCTATACTATTTACTACATCTTTGGTAGTTGGGATTTTTCATCTATTTGCAGAGAGCGAAATAAGGCGCTATAACCTTTGCCTATTGCAGCCGGACTTTTGGCCTAAATGCCATAAGTTCATCCTCGAGGGTCCGAAGTATTATATAATCTTTACTAGCTAAATACTCCCAACGAAACAAAGCTTAATAATTTATCAGAAACGGTTGGTACGAGACGTCCCCGTTTCTTCTTTCCCTGCTGATTCAGTAATATATGTATGTATGAATAACGTATTCACACAAGATACATTTCACAGAATCGTCTTTACGGTAATACTTCACAGTTGGCCTGGCCGATTTAACATTTGAGATGTATCTCGGATGTTTTCCAAATGTTAATACAGACAAGAAAATAATTTGAAATATTTCTATCATTAGAAATAATTAAAATTATTTCCAGGAATCCTTTATTGTGGCTGTGATGGTATTAATAAGAATAAGAAATAAGAATAAGAATAAGTTATACCCCGGTAAAAAAACATACGTTTGAGTGATAAACGATAAGTTTTTGTAGCCTTTTGCACTGGGCTTAGCAAGCTCTATTAGGATTTCACCTGCATAACAATGTTCCGCCAACAAACTCGATCCATGGCTGTCCGCCTCCAATTTCTCGAATGTCCCACACTTTCCAGGACTTGCTCCATATGGTCTAACCGTCAAGCACGCTGCGTACCTCTGCGCCTGGTACCAACCGAATTCGAGGCAAACATCATTTTTACGGGATTGTTTTCTGGCATTCTCACAACATGTCCCGGCCATTGTACTCTTCCAGCCTCAGCAACTTTCTGAATGCTGGGTTGGCCGAAAAGCTGCGCCAGCTTGTGGCTCATGTTTTTCCTCCATAGACCGTACTCACATACACCACCAAAGATGATCCTAAGCACACGACGTCCAAAAGTGATCAGTCTCCGTCGAGCATTGTCCACGTTTCGTGCCCGTAGACTATCGGTCTTATTTGCGCTTTGTACATGGTACATTTGGTACAGGGATGAAGCTTGCCAGATTTTAGGGTCTTGTAGAATCCGTAGTAAGCACGACTTCCGGCAAGAATACCTCTGCGTATTTCTCTGCTGCAGATGTTATCCGACCACCTCGAACTCGTAGAAATTAAAATAAGAGGTGTACCTAATTAATGCGGCAGCTAATTTTTTTTTCGATAAATAAACTCTGTAAAAATAGATGCATTCCCAGTTCCAGTCTTAAATCAAATTTTAAGTAAAACTTCAATTTCAATTTGAAATCTAATTTAAAGTCGGATTTCTTGGGTGATGTAAAAAAATCAAATTCAATTTCAAATCCTATTTCAAGTTCAAGTAGAAGTCCGATTTAACTCCAATTTCTGGCAAAGTTGTAAGTATAATTTCTAGTCAAATTTTACATCCAATTCACTATTAGTTACTAGTAAAATTTTAAGTTCTTTATTATGTCCTATTTCAAGTTCAATTTCATGCCTCATTATAAGTCCTATTTCATGTGTAATTTCAAGTCCAATTTATATATTCTAGTCTGAATTGGTCCAAACTTGAGTTTAACTTCGCGTCTAATTTTAAGTGTGATTTGAAGTCCAAATTCAAGTTCCACTTCAAGTTTAATTTTAAGTTAAATTTAAAGTCTTACTTCCAGCTCAATTTAAAGTAAAGATTCAAGTTGAAATTGATTCAAACTGAAGTCCAATATCATTTGATCATCAATATCAATTTGAAGTTCAATTTTAAGCATAATGCCATGCTCAATTCTAAGTTAAATTTCAGTTCCCATTTCAAGTTCAATATCAAGTTTAATTTTAGGTTCAATTTTAAGTAAAATTTCAAGTGCAATTCCAGCTCCGATTTTAAAATTAATTTCAAATGCAATTAGACAACTCACAAGTTGCTGAGTGAAGCTCTGCTTTCCTCAATGGAGGTAGCTGTCTTGGCACTCGAAGATGGATGTGGTTGGATACGCTAGACCGTCAATGAAGCCGCAACTGCGTTGTTAAGTGAAGAAACCCTGAGTGCATGAAATAACTTTTGACGGAGATGAACTGGAAGGGGTTGATGAATTCATAAATTAGGGATCTTTGACAACCGCCGTCAATCATACGAGTAAGCAGATTCAACGACGCATTCTAGCTAAGTCAGGTCTACTTTTCCCTTCGTAAGTCATTTCGATCAAGGAGCATAAACCGTATGCAAAATATAAAAGCATTTGCTAGCGCTTGGCTGAGTGGTCGATTTCTGGTCGGCCCGGCCGGTTTTTCACTTGCAAAGCCGGTGACCGATCAATCTGGCAAAAAGTCGGTTTACCAACTTAAAAAAACGGATTTGTACTTTTTGTCCGATTTTTAAAATTTATTTTTCATTTCCATCATTCCACTAGATTTTCTAATAAATTTTGTAGCAATCCTGAGCAATTCGTTGCAGTTTCCGGTCAAAAGAGTTTAAAACCGCAGGCCTGACCAGTCCGACTCAGCTATTATTTCGTTCCTAACGAGATTTCGTATGAGAACGAAAGAGAATCAACAGTAGTAAAAGCACACGCATATAATTTTCTAAAAAATTAAGCTTAATAATAAACAAAAGTGTGGTTTTCGTTGCACCCTGTCAGTGTATCGATACCGATATCGATACCACTGGTATCGATACTTGCCGCCCGATATTTCAACGGGATCGATACCTTTACAAAAATTGTATCGATATTCGAATATCGATGCTTTTCGTAGTATCGCCCAATGCTACGCTGGATCACCACAACAGACCAAACGCGCAAATCAACCACGCTTGATACTTGATGGAAGACATTTCTCGACGTTTTTTTTTGTATGCCAAAAGGGCACTGAGTTCAAAAATGCCACTGCAACAGACACGAAGATTGTCTTTTGTAGCTGGCCCCGATTGCTGTACACAGTTTACGGATTGCTCATACCAATTGATGGAGTTGAGTTGGGTTGTATGACTGGGCCCCAATTAGGTATTACATGGTTAATAAAACCAACTACCTTCTTGGAATGAAGTTTCTATACTGCGTATGGAGTTAATAGGTAGCTTCCGAAGAAGCTGAACCTGGAAGACGCAAGAGCTCCACACCAGCAGAGCAAGTGCGCTGAACTTTCTAGTTCCAAATTGCATAAGCGGCAAATGTCGGTTAAGACCTTGCCAATTCTCCTTAAATAGTACAGAGTGGGACAATGTCCGGTGAGGAGTCCCGTGATTGTGCGCTGTTTCCTACGCGTTAAGGTAAGTAGTTTGTTAACTACTGCAAGGTCTGGGTAGATAAACTGTTTAGCTTGTCTACAGTCCTGCGCTTTATACCAACTGGATGCTATTTCTAGCTTTTCCCAGGTTAGTAATTCGCTTTTGACACCGGATATGGAGGTGCCCAGAAACGGTTCGGGGCCAATGAACTGATGAGCAGATCCTTGTCTCGCTAGGCTGTCGGCAAGCTCATTGCCCACGATTCCGCAGTGTCCAGGCACCCAGAATAATAAAACTTTGTTCTGGCGGTAGAGCTCCCTCAAGGTTGTGCTGCACTCCAAAACTAATTTGGATGCACATTTGGTGGGCTTGAGAGCCAGTAGTGCAGCCTGGCTGTCCGTGAAGATTCCGATTTTAGCATACCTATACTTTCGTTTTAGACATATCTTGGCGCAGATGTATATTGCATATGCTTCCGCTTGGAACACGGTGGGCCATTTGCCCAGTGGAAGAGCTTCCTTTATTCCAGGTCTTTCTCGACGTTAGAACCTATCATAGCGTAAACATCGATTCTGATTACTACCTTTTGATGGTTAAAATGCGCCTGGAACGACTCGAGTTACCGAGTTACTCGGTACTGAGTACGTGCCAAGCCTTGAGGCAGCGCTACCGAGCGCAGGAGACCCAGCTAACATTTTTATTTGTATAAAAAGGCTAAAAATCAGCTTTACGTACATATATACATGCTAATAAATCGTATTTGGTGCGCAAAATTGGCATATACGTACTATTTTGTCGGCGGTTTATTGTTTATTGTTTATTGTTTATTTTCTATGGAGTAGGGAAAAGCCCTCGGGAGTGATACTCTATGTCGTTGTATCTTCTCCCGTGGGCACAAAACCTCTCATCTTTTAACTGTACAACAGATAACATGTCATCCTACAGTACAACATTGCTTATATACTATCCTATGCGCTAATTCACAAATAATACACCTAATTTATACACGCTGAATAAATACTTATGAGGCAGATATAACAAGACAAAAATTCTTCTTTAACGTAGCACGAGAAACATTGAAATCGAATTCTTCATTACAAACGTTAAACACGCGACATACACTTACTAACGGTTCATTGTGGCCGTAGTTTGTGCGAGAGCCAGGGATGAACAGGAGATTATTACGACGTAAATTTCGAGGCCTCACATTGAAATTGAGACGGTTAAGCAAATCGGGGCAGTCAATATCCGAGCGAATTAGATCGGCAACAAAGGTAGCCTTAGCAACATCGCGACGAACGCTTAGCAGGTCAAGTCCAGCTAGCTGACATCTACTTTCATAAGAAGGTAAGTTGTTAGGATCATTCCATGGAAGGAAGCGAAGGGCAAACCGCAAGAATTTGTGTTGAATTGCTTCAATTTTCTGAATGCCATTTTGGTAATATGGTGCCCAGATAATAGATCCATATTCCAAAACTGAGCGGACCAAAGAACAGTAGACTGATTTAAGACAATGGACGTTTTTGAATAATTTAGTTGCACGAAACATAAAACCTAGAGCGCGCCCAGCCTTTGCAGAAATGTAAGCGATGTGTTCTTTGAAGGTAAGCTTAGTATCCAATAAGATGCCTAAATCTTTGACTACAGTTACTCTATTCAATATTTGACCAGACACTATTTTGGAGGCGATATACGTGATTAGGTATAATAATACGAATTTCATCTATATACGGGTCATTCCATGCCAAGTGACCGAGAACAAGTTCAAACGTGTAATCAACCTTCACGGACCAACCACGAACCAAATTTTGCCAGACTGTTCGTTTTCGATCAGAAAGTAAAAATCTAAAATTTGCTACGGATCGAACATTTTCTCGATTAAGGGGGCATAGTACTTTTTACACCATATTTTTAGCCTTATTTCAAATATTTTTGTCTCGATAACGCGAAAAGCGAATCGATTCGAGTTTTTTGCATTCTAAACATTGTACTTTATACTAGTATTTACAATTTTGTTTGCATATGTGAACCTCTTCTCCTCTCCCCTACGGCTCCTTGAACATGTTCATTCGAAAAAAACATGATTTGCGGTACCATGGATTGGCGCTGGGGGGCTTATCCGAATTGAAAAATTCCAAAACGACATGAAAGTATATTAAATTATCTCGTGTTTGACCCATCCTTTTTTAAAAATTCGAACGCATAACAAAATGGCGGAGATTCAAACATAAAAGTAAGGTTTTTAGTCGAAAAAATTGACTTCAAACATTCATAAAAAATACAAAAATTGTAATATCGAACAAAGGATGGGTCAAACACTAGATAATTTTGTTGGCTTTGAAACAAAAAAAGAATCATGAGAATTGCTTGAGCCGTTCTTGAGATATTTATGGTACCGATTTTCAAAACCTGGTTTCGAGAAAAACGACGTTGAAGTTTTTATTCGCTGTGTAATCGCTCCAGACATGCGAGATACAAATAGCTGTAACTTTGTCAATTTTTGGAATTCATCGATATGACTTGAAACACATATGGTCAAAATGTTAATCTTTCGAAACAATCAATAAAAAAAATTTCGATTTTTTTAAATTGAAAAAGTACTATGCCCCGTTAATGGAAGCGCCTCCATTTTTAAGGAAAATACCCGATTTTGTCTAAACCTCTTTTTTTCTTTTGCTTATATCTCTGGAAATATTGTTTGAAAAGACACTATTTTCACATTTTCAAAGGAAATCATCCAAGGAATTCGAAAAAGATATTATTTTTGAGCACCAGTGCTGCCAAACATTTTTAAACTCAATTTGAAAAGTAAATTTACATTTTTCTCTCAATGGATGATTTCCTTTGAAAATATGAAAATAGTGTCTTTCTAAACTTATTATTGCCGGAGATATAAGCAAAAGAAAACAAATTTTACATAAAAATGAAGTATCGCTTGCCTTAAAACGGGATTGACAAAGAATACCTCAGGGCGATAGGTGATTCTTGTGTAAAAAAAATCTGCAAAACACGATGAAGTTGGAATTTTTGAGATCAAATTGTCTTCATTGAGAGAAAAATGAAAACTTAATTTTCAAATTGAATTTTAAAGTATTTGGCAGCACTGGTACTTAAAAATAATATATTTTTTCGAATTCCTTGGGTAATTTCTAAACCTAATCCTTCCGGAGATATAAGCAACAGAAAATAAGAGGTTTTGACAAAAAAGGGTTTCCTTAAACATTAAGGTGCTCCCATTAATCGAGGGAATGTCCGATCGGCACCAAATTTTCGATTTTTGCTTTCTGACCGAAAACGAACAATCTGGCGAAATTTGGTTAAAATTCGTGAAGGGCGATTACACGGGGCTCGGACACTTCGCGTGGAATGACCCATACGTAGTTTAGTTTTATGTACGATAATATCCAATTAAGCCCGACTCCCTCCGTACCGCTATACAATTGTGTGCTGAAAATGGTATGTGTGTCAGTTATTATCATGATATACGATTGAAAATCAACTTGGGCGGACTTTATTAAGCTTTAAGTTACGATTCCGAATTTGTTAAGAGATATTTACGATGATTCTCGTTCATTGATGAACGACTTAGTGCTAGCTGAAGAGCTAAACGAAGCCCGTCTTGCACTAAAAGCACAGTGGGTGACGTAACGTCGGTAATCCGGTTGCGAAAGGCCTAGGGTGAAATGCAGACGGCGACAGCAGCGCCCAGGCTACTAAAAAAGGGCAACAATAAAATCGGGTGGTCAGTGTGTGTGTTAAAAGCTATCCTTCGATCGTGTCGGAAATGCGGCGAGAACGGCCATTTTGCAAGCGAACCACACGATGGGAGGCTTCCAATGCCCAGCGTATAAAAAGGCAAAGGCGGGTAAGCAGTGATGGAGGCAACAAAGATAAATCTCAATGGAAGTGGAAAACGACGGATATCGACCAGCATTTCTTTGTCCAGGCACTCTGAGTGGATAGTGGAATCCCGATCCTGACTGAAGACGAGTTGATGGATATCTTGGCGAGGGCATGCGAGGGCTACTATGCCAAGAAAACTGGAACCGAGAAACCACCGCACCGGTGCCTAGCTTACTAGTGGATGGAAACAATTAGCAACCTTCCCGCTAGTTGTTTCAGAGCCAGAAAACACGTCCAGAGAGATTAGCCAGGGCTACATTGATACGGGAGATAGAGCTGAGCAAAAGCAGCTGTTACAAGGAGCTGTGCCAAAAATCTGATGGAAACTCGTAGGGTAAACCGTACAGTAACGTGATAGCGAAGGTCAAAAGTCTTGTGACCACTAGGGACCTGTGCTCGGATAAGCTGAAGGCGATCATAGAGGCACGACCCTACGACATGGTCAATAACGCCGTACGGTTTAGAAGAGGTGAAAAATGCCGACTGAAGCTCAAGAAGGCGTCTTGTTCAGATGGAATCCCTAATGTAACCCTGAAGTCAGCGATACCAGCGTACCCAAATATGTTCCAGACAGAGCTGCAGAAATGTCTGGAGGATGGTTGTTTTGCAGACAGCTTTAAGATCCTGAAGTTAGAGCTGTTGCCAAAGCCAGGAAAGCCTGCGGGAGATTCAACATCGTATAAGCCGATATGTTTCATGGAGAGGATTATCCTAAACAAGCTGACGTCGTGCACGGAGGGTGAACACGATCTTAAAATCGGATACCGGAAAACGAAATCCACTGTAGATGTATTCGAATAGTAGACGAGTGAACCGATAAATCGTCTAAACAAAAGTGTTGTAACGATCGACCTAAACAGCGTAACAGTGCCAGCTGGGATGCCATCGCCGGATCGCCGGAAGGTCCCTAATATCTGAGCAGAATTCTGAAGAGTTACTTCCAAAATAGGTTGTTTTTTTTTGAATCCGCCGAGTGCCGGAAGATCATGGCGGGAGTTCCGCAAGGCTGCATCCTCGGCCCAACGCTTTGGAATGGGATGTTCAACGGCGTACTGACTCTGAAACTGCCCAGAGGTCTGCGAATGACATCTCGACAGGGCTGTCCTGCACTTAGTGCACCGGATTAGCTTATTTAACTGTAACACCTCAGCGAAGCAAAATTTGAAAATGCTGTGTATGCCCCATGGTCACTACAAAACGGAGGTCCTGCTGGTCAGTAATTGTAAAGTCGTACAGCGGGCAGAAATCATTGTCGGAGAGCACGGAATTGCCTCAACGCGTATGCTTAGGCATCTTGGAGTAATGATTGATGACAGGCTTAACACGTGAAGTGGAGTGGAAGGGCAAACTCGACACAGCAGTTCTGAGCTCGATAAGAAACCCTATGAGGATGGCCGTGAGGAGATGGAATTCATGACGGTCGCCATCCTTGGTTCGATCATGTGACGATGTGTCATGAGGTCAGGCACTTGTGAGGTTTTTAGTGGGTTAGGATCTCACACTGCGCCACGTGATGTAAACATAGATCATTAGTGTGCCTGGCATTGAGGGTTTCCTCACGAAAATAAATACGTTTAAGTTGTAAAGCTTGGGTAAAGAGGAACGGTACACAACTTCTTAAGCGTTGCTTCAATGACCCTTTCTGACATAATTTTTGGCCTTCACGCCTTGTCCCGTTCTGTTTGGATACTATCAACACCTTTGTTATATTACTTTCTTCTACCGTGCCCTCCGTCGATTGTAAAAAACTACCGTTGATGCTTTTGGGCTTCTCAAGAGGGTAGCTGCGCGAAGTACACGGTGGCTTGTAGAGAGCATGGGGGAAGTAGCTGAATTCATTTTCCTGGGTACGTGAATGACACAGACAAAAATTTTAATTTTTAGATAGCTTACAAATGCTGCTGTAGAATTTATAAACCTTATATGAGACCAACTTGCAATGAAACTCTCCTTTCTCACAAAACCCTTCAACCTACACTCGTGATTCTCGAAAAACTGGTTTATGAATAACTCAGCTTTTTTCCTGAATTGTGTTGTAGGTACCGGTGGCAAGTGCAGCCAATTGTGACTACACCAGGCAAAAAGTAAGAAAGCAAAAAACTGCCAGACACCTTTAGACGTCGAAAGGCCAAATCAAACAGCACCCAACAGAACCACTTGAGCTGCGATTCAGCCCTTTTTCTTATCAAACACTGGTGAATTGTTCTCCACGAGCATCCTGTAATTTTTCTTTTGACATGTGTGCTTTTCCTCACTTCAGAGGAAAGAATTGGTGCGGTTCTCGTAATATTTCCACGTTCACACACACACAACCATTACATATTCGCGTTCGCATTCGCATCCGCAACCAGATGTAAACCCAGAGGTTGCCCTCGAGTGTTTCCCAACGAGGTGAGCTTCAGCGATTTACGATTATAATTATTGCCGGTCACCCCGTGGTTTGCCTTTCACACCCTTCCCGCCCGGCCGATCCATCCATCACAAGGCGAAAACTGTTGTTCCGTATGGTTCAACATTCCTATTTCCAGCGGCCGAGAGGCCTCACCGCAATACAAGAGCTCACTCCACGAGTTCGGATTTGTGTATGTTTTTTACCGGTGGTTTCCTGATTTTTCAAACACCACCCGAATCCTCGAACGAACGGTGAAAGGAGCTAGGAAAAGCAAGGGATTTCCACGTTTGTGGAAGGAAAAACACAAATTTCACCATTTGATGTTTCACAAGTATGTATTTCGCTTCGCCACTTAAAAGTGCAGTCAGAACAGGTATAATTTATTTCAATTTTTCGCTCTCTCACTCTTGTCCGGGTACACCTACAGGTTGGGTTCGCGCCGTTCGCGTATCCTTTGAGCGGATTGGTACGGCAGCCACGGAAGGGGTGTGTGCTAGTGTGTGAAAAAAATAGGAAACAGCAAAAGAGCAAAATTGCCGCCTGAATGAGCACGTTCGTCTTTGATTTTCCCGACCTCAAGTGGTCTGCAGTCGGGTCTTTTGAACGGAAATCTTTGATTTTGTGCACCGTCGAACGAGCAACCTGCCAGAACTGCCGTGAATGAAGATTCCGTAACTCCGCCGTCGTGCTGGAGTAGGTATAATATTGCGAATGATGAATGAAGGCGTGAGCAAGTCATATTAAATTTGCGGACCATCATTACAGTGTGAGATGTAAAAAAACTAGCTTTCGAAACATTATTTAGTTAACCTTTGATTATCAGGAGACGTAAGTTGCGACATTTTCTCCACCCATCGGTAAACCATTCAGTTTACCATTATTTCCCATTAAACCCTTTCTTTTCCCACGCTTGTCTCCCGAGTTCCCATTGAAGGCGGAGGCTAAATTTTCCGTTCGGTGCTCACAGCGCAAGTGCTTATCATCGATAAGGACCCGTATAGTAGAGTGTCGTTTTTTCAGCCGTTCGCTTCCGACTGGTACCAATGCGTTAGAGCAAAATGAGCAGACGCAAGCCTCGGAAGAGCGGATCCCCAGCTTCTCTCTGGGGGAAAGTATGGAAAACCGATTGAAACACACTCCAGCAACCGGCAGGGCCACCAATCAATTATCGATTGGCTCTCAATTTTTCCAGCTATTGATTCACAGTAATAGTATACTCTCATCGTCGGAGAGAATCCGGATGTTGCTGCTCGGGGGGAGGAGACTTCCCGCGTCTGTGGAATTCGGATTTTACGACTAACGACGTAAAAAAACCAGTTCAGCACGCAAAGACTTAAACGCCTGAATGGGTTCCGATTCCGGTACGAGTGGGAAATTGTTCTAACTTGAGTTTTGTGAAGAGGTTGTTGGTAGATTGGAAAGGCCTTTTCCGGATCGAATTATTTCGTTCTAAGAGCTCACGTTAGCAATGGAACAGCAGAAGCAAAACCGCTACTAAATTCGGCATAGATTTCCTTTTTTTTGCAGCGCTTTCGTTAAAAACTTTGCCACTGTATAACAGTACTGAAACAAATGTAGCACTCATAGGCTTTAATGTGTTATAACTATTTTCATAAAAATGTAAGTAATTTGCTTATTTTTATTCAATAAACATCAAAACCTGAAATTAAATAAAAAGAAAACTATTTCAATTAAATTCTACTATCTATAAACCACTGTTTTTCCACTAATTAGGCCGAAAAAATAGAAGCAATCGCTTACGCGTATCCGCTCTTGATGATGGTTTGGAAACACACAATTATATCACGTTTACTTATTTTAGAAATTGAACAACTGTGAATACTAGAGATGCCAATACCGGGGGGTATTTTGAAAACCGGGTTTTCGGTATTGATAAATGCAATACCGGTAAAACCGGTAAAAGTTAATACTTAAAAACAGCATTTACAAATTATATGATTTGAAGAAAATATCTCTATAATCAATGGTACTCAATTTCTTTTGACATAACTAATTGATTAGTTCATAAAAAAATAATATTTAAGAACGCGAAGAGAATTTATTGTGTTATCTTAAATTTTAAAGAAAAAACTGCCGGAGATAATTCGGTGTCCACAGAAAAAGGAAGTGTGATTTCCCAGCGGTAGATTTGATATGTGGCGTAGGAAAACCCTTATTCAAGAACTTTCAATAAAAGGCTTTGATACTGACTCTTATGATAAATTAATACTGAAAGTCCAGTCACCGCTTAAGTAAAGCGTATGCTTGTTTCTAAGATCGGACAGAGACGTTCGAAGCGATGATTAGAGCCTGTATAATTGGCTTAGCCCTGCCAACAGGCTATTCTGACTAAGCAAATTTTTATTCCAGTTCGTACTAGCAACCGAACAAATTCTTCTTCCGTGATGTGTTCTGACATTTCTCCAGAGTAATCCGTTAATTTTCACTGAAGATTTTCTGAACAGCTTCACTGTATATCGCACATTTCTTGTATTGCGCAATATTCTTAATCAATTGGCGCATTCAAGCATGAAATCGGACCTACTTTGCCCTTCGCAAAACGCTACGATCAAGAAGCATACGCCGCCGTTCTAAGCTGAAAATGTACAAAACCCTTATTTAACCCGTAGTTCTTTACGGAGTTGAAGCTGTGATGTCGCTCACAGTGGAAATATGCTCCCTTGTCGTGTTTAACCAGAAGATGCTGCGGATGATATTTAGCGGAGTACAAACTGAAAGCGAAGAGTGGCGGAAAAGATTTATGAATCCCGAGCTGCATACACTTCTTGGAGAGATTGCTATCGTAAGCTGGCTAAAGTTAATAGGAAACGGTGGGTCGGACATATCGTAAAGGTGCCGAATGACAGTGCGACAAAAGCGGTTCTCAACAAACCCTCCGGCACCCGGTGGGATCGACGTGCAAGATGGCTCCACCAGATCAAAAGCGACTTGTGACTTCTTAGACGTCTGGGATATTGGCGACGAGTGGCCCATGGAGTGGACCAAATTGAATGGAGACGATTGCTTAAAAAGCGCAAGGCACTCCGGCTCTATGCTGATGCTGATAGCGGTGGGGTATTTTGGAGCTTTCCCTTTGGAAGAATTACATAATTGAGTTAGTATTTGTAGAACCTTCCATCATGAAATTTAGTTCGCCCTATAATTTAAAAGTTTTACCAGCGATTCAAGTTTCTTGAGTTATTATTTGATCATACAAAAAATACCGAAAATACCGGTTATCGATCGTGGAAAAACCGGTAATTCGGTATTGGATAATAGCCCGGTAATACCGGTTTCGGTAAAACCGGTAAAGCATCCCTAATAAGCATAGGTTGATAAACTGGAAAATTTCGATATAGGCCATAAATATATTGGGTTGTGCAATGGCAGGTGGGGCTTGCACCCACGCTCTTTCGGTTGGTACCTGAATGTTTTACGGATACCAACCGAAAGAACGTGGGTGTGTGCTTTACCTGCCATTGCACAACCCAATGTATTTATGGTCTATATCGAAATTTTCCAAATTATCCAATTAATCATTCTTCGCATCAAACACTTCCGCCCTTTTCACAAAAGAGTTTACGTCAGGACAGCGTATAGTCATATACAAGTAAATAAAAAAGATATTTTGGGTAGTCGTTAGTTTGCAGTTGTTTGGTCGTTTCCTCGAGAACTAATGCGAATTAATCCTACTGGACGATTTTTATTGGTACAGAAGCTTGCGGAGCCTCCAATTCGTTCTCGCATGCAGCTTCTTTACTTACTTATTTTACTTTATTGGCGA
The DNA here is from genome assembly GCF_943734655.1 of Sabethes cyaneus. Classification (NCBI taxonomy): domain Eukaryota; kingdom Metazoa; phylum Arthropoda; class Insecta; order Diptera; family Culicidae; genus Sabethes; species Sabethes cyaneus. The sequence continues at coordinate 12,794,846 of NC_071355.1, read as the reverse complement.
CGGTCCGTCATGTACTACCTTCACTATATCAGCATATTAGTATACTTGATACATCGTGTGATTCATTGATCGCAGAATTTTATGCTTAAAAACACCAAACACTCGTCGGCCAGCTTCTTTTAGCGTACTTGATTAATGTCCGTACGAGGTACGGGTAACCGGGAGGATTAGTGTTCTATAAAGCACCAGTTTTGTACGAATTTACAAACTACGGGACTTCAGCTAACTACACAATCCGCAGAAAGTACGATTCGCGGCAGCAATTCGTCGTTTTACTTTGCGTCTTATATCGTTGTCATAAGTCATGAGCATACCAAGGTATATGAATTCCCCAACTACTTCATATCGCTCCCCATCCAGCTCTACCTCAACCGCAACACCGTTTGGACTCCCACGTTCCCTGCCAACAACTATGTACTTCGTTTAGCGGCGTTAATGGTGAGTTTCAATCTTGCTGCTACCTGTTTAAAAGGCCTCTTCCACTGCTCTACGGTTGATTCCAATGACATCGACGTCATCCGCAAAACCAAGAAGTATGTGAGACTTCCATGTTTGCTCTTCGTATTGCTCCTTCCGAGGCAATGTTGAATAGCAGGTTAAAGCAGGGCCTTGCTTCAGTCCAATCAACGTCGCGAAAGCGGCAGACGTCTCACCCGCTATTCTGGCGCATGATTTTGATCCAGCCAGCGTCGCATGAGTCAGCGTAATAAGTTTCGTAGAAAAACTATATTCTAGCAGATGACTGCCGCAGCTCATTTCTTTTGACTGAATCATACGCCGCCTTAAAGTCTACAACGGCCAAATGGAATTAAATAAAAAACCCATATAGCCCTAGCTTTGCTGGCGGCCGGCCAAATGGAATTAAAGTCTACAAAGTTTTGCTGAGTCTACAAGTTACTTTCTTGATCTATTCCATCCGTCGATTATAATTAAACTTTGTTTTAGCGTCTATATTTTATTAACGTGCTAAAACCGAGTTCACTCAAATACTAATTCCACTTGGTGAAAAACTTATGAAATTTTTTCCACCGCTTAAAAGATCTTGGTCTACGTATCAACTTTACTGAAAACAGTAATTTTCTTTGTTGGAAAGCCGAGATATGCCGAGATAAAGTTAACGGTTCACAGACATTGTACAAAATACAACAGCGCGAGTAACGGAGTGTTAATTTTCGCCCCCGTATCCGAATGCCCGTACTTTGGGGCTGGTACCGAATGGCCGAAACACAAATGGCCGAATCACGAATGGCCGAACTCCAACAACAGTCACAGAAGGCCGAATCACGAATGACCGAATCACGAATGGCCGACTCACGAAAGACCGAATCTTGAATGGCCGAATCACGCAAGGTCGAATTTTCCCGGAATGCTCAAATCAACATTCTTATTGCTCATGTTGTGAGACCTTACACATTTTGAATAAAAATTTTCATCTATTTCTCTCCACGAATTTGAAAAATCCCCTTTCCCCTCTATTGCCTTTTGTTCCACTCGCAGCTCTGTGATGATCCGCGTCATTGATAGGTGAAGGAGAAAAGCTTTTCGTAAAATTCTGTACCTTAGTTTCAGAAAATCTTTGTTCCCCTAAGCGCGAATTATTTACGTTTATTATAGGGCCTATTAATTATGATCGTGCCATCGTGTTGGCAGCCCCCCGCAGAACTATTTAGGTGCACTACTATTTAGGTGCATGCATATTCCCAGGTTTACTGACTAGTAGGGATTGTCCCTTAGTTAAGTCCGAACGAGCGGCAGCGAGTAAGGACAGCATATACCCAACATTTGTGCAGGACGAAGGTCGTGATTATTTTCGGCCGAATATGACGTTCAGTCATTCGTGTTTCAGCCTATTGTGATTTGGCCATTCGTGATTCGGCCATTTATGATTCGGCCGTTCGTGATTCGGCCATCAGATATATTATGCCATTTGTTATTTCGGTCATTCGTGATTCGGCCATTCGTAGGTAATCTGTACTTTGGCCTTAACCCCACCCAGGAAATGTTGCACAACCTCGTTACATTACTTGTCTAATCTCCCTTCAGCGCGGCCCTTGCGTAATAACATGAAACCAAATTCTACCAGGAGATCGTAGGACAGTTGTGAGACTTCAGAAGAGGAAGGTGTCGCTTTTGGAGACACTCTGTCAAATACACCGGTCCTTTCATGGCATCTGTGGTCACGAAAGTACTCCGTTGTCTACATGAACAAATTGCTTGCCAAATCAATAATTTCTTGGCAAAGTTCGACTTCTTCTGTTTTCGGAGGTTCTCTGGAACATCAAACTTACCCTTTGCAGTGAAATACTGGTTCCCCGAAATCTGGTTGGAGTCCGCTTTCGCGTAGGTGTCATCGTCCACAACGCAGCAATGAGGTTTCGTCAGCTTTTAATCGTATTTGATTGGTCTTCTGCACGAAACGTTTGCTCAGTTTCAGTTGTTTTTGCGGAGATAACAGAGGAGTTTGGTTTCCCGTCGAACGCCCCAACTACGCGGGTGTGTTCCTTAACAGTGTACGGACGCCTTTTTTCTCCACATCTTGACTCACGATCGATAGTCAGATATTCTTCGAATCGTTTTATGACACGAGAAACCGTAGATTTCGGGAATATCCATTTTTTACGTACGTTTGACGTACGTGTGCGTTGGCTGTTCTTTCATATCTTTGCGCATCTGATAAAAAGGCACACACACAGTATAAACAATGCACTTTGTGCTTTCTCCATGCAAAGTTTCAATTAATTTTAACCAACGGTTCAAAAGATAGAGCAATTTAAGGGTGTTGAAATTTTGTTGTGGACGCCCTCTAGAACTGACAAAGATAAAAAAAATAGAACATTATTTTACTGTGACTAATTTTGATCATTATTAATCGTAATTTAGCTTGCGTGATTTGGCATGGTACGCCGTCTTGTTGCAACCATAAACTTACAGCTTCTCTACATTAGGCGCATTCGTTTATAGACAAAATGATCGGTATTCATGGCCCTGTAGCGGTCAGTATTAATTATTACGTTTTGACCGGCATCATTTTTGAAGAAAAACGTACCAATGATTCCACCGGCCCATAAAGCACAGCAAAGATTACTTTAACCAAATATTCAGTCTTTAGTCTGGTTTAAAAACGTTCTTGAACATAATCTAATCAATTACCCAGCAATTACGGCAGCCAGTTGTAAAATAGTTGTGAAATACGATGATTTCAAGTAGGATATTAGGACAATATTAATCACCTATTAAATCGCAATAATAGTTTTTTTTTCCATGTTGGGTATTTTTATCACTGCGACCATTTGTTTGATCTATTGTGATATATTCCCTGTTTTATTATAGCTATGTTGTCAAGATGACGCACCACTAGCAGAAGTGATTGTCATTGTTTGACTAATAGCATTTGTCCAGCCCGGTGATGCACTTCGGATGAAGTGCACTACTGCGCTGGGAGTTGTTCTCCAAATATCAGAGGGTTCTAACAGCCCTCTTTCGAAGAACCTTAATCTTTTATTGAGAATTGCCGGACATCGGCAATAATAGTTACAGATCATATTCTGGGAAAACTTAAAATTTCTTTTTAAGGTGTCATCATCCTCTACTGAAAAGTAGAGCGTCAATTTGTTCCGAGCGTATTAACTGAATTTCACAACAACAGAACTTTTGCCGAAACAATCTAGCTGTAGAACTCCTTTCACCATACAGCTTCTACTCCAGCCACTGTCAAACTAACTCGTCCCACCGAGGGACTACCTGGGACTTACTGACTGTTCCCAATTATTTTCGTTACAATTTCACGAAGCACTTGAACTGGGCCCCGCAGGGGAATCGTCCCGAATCGCTCGCCATCGAAGTTTGTGAATTGAAAAATTAAAATCCGTTTCATTATAAATCATGTTAGCTGTATGGAGGGAAGCAAGTAGATACGGTAGATTTTTTTCGTTTCGTGTCCCACCCGTGGGATCTGACCGTCCACTAGCACCGTTATCGCACGCGGCGTGAAAGGCGGGCCGAAAAAGGACGACGAAAAGTTTGTCCGCGGAATCGAGGCTCATTAATTTTGCAATTGTGTATGGAGAACGAGCCTGAATCGTCGATCAGATCGGGCACCAACGACGACAACGACAACGACGACGACTGGTACGGGGTGGTTATTTTTCCAGGTGGAAATTAATATCGGTTCTCGGCGCTCGGGGTAGAAGGGCAACTCGGCCAAGGTAATGGCGCATAAGGCAGCGAAATTGAAATTGGTACTTAATTTTGATGGCATCATCAAATTTAACGGTTTCCATTTGCCCCGGGAACACAGATTGACTAATGTATCTGCATTATTTATGCGGGATATTTTTTGCCGTTTCTAATCACGAAGTGCTCGCGAGAACGATTTCACTCCCGAGGCAGGATTTAAAATCAATTTTTTTCTTCTCTTTGTTGGCTACAAGCTCGGGGCGGTGTACCACGAGGTACACCTTCGAAGGGGATGGAAAAAGTAATTTCTTCCAAATGATGAATTTGTTTCTTCAGCCTGGATATTTTTTTTAGATTGATTGCAAGACAATGGAGTTGTTCGTTTAGAAAATATTGTCTCTATTAAAAAGTTTTCAAATTGCGTACAATCCATCAAAGGTTTACCTTTCTAGTACATTGTCGTTGTCACATTGTATTTACCCATCTTAGGGTTACTAAATAAATGTTCGCTCTGCAGTGAGTGACAAACTTCCATAAGATTCGGCAAAATAAAGTTTGGAACACAAAAGCGAGCAGATTATGATGCCGTTTATTTTCGACTTCATGTTTCCCATACGTTCACAACATTCTCGGTAATTATTTGTTCAGAGCTGTCGGCGAAAAAATCATGTAAACCTCCCCAATCTCCAGAACGGAATATGCAACGCGACCGAAAAAAAAATCTCAACAGCAGTGGCGGCAGCCAGGTTGATTTTAACATTTCTCCATTAAGATTGTTTCACCTATCAGATCTCTGTCAAAAACGAACGAACAGCAGCTCCGGGGGTTGAACCGAAGAAGCTGAAAAAAATAACATGCGGGAACGAATCGCTGCTCCGCTCTCTAATAAGCTCCTTTTGCAGGCAAGACCGAAGTCAAAGTGTATGTTTTGTTATCATTACAAAATCGCACAACATGAAATGGAAGAAAAATTATCTCCTCTTGTTCAATTTTCCACCCGAACACACACACACATTCACCCATTCTCCGTCCCCGCGGATTGGCCCCGCTGTTTGATGCTGATGATGATACCGTCTGCCTGCCGTCGTGGAATACGTGCGGTATTAACCTGAAATTAAAAGTCTGCTCTTTCCCAGTTGCCTTAAGGAGAAGACATACATTTTTTATAATTTATCCCGATGGAAAATAAACCGCCCGGTGAAAACTCGGTAGATACTCTCGGTGCAAGCCGGTTCGGAGTGAAAAGTTCATACTTTTTTCTCATTGTAGATCGCAATGATGCGGGCGGACTTTTGCAGTGATAGCAATATTCTTTGGTTCGTAAATGTTTGGTGTGTCGTTGTAGTACATAGATGACTCTATGGCCGGTTTGAATGCTTCTTCAAAAAGTAAAGTTATTTTACGCTAAATGAAGTGACGATTGTCAGAAATACATTCTATAACAGTTTACAGAGAATTTGATGATCTACTAAAAGCTAACCGTGATTCACCGGTATCTTTTGGAAATATAATAATCATCGATTATTGATGGTTCCATATTGTGCTCAGGAAGAAATCGAATGAAGAACGCTATTATTTCGTAAGTGTACACTATTGAAAACCAAAAATAATTAAGCATTGCACAACTAGAAATCCTCACATTCTGATTGGTTAGAAAAGGCAAAAAGGTTTTTGCACAAAAGTGACAGAAACTCCCCGTCTCAACAGGTCGAAGGTTCTTTACGACGTTCAAAAGTAGTTAGTTATTCAGCCGAGAGCCGGGGTGGCTCTTGCCGTATCAAGAATTTCTCTCCATTGTACTCGGTCTTGGACTACTCGTCGCCAACTCGTTGCGCGTATCGACACACGCAAGTCGGCTTCAATCTGGTCCAGCCATCGTGCACGTCGAGCCCCTCTATTCCTGGTGCCGGTGGTGTTCTTGAAGAGAACAGATTTCATTACACAGTCGTCCGGCATCCTTGCGACGTGGCCGGCCCACCGTAGTCTCCCACCTTTCGCCAGGTGTACGATGGGAATCTCTCCAAGCAGTGCCTGTAGCTCGTGATTCATACGTCTCCGCCACTCTCCGCTTTCCGTTTGCACTCCGCCAAAAATATTCCGCAACACTTTTCGTTCAAAAACGTGCACGTATGTCTTCCGTAAGCAAAGTTACTGTTTCAAGTCCGTAGAGGACTATCGGTCTTATTAGCGTTTTGTATGTCGTCAGCTTTGTGCGACGGCGTATGCTCCTGGATCGAAGCGTCTTGTGGAGGGAAAAGTAGACTCGATTTCCAGCTTGAATGCGGTGTTGGATCTCCTTACTCGTATGCCTTAGTCCACGCCGAATATTCCGAGAAGATATTTCTTGACTCTTGTTGTTAGTTTTTTGGGTTTAGATAGGTAGCCGTACTAGGGCTTATTCTACCGAGTCTCGGGATGGGGCTACCATCTTTCAGTGTTGAGACAACACTGTGCCTCCTCTCCTGTTAGTATACGACCTTAGTTTCCACCGGGGTTGGTTACCCAATCTTCGCTAAGGTTGCTCGTATTCCGGCTGGTACCTTGTGGAGGAAGGGTAGAGGTAGGAGTTGCAAGATAAGAAGCTAGGCACCATAATGGGGTCTGTTTTACGCATTATCCAACTATTTACCAACCACGACGTTCAAAAACCTATACCAATTTGACATCTGTGCTTGGGAAGTACGCCAATATGTAAAACCACTCCTTTTCTTTAACCAATGTTATGGTCTGGTTATGGTGCATGGATACATGCTACTATTGCTACAAAGAAGCTTACGTAGTAGAGATGGGCGTACGCTCACGAGACGTTCAAATGTACCGGTTCACAAGAAAGAGCGTTCAAGCGAACGGCTCTTGAAAAAGGGATTACCTACGAATTGCCGAAACAAATGGCTGAATCCCGAATGGCCGAAACACAAATGGCCGAAATAACAAATGGCATAATATATCCAATGGCTGAATCCAAAATGGCCGAATCATGAATGGCCGAAACACAAAAGGCTGAAACACGAATGGCCGAACGTCATATTCGGCCGAAAATAATCACGGCCTTCAGCCTGCACAAATGTTGGATATATGCTGTCCTTACTCGCTGCCGCTCGTTTGGACTTAATTAAAGGATAATCCCTACTAGTCAGTAAACCTAGGAAAATGCGTGTCCCTAAATAGTAGTGGCCGGCGCTTCCGACGGCGGGTCACCGGAGCACACCCGCGGCCTGCGGCCGTCTCGCCCTGAATCATCTAGGAAACATTCGCTACTGACACGATCAATAAGTCTAGCACCATATAATAAACGTAAATCATTTGCTCTTAGGGGAAGAAACAACTAACAATCAACTATATTCTATATCTACCAAAATAAAACAGAGTGTGTCTTGTTTTTCTGAAACTGGGTGTGTGTGGAACGCTTTTGATTGAGCCAACATTTCTCGGAGATGGCTGGACCGATTTTAATTATCCTAGTGTCAAATGAAAGGTCTGGGTGTCCCATTGTTCGCTATATGATTTCATACTGATCGGACTTTTAGTTCAAATGTTATGTATAAAAATACGAAAAATATGGAACTTCATTATCTCATAGTTCCCTTAACCGATTTGAACAAAATTGATTGCATATAAAGGGGAGTCTTTCAAAACCTTAACTTCAAGATTTCATGACGAATGGGCTTGTGGATTGAAAGTTACATAAAGAAAAGTGGAAAAAAATGTATTTAAAACTGCTTTTTGTTGCATACAAGCATTAATTCAATAGGAATCATCCTACAATTTATTATCATTTAAAAGTTACTGTTGAGATCTATAAAACGAAACCGAGTTTCTGAAAATCGGACGATTGATTCAAAAGTTATTCAAACTTTATTAAGTGTTACCGTATATTAAACCGTTAAAATGTATAAAATCGAAATAAATTAATCAAGGGTCGATTGTATTCAATGTATGTGTTATGCATGTGTATGTATGCGTGTATGTGTGTATGTATGTATGTGCGATTTGCAGTTTTAAGCCAAGTGTCCACTATAGAGTTATTTTGGTAGAGTAAAAAGCGTAGAGCGTAGAGACTCTACCAGCTGTGTGTACACTATAAGGCATCTCTACCACTTTACCGCTCTACCTAGAGAAGCCGTAGAGAAATTTTACGTAGAGCTCTACTACGCACTCTACGGCGTGTGTCCACTGGGGAAACTGTAGAGCGTAGAGCTCAACCAAACACTATGTCAACACAGCGTTTGGTAGAGCTCTACGCTCTATCTAACCTGCTAGATAGAGCTGTAGAGAACAATTTCGCTTTTGAAACGATTTCGCAACATGACGCCATATTTTTCTGATGCAACTGCTGCGAACAAATTGTGTACCTACGCATATACAGGAAAGTGTACGTAAGATAAATGTCAGAAATGAATGAAATGAATGTGCTATCACAGGCCAAATGGAAATTCAGGTGAATATTTTATTTTTAAATGAAATTATATGAGGTAGCATTTTATTATCCAGGTAATTCAAGTAATTTGGCATTATGATAGGTCATCTTTTGGTAATAATGATCGCAAAACATGACGGGACGTCATGCTTTCGTAGCATGGGCTCTATTCTCAGTCACCTGCTTACTGGTCGACTGCTGGACTGCTCGATTGCTCAACTGGTCGACTAGGCTGCTCGGCTGGATTGGTCGACTAGACTGCTCGATTTGATTGCTCGACAAGACTGCTCAACTGAACTGTTCTGGACTGTTGAATTCGACTGCTCGACTGGATTGCTCGCCTGAACTGGCGATTGAACTGCTTGACTGGACTGTCCAATAATACTGCTCGATTTAACTTCTCAACTAGGCTACTCGATTAAACTTCTCGACAGGACTGCTCGAATCAACTGCTCGATGTTCGACTTAACTGCACGACTGGACAGATTGATTCAACTGCTGGACTGAACTGGTCGATTAAACTGCTTGGTTGGACTGTTCGGTTCGACTGCTCGATTGAACAGCTTGATTCAACTGCTCGATTCAACTACTCGACTGGACTACTCGACTCAACTGCTCTACTGGACTACTCGACTCAACTGTTCGACTAAACCTCGATTCAACTGCTCGATTCTACTATTCGAATCGGCTACTCGACCCGACTGCTCAATTAAAATGCTCGACTAGACTACTTGATTTAACTGCTCGACCGGACTACTTGATTGAACAGCTTGATTCAACTGGTCGACTCGACTGCGCGGCTCATTTGCCCAACTCATTTGCTTGACTCGACTGCTTGATTCGACTGCTGGACTCGCCTGCTCGACTGGATTGCTCAACGCGATATCAAATCGGCACATTTGAAACAGAAAATCTCGGTACCAGCTTTTTAAAAAGGCTTAACTGCAAAATGTAAACAAACCGAGCGAGGGTTCTTTCCGCTTTGCTAGTCCAGCAGAAAATAACTCTTACTCGGTTTGTTTACATTTTGTAGTTGGGCCGGTTGGGTAGTCGCGCTAAAAACCCGCGTAAAATAGACTTCAGTGTATCACGGTGTTTGTAAAAATGAGAACCACCCTACAAGGCATAACAAAACTAATGGAAAACGAATTTAAAATAAATTAGTTAATTATTAAAAATTAGTTTTACAATTATTGCAAAAATTAGAACCACCCCAATCAATTACATCAAAAGAAAAGCCTTTCTGAATGAAAAATTTCTTTTCCGGATACTGAAAGGCCGTTTTCTTCTTATTTCATAGAAGAATATAATTTTCAATAAAGCATTGCACGCAGATGTCAGTGCGTTTTTTTCGTCCCAGGTTTGACAGTGTTGTGGAGTTTATTTTGATTACTTATTCGCAAGACCCAGAAGCAAGAAACTGCAAAAATAACAAAAATATATGTTGTGCAGAACTGATATCATTTTTCTGCTTCGGAAAAGTCGGGCATTTCCGGTTTCCGCAAACAAGTGGTACGAATTACAAGTAATAAACCCACTAGCAATAAAATTAGGTTACAAAGGGAATCAAAACAAAACACACAAAAACGTCAAACCAGAGTTGAGGTTAAGCACCGTGCAAAGGTTTATTAAATTTCCATTTCTATGAAAAATAAAAAAAATTTTGACATTCATCTTATATACACACTTCATATACGCGTATATGCATGCGCGATTTGTTTGCGTCGGTTGCATCAGCAAAATATGGCGTCATATTGCGAAATAGTTTCAAAAAGGAAATCGTTCTCTACCGAGTTCTCAACAGCTCTATCTAGTAGGTTAGATAAAGCGTAGAGTATATGTAGAGCTCTACCAAATACAAAACGAACGTGTATACACTTTAGAGTTTTTTACAGTAGAGAACTCTCCCATAGAGTTGCTGTAGAGCTCTACCAGTGAGCTCTACAGGGTGTATACACTACTCTACCTAACTCTACGTGAGATTTTTCTCTAGCTCTACCTGAAAAACTCTATAGTGGACACTTGGCTTTAGAATTTGCATAGAAATACAAGAAGAGTGAGAAACATTTTAATTGTCATTTTCTTTACTTGCTGTTACTCGCAATCGGACGAGCAAAACAAAAAGCGAAGAAAAATATTTGATTTTATCATACAGGTATAGTGGTGTATAGGCTGATGAGTTGATTTTCCCAAATAAATTTATACCAATTTCAAACAAATTTTGCGCATCAATAGATGCTTTTCCAATCAATAGATGATAGAGCTTAGAAATTCTATATGAATAAGAAGAAGAAAGGTTACTAATAATTCTGTATGATTTACGAATACGAATAAATATGGGTCCACTCATACCAGCAAAAATAACAAAATTATATTGATCATATTTCCCATCCTCAAGCATGTTTATGCCACCGCTTTTGTTTATTTGATCTCATCGTTTCCTATAACATTTAACGTATAAACGATACGATCAAGCTAATGACTATTTTTTTATTAAAGTTTATTCAAAAGAAGCTCAAGTTTTGATTTTCACGCAAAAATAATTAACTGAAAGAGCGCCAACTAAGAAAAAATCCAATTTCTCTTTTTCGTTTTTCATATCTAATGCTCTACCCAGTTATTTTTTCAAATTCAGTTATTATCTTTTTTGGATAAGGATTTTGAAAAATAAGGAACGGATATTTAAAAATATAGTCAAGTTAATTATAGATGTTTCTGAGAAATTAAAAAATAATTATTGCGGCAGTAGAAAGGCTAGGTCACACCGCTAGGTGGATTAATTCGGATTTTTTTGAATAGTTATGTAGGCATTCCGGGAAAATTCGGCCTTTCATGATTCGGCCATTCGTGATTCGCCTTTAGTGATTCGGCTTTTCGTGATTCGGCCTTCTGTGATAGAATTCGGCCGTTTGGATTTCGGGCATTCGTGATTCGGCCATTTGTGTTTCGGCTATTTGTGTTTCGGCCATTTGTGTTTCGGCCATTCGGTACCAGCCCTGAAAAAAAACCACGGTGCTTCGAACGCACCCGAAGGTGACAAGAAGTTTGAATCGTGGAACGTGATCTATACCGAACTGTCAACTTTGCGAACACACCGTACAAACGATCCGTGAATCATGAGCCGCTGATTTGAATCGGTTCGCAGCCGAAAACGAACGGTTCAGAGCCGCTCACACGAGTGAACCGTTTTGCCCATCACTGACGTAGTTTTGCGTCACCTATGCGGTCGTGTCTTGTATACAACCCCTCTGGTTTTTTTAAAGAGTCATTTAGTTCTCGCCGCCGGTAGTGCCGGATTTACCGGGAATCACAATAACCGCTAAGCTTCTAAACACGCTTTCAGCTACTCGAGTATTAACTTGTGGTACTAACTTGTGGCAACGATTCCTCGAAATTATTGCTTTCGGTGATTACCAGCCACGATGAAAACTAAATCTCCCATCTGTCCCATCTGTGAAAACTAAATCCCATTTACTTCTGATTTTTGATCCATTTTTATCTCCTATTCAGGGTAGGTAAATATTTTTCGACTCAACATGTCCACATTTGGGTAGCCTGCAGACCGTTTGTAAGCGTCCAGCCAAGTATCTGCATAGCAAACAGAAACGCCCACCGTCATGTCCACATCCTTTACAGTACCACACAAGACATGATTAGGTGTAATCACCTCCTTTTCTGGTGAATCCTGTAGGAGATATACCGACAGACGCGAATTACCCAAGTAACAGTGAAGGTTTTAGTTCAGTCTTGTGATCGTTTTCCTGATCGAAATTGAATACCATTATAAGAGTGTAATAAAACTCAAAATGTTACTTGGGTTAATTATATCCTTTGCCTCGGATAGCGACGTGAGAAAAATTTCATCCGTCAGCCTTCGACCGTCTTCTAACGCCTGTTACAAAATGACAAAATGACAAATGCCTTCAGCGTCCAGCATTAGACATATTTTATTTGTATGGCTGGACCTTTCGATTGACACCGGAGTTCCTTGCGATTCCTGGTTCAGGTCTGTTTGCAGGGTACTCACCTCTATAAATTAGCAATCATGCTGATGATGCCTTCATAAAATAGCTAACTCATAAATAGCAACTCATCCTTTCGCGCCGCAGCGACCTTTCTCGCTGGATTGATTTGGGCGCTGGATTGATTTAAGTATTTTATATTATTTTGGGGATGATTTGGGCTTAGATTTAAGTGACTGAAGTTTTTGGAACGTCTTAGTAGAATACGAAACCTAAAAATAAAAAATAAGAAAACTTATCCAATTTAATTCTACTATGTGTATTTTATTCAATGACAGATACGTATTTCGCCTACGACTTGCAGGCTTCCTCAGTGTCTGTTTTCGAACTAAAAAAATAGTTATAGTTTTTAGTTTTTAGTTCGAAAACAGACACTGAGGAAGCCTGCAAGTCGTAGGCGAAATAAGTATCTGTCATTGAATAAAATACACATAGTAGAATTAAATTGGATAAGTTTTCTTATTTTTTATTTTTAGGCTTAGATTTAAGCATTTTATATTATTTTGGGGATGAACTACACTACTATTGGCTGACTAACTGCTTTTCAAGCTGCTCAAAAAGATGAAACATTGTTAGTAAATCCGAACATCTTCTATTGGAAAGTGTAAGTGTTGGGTCCATTGTTTTGAATTTTTGTGATAATCCCCGGTTTTATCTTACGCATAAAGCTTGCTTACCATAACTTGATAGGATAGCAACTACAGTGAGACAGGTGTAAATCGGGGATAACTTGGTTTATAAAACTAATTAACCCTGATCGGTGATGCATCCCTGGTCTTCGTAGATTCTGAAGTCTGCGTCTTTTAGCGCTCCACAATTTTAGAGAAAACGTTTCGAGATTTTACTCTCGACATTACAAAAACGACAATTATCATCTTGTACAAAACCAAGATTTCGAAGATGATATCTCCTTGTACAATGTCGTGTCACAAGATCGGTAAACAGGCTGAGATCTCTCTTAGTCTAATTGAGACTCAGCAACTTTTGAGTCAACTCAATGCACGGTTTTATTATTTTTCTTGATTGGTTAGGAATTTCCTAGAATAGATCTGGGTGAATAAATGGAAAACTTGAGCCATATCCAGCAGGTTGGAGTTCATTTCCTTCTATACCTGTGTAAACTTTATTCTATAACTGAAAAACGAAAAAAAAAATTTTGTCGGGAAAAGGTCGGGATTTTTTTTTTCAAGGAGTTGTGGTCACCCTGAAAATATTTAAAGTGTGGAATTCATAGATTGTTGTAACTATATCGAATTGCAGCATACACTTCGACCTAATCACGTTCAAATTTAAAAAATTTATGCGAAATCTATTGCTATAGATGCTATAAAAAATATAAAAATTATAACTTTGTTTACATAAACTTTAACTAGAAGCTTCCGTAACATTACCTACACTTGTTCAAAGTTTTATACGATTCCTTCAACTACCATTTCAAACTCATAAATTGCATCCACTCCAAAACAGCACATTTTTCTTTGAGATGAAAAAGTTGCCGCTTCATCTAATTACCTATTCACAAGATGGCAAAGTGCCTTCGGGACCACCCAGCAGCATCAACTTTTTCGGATGTACACATAGATAGATACGAATTCCCCTCGTGCTCGCAGTCGGTCGGTCGGTCGTTCATCATCGGCAGTCTGTTAGAAATAAGTCCACCGTTTATTATCACTGGATATCTATTATTCATATTTATTGCCAAACGACAATGACTTTTTTAATGTGAAAAGAAGCCACGCAATCGACTGCCACCCGCGAAAGAGAGGCAATCTTTCGGGCTGATTTGGAAAGTAAATCTCATTAATGAGTTACATTTTCTTCTTTGCCATCGTCTGCGAACAGTGGCATTATCTTTTTCCCGTGAAGTGATTGCAAATTTTTATAGCAGCTCAAAATTCCTCTAGGTAGTCACTTTTGCGCGCCAATAGACTTAATTTGTAGATCCCTTCCTTCACCCACGGCTAGAGCTAGAGGTGAACTCCGCCCGGTGCGTAAGGCGGTCACTTCTCTAGCGTAGAAGGTGAGATTACGGCAGTCATTGTTTAATTACCGGGTATTATTTTTCTTTACTCGCAGACGCTAATACCATCGGCACCGCAAAACTTTACCGTCGAGAAGATTCTCCCGTCGACGGAGGCCACCTTCCTGGCGCTGAGCGGACCGCGAGGACTTTCGATCCTGGAACTGCCCCGCCGCTGGGGACCGAACGGACAGTACCAGAACGGGAAGGAGTGCATCATTTGTCGGTAAGTCGAAATGCTTTCTGTGAAAAAGTGAGAAAGGCGATTCCTCGCGCTAGAGAGGATGATAATTTGCTAGCAATCTTTGTGTGGCTACAGGTCGTGCTGGAAACAGGGTGTTTAAGTAGTTCGAAATGTTCGTTCAACTGTACTGAAGGGTGCAGACACACTGTGAAAGAACAACGAAAGGGATTTTAGTTCTACTTGGCGCTGACTAGTAAAGCCAGATACGGACAAGGCTTACGAAAATTGGTCGAATTTCCATAGAAAAGCAATAATATTTAACTCAGCTAAACGGAACCGGAGCAATCCCGTATTAAATAACTGGTTGGTTCGTTCGAAAGACTTGCTTCCGAAAAACTCCACTCGAAAGTAGCTTCCAGCAATTGACACGATCCAAAGTTGTCACTCGGGTCGAAATCAAATGAGAAACAACCAAACTTAAACAAAGCTCATATATATGTAGTACCCGAACGAAAAAGAAGTCAAACTCCACTGGAGCACAAAAACGTTCATCTAAATTTCATTTGATTTAATTTTAATTAGATTTTGTGTTTAACTAGCAAAATCTACACTTGCTCATACTCTCTTGTTTCTGCTTGTTGGCATTCGACATATGCTTCCCATGTCGGGGAAAATCTTTCGAAGCACACATCCGATGCCGGAGCTTATGAGCTTCCGATTTTCAGTTGGCACTAAAAAACTCATTTTGTCGAAGCTTCCGACGGGTCTTCCCGTCCGCTTCCCACCTCTTCTGTGCTCTCTATCTTTCCACACTGCAAACAGTATGCTGCAGCATCAAATTCGGAATGTTTTATAAGTTGGAATTGTTTCCCAGCCAAGGACTGGCTCTCCCCCCGAAATTGGTTAGATATTTCGGAAGGTGGCAGCACGCATGAGAGGACGAGGACGCATATTAACTTCGGTTTCGTTTTTACAGAGTTGCATCCATATCGGTGTACGGTATCCCGTCATCCCGCCAGCGTCTGTCATACGCGGAAGAACGGTTAGTTTATTAGATTTGCGGCTCAAACCATGCCGTGCTGTGAGAAAGTACCACCGCTTGTTTAACTTTGAAGCTGGATTCGAACTTTGCTCACTTGGCTTTGATAACAGTTCTGTTATCTAGCGGTGGTTGCAGATAAATGTGAATTAAACAGAGAAAATATGTATTTTGATGGAGTTCCAAATCAAAGCACTAGTCAAAAGTGGTTGCGTAAATACTGTGATTGCAATATAAGCTACTGGAAATTCCGCCGAATTTATTTGTTTTAATATGCTTTTATACTTGCATACAAATGATTGCGACTCCGCCTTCGAAAAGTCAGGCTTGGAAAAGTCGCTAAAGTCTTCGATCTTTAAAATGCCAGATTAAATGTTATGATGACCGATTAAAGCTTTTGTACCATTTACTGAAACGGAGGATGTTTTTTGTAGATAAACGGGGCTATAGCCCCCCCTAGAAATGAGCGCTAGTTCCGCCAATGCTTTTTCCTAATCCCATTAACCTTCGTTTATAGTGCACTCCCAGGTTTTGTTACGTCGTCTATGCCCAAAAAGCATGAGAAATCGTAGGGTAGTATCAGGCGGGCTTTATGGGGGCCCATACTACTACGGATCAAATTTTTACTCTCCGACAAATCCTCCAGAAATGTCGAGAGTACAACGTGCCCACGCATCAAATTTTCATGGATTTCAGAGCAGCATACGATACCATTGAACGCGAACAGCTATGGCAGATAATGCACGAGTACGGTTTTCCGGACAAACTGACGCAGCTAACCAACTCCTAGCCTTTGGAGACGACCTCGACATCATTACTAGAAACCGTGGGACGGCGGAGGCAATCTACGCCAGACTAAAAACGGAGGCTAGGAGGATAGGGTTACAAATGAATGCGTCGAAAACCAAATATATGGTAGGAAGAGGCTCCCGAGAAAGTAACGTTTCCCTTCCACGGACAGTGACTATTGACGGCGATGAACTGGAAGTGGTTGATGAGCTCGTATATTTGGAATCTCTTGTCTCCGCCGATAATAATAATACGAGTAAAGAGATTCAACGACGCATTCAAGCTGGAAATCGAGCCCACTTTTCCCTCCGCAAGACGTTTCGATCAAGGAGCATACGCCGCCGCACAAAGCTGACGATGTACAAAACGCTAATCAGACCGGTAGTCCTATACGGACTTGAGACATTAACTCTGCTTACGGAAGAAATACGTGCACTTGCTGTTTTTGAACGAAAGATGTTGCGAACTATTTTTGGCGGAGTACAAACGGAAAGCGGAGAGTGGCGGAGACTTATGAATCACGAGTTACAGGCGCTGCTTGGAGAGATTCCCATCGTTCATCTGGCGAAAGTTGGGAGACTACAGTGGGCCGACCACGTCGCAAGGATGCCGGACGGCTGTGTAGTGAAATCCGTTCACTTCAAGAACCCCACCGGCACCAGGAATAGAGTTGGCGACGAGTAGCCCAGGACCGAGTACAATGGAGAGGAATTCTTGATACGGCAAGAGCCACCCCGGCTCTCGGTTGAATAAGTAAGTAATATTTTACTAATGTCAATCGGTTTTGTTTTTAATCTAAAACAAGGCGAACTTCCCCACCTATTTAATGTCCCTGGGCAAGTTCCACATACGACACTCGCGCCTATTCGTTGTACCTCCGGTTATTTTGCACCCTGCATATGAGAGCCCTCGTTCGTTCTCTCATTCAAGTATTCATTTTGGTGCTCAATTGCACTTGGCTTTCGCTGTCTTCGCTCATCGTGCACCCGTGCGGTAGACCCTTAAATGCCTAGGCCATGTGCCGTGTCCCGCCGGTTGGCAACAGCAACCGAGACTCGATCACGTGCAGGCCGGCATAATTTTTCATCTAAAAATAAAAAATAAGAAAACTTATCCAATTTAATTCTACTATGTGTATTTTATTCAATGACAGATACGTATTTCGCCTACGACTTGCAGGCTTCCTCAGTGTCTGTTTTCGAACTCAAAAACAGACACTGAGGAAGCCTGCAAGTCGTAGGCGAAATACGTATCTGTCATTGAATAAAATACACATAGTAGAATTAAATTGGATAAGTTTTCTTATTTTTGCCTTTCTACTATATAAATATATAGTATAAAGGTATAGAAATCACTTGGAAAACCGGAAATGAAAAGAAGGTCCTGCGGGCCGAATGTCATATACCATTCGACTCAGTTTCGAAAACTGAGCATTTTCTGTGTGTGTGTATGTATGTGTGTGTGTGTGCGTGTGTATGTGTGTGTGTGGGTATGTAACGCTTTCAATCTCACTCACTTTTCTCGGAGATGGCTGGACCGATTTTAATGTTCTTAGTGTCAAATGAAAGGTCTAGGTGTCCCATAGGTTGCTATTGAATTTCATTTTGATCGGACTTTTAGTTCAAAAGTTATGTATAAAAATACGAAAAATATGGGACTTCATTATTTCATAGGTCCCTTAACCGATTTGAACAAAATTGATTGCATATGAAAGAGGAGTCTTGCAAACTCTTAACTTCCAAATTTCATGACGATTGGCCTTGTAGTTTAAAAGTTACATAAAGAAATGTGAAAAAATAGTATTTAAAACATATTTTTGAAACATATAAACATCAATTCAATGTAAAACATCACGCATTTTATTATTATTTGAAAATTACTGCTGAGATCTATCAAACGAAACCGAGTTATTTAAAATCGGACGGTTCATTCAAAAGTTATTCAAACTTTAACACTTGAGCACCGTATATTAAACCGTTAAAACGTGTGAAATCAAAACATATCAATCAAATGTTGATTGTATTCAATGTATGTATGTATGTATGTATGTATGTATGTACGTGTGTATGTGATGATAATTTGCAATTTTCTAATTTGCATTGAAATTCAAGAAAAGTGAGAAACATGTCAATTGTCTGAAGTTTTTGAAACCTCTTAGTGGAATACGAACTCTGAAATTAAAGAAAAGAAAAAACTTTTACCGACTAAATTCCACTATTTAATATTCATTCGCGACAGATACGTATACGCTTTGAAATAAGGCACTGATGAAGCCTGCACGTCTTAGGCGAACTACGTATCTGTTGCAAATAAATATTAAATAGTGGGATTCAATCGAAAAGTTTTTTCTTTCTTTGATTTCAGATTTCAATTGTCATTTTCTTCACTTGCTGTTACTCACAATTGTACAAGAAAAGCAAAAAGCGAAAAAAAGCAGTTAATTTAAGCATGTAGGTAACGTGGTGTACAGGATTAAAAATACTAGTGAGTTGATTTTTCCAAATAAATTTATACAAATTTCAATCAAATTTTGCGCATCAATAGATGCTCTTTTCAATCATTAGATATTAGAGATTAGAAATGTTATTTGAAAAATAGGAAGTAAACGGTGCACGGTAGTAATTTTGTAAGATTTGTTTTCGTTAGTGACATTTTAAAGGACAGATGTCTTATGTCATGTATCATGTTTTAATAAATAAATCCAAAATGACAAGCGCTGGAAATCATGTCGATCATATTTTTCATTCTCAAGCATGTTTATGGCGCAGCTTTTGCACTATTTTTCGACTTCTTCTTGTTTTCCTAACCCTCTAACATTGTAAAAACGATGCGATCAGGCTAATGACTATCTTTTCATGAAAGTACATTCAAAAGTGGCTCAAGTTTTGATTTTTATGCAAAAATAATTATCTGAAGGAGCACCAGCTAAGAAATTTCTCTTTTTCATATCTAATGCTCTAATCAGTTATTTTTTCTAATTCAGATATGTTGCAAAATTGAAGCCAAACAAACTAATAGTAAAATTTTCAGATTAATCATTTTGTTGTAGATATCCTATTTCTTCAAAAGTTAAGTATAATAATAATTTTTCTGAATTCTTGTTTTACAAAGATGCTAACTTTACCATGCGTTACCATGCGTTCAGGTATTAGTATCAAAATATCAAAACATCTGCTATGAACACATATTTCATATTGTCAATTCAAAACAAAACAGTCTAAGTTAGTTAGATACTGATGAAGGTCACACGTCGAGACCGAAATACGTATTTATCAATAAAATACAGTAGTAGAATTAAAGGATATAAATAACTTTTTGTTTTTCTTGTTTTTTATCAATTCAAAACAAGTTTCGTATGTGGCTTTGAAGCCCGAAAGTTTAGGCCGCCTGTAGACCCGTTAGAGGGTTATTTTCTAATTTTCTATATATATTCATTCAAGTCTGTAAAAATTATCTTTTGTGTTAACATTATTTTTCTGTTCTGTTCAGATGTTTCTGAGAAATTAAATAATGATTATTGTGGCAGTAGAAAGGCTAGGTCACGCCGCTAGGTGGATTAATTCGGGTTTTTATTTTTAGGTTTCATATTCTACTAAGACGCTCCAAAAACTTCAGTCAATAATTTTTCATGTTTAAATTTCATCAGACAACGGAATAAGTAATTCCTTTGTCTCGTGTCTAATTTAGATTCACGCCTGCGCGAAGTTCAGTTCAGTTTCAGTTCGGCACGGCTTCATGGATTGAAGCAAGTTTGATTGGATTTAATTTAGCCCGACTTTTCCGAGCTCAAAATGTGGTTGAGTAGCGAGAAGGGTTGCTACAAAAGCATCAAAGCGAAGTGTAAGTAGCAAAAAGTTATTATCAACCGGTTTTCATGTCACAGATTTTGTTTAAACAACCGGTTTTTAAAAATTGTAAAATTTCGACGGCGCGTTCATTTTAGCCACCATTCCAATAAGCTCGATAAAATGTAATGCGCATATGCTGCACAACTACGGAAACTGCTGAAAATTTATTATTTATTCTTTCGGATATTCTGTCATGGTAGCTTCAAACCAAATCGATCAAGATAATCTGACAGCAGAACTTTATCTTTATTGCATACGGCTATATAGTTTCAAGTGGCTGAGACTGGCTACGCAGCAAGTTTTGTCCCTTATAGCGTTGTAAAATAAAGTGCAAAATTTTATGAAATCGTGGCGGTTTCTCTCAAGCAGCGAAAAGCAGAGCATAATAAGACTGTTTGAGCTTATAACCTTGCCGAAAGGTGTTATGAAACGTTTAGTAGAGTTGGTGCTGAAAACCATTCGAAAAGCGTATTATTTTGTTATAAAATTTGTTACTTGGGTTGTTAGGTTACCTGCGCCCATTCACGGGGCAAACAAACCGACAAGTCTCATTTGGGCAGCCTGCGATTCTTATTTTAAGTGTCACAAATCCATAGTCAAGCGCACAAATCCAAAGTCATTTCGAGCCAAAGTGAATTGATTCTGAGTTTTTCTGTGCTTTGAATTAAGTGTACTTTGAAATAAGATTCCGTAACATCTATCAGAAGCAAACAGGCCAGCAAATGCGCTAAGAATTGCCAAAAATATTTTCATCATTCGATATTGTGCTAGCGTGAAAAGAGGTTGCCACAACGGCCTTCTTAGTTTGCCCCAGAGTGGACACCGACTGTTTTGTCCAACAATAAGGACGGTTAGAAACGGAATTTATAATTTCACTTTTTTCGCGACCGTCATTTGTTTTCCTTTTTTACTAAATTTTAAAGATTGATTAATGAAACACGATGTGATTAGTAATGTTCAACTGATGATTAAGGCTCAGTCTCAAAACTCCCGGTAATTGTAATAAATCGAGGGCATCTCAATGTTTTGTGGACCATTTTTCCTACTGATCTCGCTGCAAAATAATCACAAGGTGGAATAAATCAGCGCAGTAAATATTTTAATCACTAGCCAGTAAGCTTCAGATCCTGAGCTCCAGATCGGTTGTTCCTTGTTTGTTTTTGAGGGAAAAAATTATTACTTGTAGTTGTAGTACATAAATATTTCCCCACTTCTCGCGTTAATGCAGAACCCTTTCAATTAAGCCAATGAAAACCACGACTCCCCCTCTCTCCTACTTCAATACTGCGTTTCGTCCTTTACTCGCATTCAGCCGAAAATTCGTGTCTATGCATAAGCTAAACTCATATTCAACGCAAGAACACTTGCAGTGGATATCGAGCGGCAGGGAAAAAAAGCACCCGAAAGATTGCTCTGGGTTTTTATAACCCTTTCACCCTTTCGCTCCTTAGTCGATGCAATGGGCGTATCTGAACATGGTTATAAATATGCGTATTTCTGCTAATCTCCTACTGCACTCGTTATACGGCCCCTATAGCGGCAAAAGAGTTGACCCTTTTGAGCCGAACGCTTGGCACTTTTTACGACTTTCACCGCACACCGGCAAAGATTATCTGCCGTCGCCGTGCTGAACCGAGCAGGATTTACTCGATGCACTTGAAGGCGAAAAAAAACGAGCTACTTCCATCGAGTGCGGATGTATTTCGTAATTTATGATTTATGTATAGGACTGTTGGGGCGCAAAAACTGTCACTCGGGCTGGCAGTGGAATCGCGTGTCCGTTCTATGCACAAACGAGGTGGGCCTTTCCGCAGTGGTTCGGAGATTTTTTACGACACCCGATGTAATTTCACTTTGGCTACCCCGGTGCATTAAAAATATACCTTCGGTACTGTGTACTTTGGAGAAATGGACCAATCTCGTTTTTTCCAGCGTGCTACCTCAGAGATAGAGATTGCGCCTAGCTCCTAAAAGGATTGGATGGTACGGATTTTACGAGCCACGATTAGGATTGATGAGAGTGCTCTGCCTTTGCGGTTGATTAAAGTCCTAAAATCAGCTCCGGAGGTGATGTCTTCAAAGAAATTGTCTGCGGCTAGCTTAGTTGAAATTAATTTTTGATTAGCTCGGGGTTGCTAAACCGGATTCCTGAAATCAGGATTGAAATATGAATGTGCAGCAAAGTTCCTTGTCCTATTCGAGCGTTATTTGGATGAGTTTTTTGGGTCCCTACCGTAGAAGCAGAGAGTGGTGCTTATTTATTACACAGGTAGGTACCCTAAAATTACGGAAACGAGAAAAGATTCGAGAATTTCCATTCAAAACACATTACTCATTTCTTTAATTGCCGAATATGACAAACCAGCACGCAATTAAAGAACACCTTCTTCGGGTAATAAAAATCTATCTCGCTTCGAGTGGAGCGCAAAAAAATATCAAGTAAAATACCAAATGACGTACCCGTGTGCAATTAAACACAAACGGTGTCATCTCGTTTCAACTTTTTCGCGCCTTTTGGCGTTGCTCCGTTCAGTTTTTTTCCCCAGGTTAGAGCGACTTGGCTTAGGCCGTTCGAAGCGCCTTGTTCTCTGTCCCCGGTAGTGATTCATTTTTTCGGCTGGCTGCTTCCCACTCGCATCCTCCACCGGGTGTTTCACGTGCCCCCACACCCTGAAATGCTCCGCGAAGGGCAGCGCATTTCCTCGTGCATGAATTATTATAATGTCTTTACCTGACTTGAAACTTCCACAACTAATGTGTTTCAGTTTTAAATTTATACCGAAAATTTTGCACAACTCGCTTCCATTATGGCGCAGTGCCGGCGAGTGCCACATTTTGTTGTTATTTGTCTTTTGCAAGGGATTTTATTTTTTCTTCGCTCGCGTGCTGCAAGGAGTTCCCGGTTTTCAGTTTAGGTTCTCCCGCCTCATCTGTTTCGATGCAGGGAGGAATTTGAATATAACTTATAACATGCTTTATTACATCCGACGCGGGCTTGTGGTGCAGTGCTCTTCAACTTTCTAATGGGAATAAAATTATAATTGCAGCAATTTGCTGCGTGCGGTGGGAAGTTCGGTTTGAATTCAATACGGTAAGCATCTCAGCCGTTCGATTTGATAGGCTTACGAATT
The DNA here is from genome assembly GCF_943734655.1 of Sabethes cyaneus. Classification (NCBI taxonomy): domain Eukaryota; kingdom Metazoa; phylum Arthropoda; class Insecta; order Diptera; family Culicidae; genus Sabethes; species Sabethes cyaneus. The sequence continues at coordinate 12,771,220 of NC_071355.1, read as the reverse complement.
TTCTAGATTCTGGGTAGTAAATCACAGTCTTATTGGAAGGTAGGGTGTTATTCCAAAAAATCTTAAGTTGCAAGCGCCACGAATAATTAGATTTTGCTCAACGTTTTCCTAATCGATTTTCAATATTTTTGCTATACTTACCTATTTCTAGCCGTATAGCAGGAGTGGTTCTTACGGCATCAAGAATTTTTCTTCACTATACTCGGTCCTGGGCTACTCGTCGCCAATTCATTGAATGTCTCGACACATGCAAGTCGGCTTCAACCTGGTCGAGCCATCTAGCACATTAGGTCTCTATATTTTTGGTGCCGGTGGAGTTCATGAAAACAACAGATTTCACCGCACAGTCGTCCGGCATTCTTGCGCTGTGGCCGGCCCACCGTTGCTTCTCTGCTTCCGAAAGGTGCACGATGGGAAGCTTTCCCAGCTCGTGATTCATACACCAACGCCACTCCGCTTTCCGTTTGTACTGCGCCATAAATAGTGCACAGAAGTCTTCCGTAAGCAAAGTCTCAAGTCCGTAGAGGACTACCGAACGGTCTGATTAGCGTTTTTGTACATCGTCAACTTTGTGCGGCGGTGTATGCTGCTTGATTGAAGCATCTTGCAGAGGGAAAAGTGGACTCGACTTCCTGCTTGAATACGTCGTTGAATATCCTTACTCGTATTATTATTGGCGGTGACCAGAGATTCCAAATATGCGAACTCATCAACCACCTGCAGTTCATCGCTGTCAATAATCACTATCCATGGAACACGGAAAGTTGTTTTCTCTGGAGCCTCTTCCTTCCATAAATTTGGTTATCGACGCATTAATCTGTAACCCAGTTCTCCCAGAGATATTTCTGGCGTAGGTTTGTAGTAATGATGGTCGTCTGCGAAGGCTAGGAGTTGGCTACTCTTGCTAAAGATCGTTCCTCTCGTTTCGCCCGTTCGTCGGATCACACCTTCAATAGCGATGTTGAATAATATTCAGGACAGTCCATCCCCTTGCCGCAACCCTCTACGTGATTCGAGAGGCCTCTTGAGTGCCCCCGAAACACGCACGTAGCACATCACTAGCTTCAGTCGCGCCGACTTGTCCGGAAAGCCGTTCACGTGCATTATTTGCCATAGCACTTTGCGCTCGACTGTGTCGTATGCTGCCCTGAAATCCGGAATTTTAACGACTACTTTTTTGTTTGACTACTATCCTATTGACTCTAACTCTGCTCCCAGGCGAGATTTGAACATACGACGACTGGTTCGCCAGACCAGACCAGAGTGTTCAACTGGAACTTTCGGCAGCGTAGCACAATGCCGAATGCAGAGCATTATTGTTGCAAATTTTACGACTTATTTCCGGCTATTCATGTTCGATAAAATTATCAGACAACTTTGCCATTATTTACATGAATAGCATCTTAGACCTTGTTAAGTTGTTAGGCTTGTACTAAAAGCGCGTGAAAAAACGTGTCCAAAGTCAAATAATCCTTTGACAAGCGTGAAGGTGCGAATACATGACGTAAGTGGTTCATAAAAATCGTACATAGTCCGATGGAATCTGGTTGTCAGTAAATTCGATGAACAAAGTTGTCTATGTCAAGCTTAAAAATCAATACGGGACTGCAGAGCCGGGCATAAATTTCATTGTTAAGGAGTTTGGCCACAAAAGTTGCTTGTTAAATCCTTCGACGACTTTCTATTGTCTTCAAATCCAAAACCTGGCATTAGTCTACGTAGCGAGGAAGATTGAACCCAAGTTGTTGCGAAGCTCTAGAGATAACAGCAGTATAATGTTGGTTGAACGTAAGCGTGTTATCGATCAGAACTTTAAGACCGCTAATCTGATCGATGCATCCAAGAATAGTTTATCCGATTTTCAAATGAAAAGGGCACATTACATCGGTGAAATATTATAATTGCACATTTGGCATAACGGCAGATAGAAACAACGACAAAAGACAATAAAAAATTGCAAAGAAAAAAACGAAGTAAAGACGACGAAAATACGCCAAAACAGTATCGAAACAAACTACAAAAAACGGTAAAATCGCCAAAACGAAATGCCAAAAAAAGGCGTCAGAAAACGACGAGCCAATGAAAATACGATGGCAAAAACATCATAAAAAGATAACAATAAATGAAGATAAGAACCAGAAAAATGATAAAAAAGCGTCGAAGACAACAATATAAACAACCAAAGAACAACGAAAAGACAGCAAATAGACGACAAAAAGACGACGAGACGGTTACATAAACAAAAAAATAGCAAGGAGTCATTTGAAAAGCGTCAAAAAAGCGACAAAACATGCTAAAAAGACGACGAAAAGATGTTAAATATACGACGGAAGAACAACACAGAGCCAGTAAAAAGACGACTGACAACAAACAAGACGACAGAAAAAAAGCAAAAAAGTGGTGAAAGGGTAATAAAAATGGGCAAAATAACGACAGAAGACGATATCAAAAAACGAAGAAAAGTCGATAAAAGAAAGACGAAAAGACGCTAAAATAACAACAAAAACGACATAAAAAGGAGGTGCAAAAAAGGCACAACACAACAAATATACGACGAAGAAATGGCAATAAGCTGATGAATACGAAGAAAAAACAACAGAGAGATGATAAAAAACCGACGAAAGAACGACAAAAAGATAGCCAAAAGACGATGGAAACACGACAAAAGTTACTGACAAATAGGCGAAAGTCCATTGAAAAAAGACAAAAATATTTACGACGAAAAAACGCCGAATTACGCCAAAAAATTTGACAATATACAATAAAATATGACAACAATATGCGTAAAAACATAAAAACTATGTTAAGATGGTAAAAATGCAATTAAAAGATGCTAAAACAACAACAAAAAGTACAAAAACCACGGCAAAAAATGACAAATACGACAGATATGCGCCAAACAGACAACGAATGCGAAAAAAGACAACAAAATCATGGCAAAAGTACAGCAAAAAGGCGCCGAAAAAGCCAACATTGAGATGGCAAAAAGATGCTAAAACGGCGAAAAAATTGACGAAGAAAACAAAAAATACGGCGGAAAATGTTTGAAAGTGTTAAAAATGACTCACAGGTGATAGAAATAACATGAAAATACTATGAAGATGAAGCAAAAGCGCCAAAACAATGACAAAAAATTATTTAAAAAGATGAAATATGCAAATAAAGACGACGAAACGACCGTGAAAGTAACACTTTAGTTGTCTTTTTCTGCATGTCAAAAAGACATTGGGTTAAAAGGCCACCGCGACAGTTTTGAGGATTGTCTTTTGCGGCAGTTTTGGTTATCTTGACAAACAGCACGACAAGAAAGGGTGCCGAAAAGGTGATGAAAAGGGAACAAAACGGCAAAACGACAGCAACGATGAAAAGATGACAAAAAAAATCAACAAAATAAAAGTGTGAAAACAATAACAAAAAAGACGACAAAAAGGAAAAACCCGGTTAAAAAAGTGACGAAACATGCAAAAACGAAGGTTAACTAATGGCGATTGCGTTAATTGCGTTAGTAAAGGAGCATGATGCCTGCAGATCTTTACGAGTGGCACCGGAGCTTCTGTAACCGTACAGTCTACGCACAGCTCGTCACTAACGAAGCACAGGTCAAAGGTCCGATGATTCTCGTTTTCAATCCCACTCATCTGTTTAAGTCCAGCTGTGCTATATGTATTAAGTACTGTTCGCGGCGTTATTCCGATGGACGATCGGGAATAAAGAACCGTGAGAATTACGCTGCCAAGAGATCTCTAGACTTTAATTGCTACACAACCCAATTGATAGCTTCAAGATGGTTGTCCATTAAGTTTTCGCCGTTGACTCGATCGGGTGGGATGTAAACTACGCTGAGATAGAGTATTGCGTCAACAGTGGTAATCGCGACCCATAATTGTTCAACTGCCGAACTGTTTGGAGAATTAACTGTGCGGGGCTTGAATCCTGAGCGAACAGCTAACAAAACGCCACCTCCAGTCGTTTTACAACTATTTGAACGCGACCAATCCTGTTGGTAAACGGAGTAAGAGTCGTGAAAGGTCGCTAGCAAAGTTTCATTCAGTGAGGACCGCTAACGGATCATGCAAGTGCGTAGTGCTGGAAACACGGTACAGGTCAGTAGTGGTGAATGACCATCTGGGTTAAAATCACCCTAATATAAAAAAATGGCGAACAGACGACAAAAATATGATGCAATGATGGTGAACAGACCATGAAAAGACTTTTGACCAAACTCGTGACTTTAGTCATGACCCTGAAATGCGGTCAGGCATATATTAATATTTTTTTTTTGAAACGATGATTCTACAATTGATGAAGGGACGGTAAGGGAAAGTAATGAAGAAGGATTTTTTTCCGGGAATGAAGGGGAAGGGTGGAAAGGAAGGGGGGGGGGGGTAATAAAAACCTTTGAGTCCAGCGCCTCTGTGGTTCAAAGGTACACGGGTACCAGTGAGCGACACGCCCTGGCAGGTGTTGTGGGCAGGGCTTCGACCGATCCTTTTTTTCTACCGCAGTCACACCAACGCGCATTCAAATTCACACCGTCCGTTTAGAGGTGGAATACGAATGCTATGCATAACACAACTGGCATTTTGCTCAGTCAAACGCCGACTGCACGCTTCAGAACGAACGGGTTCTAAAACTTTTTGACATTTTCGTTTCGATTAAGTTGCCTTTACCGTTTGGAGCAGCGAATGACTGCAAAACAGTCAAATGACTGGCAATCACCACGCTACGAAAAGCAACCGCACAATCGTATGATTCAATACTACAAAAAAACAACCACTACATGTGCATGGAAGAAGTCGGTCGGACTCCGTCCAATACAAACGAATATTTTGCTTGCGTCGGACCGACGTCTGGGTGACAAACTTTTACTGTGAGCAGCCGATTTGGAGACAAAAAGAGAAACGAAAAAATACGTCACCGTATGCTTCCAGTCAGTTTGCAGTTTATATTCTCAAAGCGCAAAGCAAAACGGGAGATCGACTGTTTGCTTTTGCTGAGATGCCGCACGAATTGTACGACGGCAGCAGCGCAAGCGGCAGTTTGACTGGATTAAAAAAACGGTCAAATGATCGTTCAAAAATCGGAGTTTGAATGCGGAAAGTTCGCATTCACGGCAGTCACATTCAACTTGCGATCCCTTTTTAAGCCCTGGTTGTGGGTTCAAATCCGGTTATAATCTCTGATTACAGCTTGGTTCGACCCATGCACCTTCCAGCATTGGACAAAAGATAGGAGTCACAACGACAACTTGTTAAGCATAGCTACCTATTACCCCCCCCCCCTCTTCCTTTCCACCCTTCCCCTTCATTCCCGGAAAAAAATCCTTCTTCATTACTTTCCCTTACCGTCCCTTCATCAATTGTAGAATCATCGTTTCAAAAAAAACATGAAAAGACGATAAAAATACGATAGGAAGATGATAGAAAAACTACAACACATAACGAAACAACGACTAAGAACGACGGAAAGACAATATTTAGATAACAAAAAGACTACGACGAGGTGACAAAAAGAACGAATCACTGAACAACCATACGTTAAAAACCTATACGAAAAAAATGAAAGATGAAAGACGAAAAACATAGATGAAACGCGAATGATGAAAGATAAACAACGGAAGTCGACAGAAAGTGTCCCTTATTTACACTTTTCAGCAAAACGAACAAACAACACAAGCAAACCTGCAAATGAAGCACAAATATTGGTTAAACTTTTATTTAAACTAAAATTTTATTAAAATTTAATTAATGTTGGCAATTAAATTGATTTTGAAAATGCAAGTATAACCCTTTCTACGGTGATAAACTACGGATTTTTCTTAGTAAAGTCTGGCAACGCTGTTCGGGTATGATCCTACCCATCAACAGGGCGGTGCCCGACTGCATACAGAGAAGCAATTTGTTGTTTACTATGTACTGTTTCAGCTTCGTCAGTTGAAAGAGAGGTGAAGTGATGAGAGAATCATCTTCCCTCAGCATAGAAGCTCAACTTTTGAACTTTGCAGGTCTTGAACAATTTTCGATTTCGAGCTTTTTTACCTACATAATTGTGTGTGGGCTGGTGCTGAAAGGGGTAAACTAGTATGCCAAATCGGTGCAATAGTTTTTAACAGAAAATGATCATTGACTTTTAAAATGATGGTACTAAACACGTTTTAACTTGTAATTTATACTTGCAAAAAATTAATTTTTTCGACTTTAAAAAAAGCTGAAATATATGACACATTCTCCTGCAAAGCAATGAGAAAAAGAATAGACACAATATTTTGAAACCCCTACTGAAGACGTAGAGTAACGGTCTTTTTGCAAATTGCATCATTCAAAGGGTAAAATTTCTGATACATTATCAAAACGTGCGTGGTCCCAAAACCGAAGAAATAGATTTAATTTTTTTCTAAGGATTTGTCGTTACAAAATGTATATTTTTAAACTTGATAAAAAGAAGAAAATATGTTTAAAAAGAGAACAAAAATGGCAACTATCAACCGTTTATTCAAAGATTTTATTATTATTATCGTAGCTCTAGCGTGGCAGCAGCCACCGTTCGACATAAACATCGGAAACTTATGGAATTTGGTCGGATTTGGAGGTATTTAATGAGTACACCAGCCGGCAGCCAACATTTGGCGTCTCTAGCCGAATAAAGTAAATAAATAAACATACCGAATTTCGCTCGAGCAACCCAATCTGGCTCAACCGTGTGCTAAGTGCAGCCGGAATCTAATGACGAAATCGTGTGGGCTGCTGCATGGCAAACAACAAACACACAGCCCGCTCTGCTGCAAGCATACACACTATACCTACTGCTGCCTGGTGGATTTGAAAGTTTTTATTATGTGCGAGCAGAACCGACTCATTTATGGGGAGGCCGCCGCAGAGATGTTTTCCCCCTCGTCTGCCAGGGCGGCGGGTGCGAGGTCTCTGTTTGTGTTCGGTGAAATAGAATTTATTCCCACCGCATATCAAACTGCAAAATACTACTGCATTGCTATTATTAAAAGATTATAAGAGGCTGAAACAGTTTGTAGTTCGGCTGTGGCAACGGGCTCGCGGAAAGCGTCGCTTTTGCAGCTTCCGTACACTGAAATTAGGAAGCTAAATTGGTCAAAATTGATGAACAATGATTAATAAATCATTTTTTCTTTCAATTGCCATTCGTTTATGGTTTTCTGCAGCACATAGTGTAGGTTTGAATTTAATCAAACAGTACTAAAAAAGAACGAACGCCGCAGCTCTCCTGACAGATCCCAGTGCGGATGCAAACTTTTTCGAATCCCACAACCACTCGGAGAAACAAGAGAAATTAAATATGTACGGCCGAACAGCAGAATAAACCCACCTGCCTCCTCTAGTTATCCCAGCAACATAGCTGCACATGTTTTCCCCCGTCCGTGATCCGTGCCGGCAGGCGTTACCGATAAACCTTCCTTCCCCGCAGACAAAAATAAAACCAAAATCCTCGGAAACAGGCCAAATCGCAAATAATTCCGCACAAGCATTTTCCATATTTATAATGTATTTATGTTTTTCGGAGGATAATCTTCTAGTTTATGCTTCCGCATGCATAGACGATACGGGTACAGACCCTGACCGACCCCGCTCTCTGTCGCCGTGCGCTCCTTGCCGAGCGTCATTAGGGAACGGACTCTGGAGGTGATTACTATATGATTTTCGCGCAACGAGTCTGCTTGCGAGTCGGTTCCCTTAATTATTTGATCAAAGCGAATATCTATCACTCTCATACCTCGACCGAGGGTGGCCAAGGGTTTCCGAACTCATTAAGTTTGTACGGATTTGTACGGTTCCAAATAATGGCCACCCTCGATTCTCTACCGTTGCTCAACAGAGTGCTCCACGCAAATCCAAAGTTCAGATCTTTGTGGTTCATACCAAACACCAGCCACGGAGTGCTTCCTGGAGGAAGAACCCGCTACTGCTGAAAAAAAGGTTTCCTTCATCAAATCCGCTTCCTTCCCGAGCAGAGTTATATGAGACGTGAATATGTCCGATTGTTTAGGGCGGATGGTACAGACAGCAGCAAAAAAAAAAAACCTGAACGCACGGTGGAATCCACTAGCGACCACCATGAGGGTACAGCATATCTCCTTTTGATATGAGATTGGACCTTTTAATATTTTATTACATTTTATTTGTCTGCCGGACCATTAAAAGCGCCGGGTGTGGGTCGAGCCGAAAAGATAATTTATTCGCATTTATCACGGTTTTCCCCGTGAAATGGAAGCTCTCCTACTTGAGCAAATTATTTCGGTCCTGCTTTGATATCGGAGAATGCCAGCGAAATTTTTCACCGCCGTAAATCGGATACGTGGCATTTTACGAATCCCCATCCGAGCGTAGAACAAAGCCACCCGGAAAAGATCCCGGCCCAGCCCGCCTTTCGGTGAACCGGTTCGACCAAGTTTTCAAAAATCACCCCGAGGAGCGGGGTCTCCGACGTACCCTTTCCCCTTCGCCAGCACGTTATCCTGCATTAATATTATGCTAATGAAATGATGTATGCGTACATGGATGGTGAACAAAAAAACGGAACACATATCAGCTTAAAAATGAGCCTTTCATCGTTCCCCGTTCGCACTTCGACATCACTTTCTACTTTCATCCGCGATAACGGCACGGTTGAAGGTTCGCTCATGCCACCACCATCGACGGATTCCACTATCTATTGACACCCCGCTTTCGGTGGGTGGGAGGGAAGGAAAGGGATGGTCGCTCTGTATACTTTTTGATATTTTTAATAAATTCTAACCCCCGCTTACCGGTTGGCTTGGTGGTATCCGCGAGTATCGAGATAACAACCACCTTCAGGCTCTCGAAGCCAGTAAAAAGAGACGCTTTCTTTCGGCAAGTGTTGATAATTAGAAGGATTACGATTCCGACGACAACAGTCACGGTGAAAGTTGGAACACTTTACCCTGCTTCCTGCTGATGGCCGGATTATATGTGAAATCTCTTGTGGAACTTATGTGAATCGGATGGGTGTAATTGTAAAACTTTCAGGGTGATTTGATGTGACGATTTGCACGTTCTTATTACAAATGCGATAAAAAAATTGTTGTATTATTTTTGTTCATTGATGCTGAGATTCCACGTTTTGCCATTAACACGAATTAGCTATAGTGCGAAATTTTGTTAAGCATGAAAGTTTCAAGAATTGCTTATGTTACAAGCAGAGTTTTGCAGGAAAAATATGAACAACAGTAAAATCAAGATTTTCCTTAGATAGGCCTTACTATCTAACTACTGAAATATCTTTTGAATTTCTACGTGATTTAGCATTGCCCGTTATCTTCAATATATGTAACTTAATGTGTACAAACCAAATACCTACTATTACATCGGAAATTTGTTTAAAGGGAATTGAATACTCTAGCCAAGGTCTACAAGCTGTGAGAGCTGAGTTTAGATACAGCAAAACCTGTCAAATATAAACTAATGCTCAAAAAAATCAATACTCTGCATTCCGCATTGTTCTGCCGTGAAGAAAGCTAGGCATAGCGATGCTCGACATTACTTCTACAAAGTAGGAATGGCCTTAGGTTTCAGAAGTGCTTCTTAATTAATCAAAGCTATTATCTATTGTTCATATTTATTATAAAATCATCAATTATATATCTTCTAAAGGACACGAAAATAAAGGTGGTTGGTATTTTACCATATAATGGGTAGGCGGTCTGTTTTATATTATAAACGAACAGGAACGCTAGAGACAAAATCGGGGAATGCCAAGTTCGTTCCGTTCTATTTGTTCCATTGCATTGCTTAAGTAAGCTCTTGCAGAAAATGTATAGAAATCTCAAATCATAGAAATAAAATATTAATGATAATAATTTAGTAGTCAGACCATGTACATTTGTATCGTCTACAAAAGCAATTGCTTCCCAACTATCCAATGTTGTTCTATTCCTTCCAAACATGTTTCGTCGTGTTTTCTGAGCTGCTATTGTCAAAACACAATAAAGCTTAACCTTTAAAATCTTTAACCATAAAAAAGTGAAAACACCGTTGTTTAGGTACGAATAATGAGCAACGTACACTATATTGCAAAAAGAACGAAGTGTGGAATTCAAAAAAACACCGGGATGATATCGCAATACACTCAAGTCTTTTTTACCCAGTTTATTTTTACGAGTTTTGAATTAACACAGTTGTTTGCGAGGATTTTTGAATTGATATGTTTATTTTTACAATATTTTTCAAATAAACGCGGTTTTTAAAAGGTTTTCTAGTACGCGCCACGTTTCCACCGTGTAAAAAAAGACTTGAGTGTAGATCAAAATACTGGTCGCAGTGACGATGTCCATGCCGAAAAAAATGTTTTCCGTGCGTGAGAAGTTATGGAGAAAAGGACTCTAAAAACAAAATTTCAACTTAATTTACAAAAGGCAAATAAATTAATTTACCGTAAACGCACCTAATTCTGCGCATCCCCCATTTCAGTCAAAATTTCCGAATTCCTGCAAATTTTTATCATAATTAACACCTCTAGGAAAATAAGTCTACACAGAGCTATCTGAGAATGCCATGATTTTTAAGGGAAATATGCGGTGCGCAAAATTAGGAACCAAGCGCAGAATTAGGTACGTTTACGGTGTCTTACCTTCATCAAACGTACATTTGTCTATAGCTGCATTGACGGTGATCAACATCAAACCAGTGCACAATGTTCGTAATCCCAAGAATTAGAAGCCGCTGCTTTGGAATCTTACAAAATACCTATTTCTATGTAAAAAATGCCGGAAATCGATTGGAAACAGTCTAAAAAAATGTGTATTTTATCATACTGAATAACTTTGGAGAACAGTTAAAAGCAATAAATGAATTGGATGCGGAGTTATTGTGCAGAATTGATTTTTAAGTGCACTTTTGAAATTAATCATTATATCTCGCAACTAGCAAAAGATAGATAGTTGCTATATTCAGCAAAGTTGCTCATTTTAGTGTGTTTTATAATATTTCTGAAGAAAAAAAAATTTTTTGTACGTATTCAAAAACACAAAAGTTCATATCACCCTGAAACATGAACATAAGATCACCTAGATAGTTTGAAAAGATGCGCTGTATTTTATTGATAAATTTCTCTAAAGACACCATCGTTGAAAAATTACGATTTTATTACGCAATAGCAAATGAACCTGTTTTTGTAGATCTAGGAGAGAATCAGGCAAAATGGACCGATTCTGAATTCATCACGGTACTCAATCGATGACAATCTACTTTCCTGATGTCTTTCGAGTAAATTAGTACTATTTGATTTTATTCCCCTGTCTTTGAATTAGTTTTAATCACTCTAATTAGGTTTTACTATGTATTTAGGGGTGAATTGGGCGAAATGGACTATACCTGCATTTCGCACAGTATGGAATGGATGGGATTTGTTTCTTCTAATGTTTTGACAACCTTTGGAAGCTATTTGAGTTCGTTTCACGGGCGGCAAATAAGTTTTCGTACTGCTGAATTAGCTTTTAACATGATTTTTGGGGAAAATAGGGCAAAATGTACCACTTTCCAAAGTTCGCGCAGGATGAAACCATCACCAATCGATTTCCTGCATTTTTTTACATAAGAGTAGGTATCTTGTAAGATTCCAAACCAGCGCACAGTGGACAAAACCGCTTGTTGCCGCTGTTTTTAAGGGGTAAAAAGTGACTTTTTTGATGTAAAAAATCTCGAGAAATCAATTAATGATAGCCTCAACGCGCGGAAATGACGGGCAGTAGCCTATTTTGCTCCATTTAACCCTAATTTTTAATAGTGCTGAAAGAATCATGTATAAAAAACCCTCTCTAATTTGAAACTCTATGGCAAGGAAAAGAAAAAGAAGGTTAGGGAAAACGTACATGAACAATTTTATTTTATACTAGCTGACCCGACAAACTTCGTATTGCCACAAATTAACCTGTGTTGTACATAAATCATGAATCTCGGATGATCTTTGTCACTTCTCGAGTTTTGCAAGCCCCCCAGTGGGCGGCGCATCCGACGGCGGGTCACCGGCAACACTCGCGACCGGCTCGTCCTGAATGATCTAGTGTTACTATAGATAGTTTTTGTGGTCTTGTTATTGATTAATGTTTTATGGAAGAGTCTCGAATTTCTCGAGTTGGATTAGTTTTTGAGTTTCGCAAAAATTTCTGTTTTATTTGTATGAGAGTCCATATCCCCCTACCACAGGGGTGAGAGGTCTCTAACTATCATAAAATAAATTCAAGACTCAAAAATCTCCTACATGCTAAATTTGGTTCCATTTGCTTGATTAGTACTCAAATTATAAGGAAATTTGTATTTCATTTGTATGGGAGCCCACCCTCTTAAAAGGGAAAGGGGTCGTAATACACCACAGAAAAAAAATTCTGCCATCTAAAACTCTCACATGCCAAATTTGGTTCCATTTGCTTGATTAGTTCTAAAGATATGAGCAAATTTGTATTTCGTTTGAATGGGAGCCCCCCCCCCTCCTAAAAAGGTAAGAAGTCCTAATTCATCATGGGAAAAATGGTTGCCTCCAAAAACACCCACATGCCAAATATGGTTCCATTTGCTTGATTAGTTCTCGAATTATGAGGAAATTTGTATTTCATTTGTGTAGAAGCCCCCCCTCTTGAAGTGTGGAAGGATCCTAATTCACCGTAGAAAATATTTTTGCCTCCAGAAACCTCCACATGCCGAATTTGGTTCTATTTGCTTGATTAGTACTCGAGTTATGGGGAAATTTGTATTTCATTTGTATTGGAGCCCCCCCTCCTAATGTGGGAAGAGGTCCTAATTCATCACAGAAAAAATTCTTGCCTCGAAAAACACCTACACGCCAAATTTGGTTCCATTTGCTGGATTAGTTCTCGAGTTATGAGGAAATTTGTATTTCGTTTGAATAGGACCCCCCCTCCTAAAGTGGGGAGGGGTCCCAATTCATCATTGAAAAAAAAATTGTCTCCAAAAACACACATATGCCAAATTTTTTTCAATTCGCTTGATTAGTTCTCGAGTTATGAGGAAATTTGTATTTCATTTGTACAGGAGCCCCTCCTCTGAAAGTGGGGAGGGGTCCTAATTCACCATAGAAAATTTTCTTGCTCTCGAAAACCTTCACATGCCAAATTTGGTTGCATTTGCTTGATTAGTTCTCGAGTTATAAGGAAATTTGTATTTCGTTTGTATAGGAGCCCCCCCCTCTTAAAGTGGGGAGGGGTCCCAATTCATCATAGAAAAAAATTTTGTCTTCAAAAACGCACACATGCCAAATTTGGTTCCATTTGCTTGATTTGTTCTCGAGTTATGAGGAAATTGGTATTTCATTTGTACAGGAGCCCCCCCTCTTAAAGTGAGGAGGGGTCCTAATTCAACATAGAAAATTTTCTTGCCCTCGAAAACCTTCACATGCCAAATTTGGTTCCATTTGCTTGATTAGTTCTCGAGTTATGAGGAAATTTGTATGGAAACCCCCCCTCTTAAAGGGGAGAGGAGTTATAATTCCCCTTATAAAGAGGGGAGGGGTCTCAAATTACCCTAGAATAAATTCTTGTCACCGAAAACACCCACATGCCAAATTTGGTTCTATTTGCTTGATTAGTTCTCGAGTTATGCAGAAATTTGTGTTTCATTTGTATGGGAGCCCCCCCTCTTAGTGGGGGGAGGGGTCTCTAACCATCACCAAAACCTTTCCTGGCCCCAAAAACCTCTACATGCAAATTTTCACGCCGATTGGTTCAGTAGTTTTTGATTCTTTAAGGAACACAGGACAGACAGACAGACAGACAGAAATCCTTCTTTATAGATAGGCGGATCTATAGGTATAGATTAGGCGAAAAGGTGTGTGTGTGTGTGTGTGTGTGTGTGTGTGTGTGTGTGTGTGTGTGTGTGTGTGTGTGTGTGTGTGTGTGTGTGTGTGTGTGTGTGTGTGTGTGTGTGTGTGTGTGTGTGTGTGTGTGTGTGTGTGTGTGTGTGTGTGTGTGTGTGTGTGTGTGTGTGTGTGTGTGTGTGTGTGTGTGTGTGTGTGTGTGTGTGTGTGTGTGTGTGTGTGTGTGTGTGTGTGAGAGAGAGAGATAATTGCACTAGCTCTCCAATAATGGTGGTTGCAAAGCCGAATGGAATATTCGCTTTTCGCGTTTGCTTTTAAATAAAATAAAGATAAATAGGAAAAATCGAGTAGGGAAAAGAATATAGATAGAGAACTTACTTATTCTGGCTCGTTGTCCCTCAGGATTTGACCTGCAATATATAGATAGAGAAACAGATGGAAAAAGTAAAATAAGCAGATAGAGAGTGTGATAAAAAGATAACTAGGTCGAATGGGAGACAGGAATAGCGGGTAACGGTGCAATGGCGGTGGAAAGATAGAAATGTATAGTTAAGGATGGAAAGAGACAGGTAGAGTGCGGATGTATGAAGAACGGAAGAGTGAGATGTGGGGAGAGCCATAAAGAAAGAGACATTGGACAGTCGGAGAGATAATGGAATATCCGCATGGAGAAAACGTTACAAAAATGAAGAAAGTAGAAGGAAGGGAGAGAGAGATAGGATCTTTTTCCTGTATGGGCTCATCACTGCTACTTGATCTATTGTGATATCGTCAGGGTGTTTGCTGTAATCCACACTGCATTTCTTTGCTTATTATCGCATATTAAATGCGTTTTTGTGAATTGAATTTCGTTCACAGCTTGTTGTACTATTCCCGAGCAATCAAATGCTGTCTTCAGTTATTAATTACTCTCCTCTAATCTGCATGCTAATTGTATGAGTAACTGTCGATAGTCACCGGAGTGTTTTTTTATAACGGTAGTTTTTACAATCGACGGAGGGACGATAGAACAAAATAATGAAACAAAGTTATTCATAGTATCGAAACAGAATGGGACAAGACGTGAAGGGGAAAGAGTGGAAAACTAACTAAGAAAGTTTTCAAGTAGTCAGCAGGATAGAAAAATCTGTTGATTTTTAATTAATAAAAAATAAACAATAAAAAGATCATTGAAGCAATGTTTATTAGAAAGTGTTTCGTTCCTCTTTACCCAAGCTGGAAGTCTGCTGGTCGAACCAATCTATGACGGGTGCCAATTAAAACTGAATACGAACCATAATTAGAATTATAAAATTATAATATATTTTTCCTATTATCTACATTCGGCAGCACTTCCCAAGTAACAATTCTAAGTTTTATTACGTTCCTCTAGTCTCTAGTGGATTTCATGGCCAATGTTATAAAACCGCTAATAAAACTATGAACCCCACCAGAACTTCCTAAGGACCACTATAAAACTGCCTTCCCACCAAGTGGTCCATTCTTCAGAAGGTTTTTATAACCTCTCTGGGAATCAGGTTATAAGCTGAAGTTGTCGTATCCCGCTTTACTGAAAGCAGCAATACAACCGATTAAACTTTTGCTGTTTGACAGCCACCGCCATGATTTATTAAAGCTTTTCGTTTTCGCTCTCGTAAAAAGCTGAATCAGCCCGCCAGCGTTGTTAATTTGAAAATACATCCGTGAGCCGAAAAGGTAACGTTTTACTGCCAGATCGTCCTGACAGCTTTGGCTTATAGCGACCATAATAAAATATCCCATAAAATAATCAATAAATATTGAGCAATCTCCGTTCGTTTGCTGCATATGCGCATTGAATTTTAAGGTGTTATCGTTTTAATAGTTCTATAAAACTAACAGATCTATTGCAGTTTGGCAATAAACCATGATGAGATCAATTTTGATTGGTGTGCCGTTTTGTATTGCTACGCCACACTTATGGTAAGTTTATAAGAGACGTGGTGCAGCCAACTAGTTTTATCGTGATAATGTAAGCAACCACAACAAATTTACTTTATTAACAAGTTTTTATGGCTTTATATTCAGCTATAAGTATGTTTTGACTCGTATCCCCTCGGTATTGCGTAATACCATAATAAAACCAGGTGTAATCATCATCATCATCATCATCAATATAAGAGGCTTATGTCTGTCGCCAAAACGAGGGGCGCGATATGTATTTTCGTGGTAATAATCGCCCACATTAAGCAAAGACTCAAACCAATCATACCAGATTACATTCAAGACGAGCAAAAGTAACGTAGTTGCACCTCATAGAGTTACATAGCGTTAGCGTTACACAGCGTACCTCCAATTTGCTCACAATTAGACGCGAGGCGACGCGCGGGGGATACAGCCAGTGATTAATATCGCAATAAAACCTTTATAAAATTCAAGTAAAGCCAAGTGGCTTTAGAATTGTTAGTTGGGTTTCTTCGTCGGTTGGCAGTGAAAATTGGTGATAAATTTTCTGCACTAGGGAACTTGGAAGAACTAACTGTATCAAAGATCTGTGCGTGCTACTAAACAGCAAACTATCGTTCCAGCAGCGTATTTCATATGTAATCGAGAAAGCCTCTAGAAATGTAGGCAGCATATTCCGTATCACTAACGTTTGCCCTGGGATAAATAGGACACATCTTACAGAAAAACTTAATCACAACAAATTACAAGACACAGACATTTGATAGCAAATATTCCCAAACCTCTTTTATAAATTCAAACAAATTACCTAACATTTGATGGCTCGCATCTCCCAGGGACCGGTTTTGAATAATGGTCACCAATATGTTTTTAATTTAGCCCGCGTCAAAGTTTCCACCACCTTCCAACCGTTCGGAGTGGAAGAAACACACAAATCATCCACCAGACCATCATCGGAATGTTTCCATGCATCCTACGGTTACGAAACTGACTGAGGCCTAGAACCAGTCAAAAATGGACTTTTCGCGCTATTTGTAATAATTAAATGAAAATATTATTTTTAATTAACGCCTACCGAACACGGGCAACCCGAGAAAAGGGTCTCCACGGTGTGGAACTTTAGTTCCATCAGTCCGGCTGGCTTTCGGGAGTTTGTGGTTGTCCTGCCGGTGGTGGTGGTGCTGTTGGCGGTTCCATTAATCTTTGGGTCTGATTTTTTTACGGGCCGATGTCAACTGGGCGCTCTCTCTCCCAGGAGGCATTTCCATCACCACCGGCCACCGTCGTGTCGTATTGGGCGGCCGCCCGAATCTTGCGGGTAACTTTCCACCGCAACCGAAACGCAAGAAAGAAAGAAAACGCAAGAGGCCAAAAACTTTGACTGGTGACGGATGGCGGATGACGACGCGCAGAGAAGGTACGGAATTTGATTACGATTTGCCGGGGCTGTGGTCCCCGGGGTGGCGCAGTACTAAAAATGAACCACAAATCCGTGACATTATTTTTAATTTAAAGTTTTCGCTGATCCCACAGACTCACACACACACGCACGTACGTTTTACAAATTCGCATCGACCGCTTGTAGGTAGGTAATCAGAGATTAGAGATTTTTCTTACCTTCTGGGTTGGGTTGGGCAGAGTTTCAAACGAGTGGAAAAAATATAAGACTCTGCCACTGCTGCTGCTGGTGGTGGGAAGTTTCTTTGATCTCTCAGAAACACGTATCATTCTTCTTTTGTCTTCGGTGTAAAAGAGACGGATAGAATCATGTATGTATACAAATGGCTTATTATGCCTGCAGGAAGAATTTTTAATTGAATCTCATTTTTCTTTCCGTCACGTTTGAGTGAGAAAATGTCGTCGACCGAGGACAATTGGCAGAAAATTGTCGAGAAAAAGGGGTACGAGGAATTTCGACGATTTCGTAACGGAGTTAGATCTTATTTTCTTTTCAAACTGGTGTGAAATCAAAGACATGAAACTTGAGAGCTAAACGACACTGATCGGTGTCATTGGCACTCAATGAAACTTAAGTTTTAAATTTCTTGACAAACTAATTGACTGACTTGCTAACTTCCTAAAATTATTTTTGACGGTTTTACAATTTGCAAGAACTTGATTGCCATAATTAAATTAGTTCATTCCATAAATCCTTACTAAACGCTTTGTAATCCCAACAACGAAGCTTTCCCTTAGCTCGCAATTTCCTGCAATCCTTCACGCGCCCGATCCATCTTGTACTATTAAAATTTTGTATGTGTAAATTGTTTACCATTTTTCCTTGTCTCCTGCTTCTTGGAGATAATTTTTTTTGCCTCAGCTCAACTCATCCGCTAATATCTCGAGTCCGTTTAAGTTGTTCATTTAACGCCCCCAGCCGGAGCCGGGGCTGCCATCGAGGGACATTTACATCATCAAAAAGAATTGTGTTGATTTTTTATGATTTCCAATTTGGTGCGCTTTGTTTGTTCTCTCTTGGGCGGGCTGTGAAGCTGGTACATGACGTCACCCCCTTCCCACGAGTGGATTCTAATTAATTAGCCCAGAAGCGACCTGCCTCGTTCGCTCGCCGATGCCGATGCCACCGTACCGGTTCAAAGTGATAGGGGAATGTCCCACATCGTGTCGTCCTCGTCGCTGTCTTCTTTACTAATGTTGTTTTTTCTCTACTTATTTTCCACCCTGTCGGCCGACGAGTTTGGCGAAAGTAAGTGGGCATGAAAGTCTTTTGCTGATGGCCGGAGAAGAACGAATATAAAAAATATATATCGTAGATACCCTCATGGGCCACTTGGCCGTAAGGTAAACCCTGATCCCACAG
The DNA here is from genome assembly GCF_943734655.1 of Sabethes cyaneus. Taxonomy (NCBI): domain Eukaryota; kingdom Metazoa; phylum Arthropoda; class Insecta; order Diptera; family Culicidae; genus Sabethes; species Sabethes cyaneus. The sequence goes on along the minus strand of NC_071355.1, from coordinate 12,752,661 downwards.
CCCCCGGACGGAAGGGTTAACGGGGAATTTACTTTTTTAATTTCGCTTCTAATTGATGGCTGCCATTAAAGATTGTAATGGCATTCTTTTTTTTTAATTTGCAACATTCAAATAGCGATGATATAAAAAACTGTACATATAGCTCCGGAAAAACTGACACTAATCGTTATGATGGCTGAAAAATGCTACCAACGAGATTAAAATTATTTTGTTTATTGTGAGGTGAAGCCTTTTTTTGGTCCAGAGAATAAAAAGAAAAATCAAAGAAACGCCTTCGTGCTGATGCATATTTAAATCAAATTTGGTACTTCCAAAGCCTATCTGAACTAACACCCTGCATAGGATTTGTTAAAGCTAATTCCAAATCCACATTTTGTCTGTGTTATTGCTCTGTAAATTAATTTATTAAATAACCAATATTAAATGGCCTAATACAATGGCCAGTTTCGATGAAACTTTGGAAACAGTTCTGGAAGTTGATCAGTTTTCTACACAACATTAAATGTGTATTGCTTTGGAAAAATTATCATGTTTTCATAATTTATTCAAAATTTTTGTAGCGCACAGTAAATCTCGCATTTACCTCAGTACCTAACCTAGAAGAACTTCAATCATTTTCCTGTTTTACTTCTCGGTGCTCATCTCTTTCTGATAGTCGTTATGACATTGCCTTCGCACTCAAGGCTCCGAACGAAGGGTTCATTGTTTTGAATTATTAAAAGCGAAATTCTCAGTTTTTAACCATTTTCAATCAATCAAACACCAAAATTTCAATATTTAAAAGCCCGGTGTCAGTAGAGGCCCCGTTTCAACATTTCATCCAAATCATAAAGATACAGAAAAAAATCTGCTTCTCTCAGCACGTGCTTTCCCGTTCAGTTGATTTGAACAAAAATATTAGAAAATTGTAGCTCCAGTTGATATTTCTATAGCTTACTTACTTACCCTGAGACATTCGATGGCAATTAGGGACCTCGTCCGGTTACCACTTTTGCGATGTTTTGCAATCTCTGGACGGCTAGCTTTTTCCTTTGGAATGTCAGACAAGTTTGCGGCATACAAGCGAGCATTTTAACGTAGAATAACGTTTTTGTTTTCTATATTGGGGTTCATTTTGAAAGCACGAGAAATGAACATGTAACGATAAGTGGTTACGTTTTTCACGCTTATAACTCAGTCATTTAGCAATGAATCTTAGAGATATTTGTATCAATCGCTCAGAAATTTTTTAAGAATCAATTTATATTACAAATGTAGTAGAAATGTGTCTAATCTCTATTGAAATAAGCTTAGCTATCAAGCACTGTCAAGAATTAATTAATCAACCAATCACATATAAGCATAATTTTGCCTCCCAGGCCCACGACGACAAGTTTATACATTTGCAAATTCAGTTACCTCGGCATTAGAAAAAATGACAAAAATGAGCCGTCCAATAGGTAAAGAATTATTTGTTTCGATCAAACCTAGACCAAGTTGATGTCCTGAACGTAAACAATTTTGTGAAACTGTAAAACTGTCCTTTCTCTTCAATCAATTTTATCATCTGAACATTGAAGCTAGACGAAATTGATGTCCCAAACGTAAAATATTTTCGTAAAAGGGAGCAACCATCCCTTCCTTTCCACCGCGTGTATCAATAATTGTAAGAATCTACTCGAAACTGAAGTCTTGGATGAAAACGATATTCATGTATGTGATGTGACGCAGCAATTCTCAAAGTGAAAAGTTTAGGAGCCACTCAATGAGCTGCATCAGTTAGTTGCTTGCCATTCTTTACATAGGTTTGTTTTTATTGCTATAAAGCATGAAAATAACCAAAAAGTAGACGGATTTGTGTCTCAGGACACAAAGGTAGGTTTGGCGCAGGACTAGGATTGTATATACCGATAGTCCCTCCCATTAATATTGGTTCTAAGGACCTTTCTGTAGATTTCGTGTAAAAATATGAACATTATTAGGACGAAGTATATGGGGGTGGGGGTTTAGCTTACCTGTTCAACCTGTGAAAAATACAAATCAATACTATATTATTTTAAGCATCAAACAAACATTATTTAAATAACAGAATACGACGGTTTACTTTACCAGCAAATTCGTTGCTGAATTTTAACTACGAACCGAAAACTTTTCGTTCAGTTTTCCTATTGAACCAAATTCAAGAATAACCATGCGTAAGTTGTTCAATGCTAAAGATGAACGAGTTAATGAGAAAATTTTACGAATAATGCATGCCAATTTTCAAATCCCCTGTTGAAATGCCTCTATTTTCAAATCCCCTTCGTACCAACACATTGTTCCTGGTGCTAGTATCAACAATCAGCACCAGGAATAATGTGTTAGTCTGCTCGCTCATTGAGATCTCTAAAGCAACGTTGAAACGTCGTGTTGAACGTTTTGCTCATTAGCTTCGTAACTAAACAAAATGGAATCGAAGCGCAGGCCAAAGGGATATGGGGTAGTAAGTTGTTCAATGCTGAAGATGAACGAGTTAATGAGACAATAATGCTCCGGCGCTATCGACGATAGAAGTTGTTTGGCATTCTCTTTTTATCTCCTTATTCGTACCAGCACATTGCTCCTGGTGCTAATTCAGTATCAAGAATCAACACCAGGAATAATGTGTTGGTATGCTTGTTCATTATGATGTCTAAGCAACGTTCAACGTCGTGTTGAACGTTTTGCTCATCAGCTTCGTAACTAAACTAAACTCGTATTGCCTATGCGTCGGTGCAAACGAAATCATGAACGAGTGATGCAAATAATTTTGTCGGGTTGAATTTTGTTGCCTGTCCTATGAACAGGTTGAACATGCGGACGAGTCGCTACTGATCATATTGTATTGTAGCACGCATCATATTTTCGTGGATTTCAGAGCAGCATACGATACAGTTGAACGAGAACAGCTACGGTAGATAATGCACGAGTACGGATTTCTGATCAAAACTACTCTGGAACGAATGATGTGCTACGTGCGCGTTTCGGGGAGACTCTCAAGTCCTTTCGAATCGCGCAGAGGGTTACGGCAAGGAGACTGTCCTGTATGTTATTCAATATCGCTATTGAAGGTGTGATCCGGCGAGCGGGCATCGGAACGAGAGGAATGATCTTCAGCAAGAGTAGCCAACTCCTAGCCTTTGCAGACGACCTCGACATCATTACCAGAAACCGTGGGACGGCGGAGGCAATCTACGCCAGACTTAAAACGGAGGCTAGGAGGATAGGGTTACAAATCAATGCGTCGAAAACCAAATATATGGTAGGAAGAGGCTCCCGAGAAAGTAACGTTAGCCTCCCACGGACAGTGAATATTGACGGCGATGAAATGGAAGTGCTTGATGAGTTCGTATATTTGGGATCTCTGGTCATCGCCGACAATAATACGAGCTAGGAGATCCAAAGACACATTCAAGCTGGAAATCGAGCCTACTTTTCACTCCGCAAGACGCTTCTATCAAAGAGCATACGCTGCAGCACAAATGTACAAAACGATGTACAAAACGCTAATCAGACCGGTAGTCCTCTACGGACTTGAGACAGTAACTTTGCTTACGGAGGACATAAGTGCAGACTATTTTTAGCGACGTACAAATGGAAAGCGGAGAATGGCCGAGGCCTATGAATCACGGGCTACAGGCACTACTTGGAAAGATGCCCATTGTACACCTGGAGAAAGTTGGGAGACTACGGTGGGCCGGCCACGTTGCAAGGATGCCGGACGACCCTTCGGCACCGGGAAAAGAGGGGCCCAACGTGCTAGATGGCCCGAACAGGTTGAAGCCGACTTGTGTGTGTCGAGACGCGCAACGAATTGGCAACGAGTAGCCCAGGAACGAGGACAATGGAGAAGAATTCTTGATATGGCTACGATAATCTATAAATTCCACTCTTTAAATATTAAAAAAAAATTTCGATCTATTAGGACAAATGACTTTTGTCATTTTTTCTGGTAGACTTTCCTAACACCGACATCAAATTGATCAAGATTTAATCACGGTCGTAAGAAATTTTGTTGGGAGGAGGATTAGGAGACTTTGTCACTCTTTCTGGCGTGCTTCGCAAGCAAAGACATCAAATTGGTCTAGGTTTAAACACCCATAAAGCATCTTCGACCTGTTGGGACGTTGAGAGTTTCTAGGGCTGAGCAGTGATGCCAGGTTTTGCTGAAGAAAAACCCGTAGTTTTACCATCTGTGCTTTAATCACAGAAGAAAGGGTTATGAATTGTAAAACTAAATCAAATTTTAAATCAAACTTTTGATTTAAATGGAAGTTTGACCGATATTTGTTCTTCATATAAAGTGTTTCTCAGTTTTGCTAAAAAGTGACATTTTTTATCGCATAGGTATTCGTGATTGCATTTGAAACAAATTAATACTTTTTTGAATCGAATCAGTTTATGATACATTTCTAATTTCGTCTATATTATTCAATATCGCATAATCTTTACTTTCGTCATTCACCTTTAGCCTTTATTTTTCCAAATTCTTTCATTTTTCGTCGTTTGGTTATTTTGTATCTTGTCTTTAATTTTTCGTTTTTCTTTTTTGCTAAGTGTACTCCGTCAACTTTTCCGCCGTTATTGTCATCTTCTTGTCGTTTTAATTTGTTTTAACGTGATTATAGTCACTTTAACCCTCTAACGGGCAACATCGTAAAAACGATGCAATCAAGCTGATGACTATTTTATCATGAAAGTACACTCAGAAGAGCTTTAAGTTCGGATTTTCATGCAAAAATAATTATCTGGAGGAGAACTAGGTTACAAAAAGTCCAATTTGTCTTATTCGTTTTTCATGCCTAACGCTCTACCCAGATATTTTTTCAATTCAAATACATTACAAAATTGAAATAAAGCATGAAACTTACGCATAGAAAATTTTTAAGGTCAATCATTTTGTTCTAGATATCCTTTTTCTCCAAAAGTAAAAAAGGAAATATTCGCGCATAAATTATTTTCGAAATTTTTCGGAATTTTTGTTTTTGAAAGATGATAACTTTTGAATGCATAGTCAGAATGTTGTGAAATTAATATAAAAATGTCAAGAAATCTGCTCTGAACACATTTTGCATATTGTCAATTCAAAACAAATTTCGTATGCAACTCTGGAGCACCAAAACCGAAGGCCGTCTTACCCGTTAGAGGGTTAACAGCTTGGGTCATTCGTGGTTTCTATGGGACTGGAATTTGAACCCGAGTCCTCAACGTGAGAGATGTGAATGCTAACCACTACATCGTGTTGACCTCTCATTTTTTGTTGTCTTTTACTGTTTGTTGGTCGTTTTTCGTTATTTTTAACATCTGGTATTCTATCATAGCCTTTTTGTCTCTTTTCAATGGTTTGTTTGTCATTTTTTATTCCTTTTTGTGGCGTTTTTGGTTTGATGGCATCGTCAATAGTGACTTTTTTGGCACAGCCTGTCACTGTTTTGCTGACTTGTCAATTTGTGGCAATTTGTCGCTGTTTGTAACGTTTTTGGCGTCTTTTAACTGCCCAAGCAACAACGTGAGTTTTATTGTACTCTTGTGGTGGTCTTCAAGACCATTTTTGGTATTAAATACCATCATAAGAGTGTAATAAAACCCAAATTGTCACCTAGGCGTATTTTTGTCGTCTTTCAACTTTTCGCCTACTAGTCTTCACTTCTTCATCATATCTTTTCGCAGGCATTTCACTGCCTATTCGTCGATTATTTGCTGTCGTTTCATGGTTCTTTCATTGTCTTTTCGCTACCTTGCATTGTATGTTCGTCATATTAGTGTTGCTTTTTTTTGCTATCTTTCCATCGTATTTTCGTTTTATGACATTTTGCCGCCTTTTCTTCGTTTTCGTTGTCATCTTTTTATCATCTCTCGTCCTGCTTGTTGCCAAGACAACAAAATTGTTGTATTTTTCTTGTGTTTTATCGTTGTTCTTTCTGCGTCTTTTTGATGACGTATATTCGCCATCTTTTTGTAGTCTTTTTCGTATATTTTGTTGACTGTTTGACAGTTTTAATATCTCTTTCCCATTTTTTGTAGTGTTTTTGTTGCAGTTTTTTGTCGTCTTTTCATCGTATTTTTGTCATATTTTCATCACAGCTCTATTGACTTCTATTCACATTTCCGTCAACATTCCGCTGTCTTTTGTCGGCTCTTCGTTGTCTTTTCTATTTATTTTAGTCATCTTTTCATCGCTTTTTGGAGGTCCAAGAGTTTTTATTTGTCGCGTAAAAAGAGCATATTGAACATTAATGTATATTGAACAAGGATTCCATCTACTTGATTAAAAAGAACAACCTTATTCGCCTAATTTTGAAGTTCTATCGCACTACTGAAATCAAATTACGGAGCTGCCAAAATGCGGGAAAAAATAAAAATATATATATTTGATATAAATAAAAATATTCAGCCATTTTGCCGCACTTCAACCAGGAAAACATCAGTATTATTATAAATATCTGCCGTCAAAACGAAAAATGCTAGTTTTATTAACAGCAATTAAGCAAGTCAAGCAAAATTTTTAATACACTTCTCATTAAAGAAAAGCATTCTATTCGCTTCTTTCTCTTAAAAAGATAAAGTTATGCTTTTCGGGAAATTATTCATTGCATGAGTGTACATGTACTTTTTGTCACTAAATGATACTTTCAATCTTTTCCACGAAGTTTTTGAAAATCCGTAGATTTGAGCACTTGATCCGTAGGTCCGTAGAAAATTCATAAATCCGAAGATCTGGCATCACTGGGGCTGAGCCAAAAGTCAAAGTATCGATATTTGGTATCGCGATATATTAGTCCGGACCGTACCGGTAAGGCGAAGTCTATGCAGAGGCCCTGAACCGATTGCGTGCATGTGAGCTGTGTTATACGGTTGTTCTATGGCGAAAATTTTGGATCACATAATGGTCGACTTGACAGGTTTAAGGCTAAACCGTTTGCGTAATATGCAGCAGGTGTTAGAAAAATGGGTCTATCAGCAACAAGCTGTACTAGAAGTGCCTTTTCCAGAGTATTGGTTTGTTGATGAATGGGTACCCAATCAACAAAATATTCTACTAACGAATCTTGCGTTGGCGCTTGCACCACAGGAGGTAAACTATGGTGGACAGCAGCTTGCACAGCAGTAGCAGCAAGCTGCGCTAGAGGCGCACTAGGGCAGGAAAACCATAATCGACCATGATGGTCTTCGATTGCTTCCATACAAAATATAACCAGTGCACGGTTTGACTGAAAAGCAGACAGTTGCTAGAATCGAAAGAAGTTGGCAGCACCTAAGTGGCACGGTGATTGTGAATTTCTTTTTTCGGACGAAAAAAATGTTCATGCTACAGAATCACCACAACCAACAGAATGATTGAAAATGTACAGCACCTCCTTCAGATATTCCTCGGAACAAACTGACTGTTCAAAGGTTCCAAAACGTTTCCAGGGTGATGGTAGGTGAATGTTCTCCAAAAAATGTCAAGGTTTCATTGCTGTTCATTGAACCTAGTGTCCCAGTTGGCCTCGAGGGAAGACGCTGGTCTAATAAGCCAGTCGTCGTATGTTCGAATCTCGGCTGGGAGAGGCTGTTAGAGTCAATAGGATCGCAGCACTAAAGGGCTGCGCACAATTAATACTTTATGGTAGCGTTGGAGTTTACGGCTGGTTATCCGTTTGATCCGTTTTGTACTAAATTTAAAAACGGACGCAAAACGGAAAGTGAACACACAATCAATCCGTTCGATGACACCAGAAAAGCAGCATTGCCATATCAGCAGATTTCGCTTAGATTTATCAAAGTTTATTGATGAATTATTCCTACAGGTCAAACATGAAACCCTTTAAATGTATATACTATATTATACTAACCTCGTAATTGCCCTGTACGCTAATAACTTGCTGTGAAGTCTGTCGGTAAACAAGGGTCCAGTCTCAAAGGAAATTTATATCCAAGGCTTTGCTTTGTTTATCGATTGATACCATCTAAATTCTAGATGTGTTCCTCAAAAACGAAGTGAGTTTTTGTTATTTAACTTGATAACTTTATCTCTATACCTCTACCTTTAGTCAAACAGCGTGAATCGAATTATTTATTTCTGACTGCCTGATTGCTCGATCTTACTCGGGGCCCCTTTGTCTCTCAGTTACTTGTACATCTGTAATTGTAACCACTGACGAACTGACAGGACACATAGAAGAAAATTCTTTAAAAACCATCGTCCTACACATTTTGCTTGCACACTAGCACCCTCTGTTATGCATGTTGCGAAGTAGCTTGCATTTGCAGGGTTTTATGCTGTAGGGTTTTTACATTTGAATGGTTTTATACTGAAAACTCGAAGCAACACTCGCGCGCCGCGGTGTGGCCATGTTGCTAAACATGCTTTTTTGAAAAATGAGTGATTTTTGATTGGTCGAAGGAATCAACGCGAGTGTCTCGTCTGTTTGTCTGTGATGTAACGAAAATTGTCATAATGCAAGAAACAAAACGCTTTTCTTGTCTACTTCCTTTGTCAGTTTCCTTCATGTTGTCCCCCAGCCACTTGTAAATCTGTCTTCTTCTCGGAAATCCGTATAAATCGACAAATAGTCTTTTTTATGTTTTTGAACCTTCCCCTTGTTAATGGCCACCGTATTCCATCTTTCAGAAATCCAGCCACTTGCCATAACTGCTTTCTCCCCCTGTTAGGGATCCCCCTTATTGCAAACCCCCAGTGCTGGTTCCCTTCTGCCAAGAAACATATGTGCCAAGTTTGATGAAGAACCGTCCAGGCGTTTCGGAGTTAGGGCTTCCCCCCTTGTTAAGACCCCCTCTCTTGTCAACCCCTTCAGTTTTGATTCACTTATGTCAAGGAACATGTGTGCCAAGTTTGATGAAGAACCGTCCAAGCATTTCGGAGCTAGGGGCTCCCCCTGTTATGAACCCCCCCCCCCCCTTTTGTCAACTCCTTCAATTCTGACTCCCTTTTGTCAAGGAACATGTGTGCCAAGTTTGAGGAAGAGCCGTCCTGGCGCTTCGGAGTTTGGGCCTTCCCCCTGTTATGAACCCCTCTCCCTTTCGTCAATCCCTTCGGTTATGATTTTCTTAGGTCAACGAATATGTGTGCCAAGTTTGATGAAGAACCATCCAGGCGTTTTGGAGTTAGGGCCTCCCCCTGTTAAGAACTCCTCCCCCTCTCTTGTCGACCCCTTCAGTTTTGATTCCCTTATGTCAAGGTATATGTGTGCCAAGTTTGATGAAGTACCGTCCAGGCGTTTTGAAGTTATGGGCTCCCCTTTGTTATGACCGCCCCCTCTTTTGTCAATCCCTTCAGTTCTGCTTCTCTCATGTCAACGAACAATGGTTGCCAAGTATGATGATGAACCATCCAGGTGTTTCGGAGTTAGGGCCTCCCCCTGTTAAGAACCCCCCTCTCTTGTCAACCCCTTCAGTTCTGATTCCCTTATGTCAAGGTATATGTGTGCCGAATTTGGTGGGGAACGGTCAAGGCATTCTGGAGTTATGGTGGAACATACAAACAAATATACAGTGGACCCCCGTTCGTTTGAACGATTCCTCATGCAAACTAACGGGGTTCGTTTTTAATTTGAACAACTAGCAACCCTCAATATGCTAAAACTTGTATGAACTGGCCGCCCTGCTCTTTGTTATTGTTTTGGTGGTTTGATTTAGTCTCGTATAGTTGTTAGTTGCAAGCAGCGAATATGTTATTCTCCGATCGGATTTCTATCGTAATCGTTGGGAAACGAAATGTGACACTGATTAAACTAGGATTAAACACGCTAGATCAGTACAAACAAATCGTGTTTATGTGCATTGTCTGCGAAGGCAAATGATGCCATGTTGAGAATGACATTTGAAAGTAGAATCAATATATATATAGAATGCCAGTGTCGCTATTTTACTACGGGACTCATTGTGGTAAACATGATGCTAACAATCTGTATCAAGCCTGTGAATCGGGAACTTCATTGTCAAAGTTGCTCATTGTTATTTATCTGTTCTTTATCTGTGCGCTCGTTGGTGCTGTCATCAGTGCGCTCATCGCTGTGTTTTCATGCCAGTGAAATATTTTTAAACGTTCTTTTTCTTTTCGTCCGGATAAATTGCATCCCACAACTGCGCCCTTTTGCACCGATTTTTTCAGAAATTTGCAGCAAGCGAAGTTTCCAATCACATTACTTGGCAGCCATATTTGAAATTTTAAACTGGTTGTCAAAGTTTGACAATGAGATTCCTTTTTGATGAATCTCAGGCACACACACATATGCATATATACTGTAAATACATTATCTGAACAAGTGTGATGTTTACCACGCGCACTGCAGCGACACTGGCATTCTATATATATTGATTATACTCATTTGAACCATTTTTAATTTGCACATCGTGCAAACCAGCGGGGTTCAAATTAAAAAGTGTTCAGATTAAAAACGGTCAAACGAACGGGGGTCCACGGTACAGTATTCTCATGCTCAATTTTATATATGTAGATAAAAACAGTTTTATCCAACAACCACCGTGATATATTTAGATAAATCTATCATTTTGTATTATTTTGATAAAAAACACGATTTTCATCATTTCGTTTTTTTCGTTTCGTTAATCACCACGAACAGCTAAAGAAACGGCAGCACTTTTGCCGCAATGTTACACGCAATATTTGAGACGTTTCAAATCTTGCGGGTGACTTTGCGGTAAATGTTGCGTTAGTACAGTTTAGTACTCAACCGCAAAGTCAATCCGGATACATTGTGGGTTGTTCCATATGATTCCATGCATTTAAAGTAGCTGTCAAAATGCCGCTAACGCAAACGTACGTATTCTGCGCCGGCCTTAACCCCGCACTGTCCTGTATTCTAACAGCTGGTTGCGAAGTCTGTCGTATAAAAACAGAAGGTCAAATTTCGACAACGGAATTAGGACCTAGGCTTTGCTTTGAACCTAGTGTTAAAATCAACACATCGGTAATGTTTCAAAGAACCATTTGCTTCCCATCGTCAAAAAAAATACAAGAATGCACCATACTGCTTCCAACAAGATGCTGCACCGTCTCACCAGGCGAAAGCCACACAGTCTTGGTGTGAGGACAATTTTGTGAATTTTATTTCTTCGAAAGAGTGACCTGCCTCGTAGCCTCTTCGTCGTCGTCGTCGTCGTCGTCGCCTCGTCAAATCCTCTCGACTTCTATGCATGGGGTTGCATGCTATGCATACTAGGGAGCACCAAAGGATTCATTGTGGATATATTCAAGCAATGTTTGAAGTTATTACTACTCACCTGTGTATGGCGGTATTTAACTATTTCAGCATAGACATGATTATGTTGCTCCATGACAATACCAGAGTTGCAAAAGTGTTAAAAAATATTTGAAAATGCCAAAATGGGAAATTTGGCCGCACCCGCCATATTCACCAGAAATCCCTCTATGCAGAATTCGTCGAAACATTGAAGCGGGCACCCAATCTAACCTACCGTCAAAATTGAATTAAAATACTGACAATACCTCACGATTTCCTTTAACATGCACCATCCAATTGCGGCGACTATTATCACGGTTAGTTCAAGAACCGACCGAGTATGGATAGTAGTAGTTACCTGCATTTGAACAATTTCGCCAAATTACTTTGCTGCGCTACCGCCGCCGCCATCCAGTTGCTCGGTTTCAGCTTTCCACCGCACACCGGTGCGGTGCGAATGAAACAATAATAATAATTTGATATTTCATTCTCATCATCGTTCGCCGGTTCGCCAAATCCAGAGTGGTCCAGCAGTTTGGAGTTGGAGCGATGGCGATGACGATGGTAAACAGCAAATTCTGCGTATGTATGGCCACCATTCCGGTGGACTTATACCGAAAGTCCCGAGGATAGTCCGGGGGTTTCGGCCGAATCTTCCGTGTGGTACTCTCTTGCCTGCTTTTGTGGGTCACGGTGGCCCCGGGAGAGGGAGCTGGCAGAGGTACGGTTCTACCTACACTGTATGCACAGTGCGATGCTGGTCCGACGGTTGATCCTCCTACGGCTAACCGGCAGCAACACTGCGTTTGACTAAAAGGAACGGTTTACTGACTCGCTAGCTTGTTTTTCGGAAAAGGCGGAAGGCGGAATCCCGACATCGGAAATGGCCGCAGCGCCAGGTTGAACAAGTCAGCAGCAAATTTTCTAGTTAAATTAATTGTAAATTTTGCAATTATTATTTTGCGGTTAGGTAAATTAAATATCAGATAATTTCATCGCTTTCCCGGTTACTGCCGGAGGTTCGTTTGGAACGAGACGACAGTTACACTGCTAGGTAGCAGCAAAGTAGCAATCAGGTCATGTGATTGAGTTATCTGCATTGGAATCCATTCCGAATTCAGGCGATGTCAAATTGCTTCATTCATAGGTTAATGCCATGCAAGACGATTCCGAGATTTCAACTCAAATGACTTTGAATGAACTGAATTCAATTACTTGACCGTTTCTAAGAAATTTTCCTCCCAGCGTTCCACAATTGAACGAGACACACACAGCACAAAGCCAGTCTCATCGCAGCATCATTTCTCACATCCATTTCGGAAGTCGCAAATATAAAATGCAAATTATTAGCCAAAGTTTTTACCTTCAATAAATTTCTTGAAGAAAATCTTCGCTTCACTCATTCCTAGTCGGCAGAGTGTTCGAAGCAGCAAGTTTTCTGTCCGTATCCTGGTGTATTGTATTGTTCGGATGAACTCTTCCAGAAACTGCATCTCCAGCAAGAGAGAGAGGACCGGGAAAGGAAACCAACAAGACGACACACTGTAACGTAACGGCGAACGAACGGCGAAAACCCAGGGCGGCGAACAGCAGCAGAAACGGCTCGACTGCTGCCGCATACACCGCACCGGTTGGTTATCTTCAAATTATGAAGAGCAAAGTCAGCAATTCAGCAACAATATTTCCTATTATCAACTGTAAATTGTAGGACTTTTATCAAAGAAAACGACTGGAAATTCGGTTTGGTTGCTCGTTTGTCCGGTGGTTGTTCGACCAAAGACCGTTGAGGGGGAGGTTGACCGGACTAGTGGGGGGGTGGGTAGCTGTTGATAAAAAGTTTTCTGGTTTCGGAACTGTTCTCTCTGACTCGTTTTCACTAAAAGACAACTAACTAGTCGGTTGTGCGCAGAAAGGTGGGGATGAAGCACTGAAATTAATTGTCTATAATTTAAATTTTTATCCTATCGTAACCGAGCGGAAACGTCTTTGAATGTTGCTTGGCCACAGAAGTTCGCAACTTCTGGTTTTGCTGTTTTCTGCGGCTGTTCACTTATAGCGAATGTATTGCTAATAATGTTTCGTGTCTTTCTCTCTCTCTATTTGCAGGTAAGCGATGGTTTTTATCCCGGGAAAAAGTTTGTAAGTTGTTATTTGCGGTGGTGGAATAATTTCGAATAATCAGTGCCAAATAAAACGCACAACATTGCTTTTAGAGCTGTATATTTTATTGTTGTGAGATAACTCATCTAGAAGGTAAAAGTATTTTCATATGAGTTTTAATTCTACCTCTCTGTTAATGATCAAAGACTGATGTGAAACTAATTTCAACCAAGCATTGCTTCGTTATTTTAATTTTTTACCAAATCTACTCAACGTTTATTCCATAACAATACTCGATATCGTCTGCAATTTTAATTGATACTTCTGGGAGGATATGAAAAGACTTCTACTTTTACTTTAGGTTTCGACTAACTGGTGTTGCTGTTCAACCATATTCAAAAATCTATATTATGGGAAACTAGAGAGTAGGAAGATGAAAAATATCAATTAAAATTACACACTTAATTTACCAATAATTCGACTAAACCAAACTATTATACTCGACATTTTCTCCTTAAATTGTCTATTTAGATGCAAGAAATGTATTCGTAATGTAAATGTAAATCGTTTATCCTATTATTTGCAAGTGCAAGTGGGCACTTGATTTTTTGAACAACATCTTCTCCCGGCAGTTGAATATCAAAAAAAAATCAAAATATTTTTGGACCGTTATTAATAAAAAAAAGGCCGGCAGCCTACATATATTTAGCGCAGATCACTGAGATAGTTTTTCCTCAAGATAAATAATTGCGAATGCATAAAATAATGTTTATGGCATCTAAGCAAATAAGGTGATTATGTTTAATGAAATGAAAGAAAAAAGAAAAAGTAAAGCAAAATCGTGTGGCTTTAGATTCCTAGTGAACCGGTCGCACTCGCGGGTTGTTGGCTGCTCACGAGCTGTTGGTTTCGTGAGCGAGCTGTGCAAAAAAACGCTACGAGGCTGTGCACTCGCGTGTGGGTTAGTAGCACTGTATTCACACAGCACCAGCGGTTGTTAGTCATGCACTTGGAAATCTATATAAAAGCTCCCGAATATACGTTGTTTGATTCAAGGAAACGTAATCTTCGGTATGATTGATTTGAATCTCCAACCAGTGCTAAATATCTCCTAAGGACGTTACTTTCAAATGGTAGTTCAATTTTGCAATGATACCATTGAACTCATCTTTAGAACCACAAACGATCACAAAGTCATCTACCTAAACAGGGATGTAAGCCATACTGCCATCACCCGAGCATTTCACGTACAAGCAGGGAACTTCCCTGGACGGACGAAATACTATTTTCATAACAGTGTCATCTAGTTTGTGATTCCAGATTCGAGCAATTTGTTTCAGTCCGTACAAACCTTTGCGAAAGCTGCAAACCATGTTTTCTCCTATCGCGTCGGATCTGGTGGTAGACGAATGAACACTATTTCGTCTCAAGCTACCATTTAAATTGGCTGTCTTTACATTGGCCCGTAGTTTTGTTCGTAGCTGGTAAAGCCTGTAGGACCCACACATAGTTTTCGTCAAGCGATTGTAGCTTGTCCAGTCTAGTCGCTCGGAACAACTTGTTTCCACTTCCAGAGTGACAGCTAACGCATCGAAGAAACTTGGAAGGCTCCAGAAACTCAATCAGATACTCTACGATGCACAGTGCAAAAAAATGGGACAAAACACACAAAATGGAGTTGAAGTTTTCCATGAAGTATTATTTTTGTATGAATGTAGGCAGATCAAAGCACTGGGAATGATGCAGCCTTCTGGAGAATTTTTTGAATCTGAGATTTGTTTGACAACTCCCCATATTTTTCATTCAACGGAAGTTCCGAAAAATGATTTTTAATCGTTTTCTTTTAGGTATATTCACTCAAAGTAAACGTCGTTACGTGTTGAAATGGCTGTGGTTTAGAACCATATTTAGCAGATTGACGAAAATCAAGTATACTCTAAATATATTTACTTAAAATGTCAAAATAATGACATAAATGTGACTTCGCATTTTCAAAGTTGAATATCTTTTTTTTGGGAACGGAAGATAACCGTCATTTTCCATATAATATGCAGAATTTATTCTACTTTCCAAAAACCATAGTCGTATTTTGCGCGGATTTGCGCAGACTCAAAACATTGAATTTGATTGAACCATGTGTTTCGCTTGTAATTACTTCTATCTTCTACCACAGACTAACAGACGTAACACTTCGAACAAATTTTCTAACAAAACATCGTTTCAATGACACCCCTAAAACTTGGAAAAAACACTAGAATCACCTGGTGCAGTCTTCGCGCTACGCAGAGCAGCTTGCTATAAATTTAGCAATGCTATAAATTTTACTTGTATATTATCTGACAACAGCGCCAGCGCAAGCGAGCGGCGTTCTCGCGCAGCGACTGTTGTTTGAGTCTGGGCTTAAGTGAACATTTGAAATGATCGTTTTTATTGGCGATGGAATGAAGCTTCAGTGTTACGTCTGTTAGTCTGTGCTTCTACTGTTGATATTTTTCAAGCAAACCCTTGTGCATTTGGCAGCTGAAGGTTACTACTAGGTAAGCTGAAACCACAGATTAACAGACGTAACACTAAAGCCCCATTTCATCGCCAATAAAAACGATCATTTCAAATTTTCACTTAAGCCAAGACTCAAACAACAGTCGCTGCGCGAGAACGTCGCTCCCCTGCGCTGGCGCTGTTGTCAGATAATATAGGGGAAGGGCGGTAAAGACGGACACCTTAAGGTAAAGACTCAATATCTACTCAAATATAACTGTATTGATCGCAATTTTCGCACAAACTGAACCTTTAAGTCTCTGTCTAATAAAGTTACAACGTGCGCTGGAAAATTTCTTCCAAAATTTATGCTTTTTTTAATATTATGAACATCATGTATAAATCAAAGTTTCTGCGCAAGGGCGGGAAAGACGGACACTTGATATGGGAAAGACGGACACTCGCAAAAAGGTGTCACGCGTCGTCGAATTATCAGTATTAAGAAAGATTAACATATTTCATCATGTATTTAGGAAAGAATTGGTTTGGGAAAACCCCCTTCCCGATCCCCCCTTTGAGCGAGAAAATAAAATGGTTCCCTTCAATATTTTAATTGGTGACGAATTAATCGTTTCTAAAAGTTGGCCTATTCCAACTGCTATATGACTTCTGGTTACTTTTACATATAAAATATTTAAGTATTTGCAATGTTAAATAGTTGTTGGGCAAAATGGGTTCAAAATCTGTGTGTCCGCCTTTCCCTACCTTTGGGTGTCCGTCTTTCCCGACTTGGATATCATTTGTTCAAACTTCAATAACTTTTTACTGAATATTCAAAAATTTACCAGGTTTCCAATGGATATTCAGTGAAGGATCAAACTAACGGAATGTCGTCTGGTTAGCATGATTATGTTATTTTTTAACGATTTACTAGCTATTTTCTTCACACACAAAATTACATCGGTAACGTATTTTTCTTTGTTTTGCTTATAAATTTGACAGCTGCGCTGCTAAAAATCAGCAGTTTAATTCAAAAGTGTTAATTCAGTCTATAGAAACATTTCCCATCATTGATTTGCTTTAAAAAATTATTGTTTATGAAATATGACAAGTGTCCGTCTTTCCCGCAGTGTCCGTCTTTACCGCCCTTCCCCTACAAGTAAATTTACAGCATTGCTAAGTTTATAGCGACCTGCTCTGCGTAGCGCAAAGACTACACCAGGCGATGGTAGTGTTTTTTCCAAGTTTTGGGGATGTCAATGAAACGATATTTTTTTAGAAAATTTGTTCGAAGTGTTACGTCTGTTAGTCTGTGCAGAAACGTTGTGACTCGATGACATTCAAATTTTAGTGAATAAATATGATTATTCGCTAAAGAGAGTTCGTCCGTCCTAGAAGTGCAGGTCGCAAATCCGCTTCAGTAAGTGTAACCTAGTAACAATTCTAAAGCCACTCGGTTTTACTTGAATTTTATAAAGATTTTATTGCGGTATTAATCATTACCTCTGGTTTTATTGTGGTATTGCGCAATACCAAGAGGATACGAGTCCAAACACACTTATAGCTAGCTAGAAAACCATAATAAAACTGTTAATAAAGTAAATTTATTGTAGTTGCTTATATTATCACGTCTCTTATAAACTTACCATAAGTGTGGCGCAGCAATACAAAATGGCGCACCAATCAAAATTGATCTTATAGCGGTTGCTTGTCAACCCGGAAGAAATCTGTTATTTTTTTAGAGCTATCAAAGCGGTAACACTATGATCAATCAGATTTATTGCTGCTATGATGAAAAATACTAAAGTTCAACACCAAAATCATTTTTTTCTGCGTGGCCATATTGCCATATTCTAGTGTTTTGTTTTAGCTCGCAAACAAAAATCCATCAAAGCAAAGTGTTTTGCACAGAGAAAGTTTTATCAATCGGTTTTCCTGTCACAGGATGCAACCAAAATGATTTGCTAGAGATTGAGATTGACTAACAAAATATATGTATTTTGTTAGAACAACCAGTTTTCGAAAATTGCAAAATTTCAGTGGCGTGTTATTTTATTCACCTATTATATTAATATGCACGATAAAATTTATTGCGCACATGCTGCATCCGAACTAAGACTGCTCAAAATTCATTATTTATTCTAGGGGATATTTTATCATGGTCGCTATCGTTCAGAATGATCTGACAGTATAACTTTATCATTTCTGCTCACGGATGTATTTGCAAGTTGACTAAGCTGGTGAATTGATTTAGTTTTTACCAGAGTGAAAAGCGAAAAACTTTATTAAGGCGGTAGCTGTAATGCAGCGAAAGCTTACTCGGTTTTATTGCTGCTTTCAGCAAAGCGTGAAACAACTACTTGAGCTTATAACCTGGTTTTTATAGAGGTTATGAAAACATTCTGGGGAGTGGGCCACTTGGTCAGAAAGCAGTTTTAAAGCGGTTCTGGTCTGGTGTCTGGTGGAGCTCATAGTTTTATTAGCGATTTTATGAAATTGGTCATGAAAACTACTATACGAACGTAATAAAACTTTGGAAATTGTTACTTGGGCGGTTTTTCATGGAAAACCATTTTAAAATATTTGTATTTCGATTGATTATGTTATTACTAGTTGAGCCCGAATCTTACGGTCCGGAAAATGTAAATGTCTGCTCAGAATTCAGAAAACTGTGGATGCATTCCATAGGCCAGTGTTTGCGAAGATGTTTAATTTTTGAATTAGTTCTTTGAGTTCTTATATTGCATAATATAGCTCTAAGATGTTGTACATAAAAGAATCATAGCCTGAACAACTGAAACAAATAGTTTTTATGGTCGTATTGGATTTTATTTAACTGAATAAAAACTTCTGGCTGTTTGCAACATTTATGTAGTCTGATTAGAGTCAAATGTTGCTAAGAAAATTCTTGATCGTTTGCTATCATTAACTCATTTTTTTAAATTTTGCGATTTGGTCCGGTTCCATTTAACACCGACCATATGATATCGCGACATGCAATCGAGTTGAGCAGGCGAATCGAGCAGTCGAATCAAGCAATCGAGTCAAGCAGTTGGATCGAGCAGTCGAGTCGAACAGTCAAGTCGAGCAGTTAAATCGAGCAGTCTAGTCGAGCCGTTAGATCAAGCTGTTCAGTCAAGCAGTCCGTTCGAGTGGTCGAGTCGAGCAGTCATGTCGAGCAGTCCAGTCGGGCAGTTTAATCGAGCAGTTAAGTCGAGTAGTCCAGTCGAGCAGTTTAATCGAGTAGTCTAGTCGAGCCTTTGAATCGAGCAGTCGAATCGAATGGTTTAGTCAAGCAGTCGGGTCAAGCGGTTAAGTCGAACAATTGAGTCGAGCAGTTCATTCTAGCAGTCGAGTCGAGCAGTTCATTCGAGCAGTTGAGTCGAGTAGTCCAGTTGAACGTCTTATTCGAGCAGTTGAGTCGAGTAGTCCAGTCGAACGGTTTATTCGAGCAGTTGAGTCGAGTAGTCCAGTTGAGCAGCTGAGTTGAGCAATCGAGTCGAGTAGTCCAGTCGAGCAGTTAAGTCGGGTTGTCGAATCAAACGGTTAAGTCAAGCAGTTGAGTCGAGTAGTCGGGTTCAGTGGCTAAGTCGAGCAGTCTAGTCGAGCTGTCGAATCAAGCAGCCAGTTGAGTCGAGCAATCAAATCGAGTAGTCTAGTCGAGCAGTTGAATCGAGCAATCGGGTTGAGCAGTTGAGTCGAGCAGCCGATTCGAATAGTCCAATCGAATAGTTGAGTCAAACAGTTCATTCAAGTAGTCGAGTCGAGCAGTTCAATCGTGCAGTTAAGTCGAGCAGTCGGGTCGAGTAATTAGTTAAGCAAATGTGTCAAGCAGGCGAATCGAGTAGTTAAGTCGAGTAGTCCACTTGAGCAGTTAAATCGAGCAGTTCAGTTAAGCAGTCCAGTCGAGCAATCAAATCGAGCAGTCTAATCGACCAGTCCAGTCGAGCAGTTGAGCAGTCTAGCAGTCCAGCAGTCGACCAGTGAGGTGACTGAGAATACAATTCGTTACTACGAAAGCATGACGTCCTGTCAGGGATCTGTTTTTAGTTACCGATAAGCCTCCTGTCAGAGACCTGATTTTCGGTACAGACATAAGCCTCTTATATAAATAGATGACATCTGATGGCCAAAATTTAGTTCTCTCTTTAATATTGAACATATAATTACTTTTGATCTAAAATGATAAATTTGATTAGAATCAAATTGATAAGTTGCATCGTTTTCGAGTAATCGAAAAATACAAATTGCGTAAAAAACACTCGTGTAAAATGCGATTTTACTATGGTCGCCATGCCAATAAGTTTGCAATTCGCTAATAAAATTAGGTTCCCAAATAAATTGTCAATTAGGTTTTCGATAAATCTACTTGGCAGGATGCTAACGAACAGACATGAGCATGAACATCTCTCTCGGACTCCCTTTCTTATTTTCTCATGCCCTGCAACAAGTTTTTGCGAGTGTGTATTTAGCTATTGGCCACAGTCGTTACTCTCGTTCGTCATTGCAACCCGAGCAGTTGAGCGACCAATCGCTCGCATGGCCCGGACTCTTACCCGCGTGTGTAAGTAAGGGCGTAAGACGAAGGAAAAAGTTTACCGCTTACACTCGCGGGTTGTTGGCTTCGTGAGCGGGTTGTGGCAAAAGACGCTACGAGGCTGTGCACTCACGAGTGGGTAGGTAGCACTGTGTACACATAGCCCCAGGCCCAGCGGTTGTTAGTCGTATACTTGCGTCAGTGCAGTAAGCGGCCAGGATCTAGAGGAATTTTACTCGATTTCGATTGTTGCAATCCAAATTTTAATAAAAGTTTCCGAATATACGTTGTCTGATTCAGGGAAACCTTATCTTCGGTTTAATTGACTTGAATCCCCAAGCCATTGATGCAATTGTACTTATTTTCACAAAACGATCAGAAAGCAATTGTTTCAATCCGTACAAACCTTTGCGAAACCTGCAAACCGTGTTTCCTCCTTGCGCTTCGAATCTGGCGGTAAAGGAGTGTACACTGTTTCATATCAAACTACCATTCAAATAGTCCTCACGTTGATCTGTAGTTTTCTTCGCAGCAGGTAAAGGCTGTAGGGCCCATACATGGTTTTCATCAAGCGATTGAGCTTGTCCCGTTTAGTCGCTCGGAACAACATCTTTCCGCGATGTCGTACGATGTCCCATCTATGATGTACGATGTAGTACGTCCGTCCTAGAAGTGCAGGTCGCAAATCTGCTTCCGTAAGTGTACCCTGACCGTCAGAGATTCTGATCTCCTTCGACCCAAGTATTCAACATCACAAATAGCAATTGTTTCGTCAGCAACCGCCTCAGACTGCACGCCCGGTTCGACTTCAAGCATATTCCTGGAAAGAAATCGTAGTTTTCATTGTTGAATTTGATAACTCCAATTCTCTCCATTTTTTCAAAACTGCTGGCCCATAACCTCTTGTGTAGCAGAATGTGGTTGAGAAAGGGCCAAATCGAAAAATCGCATGATCGCATTTGGTATTGCGTAAAAAATGCCGACTTCTGCCGTCTCGCTCTAAGTTATCGAGAAAACGCTGAATATATAAACTATAGCAAACGTACATGATGGGAGGGTAACTAGGAAGAAGCATCCAACGTAGGTCTAGTAATCCCTAACACATACCTAGCACCTACACATGAACATACCAATAAATACTCTAAATAATATATGCAATTTATGTATCCTTGGCTTATCGCAGCCTGGATTCTGGTCTAAATGCTATTAGTTTATCCCAGAAGCCCCGGGGTATCACTTAACCTTTATTAGTAAAGATACTCCCAACGAGTGTGAACTGTAAATATAGGAAGCGTTTGGTACGTGAGGTCCACGCTTTCTTCCTTTGCCTTAATTTCACGGAGTGAAATTAGTTATTATTTCTGGCCTTACGTAATTTGTTGGTGGAATCCACTGTGCGGTACATGCTGCGCAGTTGATCTGTCGTTGACAAGAATTAAAATTGGCAGCGTTAGTTATTCAACTGATACGATAATAAAATCATCCAATGCAGGACACTTAGTCATCTGGGACAAATCGCCAAAATGCGGGACAGCCCGGTATAATTCGGTACATCTGGTCAGCTTAAACTACTAATGACAGAAAATTTGTAACAAAACGTAGTCAAGAGACAATTTTGTTATTCAAAACTAATGCCGTTATAATTTTTATGTTTTATTCCGGACTGTCAGATTTTCTTCACCAGGCAAAATCGGTACCTAAAGATGCTTGATCCGACAGCACAACGTAAGCAAACATCACCTGTGGCTCGGAGCTCGGTAAATTGGGGTTCATCGAAGTCTTGGCGGCAAAGTCGGCAACAGATAAGCTTTACTATGAACTTATTTGCTCGGAAAGGGTTAACCAGAAAACTCTGTCACTTTCCCCGTTCATGTTCTTTGAAGAAGAAAAAAAATGCTAACATTATTCCTACATTTTAATGTGTGTATTCTTGCTTTTATCCTTCTCAGTCAGCGATCCGATTTTCCTTTCCCTGTGAAAGAATGTACGATTTTTCGTACAAATTCGCTTAATCGCATGGATGTTCGTTGTTTCAGTTGGGTCCCCTCGTGTGCTTTTTTTGTGTTCCGGTTGATCCCGGAGACGTTTTTTTTTTCGTCGTGGTGTCGTGGAATTATAAATTTTTGTCGGAAAACTTCTGGGCGAGTTGGGCCATCATCGGATTAAAATATATATATATATATTCACGTGGGCAAGAAGAAAAAGACGACGATGGAAATGAGCCTGGGGGAAATGGCCACAAGCAGGATACATTCGAAAGGACACGTCCCGGAGAAATTAGTATCGCTAGCACAGGCTTGGCAGCCAGCGGAAACTGCCAAAGGATTGAAGCGAGGAAACGCGACCGAAGGGAACTGCGACAATAATATGAGTAGGTAATATAAATTGTGTTCTGCGAAAATATAGAAAAATGAGGCAAATTTAACACTGGTGATGGAAGGAAAAATGTGGTAATACTTTTTTCTCCGTCTCCAAAAACTTTTAAACGTTAGGATTGATAGAGAGTGGTTTTTCTACATTTTTCGTACCAATAATTTCAACATAAACTCCGCACTTCTATACCATTTCGTAAACCTTACCGCTTGAAACGATTGACTGTATCACATTTTCCGCTAAACTCTTCCACTTTGTACCGGGAAAGTGAAGGCATATATAATGTATTATTTTATTATATTCCATCCCCAACCTCAACCGCCCAGTCAGATGTTACCAACTTTTTTGACCATTCTCTGTCGAGGAGAGGAAACCGGTACCGTCCGTCCGCCCGTCCGTATCCAGAAGAAAGAAATTGAAACGAATTACACCGCAGCAGCAGCGAGGAAAGAAAAACCAACACCGCGTGGACCCAACCGAACACGCATCCCGTGTTGTGGGTAAGTTCCGGCGTGGATGGAGTCCGAAAGGGTTGCTCAAGGTACCAGTACACTGTTTGCTTTATCGTCAAATTTTCTTCCTGTCAGAATTTGGGCAAATTTTGGTATTTGACAGACATATTTGTCTTGCCCAGTATACTGTTTGTCAAATTTGATGTCAAAAATTCGATCTGAGACGTTACCCGTGTTACAAAATCAAATAAATTTTGACATATTTTGTGGGGCCAGTACACTGTTTGCAAAACAGTATGAAATTCGTGAGATTATCAAATACATTCGGCCCGAAAATGTTTGCGCCAGCAGATTTCTGTGCAGATCAAACTGATCAAATACGCAAAAAAAAGTACGCTCGGAAAGTGAGGCTATTCATTTAACAGGAAGCTGAAAGCCATTTTAATTTTTTTAAACACGTTTTAATACAGTCATTATTATTAATTCAAAATAATAAATACAAATTACTGCGGTATGAAAAAATGCAATTTATATACACTGAAATCGCTTTTTACGCGATTTTTTTACGCGACTATTTTTACGCGGTTTTCGGAATTTACGCGGTTTTTTTACGCGGTTTTGATTTACGCGGGACGTATCCTTTGCGTAAAAAGCGACTTGAGTGTAAATTCAATTTCTACATTTAGTGATGTCCGGTAATCGCTCGATTAATCGATTACAACATGGAATAATCGAATAATTTGTAATCGAATACTGCCGGCACGAGTAATTCATTAATCGAATAGTTTAAATAAGATAAAAAAATGCGAATAATCCCCATTAATCGTTCATAATCGTACGATTAATCGAATAATTTAAAGAAATATTCGAATATTTATAGTCAAATACTACTAGCTAGACCGACCGACCGACCGACTAGACCGGAACCCGGACCTCAGTTTTCGTTCCGATGTCGAACACTACGACTAGCACGAATACTGAACTAATCGATCAGTGCCTACTCGGTCGATTAATCGGTAATCGAATAATTAAAAATTTCGGACATCACTAATATCAATACCAATGTCAGCCGTGTCGCTTTTGTCCAATACCAATATCAGCCGAATTGACCATTTTACGAACCATAACAACATTGCTGATATTGATTTTGCTTCAGAGCTGCCATCAATACAGATATTTGTGCATGCATAAATTTGGGACCCTACCGTTTTCTCCGGAGTATTTAATTTTATCGATCTAATCTTTTAAATAACATAAATAGTTTATGGACTACTTTAAAATTCAGGAACATTAGTAGGGCCAGAAATCACAGCAACTGAAATAATTGATGGGTCCCAAATTTATGTATGCACAAATATCTGTATTTGTGGGGTGGCAGCTCTGTTTTGCTTTCCCGTGGGGCATCTGCGGATTGTCAAAGTACCAGCACAGCACAGGGAAAGCGCCACATCAATATCAGCAAGTCAGCATGTCGCTTTGTCACGTAAAATGCTCTTGACATAAAGGCATTGCTTGGTATATAATAAGTTGGGCACCAACTTTTCAAAAGGTCGTAAGCAGATGTCAGATATATCCAACAAAAATTTCTGTTGAATAACAGTTAATCAAGCGCTTATTACCCGGTAATCTATACCCCTACTATTCAAGAAAAATGAATGTTGGGTGCATGCATAAATTTGGGACATTATTTTTCCGCAGTATTTCATTTTTGCAGTCTAATTTTTGCTATAATGTACATAGTTTATGAAGTACTAGTACGTATTATAGAGATTGCTGACATTTACCGCACGCACAGTTCGCATTTGTTTGTTTTTTTTTCGCTGCGAAAAAATTTTCACGATGCACACAAACCACTGTATTAGTCGCACATTAGCAATCCTGATACCGTCCGTTATTATGGCAGATGGTGTAAAAAGCTGGATAGCGCATCACTGTGCGTTGCGACACACAAAACCAGAATAAAATTGAATGTCACACAGCTATCCACCTATTCGCGTGCGTAATGACGGCTACTGGATACAACTTTCGGAAAACGTTAGCATGCTTTTGGCAGCGTTAAGTAATTCACGTTAAGTTAATATTTCCAGCCTTAATTGTCGTTGTAGAACTTTCAAGCATACGTGAGCGGAGTTCCCAAAAGCAAATAAACATTGTCGAAAAGCGTACCCACAGTAGAATCAATATATATAGAATGCCAGTGTCGCTGTTTTGCTATAGGACTCATTGTATCATACAATCTGTATCAAGTCTGTGAATCGGGAACTTCATTGTCAATGTTGCTCATTGTTATATATCTGTTCTTTATCTGTGCGCTGGCTGGTGCTGTCTTCAGTGCGTTCTCCGCTGTGTTTTTATGCTAGTGAAATGGTAACGTTCTTTTTCTTTTCGTCCGGATGAATAGAATCCCTCACTGCGCCCTTTTACACCGATTTTTTCAGAAATTTGAAGCAAGCGAAGTTTCCAATCACATTACTTGGTAGCCATATTTGAAATTTCAAACTGATTGTCAAAGTTTGACAATGAGATTCCCCTTTTAATGAATCTCAGACGCACATACATTTGCATATATAATGTAAATACATTATCTGAACATGTGTGATGTTTACCACGCGCACTGCAGCGACACTGGCATTCTATATATATTGATTATACTGTACCCACTAGTCGCCATTAAGCGCGCGAAAAGGTGGATTACGGGTTTCAACTACAACAGCAATATTAATATTGCTAGTCGAATAGAGTCGGTGCAACGGAGGTTTATCCGCTTTGCCCTCCGTAGGTTACCATGGAATGACCCGTTCTGGCTACCAAGCTACGAACAGCGCTGCAGATTAATCAACTTGGACATCCTGCTAACACGTCGGGACGTAACTAGAACCGTCTTCGTATCAGATGTTCTGACATCTCGGATTGACTGTCCTTGGTTTCTATGAAGACTAGACATCTTAACTCGGTCTCGCTTAACGCGGAATAATTTCTTCTTGCATATACCGCATCGGAGAACTAACTACAGTACTTTCGGTACTGTAACCGGCTTACAACGGAACTTCAACCGTTTTGTGTCCTATTTCGATTTTGACGTCAGCTGCAACGTATTGAAAACCCAATTTAGAGCTCTTGCTATTAGTTTTTAAGTAGTCAGTAGGATAGAAAAATCTGTTGACTTTTAATTAATAAACAAATAAACAAATATGGCCAACAATAGTTTTTAGGTATCGACCTTTACGCGTGCGTAATGGCGGCTAGTGGGTACAATTTTCGGAGAACGTTAGCATGCCTTTGGCAAGTTGATATTTCCAGCCTTAGTTGTTGTTGTAGAACTTTCAAGCATACGTGAGCAAATAAACATTGTCGAAAACTGTACCCATTAGCCGCCATTAAGCGCGCGAAAAGGTGGATATGCATACAATTATTGTTCATATTTTCTAGTAAATTATCAATGTTAACAGAAACAGAATGTAGCCTTTCGATCCTGAAATGAACGTTTACATGCTGACTATTTATTTACTAGATATACTAGAATAATGTTTCACATATGTAGTATTATATACGTGGTAGTGCCTAATTTTAGAGAGTATTTAAGGTGAAATTAGTCGTCATCGATTCTGCCAATTTCAAAAGCAGTTTTTTTTGTTTGAAACAAAAATTCTGTTCATGAAAATATATTCGCTGTGTTCAGATTGGCAAGAAGAAGGCAGTATTTATATTTTTACAACCAGACCCCAGCTATTGGGTCCAAAAACTGCTTCCGAAATTGGGCTCTCCGACGAAAAGTTATTGACTGCTAATTTCCCGTTAAACAAATCATGTTCGAAAAACAGGTCTATTAAGTGATTTCCGCATTATTCATAATCTTTTTAACTTTTCACTATTGATTTAATAATGTCCTGATTTATTCCAGTGTCATTTCCTTTGCAAAACTTCCTTTCTGCACGATTTTTCCTGTACCAAATTCGATTTTGACAGCAGTTCAAATAATAAACATTGTGAGCTTTTTTGATAAGTTTCAAGCAAACAAACCGGCGAACAGCGCAAAATGTTACGAAAACAAATTTAATTTGATTGGCATATCACACTGTTTTACAAACCGCCAAATTTTATTGGAAAAGCTCGGCGACATTTTGAAAAATAAAATTTGTTCGAATATTTGGTTGGGTCAGTACACGGGTTTTCAAATTTATTTGATGAAATAGATCAAATATTGGATGATTCAGCAAACAGTGTACTGGTACCTTCAGATAAGCTTGCGATTTCGGCGCGATTCGGCTCGCCCGTCCGTCCGCCTCCACCAGGTTCTTCGCCTGTCCCGTTCGGGTTGACCCTGAGGGAAGGTTTAGCCGTGACCACACAAAGCAAGAACAATAACAATAACATCATCAACACAGCAGAGTGGCAACCGGTACCGGGAAAAAATCCTTTTGAAGGGTGGTGATGGTTTCGGTCAGCAGAAGCAACTGGGCGAGGAGACAAAAAAAAACGCTCAACAAACCTAACGACTACAAAATCATTTTATGGGGCAGCAGCAGCGTAGGAAAGAAAAGCAGATTCTAGCAAAAGGGATATAAGAGGCTTTGTATTAATTTGAACATGTTATATTAATACGGTGATTCTTTTTTTTTTGGTGCTGCCCCTGTTGGTATACAGGGTTTCACATTTTTAACAATTACATTATATTTGGCGTACTATAGCTAGGTATAGTGTACCGAGTGGGGGTGAACCGGGATCAGCCACTCGGAAACGATATGGATGCTGACTGTGTGACCAGATTGTTTTATTGCTTCCCCGGAGGGAATACGATTTGCGCGGCGGCGACTCGGTTGGATTGGGCTATCGGATTCGGCGGCTTGCAAGATAATACTGTGGGAGGAACAGTTGATTCCGTATGGAGTGAATGTTTGTTTTTGGTTGGATTTATGATTGTGGAAAAGTGAGTTTTTTTGCTGCTGAAACTGTTAAGCTTATTAAAAATGGAACATTTAGCGGATATCGTGTCTTGGTTGCTTCGCTCCTGGAAAATTCTGCAGGGAGTTACCAACGAGAAAATATGATTTTCCTAAATGGATAAGTCAATCTATAAAAATTTTATTTTAAAACCAAGATTTTTTTATATTTTATAGTCTTCCGAGGTACTCTGTCGGATTATCCATAATCGCAGCCAGTTAAATAGCAATAAAAACGATTCGGTGGGGTACTGATTGCAGTGTCACACGAACATCGCAGTTCGATTTTGGAGACGATATCTGGACGTTGCTTGGAGCAAGTATGTGTTCGCGCTACCATCCGTGGAAAGAGATTTTTAATATGCGGTCTGTACATTCCGCCTGATAGGAGTAATGACGTAGAAGTAATTGAGGCTCATATCTCATCGGTTTCTGAACTGTGTCACAAATGTTCAGTCGATGAAACGATTTTAGTATGTGATGATTATAACCAGCCACGCATGTTTTGGACTAATGGGCCAGACGGATTGCAGGCAGCCAGCAGTTCCAATCTCTCTAATGGCAGCGCAGCACTTATTGACATGGCATGGATTTTCTAAACCTGCGTCAAGCAAATTTGCAACGGAATCATCTCGGCCGTGTGCTCGACCTAGTCTTTTGTTCTTCGGAACAGCAGCTGGTTACTGGTATGTGCGACGCTCCACTGCTGCCCGTTGATCCACACCATCCGCCTTTAGTCTTGTCAGTGGAAGCTGCTGGAACGAGTAACTGCTCTTCGATGGTTGGCAGTGCGAATAGATCCACTGCATTAAATTACCGTAAAATGAACTCTATTGCTTTCTCGGACTATTTCTTGAATTTTGACTGGCAGACTCTACTAGAATATAATGACGTTAATGATATGACAGCTTATTTCTGCGACACAATACGCCAGTGGTTGAACGAAAATTTACCTATCACTAAAAGGCCTGTTTCCCTCCATGGTCCAACCCTTGCCTTCGTAAATTGAAACGAGAACGTAATTTTTGGCAACGCAAACATCGTCTTCGGAAGACTGCACTGAATAAACAAAATTTCAAGCGTCCAAGTGATGCGTATCAACGGTTGAATGCTACATTATACAAATCGCTCGTCATGCGGGTTCAAATCGATTTCCGCAGAAACCTGAAAGGATTTTGGAACTTTGTGAATTCGAAACGGTAACATTCCGCCATACCTTCTAATGTTTATCTCGATGAAACCGAAGCTAAAATCTCTATGGATTCACGTGAGCTGTTTGTGAAGTTTTTCGTTTCCGTTTTTGCTGACGAAACCGCATCTGATTCGGATGCTAGGGGAGCCTTTGTGCCTTGTCTTCAATAAATCATTCGAGCATGGAAAATTTTCGGATATCTGAAAGGAGTCATTCATGTTTCCTGTGTTCAAAAGTGGCGATCGTCGGAGTATTCGAAACTATCGTGGTATTACTAGCCTTTCTGCTGCATCCAAGCTGTTTGAAATAGTAATGAGTAATTTCATCCTCGCTAGAACAAAATGTTATTTCTCTACCGACCAACACGGATTTATGCCTGGTCGATCCGTATGCACGAACCTTATGGGTTTCACGTCCACCTGTATATCCTACATAGAACAAAAAGCACAGATTGACGTGATCTATACTGATCTGAAAGCCGCGTTCGATCGTATTGACCATAAAATACTGCTTCAGAAAATTTCGCGACTTCTGTTTCTCTTCCCAGTTCACCAACTGGTCGGGTGTCCCTCAAGGCAGCAACATGGGACCTCTCATGTTTGTGTTGTTTTTCAACGATATTGCGACGCTAATTGGAGTGGGATGTAAACTGACGTATGCAGATGATCTGAAATTATATTCGGTGGTTCGTTCTATAGATGACTGTGTCCGGACTGTGACTTTCCACCGCATTGCCAGTCCAATCGTCTACAACCATCAAATAAATGAGCTTGCACTCACTAGTTGCAATTTCTGTCTTTCTGACACTTATAAACTCGGAAACTATAGAACTAATCGGCACGAAAATTTGTATACAGGGCTTTTTGGAGCCGGAGAAGGTTTTTATGACGGTTCGTGACCCCTTTCCCTCTGAAAGGGGGCGGCTATCATGCAAATGATCCCATCTGCAAAAACGGCGATCGGCCAGATTGCTGTAATTACCGCGGCATCACGTTGCACAGTGGTCCAAAAGGGCGAAAAGCGCAACTTTTTTTCTAGTTTCTTTTGCTTTTATTTTATCACTTATGGTCTTCAGCACTCTTGTTCGTATGAATATCCTTCTTAACCTGAAACTGTCTAAAGTTAGTCTTTGCTTGCTATAATGCAAATAGAAAAATAATTTTTTTGTGTTAGGATATATAGGCATAGTTTCTTCGCAAATGTTGTAAATAACGTAAAAACAAGCAACTTTGCTGAAGAAATAAAATTTCTATCTTTATCGAATGCTGAACTCTCGGGCATATTCTCCAAAACTTCTTTAAAAATAGGTTTTTCATACTTAGCTTTTCTTAGTTGCATTTTACAAGAATACAATGTTCTAGGCAATTATCGAAGCACTCAAAATACACGTTTTTATAGAAGACCGCGAGTCTCTTGGACCTCTACTTGCTGAGCTATCGCATATTCAAGCTATAAATTTCCATAGCTTCACGAGCCCATGGGGTAAAATGAGGCAAGCGGATTTATGAAATCAGCACTTCATCTTAAAACTTAAGTCGAGTACTATAAACTTGTATTCTTGTTCCGCTTGTCACCAACCACCCAAATGAGAGTACGGCAAGCATACGTTTTATGTGTTTCGCGTTCGCTATAGGCTCGATACACGTCCATTCTTTTGTATTAGTAGATAGACACATGGTTTCTTCGGCAAAGTTATAGAAAATATAAAGGCAAACAACTTTGCTAAAGAAATCACGTTTCTATCTCTATCGAGTGCAGACCTATAGAGCATTTTCTTTAGAAATTCTTCAGAAATTAGTTTTTTATACTTAGCTTATGTTGGTTGCATTTTACAAGAACATATGGTTCTAGGCGATTACTGAAGGACTCAAAATACACGTTTTTACAGAAGATTGCACATCTCTAGGACCTTTCTTTTCAAAGGTGACGCCTTTGACTCGTGAAGTTAAGGAAAAATAAAGCTTAAATAAGCGATTACTTTGTAAGGAAAGGCCCTAGAGATTTGCAACCTTCTGCTAAAACATGTGTTTTTCAATAATCGCCTAAAACCATATAACTTTGCCGAAGAAACCATGTGTCTATCTACTAACACAAAAGAATGGACGTGTATCGAGCCCTATAGCAAACGCCCAAGTAACAATTCAAAGCCACTTGGTTTTACTTGAATTTTATAAAGGTTTTATTGCGGTATGAATCATTACCACTGGATTTATGGTGGTATTGCGCAATACCAAGAGGATACGAGTCCAAACACACTTATAGCTAGCTAGAAAACCATAATAAAACTGTTAATAAAGCGAATTTATTGTGATTGCTTATATTACCACGTTAAAACTTGTTGGCTGCACCACGTCTGCTATAAACTTACCATAAGTGTGGCGTAGCAACACAAAATGGCGCACCAATCGAAATTGATCTTATCACGGTTACTTGTCAAACCGCAATAAATCTGTTAGTTTTATAGAGCTATTAAAATGGTACCACCCTAACCAAACAGTTTTTTTGCTGCTATTATGAAGAATACCAAAGTTCAACACCAAAATCATTTTTTTATGCGAAGCCATATTGCCATATTCTAGTATTTTGTTTTAGCTCGCAAACAACAATTCATCAAAGCAAAGTATTTTGCAGAAAGAAGGTCATTATCAATCGGTTTTCCTGTCAGAGGAAGCAACTAAAATGATTTTGCTAGAAATTGAGATTGACTAACTGAATATTTTCAATTTGTTAAAACAACCAGTTTTCGAAAATTGCAAAATTTCAGTGGCGCGCTGATTTTATCGACCTATCATATCAAAATGCACGATGAAATTAAATGCGCACATAGTGCAAACCAACGAAATTGCTTAAAATTAATAAATATTCTATGGGATATTTTATTCTGGTCGCTATAAACCAAATCGTTCAGAATGATCTGTCAATAAAAATAAAACTTTTCTGCTCACGTATATATTTTCAAGTTGACAAAGCTACCGAACTTATCTGGCGTTTGAAAGTAAAGCGAAAAGCAAAAAGCGAAAAGCATAAAGCGAAAAGCAAAAAGCGAAAAGCTTTTTTAAATTATGGCGATGGCTGTCAAGTAGCGAAAGCTTAATCGGTTTTATTGCTGCTTTTAGCAGAGCGTGTTACGACTACTTGAGTTTATAGCCTGATTCTTATAGCGGTTATGAAAACATTCTAAGGCGTGGGCCACTTGGTCAGAAAGCTAAAAACTATTAAAACGACTAGAGGAACACCATGGTGGAACTTTCATCTCGCGGAACTAAAGAAACGATGCAGGAGAGCCTGGAATAGACGTCGGAGGGATGGCGTGGAGCCTTTCAAGCAGGCCCGGAAAGCCTATGCAAAGGCTTTACGATCTTCAGCACGCACGAGCTGGCACAGGTTCTGTAGCAACGTTTCCAGTTTCGGCGAGGCAAGTCGACTTAATAAAATACTGTCAAAATCGAAAGATTATCAGGTTAATAACATTCGAAGTTCGAACGGTGAATACTGTTCGAATGACAATGAAATCCTGGAATGTCTCTTTTATAGTCACTTTCCGGGCTGTGTGGAACCTGAAGTTCGAAACGATCCAGAAATCGTTTTAGGTGGCTTAGACTCATGGGCTTTTGCTCGGAGACTTGTCACAACTGAAGCAATTGAGTGGGCCGTGAACAGCTTCTCTCCATACAAATCTCCTGGAACAGATGGAATATACCCTATTCTACTGCAAAAAGGATTCAAGTACTTCAAACACATTCTGAGAAGGATGTTTGTGTGTAGTATTGCTATTGGGTACATCCCAACTCAATGGCGTGAAATAACCATTAAGTTTATTCCTAAAGGTGGACGCGCGACATACGAGCAAGCCAAAAGTTTTAGACCAATCAGTCTAACGTCTTTCTTGCTTAAATCACTTGAGCGGATTGTTGATCACCACATCCGCGAAACAAGCTTACTAGAAGTTCCTCTTCATTCAGCACAGCATGCTTATCAAAGTGGCAAGTCTACAACCACTTTATTACATGATGTGGTGGATAAAATTGAGGTTGCTTTTTCACAAAAGGAATCTTGCTTAGGAACTTTTTTGGATATTGAAGGCGCGTTTGATAACGTATCTTTCGCTTCCATTTTGGAGGCTGCTCGTTATCAAAATGTGCCTTCAATAATCATAAAGTGGATAGAACAAATGCTTAGTAACCGATTGCTTTTTTCGTCCTTACGGCAAGCAAGCATTTGGAAGCAAAGTGTTTGTGGATGTCCACAAGGTGGCGTTCTCTCGCCTCTTTTATGGAACCTTGTGGCGGACGGCCTATTGAGGAAACTCAATGGTCTAGGCTATCCGTCATATGGTTTTGCGGATGACTATCTCATCCTAGTAGTTGGAAAGTGCATAAGCACATTATTTGACTTAATGCAGCAGGCACTACGTGTCGTAGAAACGTGGTGCCGAGAAACTGCACTTTCGGTAAATCCGAGCAAAACATCTATCGTCTTATTTTCAAGACGTAGAAATACCAATGGAGCTCGCGCTCTGCGCTTTTACGATTCGGATGTTGATGTTGTGAACGAAGTGAAGTACGTGGGGTTGATTCTCAACTCCAAGCTTGACTGGTCCACAAATATTGATTTCCGAATTAAAAAAGCGTGCATGGCCTTTGGGCAATGTAGACGAGCAATTGGCAACTCTTGGGGGCTTAAACCCAAATACATACACTGGTTATACACGGTCGTTGTCAGACCAATACTGGCGTATGGTTGTCTTGTATGGTGGCAGAGAGGGGAAGTTGTGACTGTCCAGACAAAGCTAAACCATCTTCAAAGGATGTGTTTAATGGCAATGTCTGGTGCATTTACTACAACTCCTACTGCCGCCCTAGAAGCTATTTTCAATATTAAACCTCTACACTTTCACCTGAAGCAAGAGGCACTAATATGTGCTTATCGACTACACGCGATTGGCCTTTGGCAGTCTGTGGACGGTTCCACTGGTCATACTCGACTGTGGTCGCAAATTGTTGCTGAGGACAAGTTTGCCCTTGCTCCTAGCGATGTAACGCTCATGCGTACTTTCCCGTATAGGACTTTCTCAAGTGACTTTCCTCCTAGAGAGGATTGGATGTCAGGCTACATGGAAAGGAAAATTTCCGACTATGTGGTCTGTTATACCGATGGTTCCTTGTACGAAGGTCGCGCGGGTGCTGGTGTTTACTGCCGTGAGCTGGAATTGGAGGAATCCTATTCGTTGGGTAGTTACTGCACCGTTTTTCAAGCTGAAATCTTTGCAATTATGTGCGGAGCTCAGTTTGCACTTCAGAAAGAACTGATAGGCAAGATTATCTACTTCTGTTCTGACAGTCAAGCCGCTATAAAAGCCCTTTGTGCGGCTAATTCTAAATCTAAAACAGTCATCGCCTGCCACACCCAATTAGAAGAACTAAGCATTCTAAATGCCGTTCATCTGGTTTGGGTTCCTGGCCATTCTGGTATAACCGGAAATGAATGGGCTGATGAACTAGCAAGATCTGGAGCAGAAAAGTCGGTTTTCGGACCGGAACCTGCTTTACCAATTGCGGCATGTTGGATAAAACAAAAGATTCGATCTTGGTTTTCATCTGAACATGTACGTTATTGGGAAAATCTTGAAACTTGTCGTCAAACGAAAAGTTTCATTGTTAAGCCTTGTGAGAAGGTTGCGAAATTTCTTTTGCAACACTCAAAGGTAAATTGCAGTATTCTTGTCAGATCACTGACTGGTCACTGCAGACTAAATTATCATATGGCTACGATTCAGCGAGCTGAATCGTTTCATTGTAATTTATGTGAATCCGACTACGGTACACCATATCACGTAATTTGCAACTGTCCTGCAGTAGCACAATTGCGTCATAGGATCTTTGGATCCTACGTCTTAAATGAATCGGATTTTAGGAAACTAAAATTACGAGACATTTTGATGTTCCTTACCGAAAGCGGTATTGAGCTATAAGCTCTTATTTATCATGAGTATACCCCCCAGGGGGTGTACTTTTGATAAGTTAACTACCAAGGATTGCAGTATCCCCTCGGGGGTACAAAAATCTCTCGGTATATATATGTTTGTGTTTGTCCAAATTCCTCATCCACCCCTTCCTATTCCTCCTGTTTTCCTTCCCGTCCTCATCAGGTAAATGATGACACGGGCAAGATGGGCAAGGCACAAATCTTCCACATGATTGTGAGGAACGTGCTGCTCGAGCCAAAGATGCTGATACCTGATACCTGGTCAGAAAGCAGTTTTATAGCGGTCATCAGAAAGTTCTGGTGGAGCTCATAGTTTTATTAGCGGTTTTATGAAATTAGTCATGAAAACCGCTATACGAACGTAATAAAACTTGGATTTGTTACTTGGGCGGAAACGCATAAAACGTATGATTGCCGTACTTTAATTTGGGTGGTTGGGAACAAGTGGAACTTATACAAGTTTATAGTACTCGACTTAAGGTTTAAGATGAAGCACTGATTTCATAAATCCGCTTGCCCCATTTTACCCCATGGGCTCCTGAAGCTATGGAAATTTAAAGCTTGAATATGCGATAACTCGGCAAGTAAAGTTCCAAGAGTTTTACGGTCTTCTGCCAAAACGTGCATTTTAACTGCCTCGATAATTGTCTAGAACATTGTACTCTTGTAAAATGCAACTAAGAAAAGCTAAGTATGAAAAACCAACTTTTAAAGAAGTTTTAAAGAATATGCCCTATAGCTCAAAACTCGATAAAAATAGAAATTTTATTTTTTCAGCAAAGTTGCTTGTTTTTATATTATTTACAACTTTGCCGAAGAATTTATGTCTATATTTCCTAACACAAAAAAGTTATTTTTTTTTTATTTTCACTACAGTAAACGATGACTAACTTTTGATTGTTTTAGATTAAGGGGGATATTTACACGAAGAAAAGTGCTGAAGACCATAAATGATAAAATGTAAGCAAAAGACACTAGGAAAAAAGTTCCACTTTTCACCCTTTTGGACTACTGTGCGTTGGTCAATGTCGCCTACAAGGCGCTCTCCCAGATTTTGTTGCGTCGTCTATCCCCAATAGCAAGAGAATTCGTAGGGCAGTATCAGGCGGGCTTTATGGGGGCCCGTGCTACTACGGGTCAAATTTTTACTCTCCGACAAATCCTCCAGAAATGTCGATAGTACAACGTGCCTACGCATTATATTCTCGTGGATTTCAGAGCAGCATACGATACAGTTGAACGCGAACAACTATGGCAGATAATGCACGAGTAAGGTTTCCCGGACAACGTGCGCGTTTATGGGACACTCTCGAGTCCTTTCGAATCGCGAAGGATGAACTGTCTTGTATGTTACTCAATATCGCTATTGAAGATGTGATGTGCATCGAAACGAGAGGAACGATCTTCAGCAAGAGTCTTCGCAGACGACCTCGACATCATTATTAGAAACCTTGTGATGGCGGAGGCAATCTACATCAAACTAAAAACGGAGGCTATGAGGATTGGGTCACCAATCAATGCGTCGAAAACCAAATATACGGTGGGAAGAGGCTCCAGAGAAAGCAATGTTTACCTCCAACGGACAGTGACTATTGTTGACGATGAACTGGAAGTGATTGATGAGCTCGTATATTTGGGATCTCTGGTCACCACTGACAACAATACGAGTAAAAAAATTCAACGACGCATTCAAGCTGGAAGTCTACCTTACCCCTACTTTTCCCTCCGCAGGGCGCTTCGTAGTCCTCTAAGGACTTGAGACAGTAAACTTGCTTACGGTAGACATATGTTCACTTGCCGTATTTGAAAGAAAGTTGTTGCGGATTATTTTTGGCGCAGTACAAATGGATAACGGAGAGTGGCGAAGGCGTATGGACCACGAGTTGCTGGCACTACTTGGAGAGATTTCTGTCGTACACCTGACGAAAGTAGGGAGACTACGGTGGGCCAGCCACGTCGCAAGGATGACGGATGACTGTGCAGTGGAATTCGTTCTCTTCAGGAACCCAATCGGCACCAGGAATAGAGGGACCCATCGTGCTAGATTGCTTGATCAGGTTGATGCCGACTTGCGTGTATCGAGCCGCTCAACGAATTGGCGATGATTAGCTCAGGACCGAGTTCAATAGAGAGGAATTCTTGATACGGCATGGACGGCTAACAAGGCGAGCTTCGTTACTGACCGATCGTAGACTCCACTGTTGCTGAACAAACCCAAACATCGGCCAGCAGCTGTGAAGCAGCAGCATACTATAGTCGGTGATGTCAACTAGATTACACAGGGTTTGAGTTACTACACCATTTAAAGTGTGATTCCTGGCAAGTACTGCGACTCCCAGCGTTTTCAGAATTGATTTGAAAGATCCTGAGATGTGCACCAATTCTTCCGGAGTCCCAAGTTGCAGAGGACTTTGTCGGATGGTCTCTACGAAGAATAAATTATCATCAGGTTGTTCTTAACGGAGCGGATCAGTCACTCCCAGCTACCGCCCACGGTGACAGGAGTGGTAACCAATTCTGGAGATTTCTATTGACTAAATATGCGATCGAGAACAAATCATTTTCAGATCAATGTTTCAATAAAACATTGAATAAAAACTTCATTTTGTTTTTAATTTACGTTACCCAAAATGCTGACAATGTGTACTCATACACATTTTTACTCTTTGTTGAGTCGTTTGCTATTGAAGCAAATGTTACACAGTAGAGTACACTTTAAAATGTAGTAAATATCCCAAAAACTCGAATTGCTTCATCTGTTGTCGAACAAAGTTTATCGCTTTTTCAAGATGACAAACTTTGTTCTACACTAAAATAATGATCTTTAGCTTGTACCATAGTGGTTACCCCAACTTCCACCTTGAATTAGCAAGAAACATGGAAAATGTTGGGGGCGAAAAAAAAACTTCCTAAACTTTTCCCTCTGCCGAAGCTAAAAATAATTGCTCCACCAAAATCGCGATTCCACTCGAACAGGGAAAGTTTTTCACATGTACAAAATAAGTAAGCGATCCCGGATGGTGAACTGTATGTGAACTGAAACCTTCCCCACCCTCACCCCCGCATTACCCACCTATGGGTGAATGAAAAAGGAGAACCTTTCTGGCTCATCTTCATCAGTGGCATCATCTTCATTTTGCATGGAAACGTAATGCGCAAAGATTAAAAGGATCTGATACACAAAGCAAACATCCTGCCAATTCTTGTGTTATGCTTTCCAAGTATTTTTTGCTGTTTCGCATTTCTTTATCGTGTAAATTTTTCACTCACATGCGAGCACAGAATGCCCTCAACCAACCCTTCTCGTCG
The DNA here is from genome assembly GCF_943734655.1 of Sabethes cyaneus. Taxonomy (NCBI): domain Eukaryota; kingdom Metazoa; phylum Arthropoda; class Insecta; order Diptera; family Culicidae; genus Sabethes; species Sabethes cyaneus. The sequence goes on along the minus strand of NC_071355.1, from coordinate 12,714,091 downwards.
TCTCGTTCGTCGGTGCCTCACCTCCATTGCCGACGGGGCAAAAGTTAAGCAAAATTTCAATTGTTTGAGAAATTCTCGTCGCGACGAGCAGCCAAACGAAGAGGTTGACATCCACTGGAGTGCCGGTTTTTTCCCTGCATTTCGCTTTCGGGGCTCGCTTTCGGCTGGCGTATCTCTGCTGCTGCCGCGTCAAAGAAAAGTTCCTTCGCTGCAAATTACTCGCTCAGTTAGCAACGCAGCGGAAAAGTAAATATTTTCCAGGACAAATATTTTCCCTTCAAAGAGAAAATTGATACAAACACGACTGACTTCGTATGCGAATTCAGTCGCTCGCCTTGCGCTCGCGGGCTGGGATGGCTGCTGACATTCGGAATGACAGAAGAAGCACAATGGTTTAATGAGTGCTACCATCCGGCTGGTTGCGCTTCGGGATGAATATTCATAGCCGGTAATGATCGTTTGTCGAAACGGTTCGAAAGCGGAGATAAAAATCGTTTTAATTGATATGCAATTGGATTCAGGATCAATGGAGCACGGAACGCGAACAGTCGCACGGCCCTGGCTGCTTACTGGAATCGATTTTCGCCGAAGCAACCACCGAAGGTCTGCCTGTTACTAATAGGAAAATATGAATATTAATGAATGAATGAAACAACAGCCTCATTTGCCCGAGGCCATGGAGATTATAATTTCAATTGGAAAACTACAGCATCCGTTAATTTTATTCAGCTCGGTATTGAATGTTGTTCCTATGTAAGCTGAAGTTCCAGACTAAGTAAAATTAGTGAATTATTTATAGATTTGACCGATGCAGCGAAACAGATTTGCTTTAGTGATTCCAAGATAACACGAAGCTATTAACTTTTCTGAGTACGTGAGATTTCTCGTATTCTTCAGTTTACCGGAAGGCATCTCCATCAACATTCCACGCAAACAGGCATTATCCATTTCAATAACTGTCGCCTCCATCACCCGGTAGCTGAAGTAGGCACGTGAGAATTGTTAAGTTCGTATCTGAAGATTTCCGCCTTCGAAATTACACGCGATAACGGCAACAGCCAGGGAAGGTGTTAAGCAGCCAATAAATATTATTCCCACCCGACTAACTGCCAGCGAAAGGGGAAAGGCGGATATATTTTCCTCCAATTTTCACGGCGCGCCTTCAGGGCCCATTATCACGGTACCGTGCCTATTATGTTCACTAATGGCTCTAATACGTTCTGCTGAATATTTGCAACACCTTCGAATAATTAGATTAATTCTCAACACATATTTGTCATTAAAAGTGCGGTCCCCAAAACAAGCAGCGAAATCAAGCCGGTGTGCGTTGCTAGCCATCCCGATCCACCTGGAGACGCACGGTGATTAATAAATCAAAAATTACACCTCATTCCAAATTAGCTCGTTTGTTCTGCTTGTGTTTCGAACATTTTACTTCCACCTCGCCGTTGGTCCCTCGAGCAGCAACCGCGGAAGTAAAGCTTTTAATTTTCAATTTCAATTGAAAGTCGGTTCTACCTCTGCGTTTGTCTATCTGTCGCTGGCCGAGAAAGCTTCACTGGACTGGAAAATTAAAACAAATCATTTTTCCATGTTCCCTGTGGATGACTTTCACTCAATAGGAGGTGCCTGGGCTGGGGATGAGGAGGCGGAGGAGGGGGTCGATGGAGCATTCAGGCAGGACCCGATTTCCAGCGGACCGTAAGTTATTTTGTTTTCATTTTGTCCATCCCCAAAAACTCCGCGACACCGATAGATGTCGCGACAGCGGATAATTCAATTTACTGTTAAAAACAAGCGCGAAATAAGAAATTACAATCAAATCGCACCCCAGCCCAGCTGCCAGCTCCGCTGCTACATGAACGATCATCGGGCATTGCGCCCGTACTGTCGTGGCAGTCCATTCCGGAAGAGAGGAAAATCGTTTTGCAACTGCCTGTCACTTCCGCCGGCTGCACGGGCGGCGGTTCAATGGGTGGAAAGCGAAAAATTGTATGTATAATCATTCAGAACTCAATTAAAATTGAATATAAATTCGTTTTTTGCTTGACTCATTTCGCGCTTTTTTTTCTTCTGTGCGCTGTTTTCAATCTTCGAGCACAGTTGAAAATTGTGCGCTCGAAAGTAGAGCATGATGTTAAAACAATAGCTTTCCCCTGGTCACGGTCATGGTTGCGAAGCGTTTGTCACTGCTACTCTGGAATGGACGAAAGGATCCGGAAAAGATTGGTACCAAAGGTGGAGATGGGAGAAGGAAAAAAAAGTTCAGAAAGAAAACCCCAGGCTATGCGGGGAATTGTTTTTACATAAATTAAAAATTAATTTACAAAATCAATCATCGAGTTCCTTTACGATACCATCAACGTTTCTAAAGAGGGGCGCTGAAGAAAGAAAACATTTGAAATCTGCTTTATTCAGGTTGGTGGTTGTGGTTTCTTATTGTTTCATGACCAGACGCTGTGTAATATTTGGAATACGCTAAGGAAATCACGACTTCGAACTAAGTAAGTGCGTGTGTGATAACTATGCAATAAAAGAAAATCATAGGCTTAGTTTTACGATTGCGTCCAAGCAAATAATTTTTCTACTCACAAAATAATTTTCACGTTGAAATTACGGAAAAAGTTATGTGATTATTTTCCATCCAACTTTTCCCGTACTATTTATATGAATTCCACGTAGTTTGCATTAGCATACGTGCATTTACGTGGAAATCAGATAGATGATCAGTTATTGTATTTTCCAATAATGTTCAACTAGAAGTCATGTAACTCCCTGTAGAGAAATTTACGTGATTTTTCACGTGGAAAGGACGTGTGGATTATTTTGCGTGTATGAATCTATTTACATATACAAAAATGAACTTCTGTCTGTATGTGCCTAATAAACTCAAAACCTACTGAACCGATCGGTGGTAAAATCAGGGTGGCCAAAGACTCGGGAAATGCGGAAAAAAGTCGGGAATTCGACAAAAATTGTTATAAATCGGGAATTTGTGAATTTACGTGAGATGTTCAAGTTGTATTCCTTGTTGGAATCTGAGAGACATGTTAAATCGTTGACAACCCTGCCATTCTGAGACAAATGAATCTGAAGATCCTGAACGAAATCTTCGCACCAGAGATTTCCGCCACCTGCGAAGACGAGCTGAAAACCGTGTGCAACTGGGAATGTAAGGCGCTTTCTGTATTTTTCATATTTGTGGTAAAGGTACAGCCTTCCTATTGCCTTCGAGGTACGTCGTTGGTCTGACAAGCCACTCGTCGTATGTTGACCGCTATTTTGAATTATTATAATATTCCCCGTTTTTGTTTTCTTACTGATGACTTAATTACTAATGTATACATGTCCTTTGGCTTGTGGTTCGACAGAACGAAGGGATGAAGTCTGGTTTCTAAACTGTCAACGGTGATCTGCCAAGGTTTTTACCTGTCTCCAGAAGAGGTTCCAATAATAATCTGAATACATTTTGCCCTACTAGCACGGTTGTTACAAAGTAGTTGTGGTAACCGAATTATGACTAATTTCAGTCGTAATCCGGTTGCTTCAACTAAATGGATCTAAAGTGTGCTACTTGGGTGGTTTTGGTTGTGTTTTTTGTCGACTGGATTCACTTGTAACTATTGAAATATTGGCATGGGCAGTCTTCAGAAAATATCAAGACATAGATTTGATCTTTTCCCGACGTTTCGACACTTTGTTGGTGTCTTTTTCAAGGGGTAATATCGTTTACGTCTTTTGTTCTATTTTGGGGAGTGTACATATTACGGTCATGGAGGATAGTAGTTGGTACATAAGTTTGAATTATTAAAAAGAACTTTTCCTGCTTTGTAGCTATACTGCGAAAACTAAGCGCTTCTTTTTGAATTCAAAAAGATTACTACTGACATGACAATAACCGCTGCAAAAAAATTGAAGCGTTCCTTCTCTGCGGGGCATGACGGCATCCCAGCTGTAGTTTTGAATCGCTGTATTCTACCGTTGGTCGTTCCTTTACACATTATTTTTAACAAATCTTTCGAACAAGCTAAATTCCCGAATATTTGGAAGGAGTCGTTTATGTTCCCAGTGTATAAAACAGGCGACCGCCGGAACGTTAGAAACTATCGCGGAATTACTGATTTGTCTGCCGCGTCAAAATTGTTCGAAACAGTTGTTAGCAGTGTGATGTTGTCTCGTACAAAACTTTACATATCTTCAGCTCAGCATGGCTTCATGCCTGGTCGTTCCATTTGTACGAATTTAATGGAGTTTACCGCTACCTGTATTTCGCAAATAGAGAATAAGAAGCAAGTGGACGCAATCTACACGGACTTGAAGGCAGCTTTTGATCGGATCGACCATTCAATATTATTGCGTAAACTTTTTCGACTCGGTGCATCCCAACAACTAGTACAATGGCTCAGCTCGTACTTGCGTGACAGAGTATTGCGCTTGAAGCTTAGTACGTGTATTTCTGCGCAATTTACCAATACCTCGGGTGTTCCGCAAGGTAGTAATATGGGACCACTACTTTTTTCACTGTTTTTCAACGACGTCGCGTTACCTATTGGAAAAACTGATAATTGTCGCCGCCTGCAAGAATTACTCGATACATTTGTTGATTGATGTAAACGAAACTGGCTCACACTAAGTATGGCAAAATGTGAGGTGATAAGTTTTTACCGTATTAAAAGTCCGATTCTATTCAACTAGCAGATTGAGGGATCTGAGCTGCGCAGAGTAGACCACGTTAGCGACCTTGGTGTGTTACTTGATACTTAGCTAGCATTCGACCTACACCGTGAATCGATTATTTCGAAGGCAATGCGTCAACTCGGATTCATTTCGAAAATTGGACGAAATTTCAATGATCCGCATTGCCTCAAATCCTTGTATTGTGCTCTAGTTCGGCCACTGCTTGAAACCTGTAGTATTGTATGACGTCCTCAGCAGTTAACATGGAACCTGCGCATCGAACGAGTACAAAGGAAATTCATTCGGCTTGCCCTGCGACATCTACCATGGCGTCATCCCGAGATTCTCCCACCGTATTCTGATCGCTGCTGGCTACTTGATCTTGACTCGCTAGATTATCGACGTAAAACACACCAGGCAGTATTCGTGGCCAAAGTCATCAACGGTGAAATCGATTCCCCCAGACTTTTATCTCTATTGGACTTTCGTGCTTCGCAACGGACTCTACGATCCAACGGCTTACTGCAAACTCCATTCCACCGTACCGTCTTTGGATGTAATGAACCCGTTACTGCATGTGTTAGAACATTTTCTAAAGTGGAAGAATTGTTTAATTTCGACGAGCCATCGTATAAATTTGTATAAAGGTTAAGAAGCACCAATGTTTTATAGAAACCATTCATGTAGACTCTAGTCAGATGAAGTAATAATAATAATAAATAAACTCATCAAGACCCTGTGAACCCCTGGGCTCAGCAGAAAGCCTACCAACAAGGAGACAAAATCGGCAAAAATTTTTTTACGTTTTTCATTTTTTTGAATGCCACAGCCCTAGTAGCACTGTTGTTACAAATCAGTTGTGGCAACCGATTTGTGACTGGGTTAAAAATGCCACTGCGACAGTCGAGGAGATTGTGTTTTGTAGCTGACCGCTGGCGATTACTGTACACAGATTATGAATTGCTCATATCCATTGCAAGAGTTGAGCAAGACAGGAGCAAAGTAAATGCGCTGAACTTTCTAATTCTTGCAAAAGCGGCGAATGTCAACTAAGACCTTGCCTTATTCTCTTTAAATGATTAAGAGATGGACAATCCTCGGTGAGGGTATGAAATGGGGAAGGCAACTAGGAAAAAGCGCCCAATATAGCTCTAGCCATCCCAAGCCCCTACCTAGCGCCTCCACGTGGCCATACCTGGGAATACTTCAATTTGTATAATTGAGTAGCCAAGCTAGGAGGTGCGGGGTCGTGCGGTTTTCAGTTCCTAACCTTACAAATGTAGTTTTAGGCAACCATTAAACCACACGACTTTATTTTCAAGTATTATATGATTTAAACTAATATTTTTGGCAAACTAATCTATTTTCAGAGAGCGAAATAAGGCGCTATATCCTTGGCCAATTGCAGCCTGGCTTCTGGTCTAAATGCCATTAGTTCATCCCTGAGGGTCCGGAGTATCACTTAACCTTTATTAGCAAAGACGACTGTAAATAAATCATTATCTATGTATATGGGAAGCGTTTGGTACGGGAGGTCCACGCTTCCTTCCTTCCCCTTGATTTCAAGGAGTTTAATGGAATTAGGTATTTTTTCTGGTTCCACTTGATTCCCTGGAATTCTCTCTGCGGTACATGCTGCGCAGTTGGCCTGGCCGTTGACAAGAAAAATGATTGATTCAAGTAATCGTCATTTTCCAGGATGCCTTCAAGAATTGGCTGCGTTAGTGTGAGATTAGATTAGATTAGATTAAGAGATGGACAATCCTCGGTGAGGAGTCCTGTGATTGGGCGAAGTTCAATACGCGTTAAAGTAAGTTGAGCTGATCCTTGTCTCACAAAGCTGTCAGCAAACTCATTACCCCCGATTCCGCAGTGTCTAGGCATCCAGAATAATGAAACTTTGTTTTGGGGGAAAGTTCTCCTAAAATTGTGTTCCAATCTTATACTAATTTGGATGCACACTTAGTTGACTTGAGAGCTTGTCTATCCGTAAAGATGCCTGCTTTTCGGTTACTGTATTGGCCTTCCATTTTTGTTTCGTGCCAGAATCGATGAGTGCACTGCAGCTCTGCAGCATTTTTCGAGTTCCTAGTTGCTGTTATAAACAACTGCAGTCCCACACAATTTTAGAGGAATCTTTGAACGCTGCCTGGCTTCCAAAAATTTTGGTGGATATTTGCGTATATTTGTAGATTTTGTAATCGCAAAAAATGAAATTCATTATTATGGACAGCAATCTAAAATGTAAATTTCCGCTAATACTGAAAAATCTATTTGTTACACTTCGATGGTAAATAAATTTTGTTGAAAAAGAATTTTAAAGGTGTACGATTCAATTGTCTGAGGAGCATTTATTCTGCAGTTCAGATGATTGATAATTTCGATCCTTGAGCTTTGCTCTGCAATATAAACAACATGCGTTACCTTTTTTGTAACAGAAAAACAAAGGAAATTTTTGTCGGGAATTGATTAATGCGTGAATATCATACGAAATGATTGCTAAAATTGTTACTCATAAGTAACACTAATAATTTGATCAATAATTAGGTGATATTTAATCGCTAATCAGCAGCTAGAGGTAAAATGACCCACAATTGTGTGTGACCCATGATTGTGGACTGACTGTATACAGTTAGGAGGCTTAAAAAGTGGATTTTACTAGAATTTTTCGAGAGAAACCCCTTTAACTGATTAAAGTGAAAATTTATATGCATCTTACAGTAGCTTTTAGCTGTATTTTAACATATTTTGTTGTTGAAAAAAATTATTTAAATAGCTGCTAAAGTTAATATCCTGGAACTTTTCTAAAATAAGGCGTCTTGCGGTGAGCACGATATCTTTGGTCTGAATCATCGAAAATCGAAAAACCAAAAAGGAATCGGTGATAAAATATATTATCTATAGATTGATCGAAGGATTTAGCAATATAATCATTTTTGATGAAATGGCGGCTTGTTAAATATAAAAAATCGATTTTTGGCATAAATTTTGCTCTTAAATTGTCCATAAAACAAGAAATATCAATCGGTGAGGTAAAACCTTCGATTAATCTGTAGAATATATCCTTAGAACACTTGTGTCAAAATTTGAAGTGATTAGGTCCAGCCGTTTTCGAGAAATCTTGCTCACCGACTTTGAAAACACGGTTTTGAGAAACACGCGTTCAAAGTTTCGCGTTCCTTCTTCAATCGTTCTGACACGTCGTTACAAATATGCGTATAACTTCGTTAATATTTGCCGGATTAGCATGAAATTTTCTGTGTGCATACTTGAATATATGTACACTACGATCATGAAATAAACAGAAAATCGATTTTTGAAAATTCTAACTGTATATGACCTCTTAAGAAGTTCTATGGCCACCCTGTAAAATTGAGGCCGGCAAAGGTTCTTATGTGATTCTTTCCCCTCTAGGAGGGGGGGGGGGCTACCATACAAATGAAACACAAATTTCCTCATAACTCGAACCTAATTTGGCATGTGGGGGTTTTTAGAGGCAGGATTTTTTTCAATGGTGTACTGAGATCCCTCCCTCCTTTACGAGGGGGCCTCCCAAACAAATGAAATACAAATTTCCTCATAACTCGAGAACTAATCAAGCAAATAGAACCAAATTTGTCATGTAAGGGTTTTTGAAGCCAGAAATGTTTTTAGGGTGAATTGAGACTCCTCCCCCCATTTCTAGGAGGGGGGTGGGCTCCCATACAAATGAAACACATTTCCTCATAACTTGAGAACTAATCAAGCAAATAGAACCAGGTTTGGCATGATGGTTTTAGAGGCAGGATTTTTTTTCAATGGTGATTTGAGACCCCTCTCCTCTCTCAATTGTTTGGATCAATGTACAGAGCAGGGCTTCGACCGATCCTTTTTTTCTACCGCAGTCACACCAACGCGCATTCAAGTTCACACCGTCCGTTTAGAGGTGGAATACGAACGCTATGCATAACACAACTGGCAGTTTGCTCAGTCAAACGCCGATTGCAGGCAGCAGAACGACCGCGTTCTAAAATTTTTTGACATTTTCATTTCGATCAAGTTGCATTTACCGTTTGGAGCAGCGAATGACTGCAAAACAGTCAAATGACTGGCAATCACCACGCTAACTAAAAGCAACCGCACAATCGTATGATTCAATACTACAAAAAAACAACCACTACATGTGCATGGAAGAAGTCGGTCGGACTCCGTCCAATACAAACGAATATTTTGCTTGCGTCGGACCGACGTCCGGGTGACAAACTATTACTGTGAGCAGCCGATTTGGAGACAAAAAGAGAAACGAAAAAATACGTCACCGTATGCTTCCAGTCAGTTTGCAGTTTATATTCTCAAAGCGCAAAGCAAAACGGGAGATCGACTGTTTGCTTTTGCTGAGATGCCGCATGAATTGTAAGACGGCAGCAGCGCAAGCGGCGATTGACTGGATTAAAAAAACAGTCAAATGATCGTTCAAAAAGCGGCGTTTGAATGCGGAAAGTTCGCATTCACGGCAGTCACATTCCACTTGCGATTCCTTTTCAAGCCCTGGTACAGAGTATACAGCAAGATCAGGATCCCTTTGGTAGCAGATAAACTCATGGCAGAGGCGTTCTCATCGTCATATCAAATAAGTTGTCTTCAAAACAAAAAGCGTGCGTCAGCTCTAAACTCGAGCATGTGTGGGTTAACATTCGTAATTGTGACTCTAATGCCTATGTGAGTACTGCATACCTACAACCGGACATCTCCTATGATACGTTATCCAAAAACTCATCGCCTCTGCACTTCTCGTTACAAATTCTAGACCACAATACAGTCGATCTGCTATTTAGTGACTATAACCAACCTGCAACTGGGCCTGCAATTGTCCTGTACTCTAACATCTGCGAAGTCGGTCGTATAGAAACAGAAGGTCAAGGTTCGATAACGGAATGTAGCACCTAGGCTTTGCTTTTTTTTAACCAACCTGGCCTTGTTTGGAAAAGTACACACATCGGCCACGCGACTCCCGATCCTTCTCCGATCCCAAGATATGGTATACTGCTGCTGGACAGCATGCCTTTGATAAACATGCTTCAGCTCTCTACAGTTAGAAATTATCGAAATCGAACAACTGATCTTGTTTTCGTAAATTCAGAAATCTCACCGTACGGTAATTGCTTTGAAGCATACGAATCACTTGTTGATTCGATACGTAACATCCGCCGCTTTTAGTAACCCTAGCATGTCCTCGCCAGATAGATTTCGAGGAACACTAATACACGCAATGCAGTTTCACAAACTGCTCGGGTGTTCCTCAAGGTAGTAACCTGGGACCATTATTTTTTTCATTATTTTTAACGACATCTGTTATACGATGATGATCTCAAGCTCTACCTTGTCGTACGTTCGACAGCAGTATGCATCGAGCTGCAGCAGTATTTGAATGACTTTCATGATTGGCGGTACCGAAACCTGCTGGTCTTGAGTGCGTCTTATGCGCACTATGATCTTATTTTCTCGTGGAAAATTCCAATCCATGGGTATTATACTTTAATTCTATTTGAAAAGCAACCCAACAGAGTAACAGTTGTAAAAGGTATTGAGGTATTCTTTCCTGTATGTGTTTAAACGCAACGGCCACGTGAACTTTACCATTGACTACTAATTGAAGTCCATGTCAAATTGCTGTACCGAAGCTTACATATTTTTCACGTAGATGGAATGTGTCTACTTTTTAGAGTTTAGATTCGACTTCGAAATTTTTCTCAAAAATCATACACAGCAATCGAATTTTTGAATCACGCAACGAATTACAAAACTACTCCTCAAAAGCAATCAAAATAATCACTTTACCGAAACCAGCAACCGGCAAACCTATTTGACATAACAGCACAGCTGAAACAACATCAAATTTTAGTAACACTTCCACTCGACTCTCACCTCAAAATTCATAAAAAATTAATCATCGCCAAACAAGTCCTCGCCGTTTCCATTTCCCAGCAGTTGAAAGCATCGCAGCATTCATTTTAATTAGTGTAAATTAGCACTTTTTTCCCAAAACGTAAACGCGACAACATCCGCCAAACGATTATTGCCATCAATTTCGAGCCGCACAGCCCTCCTTCCAATCCTTTAAACTCCTGAGACTGACTGACTGACTGTCGTCTGTCTATCTATCTATCTATCTGGCGCCTGAAGCAGCAGCCAGGAGTGGCTGTCGAAGTGATAAGCATTCGAAGTACCGAAAAGTCGCTTAGTACAATCAAAATCTACAACTAAACCTATTCCGTGCCCGTACCTGTGTCGCCTTTTTTGTTCGACCATTAGCGAACTCTTTTGCGTACCGGTTGTTTTTCAAATGCCAACCCGGGCGCGGTACGGTGGAGGGGGGGGGGGGGGAGTGAGGTGGTGACGGAAAATGGTAATCGTTGTACACCTCTATTGGGTCGCTTCTTCCCGCGCTGTCAGTTTCTCGGTGCAATTCAGGATGGCAATTTGTTGGCTGGTTGGTACCTTAATATTGCGCTCTGTCCTTTTTCTTATTCCGCGGATGGATCGGGCGGCAGCTTGAGATGGAACTAATGATTTTACATCTTTCGTTAATTGGACGGTGTATTTAGCTCCGGTGTCGAAGCGGGACCGGTACTGACGAGTGCGGAGACTCTTGTGACATTTCTCGACTAAAACACTGAAATGGTTGCGTGTTCAACTATCCGAGAGCTTAAAATTAGTTCAATTGGTTCTGTACTCCTTAAGCCATGATAGACTATTTCGGGCAAAAGTTTTATGCAGTAAAAATAAGCTGCGTTAAAAAAATTCTGAAAAAATCAAAACCAAATACAATACTAGCTTCGAATGTTTACGATGATTTAAAATATTTTTAACGACAAATTACAAAAAGTAAATTATTAAATCAAAAAGCACCTCTCAGAAACCACAATCTCCAACCGGGTAAAACTAAATAGGCGGCATTTTCAGTTTCAACTTCCAATGCGAACTCAGGGCCGAGCTTCGCCGGCTGTAAGCACCCAAACTAATTACGTTCTGTTTTAAATAATCTAATAATAATCATAAAAGTTACATTTACATATTTTAATAAAAATCCTAAATTTGCTGACACCAGCCAATGGTCCGCCGCCCGCGTGAGCCAGCAGAAGAAGCATCAGAAATCACAATTAAGTGTCTGCTGCTGGTGATGCTGCTACTCTTGTACCTCTGAGAAGCCCACCCCATCGAAAGAGAAGCAGAGGTGTGCGATGTCAATAACATAAAAAGAGTTGCGAAACGTCTCACGCTTCCAATTAAACAGGTAAGTGTGGCAGACTGACTTTCTTTCGGATGATGGGATGGCACTAAGGGAGGGGGCAGGACGCGGATATCATCGACATCCAGCACACGCAGAACACGAATCTTGATAGCGAAATGAATTTTAATACTTTTATAAAGTTTTTAAATTAACACTTTCAGCTCGGCTGATGTTTGGTTGCCCGGGGGTTGATCGGTGGAATTAGTACGCGCGGTTACGGTTCCGTGTTGAACCGGTGCGGTGGCGAGAACCACAGGAACAGTAGGTACGGCATACGGGGAAACTTGAATCAATATTAAGGAGCGTGGAATGTGAAAGGCAACGGATTTGCAGAAGCAGTCAGCGCCTTCGTCACCCAGAGAGTGTCGTTGCTCATAATCCATGAAAGCCAGCCACGCTGAGACGTGAATTGTGTAATCTTGTTAACTTTTTCTGCTGATTATGCAGTTCGGAATATATTCAACCTCTTAGGCGCCGGTTATGTGTAGTAAGTTTTCTACAGCAAACTTTGCTGTTTTTGATGTCAATTTTAACAGGGAAATGTTCAAATTTTCACTTGAATCAATTAAAAGGTATTCTCTAGAAAAAAATTAGAAAAATCAACTTATAAGCCTCCGAACTGTATATAACCCCTTATCTGACTAAATTAATCCCAAATTCTTGGACAAACCGTTTCCAGTTTTTGAAGAATATCCACAAACTTTGGTGTTAAAAAATATTTTTTGTGAATAATAGCTTCTTATACTCAAACCCTGCGTGCGTTGCTACGCATTTAACTTAAGGGGAATTCGAAAATACTTAAGTTGACCTAAAAGGGCTTCACTATGACGTAATCTATTGATTTCCTCGCTGTCTTGCTTCCCGTTACTCATCTGCTCCTCAAACTCATTATGACATTTTCTTTGGTACTCGTGTTTTTCTCAGCAAACTAAAAAATAATAATGCACCAAAAATATATATGACACAACTGAATGTCCGATCCCTAGATCCCTTTTACCTAGGAAAAATGATTGACTCGACAGGTGGAACTTCTCCGATAATTGGAGTGGATCTCCGATCGAGTGCATTATCCAATTATACCACCGGGCAGTTCATATTTATATTTAAATTTGGACCTTTCCTCTTGTCAGAGGCCACCCCCTTCGACTTCCAGTCACATCTTGTGTGGACATCTTGTTTCCGTTACGCCCAGGAACATGTTGCAAGCTTTGTGGAAAACGGTTCAAATGTTGCAGAGTTATGGAGAAATATACGTACATTCTCCCAATCACTTTTATATATTCAGATTACATCAATGCTTGCAGAGCAAAATATATGTTCGTAAAGCAAGAAACTAATACAGCAGCAAAAAAACACGACTAAAACAACAAAAGGATATTAAAAAGGATCCAAAAAGGCGACAAAACATGCAAAACAGCAAGATGATGAAAGAACGACAAAAAGGCAGTAAAAAAACAGCATTTTTGTCTTTTAGAACTATTAGTGGGGAAAAGCGATGAAAAAATGACGAAACGACGACAAAAGGCGATGAAAACCAGAAGACAAAGACAACAAAGAGGCAGCAAAAAGACGAAAAAGTGATGACAAATGGGCAAAATGACGATGGAAAAAGATGATAAGATGACAAAAACACAAAGGCAAGAAAATAACGACGTCAAAGCAGTAACAAAAAAAAACTACAAAACTGTCAAAAAATGCCAAAAGCAAGTGTTAAAAAACCAGGAACAGTCGACAAAAGTACGATAAAAAATGATATTTTTATCACCGTGAAAAGACGACACAAATACGATGGATGACAAAAAGACAATGAATACGAAGAAAAGACAACAGAGAGAAGACAATGTAAACACAGCAAATAGATGACAAAAGGAGCTGGCAAAAGTTGGTATAACGACAACAAAAATGATGCAAAAGTTATGAAAAGATGGTTAAAATATGATGAAAAGTTGATGAAACGACGATGTAAAGAAGGCAAAATATGCTAAAATGACGACGAAAAAAAGAAAAGGAAGAACAACACAGAGGCAGTAACAAGACAACTGACAACAAACAAGATGACAAACAATCGCAAAAATGTGACGAAAGGACAAAAAAATGGCGAAACGACGACAAAAGAGGATAAAACAATGGAAAAACGGTAAGATGGCGACGAAAAGACGCCAGCAACAAAAAAAAAGCTACAAAAATCGTCGAAAACAGCAACAGCAAAGAATGGAGGCAAAAAGGCGAAAATACGATAAAAACACAACATAAATACGACAAAGAAATGACAAAAAGTCAACAATACAAAGAAAGGACAACAGTAAGATGATAGAAAGACAACGAAAGAACGACAAAAAGACAACCAATAGGCAGCAAAAAGACGACGAAAACACGACGTAAATCCCATTGAAGAAAGATGGAAAACGACAAAAATACGATGCACTGCCGCCAAAAATGCCATAAAAGACGGTAAGAAATGCAGGGTGGCAACTACCTGGAAAAACCTGGAAAACCTGGAATTGTCAGGGAATTTGAAATTACCTGGAAAAACCTGGAATAATCAGGGAATTTTTAACAAAATCAGGGAATTTTTCAAACAACCCCAATGATCGATTCATTGAGTAGTCAAGAACACTTAGAAATAGATAAAGAAGTACGGCATTCTGCGAGGCAAGTGAAGTGATATAACAAATTTAGTTTGCACTCACTTTGCGCGTTGCGTTTGGCGTTAGTCAAGTCGAATCGAATAACATTGAAGTTTCAGGACGGACATTTTGCGGCATGTTACACAATTCGCAGAACATCGAAATAAATGCCAGTGGCACCGCAGCGAAATTCGGTTTTCGAGAAAAATGTTGGAGAAATTCCACTGACTCACGGCAGTACATAAACTTGCCATACTGTTGTAACAAATTGTAACCGAAATGCGGGTGTAGCGACCCTACCTTCCACGTTACGAATCCCGATCAATCCAAAGTCCAAATCCAAATGCAAAGTGAAATAAGCCGCGTTGGTCAGAAAGTAGAACCGCCACCAGTGGTAAAGCGAAATAAATTAGCTCAATTAAACTTCTTTTTTGCATGGCTTATGGCTTGAAGAACGAAAATTAAACATACGAACATTTCCGCGTGACTGGCAAGAAAAGCACCATGGCGGGTTCGAGAGCTAGCCGCAATGGGCACTAAAACTCCGCTTGCGCCTGAGTTTGCGAATAAACTTCCGCGGAAAAAAGAACAGATGAAGAACTCACGGGAGGAGTGTAATTTACTGGTCGGCAGAATAAGAGAAAGTGATTGGAGAATTCGCCTAGGGAAATAGAGTAGGTGGGGAAATTTTTCTCAATACCTCGTAGATTGATAAACAATTCAAATATCAATGATCGAAACACATTTTCAGTTAAAATTATATCGCAATATGAAACCTAGAATTTTATTAAACACCGGGAAAAACCTGGAAAAATCAGGGAATTTGGTTTTTCGTATCCAGTTGCCACCCTGAAATGACAACAAATTGCTTAAATGTGACTAAGAAACGACGGTAAAGTTGGCGAAAAACGATGACAAACAGCCAAAACAGTAACAAAAAACACGTTGGTAAAAGCAACAAAAATTGCCAGAAATAAACGTCAACAACGACAAGCAGACGAAGAATTGACGCCAAAACGGCAACAAAAGAGAGGATAAAAATGGCAAAAGCCGCCGAAGAAAGCGACCAAAATGCCAAAAAAACATTAAAAAACCTACAATAGAATTAAAAAACGAAAATACGTGCAATACGATAGGTGGCTTAAAGACCATGACAAGGCAACAAAATTACAGCAGAGAGATGATAAAAAGGCGACGAATGGACTGCATACAGAAGACAAAAGACAACGAAAAAGTGATGAGGCAAAGTGACGATAAAAAAAAAGATGAAATGCGACAAAAATACGGTGAAAATGCCGAAAAAACGCTAGAGAAGCGACAAAAGACAATAAAAAGGACGAAAAGGCTATAAATAGTTGTAGGAAGGGCGATAAAAAGGCGAGAAAGGCAAAACAGTAAAAAGAAATGAAAAAAAAACAGTCAAGTAACGACAAAAAGACCATCGAGAGCAACTAAAAACTTCAAGAAATCCATAAAAAGAGACAAAACATGATATAAAGATGCCAGAAAAGTAGAATGGAAAACGAAAAGCAAACAACAGTAACATACAATCTATCATGAACTGACTTGATTCAAAAAAGTATCAAATTCTTTCAAATACAATCGAGAATAATACCAATAAAATAAATAACCCAAGTAATCAATAAGCATTACCAAAGCAATTCAAATGCAGCACATGTACAAGCAAGTCGCCGTAACTGCTATCATAACAACTATTTGGCAAATTACACATTGCTGCTAGCTCTCTTATGGAGCTGATAATGCCTGTTTTCGTCGTAACCCTTCCGTCGGTGATAAAGCATAGGTGGCAATACTACTGATTTTTCTTTATCAAAGTCTGGCAACGATGCTAATTTAATTGCGTCATATCACTGCTACTGACAGATAAATACAAAGAATGACAGTAGGTACCTTTCATTTGGTATCAAACTCATGAGAATGGGGTTTAGTTTGGCATTCGAAAATAAACCGCATTTTCTGAATTGCTCCTGGTTGTTGATTTTTCATTCCTACCATTAGTATGCATTCGTTTTAAACGAAATTATCCCTTCCAAACGCCTTAGCGGAATAAAAATCCAACACCTTCGAACCCGGAGTAATTTCGAAATTTATACAATGAAGTCCGCAGTAATTTCGCCGCGGCAATCATGATGGCAACAAATTAGCTACCGAGGTCTACGTTATCGCACTGTCGGATGCTTTTTGTATGCTGATTCGGTCCCCGTTAGAACAAGTTGTAGTACCCTTCCACTGCCGATTCGAACACCAATCGAATTTGGTCCTCCCCCGGACGAACAGCAGCAGATAAGACCAGGGCACTTTTCCATTTAAATTTCCAAACTGGTCGTTCTCGGCAGCGGCTCCCGGTTACTCGGTGTTGCTCGGTGCCAAAGAAATTAGCGCCTCGGCAAAGGGGTAACCATTCCAGGGTTCCTTCTTTTCACAGCGATGCGTAACGGTGGCGGAAGGCTATCAGCTTCGGCTGAATAAAAATAGCTCGATTAGCGTCCCACATCCCTCCGCTCCGCTACTGACACAGCACGGCCGAGACGAACCAAAACAGCAGTCGAACTAAATCTTCCCGATAGTGACGAACTGACGAAATTATGCTAATTACTGGAGCACTTTTGACTTTCGATGGAGGTGCGTGTGCCTGCCAATCTATCCGTGACTTCGTTCGCTATTGGCAAAACTTTACCCAAGACAGACAGATAACAACCGAATTTGTTGAGTGGCAAACGATCGTGCTGGGAGCAATTATAATTTCCTATCGCAGCTGCTCTATTAATTCGAAAGAGTTTGACGAAATTTTTCGAACCGCGATGAGGAGGGCAAAACCACTACGACGCCTAGGGTTTGCCGTTCGTTTGGAAAGAATGTTTCTGAAGCCTTCTGTAGGTTTGAACGATTTCGGATGTTACATGCAATTTAAACAATAATTTCAGTCGACCTGAACTACGTCCGAAACTCACATCAAAGCAGCGAAAAACGTGTAAATTTCCAACGCAACCGCACATATTTGCTAGAGCTTTGGGTCTGGCATGAAACCGCAGTTCAAGTGGCAAAATTAGCCCACATGCCTTCCGTCTCAAAGAGCAGATGGTATTAGGTTGGCGGGCAAAGGGTCTACACGGTTGGATTCCGTATTCAACCCGTCGGCATAGGCTGTTGGGCCGCCAAGAATGGTAAACCTTCCGATGTTTATTCGTCCACCGCCAGCGCGTTCAGCGTTCAACGTATGGCGAAAGCAGCCGAGTCTCGCGAACTGCTTCCTTTGCCTCTCATTTCGGAAAACTAAGGTTTTCTCGCGTACTGATCCGAGTCTAAGTACGGAGGCCTGAATATGTGAAGTACTGCTGCAGGATGGCGGTCGGTGATGGCGATGCGGTTCCGCGTGTGTTTGAAAGCGATTGCCTAAATGTACAACCTGTGTTCAACAGCTCCGGAAAGTGATGCTGTACCGGTGCGGGGGATAGTGTAGTACGGTGGGTACTCATGAACTTTTGCTTCCGAATGGGCCATGCCGTACCTCCTCACTACACGGGGCAGCAACAGCAGCACCAGCGTAAGCCGAACAATTGAGCGACCCACCACCAGCCAGCCCAGCAGCCAGCGCCAGCGAGAAGGGACGACTTTGCATCCCTTTTCGGAGAAGAGGCATGTAATTTGCGCTTCGGAGCCGAACACGGTGAAGCACACACAAACACACACACACACACTCCTCGAAGCGAAAGGATTAAATAGCGCAATGTTTATAGATTTTTATTTACATTTAAATTTATAAATTAATTTGAAGAAAATGCAAAATACATGTTGGAAATTTCGGAAAGTTTTCGATTTATTTGCTTTTTTGCTACCCGACGCCGTTCGGCGGTGCGGTTTTGTTTGTCGGAACTGGGTTTTCCGCGCGCAGAAAGGATTTGTTTGCTAGCCGCGAAGTTCGTAAATTGCCTGCCAAAGTGCGCCTTTGAGATAAAAAGGACTACTACAGGCTCAGCCGGGCCGGGGCAGCAGCAGCAGAGCAAGAATGAAACCGGCAGGTTGTACGTGGAAACGCGAAGTAAGTAGCTGTGCTTCGGAGTAAGTGGGCCACGAGTGGAGCTCATACAAGTTAACCGTGATGATTATAGGGATATGGACAAAGGAAAGTAATATGTGTGGAAAAAAGAGACGGCAGCTATTTGATGGGGTGATGGGAGATGGGATATCTTGTTGCTCCATTAAATATGGTTTTATGTTTCTGTCCGATTTGTTGTAGATATAAGTTTGGTAAAAAGAAAAAAATTACAATTACAAAAAATAAAATTGAAACAAAAGTTGCTAATCAAACTGTTTAATTAGCTACTTTTATTTCGATTTTAAATAGTTACTCGATTGTAAATCGTTTCATACATTTGAGATTTGAGTTAAATTAATTAGGGTCGTTTACTCTCAACTTTCGTTGTTGATCTTTTATCATTTGCCTTTCATCTTTATTTTCCGTCGTTCATCGTTTATTTTCTTCATGTGGTCTTTCGGTTTGGTGGTTCATTCCCTTTAACATCTACATACCTTTCTGGCATCTTTATATTTTTCGTGATTGTGTCTTTTTGTCCTCATTTCTCGCCTTTCGGCGTCTTCTTCGTATTCTGTATGTCATTTTTTATTTTTTTTTATTTTTAGTTATTTAGTTATTTTTATCACCTTTTCAACTGTTTATTATCACTTTTTCATTGTCTTTTCGGTGTCTTTTTGTTGAATATTTGCTATTTACTGTCTTTCTGTCGTTCTTATGTTGTCTTTTCATTATCTTTTTGTTGTTTTTTCGACGTGTTTTCACCGTCTCTCTGCAATATTTTGTCTTCTTATCATGGTCGTTTTACCATCTTTGCATCACATTTATGTCGTTTGTTCGTCATTTTTTGACTCCTTTTGCATTTTTTAAAAGCTTTGTGCCGTTGTTGTCGTCTTTTCTTTCTTAGCATTGATTTTTTTTGTCTTTTTATCGCCATTTTTAGGCACTTTTTTTCGTTGTCCTGGTTGGTCAAGACAACCAAAACTGCTACAAAAGACGATCATTAAGACCGCAGTGACCTTTTAACCCAATGCCCCTCTGGCATGTAAAAAAAGACCCCCAAAGTGCTGTTTTCTTTACTGTCGCTTCGTCGTTCTTTTGTCGTCTTTCTTTCCTATATTCGTCGTCTTTTTTTGCATATTCTGCATTCTTTTTATCTGTTTTTTTTGTCGCCTTTTTTCTTTTTGTTGGTTTTTTTACCATTTTTGTCGCTTTTGTGGCATTTTAGTCGACATTTTGTCTTCGTCATTTTCGTATATTCGGCATTTTTCGTTTTTTTCCTGTATTGTTGTGTTTTTGATACATTTTACAAGTTTTTTAACCGTGTTTCTTTTTTATTGTTTTGGTTCGTTTTCGTCGTCTTCCTATTTTTACTAGCAATTAAATCGTTTATTTGAGTGGGGTGTAACATGTTCTTTTGACACAATTGTAGGAAGACAACAAAAACTGATTTACTCGAAATAATTTCAACCCTAACTAAAAGGTGTTTGTGGAACCAACCTTTTTCCAGAATTTGAGAGAAGATGTAGAAATCCCCGAGAATTCAAAACTGTCAAAAACTCATGAAAATTGACTCATATCAAATGGCGCATGTGAGGTTTCCCAAACAAACGACTTAATTAGTATTCATGTAAACATTGTCAAATGAATTAACAGAATAAATAAATAAATAAATGTTATTTCCGTCGTCCATCATTTTTTGACTACACCCAGCTCTACAAAAGATACATACACGACATTTACAGATTTTGCTTTTATGAGGCAGCACCGTCCAATGATCGTAAGTGAGCGTAACTGAGCGCTGCAACATTGGTTGTTTTATCTTCGTTTTTTATTATCACCTTTTCTTCATCTTCTGGCATCATTCCGCCTTCTTTTGTTGTCTTTTTGTTCATTTTTGCAGTTTTTGTCATCCTATTTGTTATCAAAATAACAAAACCTATCTTTTTACTGTCTTTTCGTCGTCGTTCTGTCGTATATTCGCTATCTTTTCGTTATCTTTTCCTTTTTTAACTTTCGTTCTTGATCGTTCATCACTAGCATTTCGTCTTTATTTTTCCGTCGTTCATTTCATTCATTTTTTGTCGTTTGGTTTTTTGTCTTTAATTTTTCGTCTTTTTTGTCATGTATGTATGTATGTTGCTGTCGTCTGGTATTCTTTTTTATTGGATTTTTTATGTCTGTTAGTCATTTTCCATTCTACCTTTCTGGCATCTTTATATTGTTTATAGTCTCTTTCCAATGATTTATTGGCGTTTATGGTTGCCCTCGATGGTCTTGATGGTCATTTTGTCATCATTTCTGTTTTTTTCTCATTTCTTTTTGCTGTTTGACATTTTTATCGTCTCTTTATTGCTTCATTGCTCTACAACTATTTGTAGCCGTATTTTTTATTGTCTTTTGTTGCTTCTTTGAAGTTTTTTTGGCATTTTGTATAGTATTTTTGTCGTATATAATCTTTTTCCATCGTCATTTTGTCTGCTTGTCTTCACTTTTTTCGTCATCTTTTTGCTGTCCTATTGCTGCCTCTTCGTTGTCTTTTGTCTTCTATTTGCAGTCTTTTCGTTGTCTCTTTGCCATCTCTCTGCCGTAATTTTGCTGCATTTCTATGCTCTTTTAGTCATCGATCGTATTTCATTGTATTTTGTCTTCTATTCATCACTTCTTTTTTTTTCAATGTCTGGTTTTGGCATTTTTGTCGCTTTCTTCGGCGACTTTTGCCAGTTTTGTCGTCTTTTTCGTTTTCATCATCTTTACATCATTTCTTTGTCTCTGTTCAGCCATTTGCTGTCATTTTTGTATAGATCGCTTTTTCGGCGGCTTTGAATCATGTTGTCGTCTTCCGGCTTTTTTCAATGGGCTTTACGCGTGTTTGACATCGCTTATTTGTTATGTTTTGTCGTCTTTTTGCTGCCTATTTGCCTATGTTTCTTTTTTTCGTTCTTTCGTTGTCTTTCCATCATCTTGTTGTTGTCTTTTCTTCGTATTCGTCGTCTTTTTGTGATTTCTGTCGAATTTATGTTGTGTTTCCATCATTGTATTTCCATCCTTTTCGTCTTTTTTTGCCGTTTTTGTTGCTAGTTTCTTTTCGTTACCATTTTACCATATTTTCTTCGTTTTTGTTTTTCATCATCTTATCGTCTCTTGTCGTCGTTTTGCCATTTTTTATTATCCTTTCGTGGCCTTTTTGCGTTTTTCTGTCATCTTGTTTGTTGTCAGTTGTCTTGTTAATGCCTCTGTGTTGTTCTTCCGTCGTATATTCGACATCTTTTAGTCGTCCTTTTAGCATGTTTTGGCGACTTTTCATCGTCGTTTCGTCAACTTTTTATCGTATTTTCGCCATCTTTTCATAACTTTTACATCATCATTTTCGTCGTCATTATGCCGGCTTTCGCCTCTTCTTCGTCGTCTTTTTGTCATCTATTCTTTAGTCATCATATTGTTGCCTTATCAATGCCTTTTTGTTGCCTTTCCTGTTTTTTTTTCTTCGTTTTCATTGTCCTGGCTTCGTATTTGTGTTATCTTTTCATCGTATTTTCGTCGAAAGTTCGCCGTTTTTGTAGTCTTTGTTGTTACTATTGTGGCGTATTTTTGTCGTCATTTCGTTTTTTATTGGTCATCTTTTTATCGACTTTTTCGCCGTTTCGTCATTGTTTTGTCTTTTCGCCGCTTTTTTCCCCACTTATTAGTCGTTCTAAAAGACAAAAATGTTGTCTTTTTCTGTCTTTTCGTCCTCCTGTCATCGTCTTGCTGTAATGTAATCGTCAACTTTTTGGCATATTTTGTCGCCTTTTTGACGCTTTTTAAATATCTTATTGTCGTTTTTTTCGCGTTTTTTCCGCATTTTCATTGTTTTTTTGTCATCTCTTCATCGCATTTTCATGTTATTTTCGACGTATTATCATCGTCTTTCGTTAACATTTCAGTGTATTTCCATCATTTTTAATTCACTTTTTCGTCATCTTTTCATGGCACGTTCATTGTTTCTTTGTTTTTTTTGTTATGTTTTCTGAAAGTTTACATGTTCAACCATTTTTAATCATCGCGTAGAAAAAGCAAAGCCATCTACATCCATCTACATACATAAAGTTATAAAGATCAACCTTATTCGCTTGACAAAAGTAAAGCTCTATGGCACTCCAGAAATACGGATTACCTACGAATGCAAAGTGGTCCAATCAGCGAAATACGTGATTGTGTGATATTGCGCCAAAACGTGAAGTTTTTCGCATATAGTGTCTTTAGGAACATTTCTTGGTAGTGGTCAGTCCCGGCGTAGTGGTTAGCATTCACGCCTCTCACGCTGAGGATCCGGATTCAAATCCCAACCCCGCAGAAGTCACGAATGACCCAAACTGGTTAAAGTGACTATAATCTAAAATAAAAAAATAAAAAAACATTTCTTGGTATAACAAGCCCCTTCTTGTGAGAGAAATCTTTGGGTGATTAATTCCCTTAAAAGTGAGATACGAAATTTATTTTCTCGTATATTCGAGATACAGGTTTAGTACTTTCGGAAAAGTTGTAGTAAATATCAATACAAATAACTTTGTCAAAGACACCATAGTTGTATCTCTTCATGGAAATTATCTATGAAGCGTTATTCATGGACAAACCCTTCGAAACAGTTTTTAAATCCTGACTTATTCTGGTCAACTTTTACGTGTTCGTAGTGTTCTAGGAAGTTGTTTATCTTGCTAAAATCAACGTTTTTATAGAGCATTTTTATACGTGATTTTCTGAAGTTTCGGAGATATTGAGCATTTTTGATGAAAAATAGTACTACTTTGAGCTTAAATATTTCCCAAGGTGGCAAATGGTGGCAGATCAAACAACTCGTACTTAAAAGTACAACAAAAAACCTAAGGACATTATATGCGAAAAACTTTACGTTTCGGCGCTATATCAAACGATCACGTATTTCGCTGTTTGAACCACTGTGGAATGGCCGAAACACAAATGGCCGAATCACGCATGGCCGAAACACAAATGGCCGAACTTCATATTTGGCTGAAAATATTGACGGCCTTCAACCTGCACAAACGTTGGGTACACGCTGTCCTTACTCGCTGCCGCTCGTTCGGACTTAACTAAGGGATAACCGCTACTAGTTAGTATACCTAGGAAAATCCAAGCAGCTAAATAGTAGTGGTTTCTGCGGGCGGGCTGCACTCTTTTCTTGCCCCCGATCAAAGTAGCAACATTGTATACATTCAATCCTCTACAGATTTCGGAGTTATTTCCATGAATTGATTAAATCTATTTTATTAAAACGAATCGAAGTCATACTAAACCAAACAGTAAATAAATTTTCATGACCTGTTTCTACGTTAAACAGTGCTTTTTCTCTGGTAATCGGTAGACGGTACGCGCGAGTTTTCAAAATGCTGAAAATTTTGCGCAAAACTTGTCTGCGGTTTACAAAAAAACATTGATAATAAAGCATTTACAAGCTGCAGACCTTTTGTAAGTGGCAGAAAATGTCGCCCGTGACCAGAAAACTTATTTCCGCCATTTATTGGTCGTTCGCAACGGCGAAAAATTTAACTTTTCCCTCGTTGCCTGTGTTAGTATTAACTGGGTAAGAAAATATGATAAACTCTTCAATCGTTGTGTGGCCCTTAAAAGGACCGATTGGTTGATTATCATAACTCCACCTTGCAATAAACTTGCACTAACGCACTTAACGTAATTGGAGTACTGATAACCAACCAACCGGAAAGTGTGTGGTCATGGCTCACGATGAAATACCACTCCAAGTGGTCAGCTTCAAGTGACGTGGGATAATTCTGGTCTTTTTGTTGTCGTGAGCAGCATTTCCTGCCAACTCAAGCACTTCCGCAGCTAATTATTCCATCACAGCAGTCAGCTTCAGCTTCAATAGTTTCCTTTCTTCAGCAGCTGATGAATGCGACCGACCGGGAACTGCAGACGTGCACAACTCGAGCGTGACTTTCGCTGCCCTTGATGTTTCCTCCTTTACCGCACCCACACATGCCGATGAGATGTAGGCAGTAACGCAGCTAGCGTTTGAATAATGCTGTTCGCCGGCTTATCGCTTGTTATATACCAGAGACAAGAACCGACAAGAATCGGTCCCGCCTATTTTTCATGGTCCATCATTCCATCATCTACGTTGAACAAATTGGAGCATTTCAATTTCAGTCTGAACAAAAGAGCAAAGTTACCAGTGAGCCATTCACCTTTTGCTGCCGAAGAAAACTTACGCTACGTATTACTGTAGCATTTGTGTTGCTAAATAAAACCGAGTGAAAAGTCCTAAGTTCCAAGTTTCCTAAGTTTCATCAATTATCGGAAACCGTTCTTTTAAGAACGAACAAATTCTTATTTGAAGATGCACAAGATGTCACTAAAACTGCTTATACTAATGCTGCTTATGTGAAGATATAAAATATTGTTGTTCTTCGCTGATCACAATAAAGTTTATTGGGCCAGCAATAAAATTATTAAAACAATACATTCGGTTTAGTTTTAATGCGTTTTTCTGCGCATTTGTTGCGGTCAATAGTATTTAAACTTGGTTTTGATTGCTATCACTTGTTCACGGCAGACAATTTTCCAATGTGACGATTATTGAAATTAAACTAACTGTGGCACCGCTCGTGTTGCCGTGGTACAGTTCTCTTGTAACTTCGTTAAAGTAATGGATGGATGGAAAGTAAATAAATGGAATTTCCCATTGACTTTCTCGTTGATTCCTGAATTGTACCAAGACTTGTTCGATAATAATTGGAAATTATTCCAACCAATCACAAAGTGACAATTTCTAGTACGACCGAGTTAGAGTTGTTTTCAAATTTTCAATGACGCGCATTAAAAATCAATAGTTTTCAATATTTTCCAATTCGATTTTCCGATCAATTAGTGTAAATATCTTAGAAATCTATTGAGAATTTACTGAATTACAAGCCGAAGCGTGATAACGTGTTACCACTTTGATGACGTCATTTCCAACAACCAATCACGAAACGAGAATTCTGGATAAATAAAGGTTCATTATTTTCAATTTTTCAACAGTTCAACATCAAGAATCCACACTTTTCTTCATTTGGGTCAACTCTTAAAAGATTTTCCGATCGATTGGTGTAAGAATATTGAAAATCGATCAAGAAACCGCTAAGCTATTAGCGTTCAAAACCTGACCACTATTCGAGAAAGATTTTTTGGAATGACACGCTATCCCAAACCTTGCCGTAAGACGTAGTCCTACTACAACGTAAAAAGTAGTAATGTTCCTATGTGGCTCCCCTGCGGAACTGTGGGTTGCATTAAATCAAATATTCCGGAGTGTGCAGATGCAGAGGGGAAGGTCAAAGAATAATGGATTTTCACGATTTTTTTTCTAAAGTTGTAATTAAAGCTAAGTATGGGTATTTTGATTATTGGTTTAGAAATAGTTGAAAATGTACTTTGTATTTTTTGGATGCAAAACCAGTGATTGTTACGCTCGTTGCTCGTCAATCCGAATGGACGCACACAACGCATTTAGTTATTTGACTTTCTGCTACATTCGAAAACCAATTTAAATACCTAAGAGGTAATAATATCTTCAAGACCACTTAATTCATCTTAAACAATCTAGTATAATAAATCTGTAGACACTTTAGCTCAATAGAAAGTTCACAATATTACCTCAATATTCAATAATTCTTATTCGCTGTTATGAGTCGTCATAAAACAAAAATTGTCTACTAAAATTAAAAGAATTATGAACAAGAGAATATTATGAACTGAATGGATTATACGTATAATAGTGATATAAATTTGTTTACTCAACGTTGTTACATTGTAAATCACAAATCATGTGTAACTTCAATCGCACAGCCTTTCGCTGGTATTACCGGCGGCGCCCCATCAAATCCGCTAAATCCGTATGCAGGTCAAGAATCACTGCACTAATTTCGCCACCTTCCGTACTAATCCTGGTTTCGTTGTTCATATTCTATCGCCGCAGCTCCTACAACCTGGACGAGCATCTCTTCACCGAAAACGCAAATCTCGAAATCCTGCAAATTCGCTGGCATCCGGCATCACCGACAGATTCGCACATCCTGGTCCTGCTGTCGGACAACTCGATCCGGTAAGTATCGCCGGCACGGCACGGCACGGCACGGCCTCTCCCTTGTTACACATGCATGCATGGTCGCGTTTGTGTGCCATGTTAATTTATAAGATTCATCTCTCAGAACCGTGTGATCCGAAAGAGTTGACTGCTATGACGTGAGCGTTGTTGGTGTGTGGGGCGAAACCCCCTTTTTCGGAAAAGCGAAGAACGAGAACATTTTCAACTTGTTTGCTCAAAAGCCCAACCGGCCGGGAACACAACACAATGCACCATTCTATCCCTAGTAGGTGCTATTCACCGATCCTTTTTCCTATTTCTAGTCTGTCACGGTTGACCTAACCTCAAAAACCCACCCGACCGCGGTCAACACTGCCGTGGTCTTCGCCGTTGTCATCAGCGTCGTCGTCGTTGTCGTCATCGTCATTGCCGACGTCGTTTGCGACCCGCTTTTTCAATCATACCCCCCTAACCAGCAGATAAAAACCGACTGCCATATATTAGGCCGCGACAAGAACAGCGTCGTCAAGTGGTTCACAGTTGGACTTTTCTCTCGTCCCGGGCTTTCGACCGGATTAGGTCACTCCGTTTGCTCTGCGCTGTTACGATACTGTCGCACAGTGTGCCGACCGGCCGGCCGGCCGGACAAGAAGCAATAATAATCAACTTGCCCAAAATGCCTTCTCACCTTCCGTTCCGTCCCTCTTACTTGCAGCGTCTACGATGTGGACTCCCTGCGCCATGTGTGGCGCGTTGGTCCTTCGCCTACGCTGATCAACGGTGGCAACGGTAGCAAACTGACCGCCACATTCACCGGCGGCACCCCCGGCAGCGTCGGCGGCGGCTCGTCCTCGTCGGCCAACAAGCTGGTCTATCTGAGCAGCCTCGGCGATACGGCCGTTGATTTTGACATCGCACCGCCACGTGTGGTTTCGGCCAGCGGCGGTGCCACCGATGCCACCGCCCTGTCGCTCTCGCTGGCGACCAGCATGATGAGAGACAATCTGAACATTTCTTCGTCGGTCGCCAACGTCGGTTCGCCATCCGCTGGAAGTGGCAGCAGCAACCAGGCAAGTTTATTCCTACTTTTACTTTGTTATTTTTTCAGTGATGTGCTATTATTGGAGATTAATGCATTAGAGTGATTTGTGATCTGGAAAGTTGACGTTTTTTACCGTTTTTTTTTGTAGACAACCTTTATCAAGTCCAAGAAACCCGACAATGATGGCAAAGTAGAGTGGCCGATTGTGATTCTGCGGGGTGACGGTAATGTGTACATTCTATGTGCCGGACTCGATACGGATCGACCGAAACTGCAGGGTCCGATTTCGATCCTTCCACAGGTGGACGATAACTACGGGCTGGATTCATGTTCCCTGGTTGTGATCCCTTCATTGCCTCCAACCGTTATTATTGCCGAAAGTAATGGCAAAACCCACCATGCTTTACTGTTGGAGGAGGAGGAACCTGCTGAAAGGTCCTTCAACGAGTTGGACTCCAGTCTGGTTATTTATCCCTCCGAATGGTATCTGCAGGTGTTGGAAACCGTCGAGCTTGAACTCGGCCTAACTGGGGTCGATGAAGCTAAAAGTTTCTCTTGTCCAATATATTTGAAGCGTGATCCGCTCAACGAGTCCCGTTATTTTGCATATCACAATGCGGGACTGCACGCAATCACACTGGATTTCACCAGACAATTGAATCAGTTTGTCGAAATTGAGGATGACCTCAGCGATAAGTATCCCCTGTTCAACTCTCAAAGTCGAGCAGAGTATTTAGTCTGCACGAAAGCTTTACAAAATATGAACACCAATGCAGTGCTGGGCTTTGCCCTACTGCAATCCCCTGCGGGGATTCTTCTCCAGCTAGCCTCCGGTCAAATTGTCACGCTCGATTTAATCAGCGACCCCAGCCTGATCCGTGACTGGAAGATAAAGTTTGGCAGTAAAGCCGGTTCGGCTGCGGACTCCCCGCTGAAAAAAATGCTCAAAGATTCATTCCAAGAGCGCATTCAATCGATTTTAAAATCCGGAACCACACAGCCCATCCTGAAGCTGGATCAATCTTCGGAACCAACTCCGCAGGAAGCGTTTGAATTGCTAACGCAGGCCACCCGGATGCTGCGAGAGCACTATTTTGTGAAGCACGAAAAAGCCCGCCAGGAAATCGAAAGACGGGTACACGTGCTTCGCTTGCTCAAAGAGCAGCAGCTGAATGAGATCGCTCTGCTACAGCAGGAAAAGCAGCAAATTCGTGAAACGGCCGAACGCCTAGCCGAAAACTACGAGGACATTTGCGACAAGCACAGTTCGTTGTTTAAAAGGTAGTACCCACTATAATTTTTTTGGTCAATTGTTTTAAACGAAACTTTTTAACAGAGCTCAGGAAGTTGTGCGTCTGGCGACGTTGCGCCTCCCGAAAGGTTCCTTCTCGGAGAAAAAGTACGCGGATATGATTGAAAAAATAGCGAACGCCACCAAACAGCTGCAGAAGAATGTGGACCAAGCTAAGCAAAAGATAGCCGCCCAACAGGTGCTGACGGATCAAAACCAGAAGACGCTGAAGGAGCGAGCGGTTGCTCTGCCCAGCAAGCAGGAGACCATTATCAAGCAGATACTTGGTGAAATGTGAGTAAAACTTCTTTCCGGCTATCATACCACGCTGAGCGTGCATCTAACGGTTGTAAGCTTTTTAGGTACGGTCAAATCGAAGGTTACGTGCGAGATGTTAAAAAGATGAATAACATACTAAATTTGTCTTAAACAAAATACCGTTCCGTGCTGCAAGAAGGGTAAAATTAAATAAGATTTGGTTTACCCCGTAATCGTTGCTATTGTGGGTATACTTGACTAAATTTTGATTCCCTCAATCTTACACTAACTATAACACTCTCATTATATTTACGGTTTACTGAATAAATTGTAGAACTGGTTAGCGTTTACTAGGATGGGTTTTATTGAAGTTTTTGTGAATTCCAAATGTGAATTTTAATGCTCACATAAATATTTGCAAGTAATTATTCTAAAACAACGCGAAATCCGGATCCTTTTTTTTACCAAATAACTCACAACGCATTTAGGCACTTCTTTTGGATGACAACTTTCAGAAGCGGTGGAGGCACCAACACTGGATGAGGCTAAGAAGACAATTAGTAAGCTAAAAACTGGCAAGACAACTGGGAAGGACGGTTTCCCGGCTAAAATTCCAAAATCAAACGAAAGCAATCCAGCGGATTATTGACGTGGTGAATGGTCTCATTTGCTCTATTTAAAAAAAATGATATCGACAGCAGCGTAGAAACTGTCCACGCCTAACATTGTTCAATTCTGCGTAGGTGCTCTTCCGCATCCTATTCTGTAGCCTGAGACCGTTAGCGAAGTCGCCAGCAAGTATCATATTGGTTTTTGTGTGGGACGCTCCACGATGGATAAGATGTTTACCTTGCGTCAGTTACAAGACAAGTTCCGGGGTAATACAACTTGCAGACTAATCGTCTGTTTGCTGACTTCAAAGCTGCGTACGATTCAATCAAACGAAATGACCTGCGACCCACAATGCAAGAATATGCGCGGATTTTGCGCCAACTTATGTATTAGGCTGGTAGCAGCAATCTTGGTTTATGGGCGACCCTTTAAATCACATTTCTTTTTGTAGCACTGTTATCTCATCAGATAGCTCAATATGATCTAGAAAGTTTTTTGTACGTAAGAGAGGAATATTTTTAATAATGACTATTATTACCCAGATATTACAATTTCGCGACAAAAATTTAAAAAAAAAATTTTGACCTGTGCGTGTTTTCCATTACAAAAACAACATACATAGTCCTCGAAAATGATTTCTGAGGTCCATTTGACTATAACGGGGTCCATTTAAAGTTACCAGTGCTTTGAATATGCATTTTGTGTAGAAATGCCTATTTTTACCGTTTTCACATTTTCACATTCATCCATCAAGTTTCAATTGAATCTAATCACGATTCCATTAAAGTTAATAGACTTTTACCTTTCTTTTGCTATAATCACATCATGGAAAAACTGTAAACATTGATATGATTTTCATTATTTATTATTAAAAATTACTATATTTTGTTTGTACTGGCTGATGACTGAGAAATGCCTATTTTTCATCAGACTGTTTAATCTAAAATCTGTTTTATCTTATTAACTCATACAGATAAAGCAAAACAGTCTTCAGCAAAAATATTCTTTTATTATGTGCAAAATACTATCTAGGATATCGTATTGAGCTACCTGTTGAGATAAGCATGTCGCAGGAAAAATGTGATTTGATAGGTTGTCCATAAACAAAGGTTTACTGCTGAAAATGGGTAAAAGATAGAAATTTGATATATTCAGAAAAATTACATCAAATTATTTCAAACTAAAACTGCTTTTTTGTATTAAATTGTAGAAAACAAATTTGCTTAAATTAATACACAAATTGTTGTTAAGGTAACAGCTGAATATTGGACGACCTAAACAGATGCATCATTTTTTTATTCAAAAAGTTGCCGAAGACTTCAGGACTGCGTACGGTGCAATCAAACGAAATGAGTTGTGGCCCATAAAATTGAGCTGAAATATTCCATATAACCGCAAACCGTTATTTTCTGGCCCATAGTGGACGACACTGCTAGAGTCAGTAGCATCGTTGCACTAGCCTAGTAATTGTCCTGTACTCTAATTACCAGACGCTGCGAAGTCCGTCGATAAAGAAGGGCCAAATCTTGAAGACGTCTGTATCCCAAAGCTTTGCTTTTTTATACATGCATGATAGTGCCACGTAGTGAGACAATTCTATACTATTTCCTATACCATCTGTAAAGTTGTTTTTACTTAAACAACTTTCCTGAAGAAAGCGTGAGTTGTTATATGGAGGCTGGAGGATAATCAGGTGCAACGTGCAAGAGTGACTTTCCAATCAACGGGCTCAGCCCGCAAACCGAACGCGAAACAGAAGAAGCAGCAATAGTTACCACCAAGGCAATGCTGCACCTGCTAATGATGCTACAGCTGACCGATGTTAGTCGCTCACTTTGGCAGGCAGCCCACGGCAACGAATCATGTGAACGAGAGAGATGGATATGTATGTGATCCGCTGCTACTACATTTACACGAGGTTGGAGACGGATATGTCCGGCAGGCTAATGGTGCTAAAAAGCAAAACCATGGGTATAAACGTCCTTTAGAACTTGACCCTTCTTTATCGACAAACCGCAGCCGGTTATTAGAATACAGGAAAATTACGAGGCTAGTGCAAAAATCCTCTTAACTCTGTAGCGGCACCGCCCAGTCGAGATTCGAGCATATGACTGGCTTGTTAGGCCAACTTTTGACTCGAAGACGAACCATACTGTCGAATAACATGCTCACTACCACAGAGCTGGATAGCGTCAAGGGGCCATCCATTCTCTTTGTAAACGACTTATGTCCCACGATAAAATCGTCCAAGTATGTGTTTGCCGACGATCTGAAGTTCTATCGGGTAGTTGCTTCCAGTGTGGACTGGTCTGCCATACAATCCGACATTGATTCGCTGTTAAATTGGTGTAAACTCAACGGAATGGACGTGAATGTGCAGAAATGTAATGTCATCTCATTCTGCCGAAATAGGCATCTCAGCTTGTTAGATTACAAAATGGATTCAGCCAGTATCACACGAGTCGATTCTGTTAAAAATTTGAGAATTCTTCTAGACAACAAATTGTGTTTCACTCAGCACAGTACAGCTATTACTGCTACAGCGTACGCTATTCTGGGCTTCATAAAAAGAAATACGCAGCAGTTTACCGACTCTTATTGCTTGAAATCTCTCTACTGTGCGGTTGTACGCAGTATCCTTGAGTATGGGGCGCTTGTATGGGCGCCCTACCACGCTGTCCATATCAACCAGATCGAACGAATCTGCGGTTGTTGCCCTGGGATGATCCAATTCGACTGCCTCCTTACGAACATCGAAGCGCTTTAATACGTCTGCCAACGTTGGCGAATAGGAGGGCTTTGCTGCAACGACTAGTCATATTTGATCTGCTAGGAGGGTATGAAAATGTCCACGCGGAAAAGTTTTTTTTTTTTCATACCAAAAACAGAAATTAGAAACAGAAATATTGAATTAATTATACATATTAGCATTAACCATTGATCAGTGATTGTTTTTAAGCTCAAATACAATGGTTCAGGTTCTTCTAAAAAAAAGTTTTATCTTCTGATGAAGCATATGTTAACGTAAACCGAAACGTCAACACATGAACCGGGCATTACGGAAGAATTCGCCTTCAGAAAAATTTACGAACCACATCGCCTCGTAAAGGTCCTGCGTTGTGTTGAAGTAGACGGCCAAGCTGAGGTGCTCTGGTTAGACAGGGATACTCTTGACGGAGAAGAATCGTCCAGCGAAAGTCAAGCTGAAACGGAGTTTCTCGCAGTCGATAATAATTCGCTGTATCACTATGAACAGAAGAATTAAGGTCCTAACAACTTGCATTGCATTTTAATACGCTGCGGAAATTTGACAAAAAATCCTTGGAAAAACTCAAATTTCCACAGCGACTAAAAATCCATATGCATTGTGTCAGAGTCTTTAGTCTAAACAGGGTGTCGATTACCTGGAAAATCAGGGAAAACCTGGAAATGTCAGGGAAATTCGTTTCAACCTGGAAAAGTCAGGGAATGTCAGGGAATTTAATTTAAAGTCAGGGATTTTTGGCATGAGAAGAAAATATACCGAAAAAGTTATGGCATCACAGGATAACATTTACTTCAAGTGTCTGGCACCTTTTTATTCAAGGTCTTTGCGTATACCCGAATCAAATAGACACGTTATTTTTACTCACGTGCAACCAATATTCAGTGTACAAATTTCTTAGAGCTTTGAAATTTCGAATTTCATGAATGTGTGACTGACCTGCATTAAACCAGATCACGTTTCTCAACAACGCACTATGGCGCAAAGCTGGCCAAAAGTCAAAAATCCAATTTCAAGCTTTTTCCATTATTATATTTTTACCATTTTCTGGAATACTTTGAGAGGTTAACCTGAAAATTCTAGCCAGTTTAAAGTTAAAATGAATTTTTGACAAATGTCTGAAGTTGAACATGTTGAAGAATGATATTTTGTTCTTCCATACAAAATGTATGGGAAACTTAACACCAATATTAGGCGATCAAGAAAGTATGGCGGGAAACGTCAGAAAACGATCACGTTAAATGCATCTTATAGGAAATTTTCTCTACCTTTTGGAAATCTAGGTGGCTTTCTGCGCTTTGCTGCGCTAAGGAAGTAAAATCGACTTTTTGGCGGGTATATTACAAGTAATTTCTTCTTACATGAAGGAATGATTTTCTCTTCCATAGGAGAATTCCACGAAAGTCCCAGTTAAAAATGCTCGTGTTTGTTCAAATTTTGTGTAGTTGTTTCTTTTCGGAAAATTTTAGACCCCTTACTTTTTACTTGGCGCTTAGGGTGTCTTTTTCTGAGTTAGGATGATACCAAAAATTATCATTTTTGACCAATTTTCTTTCTTTAAAAATTCGTAACTGTTGAATTACTGAACCGATTTGAATTTATTTTTATGTAGTGAAGATGGGGTTTCGAAGAGCTAATTCTATAGTTTGAACGAGCTTAGTGGATATCGCAATTTACTAAAGTTTTTTTTGTAATAATTTTTTTATGGCTTGTGAACCACCATTAATGCATTATGGTACAAGTTTTTTATACTTTCAACGGCAAATACAAAATTTGCCATCTCAAAAACAAAAACCACAATGAAACAAGTAAAAAAACGAAACTATTTTTTTTTAATTTTGTGAACCACCCTAATGAGCGATCAGTTTTTTTGATTTCTGATCCCAAATTTGAAATCAGTGACCCAAAATTAGCTAAAGATGTTATATTCTGCCGATTTGAAGTAACTTTTGACTTTTGGCCAAGCTTTGTATGGAGGAGCGCCACTGTGCAACGGTTGGACCTATTTGATCGATCTTGGTTTCAAAGTGAAGGACTCAAGATCTAATTGATCATTATTAATATCATTTGAGCTCTTCGATATTCATCGGATATTTAGATCAAAAGTTGTAAACAAAAATTTGCTTATTTTGCACGGAAAGTGACATAAAAAGTCCATACCAGGCTGGTGGATGTTGGCCAATCTAGCAAGATTCTTAAAACACTCGTCGATGCTTCGAGAATAAATTTTTATTGACATTTAGAAAAAAACAGCATTTAAAATAAGCAAATGATGCCTCTAGATAATTCCAGGCTTCCGGACC
This sequence comes from Sabethes cyaneus, assembly GCF_943734655.1. Lineage (NCBI taxonomy): Eukaryota > Metazoa > Arthropoda > Insecta > Diptera > Culicidae > Sabethes > Sabethes cyaneus. The sequence goes on along the minus strand of NC_071355.1, from coordinate 12,679,110 downwards.
GAGATCGGACTATAACTGGAACGAACTGGAACTAATCAAACTGAACCAAGATCACCCTTTGAAAATTTGCTACGATATTCAACCTGAACAGGTCAGAACCCGGACTTTAATTTTTATTCTCTTGTCGATCACTAGTGAAAACCTATGCTTAATGCGTATTTAAATGAAAAACCGTATCAGCCTCAAAATTCTGATTTAGTCTAACAAATCAATATCTTTGAAACTTGACTGCGTGCAGAGAGTCGATAGAGTAGCAAACCCGATTTATTTCTGAATATCAAAAGTTGGTTGCAAGTAGGTTGAATAGAAACAAATAATACAACGATGCTGCGTTGCTCAATTCATCGTTGTGTCATTTGGCATTTAAAAAAATCCTGAGGAACAATTATTTCCTTGAATTTTGATAACAAATCGAAATAGATGTTCAGACAAATCGGGCTTTGTAACTCAAGAACGCCTTGACTGTTCTCCACCAAACTTGGCGCACGCGTTGACATAAGGGAATCTACACTAGGGGGTTAACAAATGAGGGTTGGTCCCCAACAATAAAACAAATGAACTGCATTTATATCGATCTGAGTTCCATAAGTGGCTGAAAAATAATGGGGAAATGGTAATGAAGGTAAGGAATTATATAGAGGGGGCAACGAGGAGGGATATATCGAAAAAGACTTGGTTCCTGAACGATATATAGAGAAGGAGGGCTGACTGTTAGGGATCCAACAGGGGGGGGGCGAACAACATCATTATGTATGTGTGTTCCACCATAACTCCAGAACACCTGGACGGTTCTTCATCAAACTTGGTACCCATTTTCCTTGTCATAAAGGAAACAGCGCAAGGAGTTGTCAAAAGAAGTGCCCAAGTAACCAAAAATTCCGATTAAAGGGGATTTTTTGGCTTAATTCGCCAGCGAAATGATCATGAATAGAGCCCTATTCAGCTTAATTTTTAAGTAATTAACCGTACTTTCAAGTTCGTATTGGATAATTAAACTTCGAAGGGAAAACAAAACAACTTCTAACAGAACTAAAAAGTTCGCAAAGTTCACTTAAGTCGCTATATAGAACACTGGTTAGCTCAAAAAGTAACTCCAATAATCTTAAAAATAAAAAAGTTTGGGGGAGTTTTCCCACTTCTTCCTGTTTTCTAGATTCATGACATTTCCTAACTAATGCATTTAATTTCGGTTAACAGTGATAACCAATATGAATTATTTTATTTAATGAAATATCATCAGAAGATCATCGACTGTTTTTATTATAAATATTAATTTATTGTAACTTACCACACACCACCAACTAAACCTCGGGGATTTGGACTCGAGTCCTCCCTTTCGGTGACTTAGCTGTATATCACTGCTTCGTTGCTGGAATATGCGATTTGCATCGATTTTACTCGATGTACTAATTTCTCATTTACCACAGCCCCGAAACGAACTTACGCTCAAGAGCAACTCATCGGCAAAATTCATGTCACTAACGGCGTCAGAGATGGCGCAATGCATCAGGATAGGCTTGCAACACACACAACTTAACCGCATGAACCGACTTTACAGAAGTTAGAAGGAGGAGGCGGAAGCAGAAAAAAGAAAAGTATGAAAATAGATCTTAAAGTGCTATTATTATTTTTTGACAAAGCTTCTTTAAAAGCAGCTTAGCGCTCTTTGCAGCGAACTCAAGGTACTTTATTGAGAATGAAGTTCGGTTTACAAATATAGTGTCTTGTTGTTCAGCGAGAAAGTTCTGCGGAACTAAATTTGACCCAAATATGAACTTCCAAGTTCGTTCCTTAAGTGAAATTCGAACTTTTGGTTGCTTGGGAGTTCCGCATTTCCTTGGGAAAGAAAGATCAAATAGCTAAAAGGGAGTGTTTCTCTTGCATTTGGCCCGACACCGGTTGTTCCGAAGATAACAAAAAGAAGTTTTTGAAAGCGTAGGATAGGGTGATCATTGACAAGGGGAACAGATTTACAAATCGGCTGAAAAAATTCTAGGCTATTTTCCATACTATATTGAAGGTGATTGACATCTGAACCAGAACAACCTTCCCGAAAACTGCCTCTGTATACAGCCTATACAAGAATATTACATACATGTGGGCTAGCGCCACGTAGCGAGAAAATCCTGAACTACTAATGCAATATGACAACTTCGACTGGGAGAGGCTGTTAGAGTCAATAGAATCGTATCAACTGGCCCTGCAATTGTCCTGTACTCTAGCAGCTGGCTGCGAAGTCTATCGTAAAAAAACAGAAGGTCAAATTTCGATAACGGAATGTAGCACTTAGGCTTTGCTTTTTTTTTAATATGACAATATTTTTAAAAGGAATAAGTGAAAGTGAAAGACGTTGATACGCGCTAGCGTACAAAATCTCGAGAAAAATTGAATTTGAATTATGGAATTCCGCTTTTTTTCTACGCAAGCGGAGCGGAGAAGGTTAAAACAAGCAGCTTTTTGAGCGCTAGAGCTTGCGAACTACAACATCCGGTGTTGAATAATTTACAAGAAATTTTCCTGTGAGCGTTGAAACCATTATCTGCAGTAGAAATTTTTTTGAAATATTTCCCAACCCCTAAATGAAGCTTTTCTTAACATAAAAGCTTCTACTGTGCTTCAATTGCATACAAGTCTATATCGCAACCGCAATTGCATACAAGTCTATATCCATTTACCGTCGTGCGGGGTAACTTTTAGTTAACGTTAATACATTCCGCTGGTTCGCTAACACCTAAATAATTAAACCAAAATGTGAAGAAGCGCGTTTGATAATTTTTAAATACGTTGACACTTTTATTTCACTTGAAGCACCCACCCCTAAATAAACCGTTAATTCTGTAGAAATAACAATTACAGCCGATTGCTGCCGATTACAGCCGAGACCCCTTCTGAGAAGGAACAAACCACATCTTCCATCCACCTCTCCGGAAGTTTCCTCCTTCTAAATCCAGGAAATCATCCAGTGAAATGGACGTAACTGATCGCTGCAACCTTGATCAGAAGTACGACCGCAATACATGAGCACCGTTTGCTTCACACAATTTTTCAACGCGTTCTCTCGCGATCCCTACTGGCCCCAAAAGTTTTTGCTTACAAGTGTATTTACCTGACCGTTTATTCCGAAACTCACTATCTTTAGACAAAAGGGGGAACAGAAAAACCCCGATCCTGCCGTTCAACCAGGCGACAATTTGCTGCTTCTCTTTTTTTGACAGCACAGTTGATGGTCCCGGATTGTATTTTTTCTCCAATGTCCACTTCTCCTGTAAGCGATAGCGGACATCGGTAGTGATGGATATTCCAGTATACTTTTGTTGACCTTTCACAAAATTGTTGGCGCTATTTTTATACTGACAGTCAATAAAAACAAAAAGATATTTTTTACCACATTATATTTGATTATCACAATGGAATGATACAAAACTTGGGAGTTAGCATATTAACATCGTAAACACTTCATATCAAAATCGCCTTTTTCGTATGACTTACATATAAAAAAGTTAGAGAAAAAAAACATATCGATTCACTCTCAAGTTTTCCGGTCCGCGCAACAGTGACTTCAGAACATTCTTAATGCTCTACCAGCGGTCCCCAGAACAGTCGCGAAACATTAGTCTCATTTTCGCTCAGGAAAAAGTCCCGTCCAAGCTTAACGAACTCATCCAGCGTAATCTGTCCGTCACCGTTCTTGTCGATTACGGCAAACGAAACGGCTGCATCCTCGTCCGTTAGATCCAAACAGCGGAAGAACAGTTTAAATTCGTTTAGCGAAATCGACCCGGAACGGTCCTTATCTACTGCCTGCAAATATTTTAGAAATTGAGACCTTGTGGCTGTTAATACAGACTGTCTTGAACTTACCCTGTACACATACGGCAAGAACTGGTGGACCTTCTTCTTCAGGTCCTTATCGTTGACAACGTGGTGCATTTCAGTTAAATACTGCTCCACGGTAACTAGTTTGTATGGGCTAATTTCGCCCCACTGCTGGACCCAGGTGTTCTCCATGATCTGACGAAATTCCTCCTGCGCTTGGGCATCCAAGTGTCCCAGTTCACCGAATTTTTTCGTCAACAGCATAAAGTCGTCGTACGAAATGACTCCATCGTTGTTGACGTCCAGCACGCCGTGCAGGGTGCGCATCTTTCGTCGCCAGAATTCCGTGTTGCCCTAAAAGGGGAGGACAATATGAACAAATGTGAGCGTTATTATTCATACCAGGCGTTGAGTTTTCAATTCTAAGAAAGCTTAGAATTTAGGTATCAACGTAAACCCTATGAAACAATATCTAGTCGACCTGTTTTTGCTCATAGTTTAGATGTTATGTACAACAAAATTACAACCGTCGCGTCGCATGTACAACAAAATTACAATCGAGCAGGTCTTATTAATTTTCAACCAGGTCAAACCAGTGGGCCTTATTCTGCAAGGCGAGTGACATGACATGTCAAATTTTAATTTGTGCCCACACTCGCACCTTGTTCGACGTTGGTCGAACATAGGGACAAAATTAAAAGTACAATTTTGTGATTTTTTGTTAATTATTCTAAAACCAAAAAATCCTGAACGGCCGTCGCTCAATATACTGGCGCAAAGAGACTATAATCTATTTATATAAGAGTCTTGTGGAATGTCATTACCTCACATTTAGAAGTACCGATAAGAGTAGTTTGAATTACACCAATTCACGAATGTGTCCAAAAGTGTCTGAAACCGACGACAGTCCTCGATGCAACGAATCGTCATGTAAATTTTAAGTTCATCAGCATATACCAGTCTACAACCAGTTCCTATTGCAGAGGCAGGATCGTTAAAGAATATAATAAACAAAATTGGACCCAAGTTACTGCCTTGAGATGCACCAGATTTATTCGTGATCGGCGATGATAACTTAGATCTTGTAGTCAACTTAGATTTGTAGTCACAGAGCGGCCAGCCATGAAACCGTGTTGGTCCGAGGAAATGTCTGCGATTCCCAATCTTAAAGACCGGAAACAATTTAGGATGCATCCAAACCTTATGAAATTACCCTTGCACAACAGATTTGTTGAAAAGTCAACAAAACGGCACAGCTAAGGTTTCGGTGCAACAGATGAGAAAAACGTAGCATATAGTTCACATGAATCAGATGCAGTGAATGATTCGGTGTCGTCGAAGCAAACTTCAGATGGGACCGAGGAACATTTTCGAATTTCGAATTTTCGAATTTACAAACGTCTAAAGCTCGGGTTTCGGGTTTCTGCGTAGGTCTGTTTGAACTCCTAAGACGTACGATTTGTTAAGGTTAGCATTTAGCCACCTATACCTTCGCTGGCTCGTTTGCAGTCGTGTTTAGTTTGAATAGTACGCCATCGATGATACTTACGCTGGCATTTATTACGGACACGCTTCAAACGACCTAAGAACTGTGTGAGGAAGCGGGTCTCACAAAAGGCATGCTGAGGGCCCAAACCGATGTGGATATCGAAGCATGTGGGGTTTAGTTTAGAACGGCCAAGTTTTCAGGTCTATCCAGGCGCTATGCCGCGATAGGGACTCAAATCCCTGAGGTAGTACCTATCAGGTGATGAAAAAAATGAAGAGTGATCTACTCGGCAGGAAACCTGCCTACGAAACCTGAGAGTCATCGTGGAAGGGTTATTCTCAGAGTACGATCTATTGACGTACGGTCAAACTAATGACACCGTCACTTCGGTCACGAATAGAGAGCTCACTGCGATTGGCTGGGTTTTAAAGACGAAGAAGGTTCCCGGACCTGACGGGAGAGCGAACAAGGCTCTGAAGGCGGCGATCCTAGCATATCCTGATATGCTTAAAGAGATGCTTTAGAACTGGAAACATGTAAATTTCCAGATAAATGTAAAATACAAAGATTGATACTGCCACCAAAACTGGAAAAACCACCAGGAGATTATTCATCGCTACAGGCCTATTTACCTTAGAGCAGATATTTCCAAACAGGTTAACACCCGTTATGAAGAGCGAGACCGGGTTGGAAAAGATGCAGTATGGATTCCGCCAAGGGAAGTCTACCGTCGATGCCATCACATCAGTCACAGAGAAACGAAGTTCTCTGAGGAAGAACTACCAACGAATTGTTTGGAAGGTCTCATATACCCTGTTTACAAAAAGGACCACCGACTCGAATGCAGCAATTATCGGGTCATTACTCTCCCCAATCCTGCATACAAAAATTCTCTCCCGCATTCTGTTTCATAGATTGAGGCCGTTGTACGTAACCTTTGTTGCACGTAACCACGTAATAGAGTTGCGGTTTTCGAGAGGGACGCTCCATGACGGCAAGTTCTCGATTAATTCCGGGAATTCAACTTGCAGACTCACCATTTGTTTATAGAATTCAAGGCGGTGTACGATTTAGTCAAACGAAATGAGCTGTAGCAGATCATGCTAGCACATGGTCTTCCAACAAAACTGATTAGGCTGATACGTGCTACCCTTGATGGTTCAAAATCAAGCGTTAGAATATCGGGTGTAAAATCGGACTCTTCAGTAACGTTAGATGGTTTGATGCAAGGTGATAGGCTATCGAATTTGTCCATTGGAAGGTGCTATTCGAAGCGCTTGCCTGTACGAAGCGGTACCGTCGTCACGTAACGTCATCAACGTAAAAAATGTGATTTCATTAAGTAAATCGGTAAATTTTACTTCATTATTCAATACGGTCTAGCAAAAAAGGGCCGACCTGGACTAAACATCTATACAAAATTTGATTTGCTGCTTTTGAGCAGTTTTTACGTTATTGACATTTGACAAAAGCTTATATTTTTAGAAAAAATGCCTATAGCTCCAGAACCGAAGGAGATAGCGACTTGATTCCTTCAAACAAAATGTGCGTTTTCCATCCGTTCGAAAGTGCTCAGAAGGCATGATTTGTAAGAAATAAACACGAAAGGAGATATAAAGAAAAAACGGATTTTTTAGGTTCACCCCGACTAAAAAACTTTAAATAGCTCCAGCCCATCAACCATAAGAGATAGAACTTTCATTTCTTTAACAAAGTTACTAGTTTAATGTTCTTTAACTTTGCTGAACATTGTATTCAGTTAAATTAAGCCATAAAAAGTTTATGTCTTGCACTCGGCACTCGCTTACTATGATGGACTTAAGGAAGAAGCTGCGAAAATGCCCTATCTTGTCCCTATGTCATAAACTCTGCTAAAACGAAGTATATGGTTGCTGGTGACTGGAGAGTGGCAGCATAAGACCGAGTAGCGTGGAGACGACTCTTAAATTCGACCCAAATTCGATAAGTAGATTGTCGCCGAAAGAGGAAAGTAAGTAAATCAAGTTCCCAAAGACAGATTTAACTAAATCATTCCGATTGTTCTTACCAGTGAGCAAAAATTCAGCAACAACAAGCACAGCATGCCTGATCAGGGTTGCCACATGCACAGATTATTCTGTGTTTAACAGATATTTGAAAGAAATCGCCTGTACAGAATCTGTATGCATAGAATACAGATTTTCGCCAAATTACGCAGATTAAACAGATTTTTGAGCTTTTACATGCGAGTGAAAGAGACGGAAATAGTCAGCAAAATGATTGTCTATCTCTTTCACTCTCATTGTTTTGCATTGGACAGATTTTTGCACAGATATTTTTCCTCGCCGTACAGATTGTCAGATTTTTCCAACAAAAAACACAGAATTATATGTGACATCCCTGTGCCTGATTCGAGACGAAATTGGACACATTTACCATCCGAGGCGGGGCAGGCTAATCATGGCCTGTGATATGAGCAGTGCATTCGGTTCGGAGTTTCTCTTCAGCTTTCACAGTTGCTGTTTAAGGGGAAACCCATGGTCAGGGAGATCAAATGAGAATATGTTACATACTTACAACCGTTGATAGGTAAACTAAAGCAGATATGTAGTGGGATAGGTGATTGAATACTTTCACCAGTTTAAAGAAGTCTCTGTAGCGAAACTGAATCTACAAAAAGAGTGGGACTCAAACTGATAGAACATTTCCCTATCCTGCAAGAAACAATCACTCAAGTTGAGCAAACCGCACGCTCTAATTGGGACGTCTATCACCAATTGTGAACAGATTATTAGGTATTAATCAAGCCTGCTTCGTTGAAGGACGGTCAACATGGAATTAAACATTAACGTAGCGACAGATACAGGCCGTGAATACAAAATTCCCACGTACCATTCCTTGGTTGACTTCAAAGCGGCATATGACACCATCGATCGTAAAGAGCTACGGAATATCATGAACGAGAACGGTTTCCCCAATAAGCTCATCAAACTGATTCAATCGACGATGGACAGAACACAATACTTTAGTCGGATTTCGAGTGGATTGTCGAATTCATTCGAATCGCACAAAGTGCTTTGTCAAGATGATGGTCTTTCATGCCTGCCGTTCAGCAAAGCACTACAAAACCTTATGAACCGAGCGGACATCAACACGTGGGACACAATCTTGAACAAATCTAGTCAATTCGTTTGCTTTGCCGACGACAACGATATTATCAGCAAAATAACTTTGGCGGTGGCTGAACAGTACACCAGACTGAAACGCGAAGCAGCAAAGATTAGGTTAAAGGTTAATACGTATGAAACGAATTAGATGCAGGCCAGCGGAACCAAGGCCGAACAACGCCGCTTTGACAGTGGTGACAGTGGATCGACGGCGATGAGGTCAAATTAGTCGAATTTGTTTGCCTCGGTTCATTGGTAATCGCGGACAATGGTACCAACACCAGACGTGAGATTCGGAGGCGTATTATCAGTGGAAATTGTGCTTATCGCGGATTTCATAAGCATTCGTTGTCGAACAAACTAAACCTCCGCGCAAAATGTATCCTGTAATGGACGCTAATGGACGCGGAGACTAAATCTAGAAGGATAGGATGGGCAGGGCATGTTGCTAGAATGCCGGACAACTACCCTGCAAAAATGGTGTTTGCTTTAAATCCGACAGAAACAAGACGAGTGCGGGTGCAGCGGGCAAGATGGGTGGGGCGAGATCTGGCGGAGAGTTCACGGTAGCGAAGGAATTGGAAAACGGTATCCCACAACTGGGTGAAATTTTGTTCATTAGACTATGTCTAACGACGGCAAGCCAACTTAGTAAGTCAGAGTAAAAGTTTCCCACATGATCCACTGCCGAGAATTGGGGCTAGAAATTGAAAACCACTTAATCTCGAGCGTCTCACAATTACATAATATTAATGCTACTATGTAGGTGCGCATACATATGACCGATACACGCCGGTAAACGTGAACAGCAGCAGCCGAGTAAACGTTGATAATAATTATGATCGTGGCAGGCTCTGTGCTACCGGCGCTCAGGTATGCTCACTCGCACGTAGGTAGCAAAACGCCTTCATCGAACAACAGAGTCAGAGATAACGGAGAGCTGCGGACCGGCATAATCCCAGTGACCTGTTTTGCTGCGAAGATTTGAAGCTTTTTTTCATCTCTCTTTCACCATTGTTACTCTACTCACACTTTCGTTACGTTAGCTGGCTGGACTGTTGCACATAAGAGAGTTGTCGAAGTAAGAAATAAATGTTGAAATTATAAGTGATAGACAAAGACCAACACAGAAGAATCATTCATTCAAGTTATAAACAGCGAATTGTAAGTATGAACAAAGCATACACATGATTGCCATTTGGCAGGAGTCCGAACTGAAAAGTCGCTGGCACTGGCACAAATTGATAAGACTTTTTTCTTATCCAAATAATTTATAAGCACGTAAAACGTAAATAGACCATAAACAATGTTGAAAAATCGACACCGTTCAATGCTGCTGTTTGATCAAAACAAACAACAATCGATAGTAAGCAACAGACCAATTTGTTTGTCGTCACTTTTTATAAACAAACAATCTGCGCCAAGTGCCGGGCAACCGAAATCGTTATACCGGTGCCACCACCATCGTCAGATGAAGGACGATCTGCTGCGAAGAAAGGAAGATCAACGAAAAAGTGGCTCTATCTGTTCAGTATGAGCGACCTGATGGATCGCTGAAGCGAACAGCCAACAGCAGTAGCATACTGTAAACATGTGTATTTTATTTACCCCCGTCAATATTGGCTCCATAAGCTGATTTGTTATTAGTGGTCCTACAACTTCGACTCTCACACTTGCAGCGAACTGAAGGTGAAGTGCTACCAAAAGTGGCAGATAATGCAATGGCCCTAACCCACCTATAGTGAGGGCAGCAAGGGTACTTTGATACAAAACTAATCGGTCTTGAGAACAGTTTTTAAGGCTTTATTATTAAGCCAACACAAAAAATACGAGGTTCGGTCTATTCTAGAACAGGTTTGATCGGGTGATCGTGGCACTTACCCTCTCTCGGCTTCCTCTGAACTTTCGTGGCGGCTTATTTTCGCCGTCCGAATCTGAATCGGAGTCACTGTCGTAAGCCCGCTCCGGCTCTGGCTTGCTGCTTTTGCTTGCATAGTTCCGTACGCTGGTCGATACGAGGCCGGACTTGACTTTTCCAACCGCCGCAAAATGAGTCTGCGAATGAATAGGTGATTAGTAGAAAAAACCGTAAAATATAAAATTAAATGTAAATTTTATTCCTTACACAGCCCCGAGCAGAGTGAGTGCAAGCAACCGAAATGTTCGTTAATCAAATGATAATTGTTCTACAACATTACAAGCCAATCTCAACGCACGGCTTTAATAATGGTTTATTTTAACACAACCAGTGGTCGATGCACGATGCTGCTTTCGAAAGGAAGCGAACCTGAACAATCAGCACCGATCTTTTTCTTTCATTACTGATTCAAAACAGGTTTACCAACAGATGAAAGATCAAACGTCTACCAAAATGGACTCAATCGTTCATTTGTTTCATTTCGAATAATCATTGAATATATGTTCAGAAACTAAGTAAATTATTTGCGCTTACCTTTTCCGGTTGTAGTTGATTTACAGAACTAAACACAGCAACCGAGGACAAATTTCGTTCCCACAAGGGTAACGTGGACCGTACGCAATTTCTCAACAGAGCAAAAGCCATCTTGGATAGTCGGTTTTTCTTACATAAAATTGTCAAATATCGTTCGTACCTTATTATAATTTTAAAACTAGCATTTACTTTAACACTGGGTTCAAATTTCACGAATATAAACTGACTCTAAAACTTTTCTGTATACAATTAGAAACTGAAAACTGAACCTTTTCGAACGGCCTTTCCGCAATACGTTGTGACGACGCTCGTGGCAGAACCAGAAATGATGAATTTAAAATTCGAACGAGTTGGACTTGGACACTCCGCGGCAATTCCTACGGACAGCAGCCGTTGTTGTTGTTGTTGCTTCTTGAGCACACTACCACCATCATCATCACATGCTGTGTTGTTCCTTTCTGTTTTGTGCTGGCTGTCCGCGTGGCACCGAACACCGAACTTATCGCGGTTGCACGGTTTGTTTTGATGCGAAGCGCGTGGTGAGAGTGTCGGCTTTCGAACCATAATATTATGCTTGAAAACTGAACCGAAGTGATGAATTACATCTAAACTCAAGTTTCATTTTCAACCTGAACTGTTGTAAATGGTTCATATTTGGTTAAATTATTAGGAAGCGTTTCTCACGTACCACAGAAAACCTTAACTTATCAAAACACCAGTACCAAAAAAACAGAAAAACAAACCAAAACAAACGCAACGATCAGATGTATATTCGCTAAGTTTTTGTAACCTTTCGAAAGGAGTTGGTCGAGTTGCGACGCAATAAAGGCATCATGTTTCCTGCTGTCTGGCTAGCTAGAACTCTACGGAAAAGCGAAACATAGCAACCAGTCGTCGCTCGCTCGCACGCACACACACGCACGCACTCCACGCCAACTTTGTTTTCAACTCCGTCTGCAATCACCATCACCTCATAGACGACGGCTGCTGACACAGTTTGTGGTGCGTTTGTCGCACAGCCGTACGTTGTTCGATTCGATAGGCGCAGTCCTGGAAGGTTACCATCAGTGAGGGTGCACTCCCTTCGGTCACGTAGGCAGAATGAAATTCTATTTTTTGTGTGCTTTTCGCATTGAGCAGAGGAAAATTACCACGGAAAAATTTTGCCTGCTTAACCCAAGTTATTGTTCAGACGCGATTAACCATTTATTTACAGTTTAAAATCTGATAAACAAACTACTGCTGATAAGCTGATGTCCTGCCAGAACATTTATTAAGAAACAGCAAAACCTACACCATATCAATGAATTCGGCATATTCCAAGTTTCGAGGACAATCTCCGTGGTAAACGCAAACGCTGGAAGCGTTCCTGACATACCCGACCAAACACTGGCACCGGTTGATCGGCCTCATGGCACACAGCTGTCCGTAGGTTCCACAGGATTTTCCACACGGTCTACCGATCCGGCGATAAGTTTCGTTCGTAGAACAACGCTTAGGTGTTGCTAAATTAAAAGTAGGTGTTATTGATGTGCTAGTAGTTACTAACATACTTTTCCAAATCACTTACGGAAAACTGTTTCTTCCGGGAGTAGAAAGCGAATTCCAATACCTCTCCACCATATGTAGGCTTCAACGGGTGGTGTATCGAGGAAATTGGTACATAAGAAAATAATCGTGAACGAAAATACGGTCAGTGGTAGCATTCTGCAATTGTTGCTTCAGGTGTTGACCGGACAAAACTAATGTTAAAACCTGGTGTTTTCCCCGAATTAATGCAAAACTAGCTAAAAGTAGTTGACCATTCAATCATTTTCTCATTAGCGCCCGGCCGAGTGGTGGTGATTCACGTTGCACTGCAAAAAGTGCGCGCTGTGAAATATTTCTCCGTGAGCAAAGCATTTCGATGAAAAGTTTCCTATAAACTGGTGCCATCTACCTGTCAACGGTGTGAAACAAGCAAAACCACACTGAAAGAAAGGCTTGATCCCTGAAAACTGGATAGACGTAAAAGGAAATCTTTTTGGGCACTCTTGTCTTAGTTATCCACTAAAAAATCACAGCAACTGCCATTGATTTCTAAAATCGAACAAAGAGGAACAGAATCCAAAGAAAGATAACTTTCCTTTCTCACTTGTATTTTGAATTCATGTCCGCCGGTTCAGTTTTCTCCACTGCCGATGATTTCTTGCCTGCCGCCAAGCATGCCGACTCAAGGGTAATGCTCGATTTTGGTTTCCTGTCAACAGCTCCAATTAAGATTTATTTCATAACGATGGGGAACAGTATCGCAGTGAGCTTACCCAGACATAAACAGAGACATATTTTGGTCTGGCAAATTCCAGTAGGTAATCGCAGAGCAGCGAGCTTATTTTTACGAATATGAAATTAGAAAAACAACGTGTCCAGGATTCTGGAGTTAACTACCCAAAATCGTATATTTCACAATGACCAGTATTGTATGGAGCATGATAGTACGATAACTACGTGTCTTGAGTTAGTACAAGAAAAAATGCTTGAGACAAAATCATGTTGGAGCCTTACTATTGATCCAAAAACAGGCTTCGATACGGTGGATCATCATCAGTTACTTGTTGAGAGGCTGGATTCATAAGATATAAGAGGGAATATTAAGAAATTATTGGAAAACCCTTTTGTCAGCCACTATCAATTCACAACAACTGAAGGTTGCAGCAGCTCGTTACACCACATACCAACTGGAGTTCCTCAAGGAAGTATTGTCGGACCTATATTATTTTTGCTCGTTGTAAATGACTTAGCAAAATTAATGCTTCACAGTAAAATCGATGCTAAAGCTCTCCGATACTACTCTAATCATCACAACTCATATACGAAACGAGTGTTCTTGTAAGTCAGTAACAGCCACTAGCTACAATCAATTGCATTACACTTTCCATATGCAATATACTCAAAAAAGCTTGAAGCGGAATCTCAAACAGCTTTGACCATATGTGAATGATAAACGGAAAGAGCGAGACCTCCCATCGGTAATGTCGCATGCGACAAACACAACGTGCTCTGCTGATGAAAGTTGCTACTTATTTGCAAGTCATTTCTCCAATGTCTTCAGGACTGAAAAAGTTCCAGAGGGAATACTTGAGATGCGAGACATTTGCTTCTCCGAGACAGATGTTACAGCTGCAAATAAGCTAAAACCGTAATTGCAACCGGATACCGATGGTATACCTCCGATCGTCTTCAAGAACTGTGCAGATTCTCCTATGTTCGCCCTTAACCGCAATAGGAAACCTGTCGCTGAGTTAGTCAACATTGCCAGATGCTTGGAATCGAAAATCGATTTTGTTTCCAGCATGGATCTCACAGAGTTCACATTATACTGCATTCAAAACATGTAAAACGGTGTTCAAATAATTACAGGCTCGGGGTCGATCATGTTTTTGCTTTTGGCCAACTACCTTTGTTTGGCTTTTGGTGTCTAACGTTGTGAACTGGCTGAGGTCATATCTTTTTGTTAGACTAGGAAATGCACATTCCAAACAATTTTGTAACCGATTTGGTGTCCCACAAGGGAGCAAAGGGAGCTTTGCTCTTTTCACCTTTCTTCAATGATCTATGCGCAGCCTAGATGCCTAGAGGATGCAGACTTCTGTATTCTGAATGATCCCTTGCAGATTGTCACGAGCTCCAATGGGTGTAAAACGAACGAGATCATAATTAGTGTGCGTAAATGCTCGGTCATCTCTTTCAACCGCACAAAGAGCTCGATTATATGGAACATAGAAAGCGAGTCGCTGGATAGAGGCTCTGCCATCAAAGACCTCGGTGATGAAAAGCGCTCGTTCCGTGAACATTCTCTTACATAACTGCGAAGCCCAGAAAAAATTTGGGATTTCTCTTTCGAGTCATCAACGAATTACGGGATCCATATTGTCTGCGCGCTCTTTACTACAGTCAACTTTCGTTCGTTGGGCTATCTTTAACTGGGCTACGTTTTAATCGGGCTCCCGTTAATTGGGCTATAGCCCATCTAAAACGAAGTCAAACGTCATTTCTGACAGCGTATTTTTTCTTCCGAGGGGCTCTTGAATATAGTTCATTTAAGTGTGGAAAATAATTTATACAGAAAATATTAAAATTAATTGAATGGAACACAATTGCATCATATCGTTTTCCGATCACTTATGAACTTGACCCTCCTTTTTTTAGCATCACGGTGAAACAGTTAAAAATGCCAATATATATTAACATTGTAGCATGAAATTCAGCTATATACTTATTAAACAATCTAGAACTAAATTTCAACAATGAAAAGATTAGGTTCCACTTTGATTCTGTATTTAATATAAGTGTATATTTTTATAAACCTTTCTGCGACGATTTCGACAAAAACAATCGATATATCCCTCGGTTTTGACATCTCAGCCCAATTAACGAAAGTCTTTCACTGAACGGGCTAAGAGCTTAGTGCAATTAGCGAAAGTTGACTGTACTTCCTCGTGCGTTCCGTAATAGACTAGGCAGCAGTGGCGGGGAACCCTTATAGAGGTATTTGGTCGTCCCAATTGAAAGCCATTCAACGCTAGTTCATTCGATACGCGCTTAAATATCTTCCATGGAGAAACACATGCAACCTGCCTCCGTATCAAGACCGCTCTCGTTTATTGAGTATGGACACATTGGGCAGAAGATGAAAAATTGGAAGGGTTCGCTTCATTAGGAAGATTTTAGTCGGTGAGTTAAATTGTCCGGCCATCCTGGCTCAAATTAACATCAGTCGCCATACCACGCTTTCTACGAAATAGAGAGTTTCTTCGACCAGATTTCAGACGCACCGAATAAGGCCAGAATGAAGTCATTCGTGACCAAAAATCAACCCACTGCTGCTCTCAAGAGCGCGGACGATATTTGGCGGAGTACAAGCTGAAAACGGAGAGTGGCGAGAGATTTCCACCGTACATCCGGCGAGAGTTGATAGGGTAAGCTGGGCGGAACACGTCGTAAACGGTTCTCTTCAATAACTCTTCCGGCACCAATGACAGAGTTCCATCGTGCACTGGCTCGACTAGATCGAAAGCGATCGAGTTGCTACTTCCGACACGCCCAGGAAATTGGCGACGAATGACCCAAGATCAAGTTGAATGATGACGACTTTTTTGAAGCAGCACGTGCAATCCCGGCTCTATGCTGATGATGATGCCGACAGAATTCATTTGGGATTTTTAACGGCAAACTAGCAGTCATTAACTTTTCGTCGAAGAGCCCAATTTCGGAAGTAATTTTTGGGGTCAAAAGCGGGGTTCTGTTTGTTAAAATGTGAATACTGCATTTTTCTTGTCAATCAGAACACAGCGAATATATTTTCATAAACAGAATTTTTGTTTCAAACAAAAAAACTGCTTTTGGAATTGGCAGAATCGATGACGACTAATTTCACCTTAAAGCAGGATTTTCTATTCTATTTTGGTCTAGGCTTTTCAATAAAATGAAACAACCAATTATCTGTAGCAACGTTAATAACTTTCAAATAATTATTATGGTTCCTAAATTCACTATGAAACTAATAATAAACGACACGATTTTGTAAAGAGGAGGGACAGGGCTTTCAAGTGAAGTAAAAAAAAAATAGCGGTCATATTTGATTTGGCCACCATATTAGATTTTTTTAGAGAAACGAGTTTTTCGTTTTGACATTTGTAACAGGAAACTGGGTATGAAATAGGGAAGGCAAATGAGGAAGCGTCCAACATAGCTCCAGCCATCCCAAGCCCCTAACTAGCGCCTCTACGTGGCCTTACCCTGTAATACTCTATTGAGTAGCCAAGCTAGGAGGTGCGATGATGGGTGGTTCCCGGTTGCCTGATCTCAAAACTGCGGGTTTGAATGACGGCTGAGCCACACGACCTTGTTAGTAGGTAAGCTTAACATAAGTTATTTTAATGGTTTGTTTCGTTTTAGATCATGAAGCAAGCACCTCCTACTGCACAGTGAAAACTCGGGCCGAACAAAGTTTAAATAATGCTCATGGATACCAGAAGAAAAAATTAAATTAATAATGGAAGCACTCATGTAAACTCAAATGATGCAACTCTATTCCATTCGAAGGACTGCTGGTGAGATTGTTCTGTTTTTGTCTATATAACTTCATATAATGTATATTCATATAACACATATTTTATTACATTGCCATATACCATCATTATCGTAGAGGGGAAGGTACATCAGGGTGTCGAATGAATCGAAGACTGGATGAGAGAAGTGGTAACCAGCCCAAGTCATGTAAGGTCGGAGAGGATTTTGACGCGCCCTTGTGCTACAAGGGCATCACGCAAGATAAGTTTGCACGGCGAAGTTATGTATCTAGAAACCGGAAGTCTATACTGGAAGTAGTGTCTTATATCCCGTGGAATCATATAAGCGACATTGCTTATAGATCCACCCAACCCCTTTTGGTCCTTCACGAACAGCATTGACATGAAAGTTGCTAGGTAGATAAACTTGATTCTGCAGTAATCCTACTTGCATACAATGGGAAACCCTTGAGGTGATGGTGGCTACCCCCACACATACAATACATGACATTTGTAACAGGAAACTTCGTTCGGTTGTCGGAAAGTCAATTTCATGCAAACTCCACAGCCCTTGCCAAGTGTTTTGAAGTCAAGAAGTCAATATCAGGAGTGCAATATTGGTCAATGAAGTTTTTTTTTTGAAATTTACCAAATCTAACGGTTCGATGGAAATTTTCCAGGTACTTTCATGATTTTTTGATTTATTGTTGAATCCTAGCGCAATGTGGGGCTTTCAAACTGTCGCAAAATCTTCAAAATATATTAAAATGAGATACAACTCACTCGGTACTCACTGTACGTTCTATTCCCGGGCACGCCAAATAAACATTCCTTGCGTCCGGTTGTCGTTTAGCAGATTTGTGTTCTAAAATATTATTTCAATGAAACAACTAGATAGCTACGCCAAAAGAACATAAGTATTCTCACTACCGTGAAAGCACCTAATTCCGATCACCTAAGGCATGTTTCATCTTTGAGTCCCTACTGAAAAATAAAGGTTACACATTCATTTACATAGTATGTGTCTATAGCAAGTATTTTCAATTATGTTTCATGGAAAAATGTTAAAATGCCTAAATTATTAACCGAAAGTTACAAAAACTGCATCCAAGTATGCTGTATCAGTGCACCTAATTCCGATCATCAATTTTATGGGGTGATTCTAATTCCGATCACAGGTGTTATGTTACATTGCATGAAAAAACCTACTGCTGACACCGCTCGACAGCCGGTGCATACCCTCTCCAGTCACGGCCTGGCCAGCCAGCATCGCGAACTCCTCATCTGACCAATGTCACTGGTGACTGTTCTCGTCCTCTACAACTTTTGCTTCGTTATTTCCCAGTATTTCAATACTGGACGAACCCGGGGACAATTAGGTGCATTCAGCTCTTTTGAGATGAAGTCCATTGTCCATTGTAGCATGCATGCTAAAACTGCGGCAGGCTATTATGGGACTTAACCCCAAATTTGGGGGGCTCCATAGCCGCATGGTTACCGAGTCTGCTTTAACAAGCGAGTGATCATGAGTTCGAATCTTAGTAGAATCAAACCATTCGAGGTCAAGTGACTTTAGCATGGGTTTATTCTCAGGCCCCTCCATATACCCTTCTTTCATGCTGAATTCTATATATTTACCCACTGAAGCCTCCTGACAGTGCAAATGTCCCTCCTATAGTTAAGTATACTGGTCAGAGGTACGAATGAGTCCTAGCCAGGGACGGCTATAATATGGGATAGTACTGGCAGCGAGGAATAAGTGGGTAAAGTAGATCAAGCTTTGAAGAAAGGGTAAACCCCAATACACACAAGCACGCATTAAATTTGATAAGCATATCGCTCACTCAATAGCGATTATAGCAAAAAGAAATGCAGTGCAGGTCATACAGCAAACACCCAGGCGATGTTACAATCGATCTATACTGGTCGCAGTAATGAGTCCACACATGAAAAAAAAGCCCATTATGACCCGGGGATACCTATATTTTACCAAATGAAGTGAAACTGTGTAATCCATTATATTATGGCTCAAATGTGTCGGGAAACTCAAAATCGTCATTTGGAAAGGGTTCAAGGCCAAAATATCGCAGGTTTCATACGCTCAGTTTCAAACAAACAAATTACAAAGTAGTTTACAGATTTCTTATCGAATTTTGTGATAGACTTGATATGTAAATACCATTTTACATTTCAGGTAATGTTTCGTCACAAAATGTAGACGTTTTCATGCGTTTTGGAGACAAAGTTTTTTTTTCGTCATTTTTTCACTTTTTTCCGCCATTTATCACAACTTTGCACTGTTGAAAATCCAGATGTAATGACAAAAACTGACAGATTATTTCACACACACATCAGATTGATGTCTTATCTCTCTTGTAGTGATATATTAACAATGCTAACTACTGAAATTTAGCAGTGAACAGGTTTTGAAGACGAGGTATGTTTTATGTATGTATGTATGCCACTGTCGCCAAATTGAAGTGGCCAATTTCTAAAAGATCCCATCTTTACTACCGAACCGATTTAGCAAATAACCCATTCAATAGGTCCCGCATTCATCCAAAAACAATCTGGTCACTTTAGCGTTAACTCAAATTGGGCAGAAAACTGGACTTGAAAGCAGGCTTGAAATCTGAATTTGACTTGAATTTGGACTGGACATCGGGGATAAAATTGGACTTAAAATCCGAGCTAAATGCAACTTGGGATAGGCTTTAAAATTGGACATTAAATTGGGCTTGAAATTGGACCCCAATTGAACTTCAAATTGTACTTTAACATTGGGCTTGAAATTGCACTTCAAATTGGTCTTGGAGTCGGAGTTGAAATTTATTTTAAATTTAACATGAAATTGGATTTAAAATTAGACTTAAATTAAACTTGAAATCGGGGGTGAAATAGGAATCAAATTGGGCTCGGAATTGGACTTAAAATGAATTATTGATCGTACTTGAATTGGACTTAAAAATTAAACCTAAAATTTGATTTGAAATTATGCTTGCAATTGGTCATGGACTACGACTTGAAAATTCGCTTGAAATGGGACTTGAAATTTAACGTGTGATTGAACATGAAAATTGACTTGAATTTAAACTCCAAATCGTACTTTAAATTGACCCTAATTGGAGTTAAAATTGAACTTAAAGCAGAATCTATTTTACCGCAATTAATTTTCTTATCGCTCAATACCGAGCTATTAAATTGACAACTCCGGATTTCCCGATTTTTTGTCTTGTATGGACTCATCACTGCGACCAGTATCATAGATCAATTGTGATATCGCCCGGGTGTTTCGTTTGCTGTATAATCCGCACTGCATTTATTTTTGCTATAATCGCTATTGAGTGAGCGATACGCTTATAGAATTTTATGCGTGTTTGTGTGTACCCAATCACGTACTCTTCCTTCAATTCTTTCTCTACTTTGCCCACACCATTCCACGTGATAGCGCTATCCCCAATTATAGCCATCCCTGGCGCAGCTAAACCAGTGCATTTAACTATAAGAGTCATTTTTGCACTGTCAGTAGGCCATATCGGGATAATATAAAACTCAGCATGAAGGAAGGATGATGAGGGGCCTCAGAATGAACCCATGGGACTTTATCCCTTTGACATCGAATGGCCTGATCCTACTAAGATTCGAACCCACCCACGACCATTCGCTTGTCAAAACCGACTCGGTAACCTTGCGACTACAGATCCTCCCGGATTTCCTGGTTACATATTGAGAAATTATTTTGTTAGGTATGCATTAAATTTGCTATAGAAGGTGGGGCGTGTGTTTTAGCCTGGTCACGCCAGTGACTACAGCTGCCTCAGCAATTCAGCATTTTGCAATCGCATTGTCTTTGACATTTGTCCGAAGAAGGTTATGTTCGTACGCTAACTTTGCTTCTGGAAACGTACCGGGAACGACACAGTTGACTATGGATCCAGAGATAGATCATGGAAAACGCCATGAGGATCGTTATTTGGCCCCATTTCATGGCAAGTATACGGTTAAAATTTGTTAAAGTGAATGTAAAATATTCTTACCGTTGGACCTAATGCAATTGGGAAACGAAACAAGGGACATCGCAATACCACGACTTCCCGATACCATGCCATTAGTCATAACACTTTGGTAAAAGTCTGCATTGAAGGATATACCTTCTGGTAAGACTCACATCTAAAATAAAGACAAAACAAGATAATTAATATTTTGTAAGCAAGGTCGAACTAAAACACAAAGAAGAAAATTTCATTGAATAAGTGCCCATAATGTTTAGGCTAATTTTTGGTTCATATTCTTTCGAGCTAGGTGCACTGCCGATACTCGCATAACAGTCCCGCATCAATTAATAAATTAAAATAGATCAAAATGAGTAATGAAAACGACGCTTATTTGAATTTTATTGTGGAAAATAATTAGAAACGGTTCATAGATTACATAACGCGTCTATGGAGGTGGAAAAGAAAAGTATCTATTGGCATTGCGGCATGCAAAAAACTCCCAGAAGAGCATTTTCTATGACAATAAAACATCAGAAATATCAAAATTGTGTTAAATAAGTAATCAATGCACGCCGCCTTCCATTTTTCTAACATGATAACAGTGCCTCAGCCAAGCAGAATTTGAAGAAGTGGTGTATAGAACAGTTGTAGAAGCAGTTATTATCTGCAATGTAATTGAAGTGTTCAAATCTCGGTTGGGAGAAGCTGTTAGACTCTATCACGCACTAGCTAGAACTAGGGATATTTACTAGGTTTAGAGTGTGGGATATTTTAAAATTTTATGTTTTTGTTTAAGGATGGGGGTGTGTATGAAAATCTAAAACTGATGCAACTAGCAACTACAAGTTTCGTAATAGTAACAAAAAATAAAGTTTTTATTTCTAAATTTAATGTTATTTTTTAAGTATGGTTTCCTTTTATTAATTTCTTCGTTTTCGGCTCCAATTTTTTACGTTCACGCTCCTCAATTCTAGACTTTTTGAGTTTTTCAGATTTGCATCTTCACGTTCCATTGCCCGTCGTTTTTTCTGCCGCTTCTTTTCCTCTTTTTCTTATTCTTTCTTACAAATTCCTTCGAAACTAGTAAGCCAGTTATCTACCACCTGGAACCAACCATGAAGATACTTCTCAGTTACCCGGCCGCTTGCTAATGTTACTGTTTCTGGTGTGCGGAAAGAAAAACCGGGTTTGCGACGCATAAAACCAGAGATCCACTTACGTCCTGGAAATGAAAAACATTTAGAATGTATAAATAATGTTCAGGAACCTTTTGAGGTCGGAAAAATCATGATGAGAATTTTATTTAATCATAAATATGACCGCATTACGCGAGCACCGTTTGTCTCACACAATTTTCCAACGTGCTCTCTCATGATCCCTGCTGGTCCCAAATAAAATTACCTGGTCGATTGTTCCAGAACAGCGTGATCCGCTCCTTGGATGTCAGGTACTCACTCACTTGGGACAGAAGTGCATGTCGGGAAACTGATCCTGCTTACCAACAATTAGTCGACACAATTTGCTGCTCCTTTTGTTTTGACAGAACAGTTAGTGGATTTTTCTGCAATGTCCAATTCTCCAGTAAACGACAGTGGACATCGGAATCCCGAACTGTTTACAGCTTGCGTAAACCATCATCTCGGAGTTGAAGACCTTGGAAAAAATCTTCTTCGAAGTAATGTTTAATCAACGAACTGAAATCAATGAAGAAATGTTTACAGGAAATTTGCTGTTGAATGTAAATCAAATATTGTAATTATAGTTAGATAATAAGCGACTAGTTATTGTTCATACCTGATATTTTATTAACAGCAAAAGCTAATAAAACAAACTAGTTTTCAATCACACCCGGTAAAGAACACACTATGACCAAAAGTGACAACAATGAGAAAAACCCGAATTAATCCACCTAGCGGCGTGACCTAGCCTTTCTACTGCCACAATAATCACTATTTAATTTCTCAGGAACATCTCTAATTAACTTGACTATATTTTGAAATATCCGTTCTGTATTCCTCAAAATTCTTATTTGCCAGTCAAATTCACAACGTATTGCGTACAATAATTATATTTTCTTTCCTTGGGTGCAGAAATACTTGTAAGCGTCATTTATGTTACTTGATGAACATATTATTTAGTTTTATAACATTTACGTGATTTATAGAAACATAATGTAAACACAAAAGATAATTTTTGCAGACTTGAATGAATATATATAGACAGCCTTAACATTCAGGCCTTAGAGCCACATACGAAACTTGTTTTGAATTGACAATATGAAATATGTGTTCATAGCAGATTTTTTGATATTAATACCATGCGTTCAAAAGTTAGCATCTTTGGAAAACAAGAGTTCAGAAAAATTATTATTATATTTCGATTTTGAAGAAAAAGGATATCTACAACAAAATGGTTGATCTCAAAATTTTACTATTAGTTTGCTTGGCTTCAATTTTGCAATATATCTGAATTAGAAAAAATAACTGAATAGAGCATTAGATATAAAAAAAGAGAAATGGAAATATTTCTTAGCTGACGCTCCTTCAGATCATTATTTTTGCATGAAAATCAAAACTTAAGCTTCTTTTGAATGTACTTTCATGAAAAGATAGTCATTAGCTTGATCGCATCGTTTGTACAATGTATCCCGTTAGAGGGTTAGGAAAACAAGATGAGGTCGAATAGTGCAAAAGCTGTGCCATAAACATGCTTGAGAATGGGAAATATGATCGATGTGATTTCCAGTGCTTGTCAATTCGATTTATTTATTGAAATATGAGGCATGACATAAGATTTATGTCTTTTAAAGTGTCACTAACGAACAACAAATCGTACAAAATTACTACCGTACAATGTTTTGCTCCTATTTTTACATAAAATTTCTAAGCCCTAGTATTTATTGATTGGAAACAGCATCTATTGATGCGCAAAAATTGTTTGCAATTTATATAAGTTTATCTGGAAAAATCAATCCATTAGTATATTAAATCCTATACATCACTATATCTAAATGCTTAAATTAATGCTTTTCTTCGCTTTTTGCTTTTCTTGTCTAATTGCGAGTTACAGCAAGTGAAGAAAATTTATTTATTTATTATTTATTATTATTATTATTTTATTAAAATGACAATCGAAATCTGAAATTAAAGAAAAGAAAAAACTTTTTCCGATTGAATCCCACTACAGTGGGATTTCGAATTTGGCAATGTTCGATTTTGGCAACAAAAGTATCCATTTTTGGCAACACAAAATATTTTACTTCCAAAAGTATGCTTAAATATCAGTCAGTTTCCGCATTACTTTAAATGACGAAAAAATATTGCCCTAAGTGTGTTCATGAAAAAAAGTTTGCGATCATAGAATGTTTCGAACAATAATATTTTTATTGCCGTAGGATTATGTCTTACCGTAGGTCACCAAAAACTTACTTACACCGCATGGATAGGTCTTGGCGGATTTTGTGAAAAAGGTTGCAATCGTTGATTAATAACATTTAGTTAATTTCCAATGCATTTACATTCAATTTTGTCATATCAAAAAGGGTCTCGATTTTGGCACGGTTTCGATTTTAGCAACATAGGCGACACGCATTTGTTGCCAAATTCGAAATCCTACTGTATTTAATATTTATTTGCGACAGATGCATAGTTCGCCTACAACGTGCAGGCTTCATCAGTGTCTTATTTCGAAGTGTATACGTATCTGTCGCGAATAAATTTTAAATATTGGAATTCAGTCGGAAAAAGTTTTTTCTTTTCTTTAATTTCAGAGTTCGTATTCCACATTCCACTAATAGGCTTCGAAAACTTCAGACAATGTTTCACACTCTCCTTGAATTTCAATGCAAATTTCAAAATTGCAAATCGTCATCACAAACACACATATACATACATACACACATACATACACACATACATACATACATACATACATACATACATACATACATACATACATACGCACACACATACATACATACATACATACACACATACATCACACACATTTTTTTTTGAGTGGTTTTAACCCAAAGGGTCATTCACCATTCACACACATTGAATACAATCAACATTTGATTGAAATGTTTTGGTTTTACACGTTTTAACGGTTTAATATACGGTGCTCAAGTGTTAAAGTTTGAATAACTTTTGAATGAACCGTCCGATTTTCAATAACTCGGTTTCGTTTGATAGATCTCAACAGTAATTTTCAAATGATAATAAATCTGGTGATGCTTTACATTGAATTAATGCTTATATGTTACAAAAATATGTTTTAAATACAATTTTTTCACATTTCTTTATGTAACTTTCAAACTACAAGTCCAATCGTCATGAAATTCGGAAGTTAAGGGTTTTCAAGGCTCCTCTTTCATATGCAATCAATTTGGTTCAAATCGGTTGAAGGACCTATGAGATAATGAAGCCCCATATTTTTCGTATTTTTATACATAACTTTTGAACTAAAAGTCCGATCAGTATGAAATTCAATAGCGACCTATGGGACACCTAGACCTTTCATTTGACACTAAGATCATAAAAATCGGTACAGCCATCTCCGAGAAAAGTGAGTGAGATTGAAAAGCGTCACATACACACACACACACATACACACACACACACACACATACATACACACACACAGAAAATGCTCAGTTTTCAAAACGAAGTCGAATGGTATATGACATTCGGCCCGCAGGACCTTCTTTCCATTTCCGGTTTTTCGAGTGATTTCTATACCTTTATACTATATATTTATATAGTAGAAAGGCAAAAAAAGATTTCGTATGCTACGATAATCGGTCATCGCCTACTACTATGATTGGCGCACCGTTGTGAAATTTTGCCAATCATGGTAATACATAAAAGCAATCATTCTTGACTAAAATCATATTATTTTTTTTATTTCACAACGTTAAGAAGGTGGTGACTAATTCCCCCATGCGGTTTTATTTTCGAAAAATGTAGCTTTAATATCGAAAATGTCTTAATTACGATTACGTATAGCTTAGCGAATCGCTAAGAAACAAGTCTCACAGTGACACGAAATTTTCAAATTATGTTTTGCCTTTCTACTATATAAATATATAGTATAAAGGTATAGAAATCACTTGGAAAACCGGAAATGGAAAGAAGGTCCTGCGGGCCGAATGTCATATACCATTCGACTTAGTTTCGAAAACTGTGCATTTTCTGTGTGTGTGTATGTATGTGTGTGTGTGTGTGTGTGTATGTGACGCTTTTAATCTCACTCACTTTTCTCGGAGATGGCTGGACCGATTTTAATGTTCTTAGTGTCAAATGAAAGGTCTAGGTGTCCCATTGGTCGCTATTGAATTTCATACCGATCGGACTTTTAGTTCAAAAGTTATGTATAAAAATATGAAAAATATGGGACTTCATTATCTCATAGGTCCCTTAACCGATTTGAACAAAATTGATTGCATATGAAAGAGGAGCCTTGCAAACCCTTAACTTCCAAATTTCATGACGATTGGGCTTGTAGTTTGAAAGTTACATAAAGAAATGTGAAAAAATAGTATTTAAAACATATTTTTGAAACATATAAACATTAATTCAATGAAAAACATCACACATTTTATTATTATTTGAAAATTACTGCTGAGATCTATCAAACGAAACCGAGTTATTAAAAATCGGACGGTTCATTCAAAAGTTATTTAAACTTTAACACTTAAGCACCGTATGTTAAACCGTTAAAACGCGTGAAATCAAAACAAATGTTGATTGTAGTCAATGTGTGTGATGTATGTGTGTATGTATGTATGTATGTATGTATGTATGTGTGTATGTATGTATGTATGTGTGTATGTATGTATGTATGTATGTATGTATGTATGTATGTATGTATGTATGTATGTATATATGTATGTATGTATGTATGTATGTGTGTGTGTATGTGGTCCCAAGCAACAATGTGAGTTTGATTGTACTCTTGTGGTGGTTTTCATGACCAATTTTGGTCTTGAATGCCATCATAGGAGTGTAATAAAACTCAAATTGTTATTTGGGATGACAATTTGCAATTTTCAAATTTGCATTGAAATTCAAGAAAAGATGTTTCTCACTTTTGTGAATCAATTGTCTGTTTTTGAAGCCTCTTAGTCGAATACGAAATTTGAAATCAAAGAAAAGAAAAAACTTTTACCGACTAACTTCCACAATTTAATATTTATTTGTGACAAATACGTATACGCTTTGAAATAAGACACTGATGAAGCCTGCACGTCGTAGACGAACTACGTATCTGTTGCAAATAAATATTAAATAGTGGGATTTAATCGAAAAGCTATTTCTTTTCTTTGATTTCAGATTTCAATTGTCATTTTGTTCACTTGCTGTTACTCACAATTGTACACGAAAAGCAAACAGCGAAAAGAAGCAGTTAATTTAAGCATGTAGGTATAGTGGTGTATAGGATTAAAAATACTAATGAGTTTTCCAAATAAACTTATACAAATTTCAAACAAATTTTACGCATCAATAAACGCTCTTTTTAATCAATAGATACTGGAGCTTAGTAATGTTATATGAAAAACAGGAAGTAAACGTTGCACGGTAGTAATTTTTTAGGATTTGTTTTCGTTAATGACATTTTAAAGGACAGATGTCTTATGTCATGTATCATGTTTGAACAAATAAATCAAAAATGACAAGCACTGGAAATCATATCGATCATATTTCCCATTCTCAAGCATGTTTAAGGCGCAGCTTGCACTATTTTTCGACCTCATCTTGTTTTCCTAACCCTCTAACATTGTAAAAACGATGCGATCAAGCTAATGACTATCTTTTCATGAAAGTACATTCAAAAGAAGCTTAAGTTTTGATTTTCATGCAAAATAATTATCTGAAGGAGCGCCAGCTAAGAAAAAGTTCAATTTCTCTTTTTCATATCTAATGCTCTATTCAGTTATTTTTTCTAATTCAAATATATTGCAAAATTGAAGCCAAGCAAAGTAATAGTAAAATTTTGAGATTAATCATTTTGTTGTCGATATCCTTTGTCTTCAAAAGCGAAGTATAATAATTTTTCTGAACTCTTGTTTTTCAAAGATGCTCACTTTTGAACGCATGGTATTAATTAATTATCAAAAAATCTGTTATAACCACATATTTCATATTGTCAATTCAAAACAAGTTTCGTATGTAGCTCTGAAGCCCGAAAGTTAAGGCCGACCGATTATAAAACTAAATAAGGTATTACAAGTATTTACGCACCCAAGGAAAGAAAATTTAATTATTCTACGCAATACGTTGGTAATTTTACTGGCAAATAAGGATTTTCAGGAATACGGAACGGATATTTAAAAATATAGTCAAGTTAATTATACATAGATGTTCCTGAGAAATTAAATAATGATTATTGTGGCAGTAGAAAGGCTAGGTCACGCCGCTAGGTGGATTAATTCGGGTTTTTTCACATAGGAAATAAGTTTACACTAAAAGTAAATCAATAAATCGATACAGGAGAACTTTTTTTGCATAAAAATATCTTTTGGAATGCAGAACAGCGTGTTATCCATGTTAAACGATCAACAGGCTCTCCCGTATTACCATGATTGGTGCTATAACTGTATTTGGTACTTCTACCTATAACGATTTCTAATTTCATTTCACAACAAGGGGACTGTTCGCATGAACTTCTCAGCATTTTTCGCCATGAATAAGCTAATTACGTACAAATGAAGTTCAATTCGAAGTAGAGTTTCAAGTCCAAAGTGTTTCAAATTCAAGTCCAATTCCTTTTGATTTCAATTTCCAATTCAATAAAAAGGAGTGCTTCAAGTCCAATTGCATGTCCGATTCCATATTTGGTATCAGGTTTAATTTGAATCCAATTTCAATTGTAGCTAAGCGTGTAGGGCACTATGTCTCTGCATATTAGCGTTGGCAAGAGGAAATGCTTATCATCTTAGGGACTATATTAGCTCGTTTCATCATCCCTGATTTTTATTTTCAGGTATAAGCTCAAGTTGTCACGAAGTTTTCGAGCCGTAAATCTCTCATGTGCGTAGTATTTTTCGATATAAATTAAATTATGGTTGTATATGAGCACCACTGGCATTATATTAAATTTGTTAAAACGGTATTTTTATGTCTTAATTTTCGTAATTACTGGCTTTACAAGAAAATTTTCGAATATCCAGGTTAGTCTCATATAACTGGTATTTACATACTTACATTATCCATCTAGCTCAGCCTTCTACTAACAACAATTCCTTTCCCGAAGTACTTGTGAAGATGCAGAGAATTCCCTGGTCCTTAGTAGCAAGAATTATTGGACTAACATTTCTTCCCATCCCACCAGGACCCGGATTCGGATGTGGCCGGAGTCGGTATTGATTAGCATGCAGGGAGCTGATAAGGTTGCACGATGAGGAATGGCGTGCTGTCCCAAGTATGCTTTTTTTATTCTGTATTAGAGAGGTTTTCCAGT
This sequence comes from Sabethes cyaneus, assembly GCF_943734655.1. NCBI lineage: Eukaryota > Metazoa > Arthropoda > Insecta > Diptera > Culicidae > Sabethes > Sabethes cyaneus. The sequence goes on along the minus strand of NC_071355.1, from coordinate 12,649,702 downwards.
TGGCCGGCACAAGCTGTTTTTTGTATTGGTCTACTCAAAACTAGGTGGAATGAATCGATGTTCGTTCGCTTTTACAATTTATCAGCAATATCCACTGCAGTAGATGAATACAGGAACTGTTTCGAATCCTAGTGTTAACTCCATTAAAATAGCACATCCTATTATAGGGAACATTTCTCGGAAGGGGACAGTAAAATTTCAGCATCTAGTGCTTAAGCTGTTTGTGGACGATCATCGCTCGTTCAGGAGCTAATTGTTGAATCAACACGTAACATCCACTTACACTGATTTCGTCTTCCGTTTCCATTCAAGTCTTTGAAGTGATCGAACGAATTATCCACAACCCGTGTACACGTAGAATGTTTGACAGCTAGAGTTAAACTACTTGTTGCTCCTGTAGTAAGTCGCGTCAGTCCAAACTTTCTAAACAACTCCTTCGACGCACTCGCCCACGATCTCGTGGCTTCCGGTCGTACGTGTCCCGCGCCGGAAGCCCAACAGTCATACCACCATATCGCGGCTCTGCGTCGCTTGCTGTCCACCGTTGTAGCTCTCGCGGTACGGATGCTCCACCAGTTGCGGCAAGATGCGGCTCAGTTGGCACCTGACGGCGAAAATCACATCGTGATTTGCGAAGCAGAACAGACAGGACACAGCCGCACCTTGCAGGCTAATCAGCACCGCCGACGAGATCTGATAGTAGCGCTCCAGCTCACATCCCTTATCCGGTCGAAATGGCAACAATATGTGCTGCAGGCCGAAAAGCGGGATCTGAGTATGTAGAAACAAGAGGGAGAATGAAAAATGACACACATATTACACCGGCTAATGGCCACTGTCACGCTGTGACGGAACCTTACTCACCAAAATGAACGTCGCTCGGGTAGCCTTCTTCAGTCCTAACGGGGCCGGATTGGGCGAAGTGGAGCTAAGCTTCGTCAGCAGCACCCGGACCACGTTGATAAGGAAAACCAACGAGGCAACGAGAGAAATGCACACCGGAACCGTAAGCAGCCACATGGCGTGACTTTCCTCCATCCAGCAACTAGCAGGGGGGCGAAATGAGCAAGTAAAAGCGAAAATGTGAATGGATGCGTTTCTCATTAAAAAGTAAGTATATTGTACGTGCACACATAATCGAATAAATTTTCATTCCAAGCCACTACCCACACCCACACATGTATATTAGTAGCCACCCAATGCATTGGGGCAGGGTGGAAAATAGTCCCCGAACACGATACAGGCTAATAGTCCTGCGGAAAATATTCACTTACTGTATACACGACCTACCTGACTGGAAGGAGAGGAAACCTAATGATAATGGGAACGTGTTGTATATTGCAGCAACATAATCTGACCTCTAATTACGCACTAACTGATTCTAAGTTTTAATTGAACTAATTCAACCTCAAGTCTCATACTCACTGCTCCGTGTCCGGCGTATAGTTGTTTCGAATCGTTGCATACAGCGAAACCAGTAGGATCGGAAGAAACCAGCCAACGGCATAAAACCAGCGCATTGCAATCGCATCCTTGATGAAAACCTGTTGGGTTGATAGAATGAATTTAAATTATTATTGCTTTCACATTTCGATCACAACTATTTTGTCTGTCAACATCCCGCTCGCTTCCAAATGACATGACAAAATGATAAATGCCGATATTGAGCGCCTTCCTGGCGCAAGCCACCTCTCGGAGCCCCAAGGTGAAAAGTGCATTTCCCGCCTTTTTTTCTTCCTTTTATTATCCTCAACCAACAAGCTACATCCGGCTGCTGCCGACAATCTCGTTTGCGGTGATTTCCGCAGTCACATCCTCCTACAGCAGCCGTGCTGCCGGCTGGCTGGTCTTGCGTCTACCTTTTTCAGGTTGGAACAGAAGGAAATGGCCTCATTTTTCAATCATCGATACACGGTACAGCGACAGGTCGACCCACGTCACCTTTTGACTTGCATGTTCTTTTATGATGTGAGCTTCATGAACGACGAGTGGTTATAAATAGGGAAATTACTCGAACTAAGTTTACTATCATTTGCTGATATTCATGATTTTTGGTAAGCGGAAACTTACTGGTAACAAATTATTTCACAGCACTTAAAATGGCATAAACCTAATGCAATGGGATAACTCTGTTCACTTACTCAATAACAATTTTACAAAAACATTGTGCGTAACACAAAAAACACTTGGACAATATCACATCACAATAGATCAAAATACTGGTCACAGTGATTATGTCCATACAGAAAAAAATACTTTTCAGGAAATGATCTTCAGCATTTTTATTTAGAGCGAATCTTTTCATCCAAATCGCCTAACTTTTCCCCAAGTCAAAATTTAACCGACAATTGTACTTCATTTGCAGGTATTAGGTATTGGTTCATTTTGCTAAAAAGTGTAAATTAATTTCAATGTGTGCTGCCTGTTTAGAGGTATTGTCCTTGATTGCGTTTGAAGGAAATTACCATAAGGTCGCCATTCGCCGCTCAGCTCCATTTACCGCTCATTTCAGACAAAAAATGCTTATATCTTTTTAAAATGGTTCATTATTGTAAAAACTGTTGACAAACAATAATTTTGTATGTTTAATGATACGAATTAAACATAAATTTCCACTATATTCAGAAAAGCTCATTTCCAAAATAAATAATCTTTATAGTAAGGAGCGAACAATGCCATTTTGATCGCGTTTTTATTAAGGCCAAGTGCAAATGGCTAAATAAATTATTAGCTCAAGCGAACTTGTTGCTTTGGTTTTTTAGAAACTATTCTTTTACATAACACGAAATAAGTCAAAAGTATTTATATTCGCGTTCTATTCTACTATAAATGCCAAACCAAAAACAAGGGTCAAGACGCGAGTTTTATTTATTTGGCAATAGTAAAAAATATGAGCAGTAAATGGCACCCATACAAGTGATGAATGGATCATCATATTTCAAGTGAGCGGTAAAAAGGGTCATGAGATTGCATTACTTTTTATTAAAAACTAGAGGACCCGGCAAACTTCGTACTGCCACAAATTGGACTGAATGTTTCAGTCTTTCAGATTTTAAATCTTAGATGAAAAGAGAGCTGCTGATTTTCATAAAAAAGAGTTTGCTAAAGGTGTAAGAGAAGTTTTGTATAGACCAAACCTCGTGTTTTTAGTCTTGACCTTGAAATGCGGTCAGGCATATATCAATATTTTTTTGAAACGGTGGTTCTACAATTGATGAAAAAAAAATAAAAATAAAAAATTCCAAAAAATACAGAGTTTTGTAGTTTTTTAAAGAGTACAACGTTTGATGTAGTCGATTAAACACCGGATTTTCAGAGAGCGTATATATCTAAAAATCGTTTCTGGCAATCTGGTAATTTGACAAAATTTCAAAATTTATTAGGGGAACTGTGGGTAAAATGAACACCCTTAGCTATTTCGCCATTTGCTGCCCCTGGAACCAACCAAATGCTGAGCGCAGTACATGAATTGAAAGTTGGATTCATATTCCACGTAGCAATATATAAAGATGTTTTAAAAAGGGCGATTTGTCATGAAAAATTCCTTATTTTCGAAAGCGTCACATTCGAGCCTGATTTTTTTCGTGTGGGTAAAATGAACATGCAGTGATGGCAAAATGAACATGTCATATGTCGAATTTGTTTATTCAATCCGGATTGGAACTGGATGAACTTTTTGTGTTCATTTGCTCCTATCTGACAGATAAAATTAATCCAGTTTCAACCCGGATTGAATAAACAAATTCGACAATAGAAAACTAAAGTTAACGTGGAGTTTGGATAAATTAAACATTTTTTAGATTTACATATCATTATCATAAATATTCAACAGGGCTGTAGGAATTAAAATGGGACTCCACAAAGTTAACATCAGTTCAACTCGCTTCATCGGTCATTTTCCGTCATTTTTCGAGAGACTCGATCATTTTTATTGCTTAAATTGTAATTAGGTCGTGGCTGCTGATAAATGGAAAAAAAAACATCATTATACACACTGTTCATTTTGCCTCTTTAGTGAATTGTGCATTTTACCCCCAAAACACGAATTGTTTTCAAGTGTTTATTATAAACAAACAGTTGATAAAAATATTTGGAATTTTCAACAGATTCGCAGGATAGTGATAAGCAAGCAACACTAAATAATACCAGTAGTCGAAATTTAATTTGTTTCGCCAAAATAGTTTATTTACTAATAGTGGAAATTACCATCGGCGTCAGATTTCAGCAGATATTTTTTACTTTTTCAATTTTTTTCACATTGGAAAGCTGTTGATCACCACAGATTGTCTCAAACAGGTTGAAATACTTCTAGGAGAAGATACCTAATGATCTGGAAAGGATTTTGATCGCTTTACTGGGAATTTGACTACCTGTTAATTTTACCCACAGTTCCCCTATTCGCTATACGTTGGAAATATGTCGGTGTAAAAGTTGGTTTGTGAATTTCCAATAGCCAACGGTTCTGTTGGTAGAATTAGAATTTAGGGTTATGGCTAATTATAACCATCCTGAGAACGGAACACTACCAACTATATTTTAATTGATGCTGAAATATATTATTGTACTACTTAATGCTCTCCAACACTTTTTATTTGCTTTAGTATATTCGTCCCATTATTATCTGCTCTGTATGCTGGTACTTGAGTTAGCCAACAGTTTTTGGACACTCGAGCATATTGCCTTCATCACAATCAAAGGTTCGTTTAAAATTCAATTCAGTATTATGATACGTATCAACCAACAGTCATGCAATTTTTATTTGCTTCCTAAATTGATTGATAAGAATTAGCCGAAATAGTTGCATTGCCCAATCTCGATAACAGTAATTTGCAAACCGCGTTAGTATTCATTACTGATCCAGATTCCATTATTCCTTAAAATTGAATTGTTAATTTTCGTTCTCTTTATTCCTTTGATAATTCATGGACTAAAATAATTTAACATAGAAGCGTCATTTTGTGAGCTTTTTTACATTTTTAAGAGATGCAATACGAATTGAAATCGACAATAAGTTAACTTTTGTAAAGTAAGTAAGTATTTTTAGAATTGATTTGTTAATGAATTGCTGAAAACAGCAAATGCAAAATATATTCTTCATTTGGCAATTGTGAGGTGCCAATTTAATCAATTTAGTGCTTAAACCATTTGTACGAATTTCATTTCTGATGCTTTAGGCTTGAGTTTGGGTTTATCAAAAATTATACCTACAACATATTACATCATGTTCATTATTCTCGGATCTTGCTAAACCACAAAAATGATTGACAGCAAGAATATCCCTCATTGTTACATGTGGTGATTTCAATGAAGCTAACACATGTTCGTTTTTGGCGACAACGGTGCTGTTAATCGAACGTGGAATCGGTTGATGATCGTAGTCACCACTGATATGGCGCATACAATGCGTTGCGGGTTTTATATGGAAAATTTATTTTTCGAGTTTTCCAATCTTTCCAGTAAATTTTCCGATTTTTCTCGCCGTAAAAACATTGTGGTGGTGGAAACGAACACAATAAAGAAAAGACGGCTCAAATCGGATGCTCCGTTCTCAAGTGATGCGCGGTCGAACTTTTTCACTTCCATTTTTATATATAAGATGTAACCATTATGAAATATTTAGAAACCAAGTAATTTTTTCTTATAAACACAATTGTTTCGATGGACCTCAATTTAGATTTGCTATGGACAAACTAAGCTAGAATCGTCTTTAACCCTTTATAAGGCCGTGGCAATTATTTTGCCACCAACGAAAAATATTTGTTTTGCGTCTATAATGACATCAATATAATTATAGAAGCAAAATAAAAAATATTTGTTGGTGGCAATATAGTTGCCACTGCCTTATAAAGGGTTAAATGATCAGTAGATGGCGACCATACGGTAGTGCTCTTTTGAAATAAATCATTCCATACATTTGAGATTTGACCTAAATTAATTAAGGACGTTTACTCTCGACTTTCGTTGTTGATCTTTCATCATTCGCCTTTCATCTATGTTTTTCCGTCTTTCATCTTTTACTTTCCTACGTGTGGTTTTTCGATTCGGTAGTTCGTTGTTTTTGACATCCCCCTTTCTGGCATCTTTACATTGTCTTTTTTAATATTTTTTTGAAACGATGGTTCTACAATTGATGAAGGGACGGTAGGGGAAAGAAATGAAATTTTTTTGGTGAAGGAGAGGGAAGAGCGGAAAGGTGAGGAGGAGGGGGGATATTGATAGCTACGCTTAACAAGTAGTCGTTTTGACTCCTACCTTTTGTCCAATGCTAAAAGGTGCATGAGTCAAACCAAGCTATAATCTGATATTATAACCGGATTCGAACCCACAACACCCACCAGGGTATGTGGTTCGCTGGTACTTGTACCTTTGAACCATAGAGGCGCTGCACAATGGTCGGAAATTTAAAATTCTTGGCCAAAACCTCAAGATGATGAGATTTCATGTTTTCGGGCTGCTGATTTCAAAAATGGTATTGAAAATGTGAAATTCAAAATGGCTGACCCAAAATGGCGGTGTTTTTTGGTAAATTTTAAAGTTTTTGATGTAAATTTCACCTAAAGGTGACTTTCAGGTCGTTGAGCTCAACAATAAAACTCAAAATGTAAAATGGCTGACCAATATGGCGGACCACTTTTGTATCTTTTAGTCCTTTTTAGTTTATATCTGGCTCAGCACGTTTTTTGGTCCCTTTTTCAAGAAACAAAATTGAGTTAAATAACAAATCAAATTTAAAAACGCCTTATTTACCCTATTAAAATCACAAAATTCTATATTCTATTAGGTTATGCAACATTACTTTAAAAAATAATATTAATCGGAGTGATCATCGCTGCTACTTTCATCACCGTCGCCGATATTATCGCTGTCAGTGTCATTCAATGTTGTGTAGCGCAACAACGCGATTGCAAGAAATCATTCTTCGAAAAATATGTTCCATTATATTCTCACTCGTATGTTACCTTGATGCTTTATATTCATGTTGCGCGATTCCCAAGCTCCAGAATTTGTGCGGACACTTTCCAATGTTCAGTAATACGTCTTGCAGTATTTTCGTCATTAGAATTGCCCAACCCGGGTTTCGAGCGATCAATGAGCAAGTTTGAATGCTTATGCATATTCATATCTATAATTTCCATGTTTCAATCGTTTTCTTTTCAACATTCTGAGCGTTCACTTAATTCGGCAAATAATAATGTGGCCCGTCTGCCTTAATTTCTCCTTTTGGAGACCCTGCTACCAGTTACCCTCATCCATTCGTTAATTTACAGAAACTATAAAATGAATCATAAGAGTTATTATTAATAATATGTCACATTAAGAACGATCAGGTGCTGTTAAAGTCAGTAGGATCGTTGAACTAGCCCCGTAATTGTACTGTACTCGCGAAGTCTGCCGATAAAGAAGGGTAGTGTTTAATGACGGTTATCCCCTAGGCTTTGCTCTGCCCCATCAACTATTTATTTGTAAAGAACAGGCTAATAGCTAAAAACAAGTTGAAAACTAGCACAGGTTGTTTGGAGCATCAAAAGCTCACACGTCTGATTTCGCCTACAAGTGCGCGTCAACACTAAATCTCCATTTTCTCGTGGAGTTGCAAATAGTTGCAAAAAAGCTACACACCCTCCGAACCGTCACAATCTGACGCTCACAAAAACATATAACATTCGCCAATTTCATTGCGCGCGCTAATTGAAAAAACTAGCATTTGCAAAGGAAACTTTAAGCGTTGTTAAAGTATATATATAACGAAAAAACTGAATTCCCATATAACGCTAATGAACTACATACCTTCAGAAACGTTATCCATTTTGGTTGATTGTTAGTTGATAATGCGATAACGAACCACATGCGTTATTGCCAAGAGCCACAAAACGTATGCAAGCCGCACTAGCGAAGAGTCTCTCATACACTGACGTTTGACAGTACGCCAAACCACAAATCTACATTATCGATAGTTGATATTACAGAATATGATAAAATGACCTATTCTACGTGTAATTATGTCAGAATATGTCATGAATGATAACTTTCGATTTTGGAGGTTTTGGCCAGGTTTTTAAGGTTTCCAACCACTGTGCGCTGGACAAAAGGAGACTGCAAAACCCACTCATCAAGTTAGCGACGCGTCTGGTTGGCAGTGATGCCAGGTCTACGGATTTATCCGTAGTTCTATGGATTTCGGAATTTTCTACGGACCTACGGATCAAGTGCTCAAATCTACGGATTTTCATAAACTTTACAGAAAAGATTGAAAGTTTCATTTAGTGACAAAAAGCACGAGTACGCTACATGCAGTGAATAATATCCCGAAAGGCATAACTTTTTTCTTTCTGAGAGAAAGAAGCGAACGGAATAGTTTACTTTAATGAGAAGTGTATTAAAAATGGAAGATTTGCTTGAAATTCTTCACTTCTCTGCTTTCACTTTCTGATCGTAGTGATATTTACATTTTTTTTACATTAATAGTAATACTAATGTTTCCCTGGTTGGAGTACGGCAAAATGGCAAAATATTTTCAATTTTTACCACATTTTGACAGTCCCTAATATGATTTCTGTAGGCCTATAGAACTTCAAAATAAAGCGAATAAGCTTGTTCTCTATAATCAAATAGAAGGAATCCTTGTTCTATATTTATTAATGTTCAATATGCTCTTTTTACGCGATAAATAAAAACTATTGGACATTCAAGGTGAAATCAGTCATCATCGATTCCGCAAATTTAAAAAGTAGTTTTTTGTTCGAAACAAAAGTTCTATTCATGAAAATGTATTGGCTGTGTTTAGATTGGCAAGAAAAATGCAGTGATTACATTTCTATAAACAGTACCCCGCTGTTGGGCATAAAAACTGCTTCCGAAATTGGGTTCTCCGAGGAGAAGTTAATGACTGCTAATTTCCCCGATGAAGTGATGAAAAGGTGACTAAAATATCTAGAAAAGACAACGAAGAGACGGCGAAAGACAGCGGAATTTTGATGAAAATTGATTTAAAGTCAAAGGTTCAATGATAAAAATATGGCAAAAATACGATAAAAAGACGACAAAAAGATTGCCGAAACTGCGACAAAAAAACACAACAAAAAATGGGAAAGATACATTTCATTACTATCCAACCGACGAAAAAATACAAAAAAGACAACGAAGAGATGGCCAATATACATCGTAAAAAAGACGATGAATAACAACGGATAGACAAGAAAAAAACAACAACAACAACAACAACAACAAAGAACGAAAGACTATGTAAAGATGACAATAAAATCGAAAAAGGCAGAAAAATATCTAAAAACCAAGATACGATGGAAACTTGGCAAAAGGGCCATGGAAAGACAAAAAAATACAACAGAGAAATGGCAATGAGACAACAAATACGGCGAACAGGCAGCAAAGTGTTGACAAAAAGGCAACGAAAAGGTTCCGAAAAAGCAACGATAATATGGCGAACAGATAATAATAAGATGATGAAAAGACGATAAAACGACGGCAAATAAATGACGAACAGGCAGTGAAATGCCAGCGAAAAGATTTGACGGAGAAGTGAAGACAAGTAGGCGAAAAGACGACAAAAAACGATTAAAAGATGCCAAAAATGGCAAAAAACCGAAATACAAAACGACGAAAAGACTATAAATAGATGTAGCCTTTGACTGAGGGTTTTGAAGAGACAATTAACAGTCATTGAAACAGTAACAGGCTCTACCAAAAATGACACTAACGACGACATCGTCAAACCGAACACAAAAAGCAATAAAAAAGGACCGACAGACCCGGCCGTGATTTTTGGTACACTTGTACTATATTATATGGCGGTTCAAGCGATGCTAACTTTAGCTGCCATTAGGAGCCTATTTACGGAAAAAACTACTTGTGAAAACGGTAAAATTTATGCTTCAAATCAATTTTTAAGGCAAATAAAGCAACATACGATATTTACACCTTCTAGAAAGTAACGTATTTTGATAGTATCAAAAAGTTTGTAGAACATGTCAAATTTGTTAGATGAGGTTTTGTGTACAAAAAGTTTAATAAATTGATTTTAAGGGGGTCACGACAGAAAGTCGATTATAACTCGCAAAACACATCATGCAGATACTTAGTATCTTCAGCAATGTTTAATGAAATTCAAAGTTCTACAACTTTGCGGAACACATGAACATGCTATCTAGTTCCAATAAAAAGTTAATTTTTTTAAATATGTTATCCCCTTAATATCTAATGGTATGAAAATGTCAACAGATGCAGACTACTTTTTAAGGAACTTTTCCGAAGATGCCAAAAACGATCAGGAAAAGCGAGAAAAGACTTTTGACCGGCCTTTTTCCAGAATGGTCCCACTGTGCGCCCCGTCATCGTCTTCTGTCGTCATTTTGTCGAGTTTTTCTCGTTCTTTTTTTTTTATCGTTCCGTCGTTTTTTGTTGTCTTTTCATCACCTTTTGGGCACCTTTTCTCGTCGCCCTGTTTGTTGTCAAGACAACCGAAACAGCCACAAAAGACGAACATTAAGACCGCCGCACTGGCCCTTTAACCCAATGCCCCTCTGGCATGTAAAAAAAGACAGCCAAATGTTGTTTTCTTCACACTGTCGTTTCCTATATTCGTCGTCTTTCTTTTTGCATATTTCTTCGTCTTTTCATGATCCATCGTCTTTTGTTTTTATTGGCATGTAAAACAAGACAACAAATATGTTATTTTCTTTATTGTCGCTGTCGTTTCGTTGTTCTTTTCTCATCTTTCTGTTCTATATTCGTCGTCATTGTTTGCATATTTTATCGTACTTTTGGCGCTTTTTAAATATTTTTTGTCGTGTTTTTTAATTTTCGGTAGTTTTTTGACGGCTTTTTTACCATTTTTGTCGCTGTTTGGTATCTTTTCGTCGACATTTTGTCGTCTTTCTGTCATATATTCGCCAGCTTTTTGCTGTGTTTTGCGTGTTTTGCCGCCTTTTTGAATTTTTTTAAGTGTTTTTTGTCATGTTGTTTTTTAGTCCCTATTTTACCGTCTTTTTATGGTCTCTTCATCGCCATTTAGTAGTTCTGCATTGCCTTTTTTGCATTTATTGCTGCTACACTGGTGTTCTCTGTCGTCGTCTTTTCATCGTATATTTGCCCTTTTTTGCATCGTCTTTTCGCCGCCTCTTCTTCTTTCAGTCATCTACTTCTTGTCTTTTCGATGGCTTCTTGTTGTTGTTTTTTTGATATTCGTCGTCTTTTTATCACCTCTCTATCGTATTTGTGTTCGTGTTCTGTGTCGTTTTTATCGACTTTTTTGTTGCTGTTTTGGCGTCTGTTCGTTGTCTTTTCTTTGTTTCTTGTCATCTTTTCAACGTCTTTTATTATCATTGCGCCATAAGTAAGAACAACGAATCAAGCGAATATACTTGACAGTAGTAAAGGATTTTAAAGTTCTATCGCACTGCTGAAGTTATATTAGAAAATGGTGAAGAGTTCTAAATTTATGGAAACCCGTAGATACGAGCATTTGACCCGTAGGCCTGCAGTAAATTCCTCCATTTAAAGAACTACGGATAAATCCCTATCCGTTGAAAATTTATTTCACTTACAAAAATCACAAGTACGCTACAAGCAGTGAAAAATGGCACATTTATGCAGTGCGATAGAGCTTCAAATTCTTTACTACTATCAAGCTAAAAAGGCTGTTCCCTATAACCAAGTGGCACGAATGCTTATCCTGTTTGCATCAATTAGCTTTACTCATTTTATGAATTTATTAAAATCTATTGAATATCTAAGTCGTCAGAAAATACCGTGACCGCTCCTAATTCTGCGCATTTTTCTTTATAAAGGTATTTTGTAACAATGTGCATAACTATGATCATTGCGTTATTTTTTTATAAATGTCTGTTGAATATTACGCTATTATTCACAAACGGGCCATAATATTTGAGAGCGAAATAATTTAACGTGAAACTGAAAGTATTTTATATGACAGAAAGCATCGTCGTTAGCACCAACGCTAAGATTGTCCTTCTAGAAAATTTACAAATTTATGATCTAAATTCTTTGCATGATCAAATCACCCAGCATAATTAGAAAGAATAATTAGTTTTAGTCATGTTTTAGACAATAAGAGTGATTGCATGCATTGCTTTCCTTGGAAAAATGCGATGCAATAATGCGCAGATTTAGGCACAGATTTTTTATTCATGTTCCAAATTCTGCGCAGTAATGTATCCTACGAAGAAATCGCGAAAGAATACGCAACCTCACCCAAATGGCTGAGGTATAGAGGCAAGAAAATTCAAGTAGAATCTTTAACTTGCATTGATTGGCATCCTGTGCTGTGTCTCGGGGTCCGAACCTACGAGCACCAATTCATGAAACCACGTCTTCTATTTTTAATAGAAGAGATTGGGGAAGTGGTTTCTACATGATAACACAATTTGTAGTATTAGTTTTCAGTGTAATGTTCAGTATACAGAAAACAAGAATTAAATATTTACAGTGAGGCAATCAAAATGATAACAATATTCCTTTGCCACCCGGACAGCACTAGAAGGCCGGATCATGGATTTAATTATGGTAATGGCTAATGCCGGATTTTTTGGGGTGCTTTCAGCGTATAAAAACATAAACAGCATGGCAGAAGTATTTATTTTCACTTTTTGGGTGCGCAGAATTAGCAGCAAACATGCGCAGAATTAGGAACATGGGCAAGAAAGTACGCAGAATTAGGCACCGTGGATAAGTTTACAGAACGAAAAATATACTCAATTGTTGGTCGACTTATAATTCCCATATTTTTTACCAGATATTATAGACCGTAGCACTACACGTTGAGGCTATCCACGTTGTTAATTTAAATCTAGAATACTTAGAATAGCGAAAGAATCATAAAACTGTCTTAACTGCGCAGAATATGGTACGTTCACGGTACAACTCAAAGACGATGAGTAAACAACTAATATACGACGACGACAACGAAGAAATGGTGATAAAAGGTGTGTATGCGAGCAGAACGTGGCAGGAATACGATGAAAAGTTGATGAAAAGGCGATGAAAGAAAATAAAAATACAACGGAAATAACATAAAATATATGATGACAATAAAAAGACAAAAGCGAGTCAAAACAGCGACAATAGGCCGTATGAAAAAAAAGAGTTAGAGCAAACTCTCCCATAAGATTTACAAGGGAGAAGCAAAGCAAACTGTTTTATTCATAACAGCTAACAAATACGACAAAAAGTCGTTGAAAAGCGACCAAACCTGCAGAAAAAACCAATTTGAAATGACGAATATGTGAATTGCACAACGAAAAGACAACATTTTTGTTTTTCATTTGACTACAAATAGCACAACGACAGAATGACAAACAAAAAACGGCGAAACGATAACAAAAGCTGATGAAAAAATAGCAAAATGGCTATATATAGTGGCGGAAACTGCAACCAGCCTCTGAAAACGGCTAAAAGCCGTCAAAAAAGCGATAAAACAGTTAAAAACAGTAGTCAAACAATGACGAACAGACGACGAAAGTACGATAAAAAATTCAAAAAGACGACGTGCACGAAAATAATCAACATAGCTAACGTATGCATTAAAAAGATGAACTTTTTTCGGATGGTGATTAAAAAAAATTAAGACAGCTAATTGAGTTTGATAAATTAGTCCATTAGTCCATGCAATCAGTAATTTTTTTAAAGCATACATTATGCTAGAAGACAAGAACAAGATGATCAAAAGACGGAAAAAGAACGACGAAAAAACAGCAACAACCAATGGGAGACAAAAACACGACGGAAAGGCGCGGTGAAATGTCAGCAAAAAGACGATGGAAAGATGTCAAAAAGATGACGAGTAGGCAAAAATACGATAGACCAAATTCGTGTTTTGACTTTTTAACGTCTTGATCTTTAGTAAGGTCTGGTATATTGAAGCGCTGCTTCAATGACCCTCCCGCTAATCTAATTTTCCGCTCTTTCCACTTCACGCCTTGTCACATTCTATTCGACGCTATCAACATCTTTGTTTCATTATTTTCTGCTACCGTCCCCACCGTTGCTTATAACAAAAGCTTCCGTTATAAAAAACATGCGATGAAAAAACGCTAAAGAAACTTAAAAAATATCAAGGCAATAAAAACGACGAAAAGACTATAAATAGATGCAGAAAGGGCGATGGAGAGACGATAAAATGACGGCCAAACAGTGACTTCTTCTTCTTCAGCATAGATCCGGGGTGGCTCGTGCTGTTTCAAACACTCGTCTCCATTCAACTCGGTCTTGGGCCACTCGTCGCCCATTTCCTAGTCGTCTCAGAAGTCGCAAATCGCTTTCGACCTGGTCGAGCCATCGTGCACGTTAGGCCCTCCTGTTCCTGGTGCCGGTGGGGTTGTTGAAGGGGACTATTTTCGTCGCACTGTCGTCCGGCATCCTTACGACGTGTCCGGCCCACCGTATCATGCTAACTTTTGCTAGATGTACTATGGGAGTCTCCCCAAGCAGTTCCGAACTCCTCTACCACTTCTAGTTCATCGCTGTCAACGGTTACCGTCCGTGGGAGACGCGCGTTTGTTTCCTTTGAGCCACTTCCTTTCATGTATTTGGTCTTCGACGCATTTCTTTTTAGCCCAATTCTCCTAGACTCCGCTTTCAGTCTGGCGTAAATTGCCTCCGCTGTCGCAAAGTTCCTGGTTATGATATCGAAGTCCTCTGCAAAGCCTAGAAGTTGGCTACACTTGGTAAAAATCGTGCCTCTCGTTTCGATGCCCGCTCGTCAGATCACCCCCTCACAAGCGATGTTGAACAGCATGCAGGATATACCGTCACCTTGTCTCAGCCCACACCGCGTCTCGAAGGGACTCGAGAATGTCCCAGAGATGCGTACGAAACACATCACTCGATCCAATGTAGCTCTCTTCAATCGCATCAGTTTATCCGGAAAACCGTGTTCGTGCATTATCTGCCATAGCTTGTCTCGATCGAGTGTATCGTATGCTGCTTTGAAATCAATAAAGATGGTCCGCAGTTGCGCGAGTCCCCATGAAACCCGCCTGATAATTTCCTACGAAACCTTGTGCTATCGGTGACAACCGGCCTAACGGGATCTGGGAGAGTACCTTGTAGGCGGCGTTTACCAGCGTAATAGTTGCAGCAGGCTAGCCGATCTCCCTTTTTGTAGATGGGACATTTATTGGTCTTCAGTAGCCCGATTTCTCGTTTGACTTCTTGGAGACTAGGTGCTAGAACATTTATATCGCGCTCCCAGGTTAATTTCCGTTCCGCCTCCTTCTGAGACTTCGCCATTGAGGTGTTCATCGAAGAACTGCTTCCATCTGTCGAAGAACTGCTTCCATCTACACATGTCAGGTTTCGGTGTGTAGCCCTTCCGAGTTTGGTTCACCTTCTCATAAAACTTGCGCGTGTCATTAGCTCGGAATAGTTGTTCTAATTCTTCACCATCACTGTCCTCCTTTTGGCGCTTTTTCCTTCTCATGATCGTGGTCAACTGGTTCTTAGCTCGTCGATATTTGGCCAGGCAATACTTAGATAATTTCTCTCCGATGGCCGAGCGTATTCCAAACAGTGACTAGAACTGCTAAAAAATGACCACAAATAACGGCAAAAGCCATCGAAAGCATCCGCCACAAAAAAAACGATAGAAATGACAACAAATCGCTAATGTGAAATAGCTGCCAGAAAGGCAGATGTTACAAACAAACCTTCAAGTGAAGCGCAATTGTCGGTTAAATCTTCATTTATACTAAAATGTGATTAAATTTTGCCTCTTTTAGGAAACGAAATTATAAACCTTTTTGCGGTGATAAGGACCCCGATGGTAAAACTGAGGATTTTTCTTCAGCAAAGTCTGGCAACACTTGCTAGCCGATGAGATTGATGTTGCATAACCACAGATTCGCCGACGGTGCTTGATCGACGATCGATCGCTTAGCTCTGGTTGGTCCTCTATCTGCTAGAAAAACTCGGTACATTCGAAGTTCAAAAGAACTCGTAAATTATTATAGGATGCAGAAATGCCAGCTGAATTTTTCACCAATCAGGATATTCTGGGTCTACCGAGATTGGGTCCATATGTTCATGGTACCGCTGGAATTGTTGAAGAGAACCGTTTTCGTCACACTATCGTCCAGCATCATCCTTACGACAGTGTCCGACTCACCGTAGCCCACCGTATCGACTTTCGCCAAAAGTACGATGGGAATTTCTCCAAACAGTGCATGCAGCTTGTGATTCATACGCCTTCGCCACTCTCTGCTTTTATTTTGTACTCCACCAAATATCATCCGCAGCATGTTTCGGCATGTGGTATCAAAGTCTTCAGTGAAGTCTACAAGTTGGCTGCTTTTACTGAACTACTTTTACTGCTTTTACTTTCGAAGGAACTCGAAAGTGTCCGACCCGAGATGCGCACGAAACACATCACTCGATCCTATGTAACTCTAATTAGTTGTGTCAGTTTGTCTGGAAAACCGTGTACGTCATAATCTGCCATAGTTAGCTGATTACGATCAACTGTCTCGCATGCTGCTTTAAAATCAATAAAGATGTGTTACGTGCACACGTTGTATTCCCACAATTTCTGCAAGATCTGTCGGATGGCAAAAATTCGGCCCGCAGTGACACGAACCCTCATTAAGTCCGTTTGATAATTTTCTACGAAATCTTGTGCTATCAGTGACAGCCGGCGTAAAGCGATATGGGCGAGTTCTTAGTAGCCGGCATTTACCAGTGTTATGCCACGATAGTTGCAGCAGTCGAGCCGATCACAATTTTTGTAGATGGGACAATCAGCTCATTCCGTCCATTCCTCCGGTAGCTTTTTCTTCTCCCAAATCTTTGAAATAAGCCAGTAGTGGTCAGGTGGTTTGTGGATATCTTTGTGTGGCAGAAATGCGCTGCGGACCACGAAGCCTCAGGAATTTTCCAACCTTATCTCCTTTCCGTCTGATTTTCTGCAGATTTACGCTACCGAGCTTGCAAGACTCAAGCATAAGTTTTCATATTGGCAAGAAGAATCGAAATCTGATATAAAAAGATAACGATTTTTCAAATAATTTAGTAGACCTCCTAACCTTTCATTGCCT
The DNA here is from genome assembly GCF_943734655.1 of Sabethes cyaneus. NCBI lineage: Eukaryota > Metazoa > Arthropoda > Insecta > Diptera > Culicidae > Sabethes > Sabethes cyaneus. The sequence continues at coordinate 12,632,639 of NC_071355.1, read as the reverse complement.
ATTTCGCGCCCTGTCTCCCTCATATTTAAAGTGCTTAACGCTTTATAGTAATTTTTCATCTTAAGTACTCTCAAAAGCGCTACTGATAAATGGACGTCACCTTTCAAAGATCAAAGATAACGCTGCTAATAATGTCAGTCGAAAGTAGTGAGTGGGAGAAACTTGCAAAAACTTTCTAGTTCTAGAAAGCTTAAAAAAGTTTTTCCCCTAGATTGAAATTAATATTCGAGTCGCACCAATCTAAAGGACACCAGTTTTAGCACACTTCTTCGCTTCACTGTCCATGTCAAGTCAAGTACCTTCTACTTACTATCACAAGCACCAGATGCAGATGCAATCCTTCGCAGAACATCCAAAGATAGTTCACCAGCATCAGATAGTTCAGCAAGATGTGCAGCCCAATGCACCAGTACTGGAACGAAGATTCGAGAAAAGAAACAATTAGTCATTATAGAAAGTTCCTCACTGGATAATAATCCTTTCCTTAGGGAAGGAAGACCCCTAGCATGATGAAAGGAATAACGAAAATTTATTAATCAACTTCCTTGTTCTGAACAAACTTGAAAATGGAACATCAATTGTTTATGTCAAAAAGTATTTCTTAACAATTAACACAATCTAATGAATGAAACCATTCCCTGGAGGTCGTTAATTAGACAAATAAGTCTTCAACGTGTTGAGTAAGCGAGCGCCCGACGAGACGGACGGGCGGCTACAATTTTACGCTTTGTTATCCCCGTACTGCAGCAGCAATTAATGCTGCTCGTTTTATTTCCATTATCAAATACGCCGTGTAATGCTAACTGCTCATTTCCCTAATGGTTGGTGACTTTTCTCGGCACATCGCTTCTCGTCCAGTCCAGTTAAATTGGTCCCCGTGGTGAAAACAAACAGCATCAAGGTCCCAATCAATGCAACCTTGTAAGTACAAGAAACTTTAGAAACTTTAGAATGAGTTATTGCTTTCCATTAGTAAAATGTTTTCACAGTAACGGCCTCCAACAGCAACGGTATGAGCAACTTTTGGCAACTGCCCAAATTAGGAAATTTCCACATGATTTCTTCGCCTTACACCTTGCACAGTGGAACTCCGTGACAGTAATTTTAACGCAAAGTTTCACACGCCCCTTTAAAAACAACTTTGATTGGAAAGTTTCTTCGAAGAAAATAAGAAATGATTCGTTCGAGGAAAAATCAAAGTCCTACCCAGTGACACGTCGATAAGAACGGTTCAATGGACAGTTCATCATATCGGTAACGACAAAAACACTGATTAATTTCCTAGCAACCAACGATGCCGAAAAGTGGATAATAACCTTTTCCATCTCGACAGTCTACGAAGTTTCCGATCGATTTGCGAAAGGGATTATGGCAGAGCCGGAGTTCAGCTTAGGATAACAAAAACCGTTGTTTTTGTTTTACAGGTGCGATCTAACTTATTTAGATTTGCAATTAAATTGATACTGGTTCGATGCTCACATAAGCTAATATAATGATTGGTTTTTGAAATGCGAGTGTTTTAAATTTAAAACAGTTCCGATTTTGTCCAAGCCTTGCATATTTGCTTTTTTAAGGAATATTTTAGACCAGTATTTCCTGGCTTTGGACGGTCCTAAAGCATATCATTTTGCCTTGGGACATTTTTTTTAAACAATTGATGGTGATGGTCTGCCGTTTATTTCTACTTTCGACTTTTACGGACCTCACCCACCGTTCTCACACGCCTCCCACATGAGGCATTGTAGGAGGAATAATCTTTCAGCATATTTTTAAACGTTATTTTTAAACGTCATATCCAGTGTTCAATTTCTTTCGTTTATCTCTCTCATTGCCAAACATTCCTAGCAGCAGTGAAACACGTCTCATTATTCGAGTAGGATTCACTGCTGCAGATCCGCGTCGCGAAACGAAGCGCCTAACTGCATGAATTACCATACCTACTAGTCAATGAATAGCGCCACCCACCACTATGCTCTACTCCTGCCAACTCCATCCCGACAAAGGTAAAGAACCGAAAGAAAGGTGTTAATCCACTAGTGAATGTGAATGTGAATTCATAGCAGACGCACTTGGCAGCAGATGCTTTGACCATACGAAACAATTTTCATATTGGCATCAGGGTCTTTTTCAAAAATATCAGTTTGGAAAGGTTTTCCACACCGTAGAAAATTTCAAAAAAAAATCGCATAAACCATATTCTAATTCTTGGAACATTTTTAAAATAGTTTTTTCTTCTTTGTTTTCAATTAATAATATTTCAATCAAGAAAAAGTATTTAAAAAATATTCCATAAAGTAGAGCATAGTTTTTCTGATTTGCTTACATTTTTCCTTAAGAAAATTCTGGATCCCTTCGACACATACTGTACACGAGTTTTGGAAAATGAGCACTGCTTTTCCAATTAGCTCCCGAAGTTAGGATATTTCGAATCGCTACTGTCGAAGATTTTGTTCTCTATGGTGTCTCGAATAGGGTGTCGAGTCACGAGCGGCGATGACACCAGTCGGTCAGAAGGAAAGCTATTGCACTGTTGTCCCTTTGGTAGGATGATTTGGTGTTTAGTTGACATCAAATGGAACGATTGATGCCGCATCTATTCCGGCTTCTGGCTTACGGAATATGCCGTGCTCGTCAAGGAAGAGACATGTTTTATTAACGAAACTGGATTTCGCAATAACAACGTGATTGAGTAGTTTTGAGAATAGAAATCTGCTAAAAGGAACGTCTCTGTTTGTGGCATCCTTCGGTTCCTTTTAAAAACGTGCCACTCGAGCCACAAATGCTGACATTTGATACGCGATGTGATTCGTCTTTCGAATCGAATACTTCCTCTGGCAGTTTTCGTTGTTTGAATGTTACTACAAGATATTGGTAGTCCTATCATTCTGGACAAATGAATATATACGTTCCTAAAAGAAATTTTTGCATTCTTAATTTTTGCCACCTGTAAGGTCGAGCTGCAACCTGCACATATAGAATAATTATTTGAACAATAGTTTGTAAAATCTAGGCTCTTTTCATCTCAAATTAGACGGCATTGATCTGTGGATTTCTTTTTAAAAGAGACGATTAGCAATTGATGGAATTCTTCTCTTCCATTTCAGCTGCTGAAATACTGCGTCCATTATTTTGAATTATTGCGGTAATCGCACTTGAACTTTGACTTAAAGTTTTATTCGAAATTGAACACGAAATTTCACGTCTAATTTAAATCGAATTTCAAGTTAAGTTTATAAGCTACTTTTTTTGCAAATCATTCGAGCCGTTTTAGAACCGACGCAGTCCCGTAGTTGTCAAAACAAACGATAAAACAAAACCAGTCAACGTTCATGAATTGAAATGTAAGCGTTTTAGTCTGAAAAATGTAAAAAATACAATGCAGTGGATTCCCAAGTAACATTTTTACTGTATAATAGCTTATTAAGCACTTGTTGCACGGAAATTATCTGCAAAAAAAGCAAAGCCTAGGTGCTACATTCTGTTATCGAAACTTGACCTTCTGTTTTTATACGACAGACTTCGCAGTCATCTGTTAGACTGCAGCACCATGGAATCAAAATATCATTGTTCATGCGCAGAAATAACCGACAAAAACCTATAACCGAGCGATAAACCAGTTATTCTCTGCCTATAAAACAAACTTACGTAGCACCCAGAATGTATCATGATAACAAAATAGTAGCACAAATGAATGTCCCTTCACGCCAGTGAGAATCACAAGCGCTTGTTGTTGGTGATGCAGGTATACAATAAAATATGTCTTTGTTGCTAGTCGACTTGTTAAAGACAATGCTTTATCAGCAACTTGAACAAACGGGACAAACAGCAAAAACCTTAAGAAAATGACTAGCTTGCTTTGATCCAAAGTCTGGCGTACAATGTTACCTTGGTAACTACCAAACACTGCCGCTGCCAACACAGTGCGACATTGTTAAGTTTGCTTTTGTTGCGTATAATACGTATTGCATACAACAGTGTGTCTCTTTCGAAAGCAGCATGCTGTTTGCCATGAACCATCTGTTCACACGATAAACAGCTAGGATATCTTGTTGTTGTTGAAGTAGGGACAATACCTTTGTCTGTTGTGCGCTCGTGATTTTTGATTCTCTGTACAGCACATTTGCAGGACCAGTTGCTACGATCCTATTGACTGTAACAGCCTCTCCCAGTTGGGATTCGAACATACGGCAACTGGTTTATTAGGCCAGCTAAAATACTGCGTCCATTATTTTGAATTATTGAGGAAGTTAGCTGTACAATAGTTTAATAAGCTATTATACAACAAAAATATTACTTGGATTCCTCGGTCTCCAGTAGCCAGCAACAAGTGTCAGACGAACATTCCTTTCCCTTCCAAATTGCCCTGCATAGGACGAATGATCTGCTACTGCCAAGTATCATTCTGATGGTCCTTTGTCCAATTTCAACTAATCTGTAGATCAAACCCGGGCAACCCATGGGCATGCCACTAACTGTCACTGCATGCCACTAAAGTCAGGCTATATTTCCAATCTTTTGCCATGCTTTCCCAAATAAGAACTTTGCCGCTATATAACAATACTGAAATGAATGTAATGCTAATTTTTGTTCAATAAACATAAAAACCACTGAAGCAATCGCGTACGTTTCCCTCTGATATGAAAATATAAATCAATTAAGCAGAAAATTCATCTTGTTTTTAATTCCACCTTAAGGTTATCATTTACCCTGCTAGAAATGCGCGAGGCAGATGCACCTGGAATGCCTCTAGCATGTTGAAATAGCCACTTTTTGAGTGACAACCGCTGACTTCTGGCGCTAATATACCGTGAACGTACCATATTCTGCGCAGTTAAGACATTTTTATAATTCTTCCGCTATTCTAAGTATCCTAGATTTAAATTAACAACGTGGATAGCAGCAACGTGTAGTGCTACGGTCTGTAATATCTGGTAAAAAATATGGGAATTATAAATCGACCAACAATTGAGTATTTTTTTCGTTTCGTAAACTTATCCACGGTGCCTAATTCTGCGCACTTTCTTGCCCATGTTCCTAATTCTGCACATATTTGCTCCTAATTTTGCGCACCCAAAAAGTGAAAATAAATACTCTTGCCATGCTTTTTATGTCTTTATACGCTGAAAGCATACAAAAAAATCCGGCATTAGCCATTACCATAATTAAATCCATGATCCGGCCTTCTTGTGCTGTCCGGGTGGCAAAGGAATATTGTTATCATTTTGATTGCCTCATTTTTATATTTTATTCTCGATAACGTGAAGGGCGAATTGATTCGGGTTTTCTGCATACTGAACATTACACTGTAGACTACTACTAAAAATTGTGTTTTCATATTGAAACCGCTTCCCCACTCTCTGACAGCCCCATGAGGTTGGACATTAACAAAAAAATAGAACACATGGTTTCATGAATTGGCGCTCGTAGGTTCGGACCCCGAGACACAGCACAGGATGCCAATCAATGCAAGTTAAAGATTCTACTTGAATTTTCATGCCTCTATACCTCAGCCATTTGGGCGAGGTTGCGTATTCTTTCGCGATTTCTTCGTAGGATACATTACTGCGCAGAATTTGGAACATGAATAAAAAATCTGTGCCTAAATCTGCGCATTATTGCATCGCATTTTTCTAAGGAAAGCAATGCATGCAATCACTCTTTTTGTCTAAAACATGACTAAAACTAATTATTCTTTCTAATTATGCTGGGTAATTGGATCATTGCAAAGAATTTCGATCATAAATTTGTTAATTTTCTAGAAGGACAATCTTAGCTTGGGTGCTACCGACGATGTTTTCTGCCATATAAAATACTTTTAGTTTCACGTTAAATTATTTCGCTCTCAAATATTATGGCCCGTTAGTGAATAATGGCGTAATATTCAACAGACATTTATAAAAAAAATAACGCAATGATCATAGTTATGCACAATGTTGAAAAATACTCATATAAAGAAAAATGCGCAGAATTAGGAGCTGCGCAGAATTAGGGGCGGTCACGGTACATAGATAATGAAATGTACATTAGCGCCAGGAGCAAGCTGTTGTCACTGCAAAACTAGTTATCTTTAATAAGCCGGTATGTAGACAGCATACCCAAGCAACAATGTGAGTTTTATTGTACTCTTATGATGGTCTCCAAGCCAATTTTGGTCTTAAATGCCATCATAAGAGTGTAATAAACCCCAAATTGTTACCTGGGCAGGTACATAAACCAACTCACTCGCTTTTGGCCTTTTGTTGAAGTACAGCAATTCACCGAATAGGCCCTTGAGTGGTGCGGTTTGCTCATTGCAATTCTCAGGCTTCTTCAAATAGTTACAGCTGGTTTTGACGTAGGACTACATCTTTGTTTACTATACTGGGACTGGGTAGCGCTTTGTGAAAACGAAAATAGAAGTGTAACGTTTGAATGAAAGATTTCAAATGCTAATAACTAATAAACCACTAAACGAAACTAAACAATTTATATGTCGTTGGATAGATAAAATGATCAGCAATTTTATGGAAGATATAAGAGAGCAATATTATAGAGGGCATAAGAGGGGGGGCTCTAATACAAATTAAACACAAATTTCTTCAAAACTCGAGAACTAATCAAGCAAATGGAACCAAGTGTGGCATGTGGAGGTTTCAGAAAGGAAGAATTATTTCTATGGTAAATTAAGACCTCTCCCCTCTTTAGGAGAGGGGATGGGCTTCCATACAAATAATATACAAATTTCCTCATAACTCGAGAATTAATCAAGCAAAAAGAACCAAATTTGGCATGAGGGGATCTTTGGAGGTAAGAATTTTTTCTATAGTGTACTAAGACCCCTTCCCCTTCTAAGAGGGGGGGTCCATACAAATGAAATACAAATTTCTTTATAACTCTAGAACTAGCCAAGCGAATGGTACCAAATTTGGCATGTGGGGGTTTTAGAGGCCAGGATTTTTTTCTATGGTGTACTGAGACCCATCCGTCTTTTAACAAAGGGGGCTCCTATACAAATGAAACACACCCCTGTGGTAGGAAGATAAAGACTCTCATACAAGTAAAACAGAAATGTTTGCGTATGTGCCACATTTTCTGCTATGTAACAACTGTGAAGGTAAACTAGTAATACCTTCTCGGAGCAAAAGACAGTGAATCGACGTCGCTAACTTACGTTCCTGTTGCCACTTGCTAGTTATGTCAGATGAGAAGGACATTCGAATGGCACGTCATATTTGCGATGATGGTGCTTTGGCTTTAATGTTAGTTGTGACCATAAGCCATATGAATAAAAGAGTTTGCTTCATTTCTTCCGTAAGATTTACACGGGAAAAGCAAAGCAAACTGTTTTTTTTTTTGCTGTGTGGCTCATCACTGCTACCAGTATAGTTGATCTATTTCGCCCGGGCATTTGCTGTAAGACCTGCACTGCATTTCTTTTTGCTATAATCGCTATTGAATGAGCGATATGCTTATTAAATTTTATGCGTGCTTGTGTGTATTGGGGTTTACGCTTCCTTCAAAGCTTGAATCTACTTTACCCACTTATTCCTCGCTGCCAGTACTATCCCATATTACAGCTGTCTCTGGCAAGGACTCATTCGTTCCTCTGACCAGTACACTTAACTATAAGAGGGACTTTTGCATTGTCAAGAGTTTCCAGTGGGTAAATATAGAATTCAGCATGAAGAATAAACCCATGCTAAAGTCACTTGACATCGAATGGGTTTGATTCTACTAAGATTCGAACCCACGACCACTCACTTGTCAAAGCAGACTCGCTGCCCTTGCGGCTACGGAGCCCCCCAAAGCAAACTGTTTTATTCATACGGCCCCATAACTCAAAGTGAAAAGTGTTGTATTTATACCAAAATACATTCAAATTTTTAGTAAATGTTATCTAACTGATTGGTTTGGAAATCTTGCCTCGTATAAGTATAGGATAAATTAACCATTAGTGGACCAGTTAGTGCCAGAGTGGGTTTTTCCACGAATTATTTTGAACTGGTAACGCTAAACACGCAACCGATGGCACTTACAATACAAGTATCTTTCGGTTATGCCAAAAAACATGTCAATTTATGTTGCAAATCATTATATTTAACGCATCTGGAACGATTTTGTTCCCGATATTTCTCGGCGAACGTGCCGTCGTGAACTTCTAGAAGAATTGAATACCTATCAATATTACCTGCTGAATCGAAATTCGTCGTCTTCCCCTTAGTATTCCGGAAATATTTAAGGACTTGGCCGAACCAACTGACATCGATTGGCAGTGTAACCTGAGCGCCAGATTTAAAATCGGGTGAGGACGTTCTTTATATTTATTTATTTATTCTATACTCTACTGCGAAATCAAAGGGCAGTATATGGCAAGTTCGGGGTCTTCTATTTTCCGGAAGGGAGAGTTTTCGATTCTTCGGACATCTTGTTTCGAAGATTCTTGAATCAGTTATTCTACGGTGACGGAGGATTTTGCACAGTTACATCAAGTTTTGCCCACAATTATTGTTAAATTAATTTTTATATATTCTAAAATACTTAATCATACTTAATCAATTATTGGGTCGCTGGTGTATTTTATATATTTTCAGTGAGCGAAATAAGGCGCTATAACCTTGGCCAATAGCAACTGGGCTTTTGGTTTAAATGCCATAAATTCATCCCCGAGGGTCCGGAGTATCACCTAACCTTTATTAGCAAAGATACTCCCAACGAAATAAATTTACAGTTAACTAAAAACGGTTGGTACGAGACGTCCCCGTTTCTTCTTCCCCTGTTGATTTTGAAATGCATCTATGTATGAATAACACAGGTCTGCATCAAAAAAACTGCATAGGATTTTTCAACTGATTCTTATAGATTTTTGTCCACTGAATTCAGAATAATAAAAACTGTCCATCACGTCACGTTTTCATGTAATACTTGTTGAATAATCTTGAAATTTGGTTTTAGACATAAAGCAGCAGAAATATCCCGGATATAAATTACATTAAAAAATTGATTTTTACATCAGAATTGTATTTATTAATGTAAACCCTTCTATGTTTTGAAATAAAACCATATACGATGGAGAAACTATGGAGAATATTATTTTAAAGCAAATTTGTTGCGCTCAGATACACCCACTTGCGCTCAGTCGACTGTACTGCCTTATAGAAGCAAATTTGATAAAAGTCATGTATGAAACATTTGTAGAACTGAATGCAATCTACAATCCTTCTGACTTGAGTACTTCATTACTTTTGTATTTACGTGGTAATACTATTGCAACTTTATCCTTAGCTCAAACAAACGTTGTATTTATAAAACAAGGCTTAAAGGCCGTCTTTATTATAAATGGAAAAAATAATGCACTACTCTATTCAACAAAATTGTAGATTATATTCAGCTCTACAAATGCTTCTTACATATCTTTTACAGATTTTGCTTCTGTGAGGCAAAGCAGTTGAATTTGCGTAAGTGAGCGTACCTGAGTACATTAACTCAGTGTTGAAGGACAAAAAAAGAGTAAAGATAAAAATTTCAGTCCAGTAGTATTTTTCCTGTATTTTTAAGTAAAAATTTACTGAAATAACAGAAAAATATCTTATTCAGGTTTTTTAATACGAATCTGTGATAATAATTTTTCCATCTAATTTGTGACTTTTACATATAAGAAGCATAATTTGCAAAAAATCTGTACGTGATGGAGACAAACGGAAATCAGTTTTGGATTCAGCACCTCAAAAAATATGATTCACCTAAAATATCTCATGCATCTGAAAATTTTTTTGTTTTTGCAGACCTGTGTAATTAATTCAACTAAACAAGATTTATTTCTCATAATCGTCTTTGCGGCAATACTTCACAGTTGGCCTGGCCGATTAAACATTTGCAATTAGAGATGCCAATACCGGGAGATATTTTGAAAACCGGTTTTTCGGTATTGATAATTGCAATACCGGTAAAACCGGTAAAAAACCGGTAAAAGTTAACTCTTGAAAACTATATTTAAAAATCATATTATTTGAAGAAGATCCTTCCATAATCAACGCTATTCAATTTCTGTCGCATAGTTAATTGACTATTTCATCAAAAAATATATATAACAATGCAAAGAGAATTTACCGTGTCATCTTTTAAACGAGAACAAGTTTCAATGAAAAACTTCCGGAGGCAGAGAATCTTCATTCGGTGTCCACAGAGAAAGAAAGAACAATTCCTGGTGATAAGTTAGGAATGCAGCGTAGGAAAACCCTTGTTCAAGAGCTTTTAATAAGCTGCTTAGATACTGACATTTATGATAAATTATAACTGAAGGTTCAGTTGATTTGGTTCCTCTGCCTGCTCGGTTTCTGAGTTTATTCTATTGACTTTTAAAATAAAAAAAACCTTTCAGAATTTTATTATTAAAACATCCTTGATGCCTTGAAGAATATTACAAAGCCATTACAAATAGTGCGGCTAATTATAAAACGAATAAATTTAAATATACGAACTCTCTCTGAAATTCTACCAATACAGTAACTCGAACAGTAGTTGTGCGATACTTGAAAAGTGTTCCGAGAGTAGTTTTAAATTTCGTAGTTCGTAGAGTTTGCAATTTTTCCGGTACAGCAATTCGACAGCAGCCAAGGCTGGTTCTAGCACTGCGACAATTTCTTATTTCTTCATGAATTCCTCATCGATAGTGATTTACGACTTCTGAGACGACTGAGAAATTGGCGACGAGTAGCCCGTGGAGTGAAACGAGTTGAATGCAGACGACTGCTTAAAAAGCATGAGGCACTCCGGCTCTGTGCTGACAGCGGTGAGGTACTTCAGGGTTTTCCCTTTGGAAGAACTATATAATTGAGTTATTATTTGTAGAACCTTCAATCATGAATTTAAGTTTCCCCGTGCTTTAAAAGCTTTACCAGTCAGTGATTCAAGCTTCTTGATTTGTTATTTGATCATGCAAAAAATACCGAAAATACCGGCTTTTGGTCTTGGAAAAACCAGTATTTCGGTATTGTAAAATAGCCCGGTAATACCGGTAAAACCGGTTTAGCATCACTATTTGCAACATATCTTTGATATTTTGCAAGTACACAGACAAGAAAATAATTTAAAATATTTCTATGATTAGAAATAATTAAAATTTATTCCTGGAATCCTTTATTGTGGCTGTGTTGGTATTAATAAGAATAAGAATAGGATTTTGTCTTCAAAATCCAAGTTCATGTCCGATTTCGTCACATTTCCTGTCTAATCAAAACAGAATCGAACTTATCGATCGGTGATTTTGCAATAAGTAAATTAATTGCGTAGAAATGGATACGCCATTCTATAGTTACTTGCTTTTTCCATGCCGAAACATGCCCAAAGTTAAAAATTAAACCAAATTGACGGGCTGGTACGTATTAAGGTAAAGCTTTTCATTCGTGTTGTGTTTTCCAACAACGTTGTCTTGCTATTTCTGCTTGGTGCGGTCTCTTAAAAGTTCTTTTGGCGATTGTCAGTGGCTAACTATAATGCCTATAATGTTTATTGATTGATGCTGCAGAAAATGGCTCTCAGTTGATATTATTTCAAACTATCAAATAATGCCACATATCAGTGAATGGAAATTTCAATCAATTTTGATTATCTGATAAATGAACATGCGCTAATGAAAATCAAACACATCAATATTGGCCAAGTGTGTTGTTTCGGTGCAATCCCGATTGCTTCCTGAAAACTTAGTTTTATCGCTAGAATTTTCCGCATCTTTTACGGGTTCAAGATAAAGTGTTATCGATAATTTGGTTGGAAACTGGTTGTGAAAATTTGATGAATTGAAATTAACATGTGTTGCTAAGAAGTAATAGTAACAGTAAAAAGGTAACAGATCATATTTACCTCAGAGTATATACTTTCCATTCTACAAATAGAAACAAAATTCCGGTGCAACAAACACCGGGGTGTGCAACCAGAAGATTAAACTCATTCTGGACCAAGTTGCAGTGGTGCTAATCTCCCACTAGACTCTCTATCGTCGTCACACAACGAACCACCGAGTTTGCCATCTTGCTAAAATAACGATCCAAAAAGCAATGTCAGTAAATTCTCTGGCCTGACCTCCCGCTCCCGTGCGCTCCCAGTGCCGCCGCCAGTGCATGCCGATTTATGTGGCGGTGGACCGCCTGGGATGCACACTGCGAACTGACCAGATGTTCCTGAAGCCACACATGTGGGCCAATTGGTTTGGGCTGCTTCCGGAATGTTTGGTCAACAATTCCTATTCCGCTAATGCAGCAGTGGTGTCAGCACATCCCCGGGCACGTTTAATTATTTTCCATTTTTATAATCTTTATTTTAATTGGTTTTTTAAGTTGGAGAACAAATTGGTTCGATTCTTCGCTTACTACTTTAGGTTGCATTGCCCGGAAACAAAAGCGGGGTTGAAATGGCAGCACCATTTGGCGAAGTGCAAACGGCATCCAAAATACGTGCCAAGCGAACGGTTGGTGATTGTGCAGTGTCAGACTGCTGGTCGGTATTAATCTTAACCACCATCTAAATTCACACCCATACGGGAAAAAAACTTGCCGACTGTCCAGCTTTTTTTTACCGAATGCATAAAAACATACCACATGTTAGCCGTTGTTTGCTTTTCTCATCGAGGCAAATGTTGCTAATCAAAGCGGATTTTTCATTTAGAAAATTGTGTATGCAAAGGAGATGCACGGTAGTTATTAGATCTAAAAAGACGATTATCAGAATGCCAGTTTCTTTCTTTTAGAAAATCAATTGTTGAAAATCTCTTGTTTAATTAACTAAAAGTGGTTGATTTGAAAAAAAAAAATGATCTCATTTCGATTCTCAGCGACCAACAAAAATGTTTCAATTATCTATACAATAAAAACTACCAGCAAATCAAAGCAGTGTGATAAATCGCCTGGTGTGTCGCCGCAGGCGTCTAATTCCTGTAATTTAGACAAAGGTTAGGTGATTTATGTGCATGTACACTACATCAAAAAACCACATGAGGATCCACCCCGTAGCATCACAATATGCATCAAAGTGCAATCATTTCTCATGTCGTTGCATTTTATACAGCACAGGACATAGTACCCGCAACATATCGGTTGTAAAAAATATATGTTAGAAAGCGGAAAGAATATGGGACCACAAGCTTATTACTTGCGCTTCGCTCTGCGCGAAAAGCAAAATCATAAGCCCTCGTTCATTGTGTTTGCCCGCTTGAAAGGTAACAAGTAACGCGAGCGTTTTCTTCGAGGTTGACTGCAATTGCTAAAGCATGAATATTTCATTCCTGTCACGCGTCGGGATTTTTTTCCTTTATAAAAACTGTCCAATTTAGTGCTCTCAATGTGCACTACGTCGGATGATGACAAAAACTGGAATCCATATGCTCTGCGAAGCACAATACAAGCTGGTCGACCGAAACGAAAACTGAAATAGTTTTTATTCGTTTTTTTTTAAATCCAACATAATTGAAATAATTCAAGTAAAATAGAAAAAATGCAATATCCCGCTAATTGTCGGAGACAGTCCACGGAGAATGCATAGTGCCTGTTGAAAGCAATAAACTGTTGCTTTTATTGCCGAGATTTTCCGCCGAAGCTTTCATTTTTCCACCGAAGCTTTCATTTTCCAGCCTGCTTGTTATAATGGCTGCGCAAATGATGACAATGATATTATCTACCAGCCGTAAACTGGTTGCTCGGGCGGTTTCCATAGAGAGTTCATTCTTTGAAGCACTTTAAAAACGGTAAATCAAATTGTGTCATTCCGTTTCGTGGTGTTTTTTCTATAAATCGAATATATGGATAATAATTTCATGTACTAACAGATGGATTGTTACCGTATCACGTCATCTCGAAAAATTATTCACGGCAAGGACAGCCTCCTCCAACCACCTTTCCCACAATAATATTGCTTCATTTGCGTCCGTCTGGTCAACCGTCCCACCTCCGCTATGTGCAGCGGTTCCGACAGAGCAACAGGTTTATTATAGCTTAAGTTTGTGGGGCTAAAAAAGTGCTCATTTCCTCAAATGTTAATCTTGTTTTCCCAACAACTGGTTTGAAGTGAACTTTCATAGCCCTAACGGGTGCTTCCCAAATTCCCCCAAAGTGGAGGCTTTTCGAAGGTATAAATGGCAACTCTATTCTCTTAGTCTGGCAAAGCGCGATCCATTTTCGTTTCAATTTCTTTGTCCATTTGATAGTTTCCAATATAATTTCTATAGTACCTTAAAAAAACCGAACAATAAGGCGACGAGAAAAAGTATAAAATATGGAAAAAAAAACAACGAAGAGACCCCGTAGAGACGACGATACTGCGATGAAAAAAATGAACAAATGATGAAGAAATGGCGAAAATGCAATACAGTAACAATATGAAAATACGATACAAACGCGCAAAACAGCGACAATAAGAACAAAACACGAAAAAAAGAGATTTAAAAAACCTCAAAAGAGCGATGAAATATGCTAAAAAGGTTAAATGGCGTTAAAAAAGCAACAATGAGATATGGTAAAAGAAAAAATATGACTAAATACGGCAAAGAAAACAAAAAACAAGACGTTTAGAAGTGTTAAAACAAAACAAAAAATTAAAACGGCAAAATCTGATGAAAATTAAACAAAAAATGCCACAAGCAAACTTCAAAAAACGCCGATCAGACGACGAAACTACATTGCAATGATGGCAAAAGACCATAAAAGGACGACCGAAGTATGGCAGAGAGATGACAGAAAGACGACGTACGCGAAGAGAAGACAACAATGAGATAATAAAATGACGGCAAAAATGTATCAAAAAGACAACAATAAAATAATGAAAATACGATAAAAAAAAGACAAAAGACGGCAAAATTACGATAAAAAGCCGCCGAAAAAAAAGCCAGAGCAACAACAAAAATGACAAAAAGGACTATAACGACGCTATGACTACAAATAGATGTAAAAAGAGCGACGAAGAGACAATAAAAAGATGAACAATTAAAAAGCGACTAAATACACAAAACAGATGATAAAAAAGATGATGAATAAACGACACAAAAAAGACTAAACGACGATGAGAAGGCTGTAAAAAGCCAACTTTTAATAAACAGAATATTGACAGAATTACAAAAATAGACGAAAAGACAAACGAAACGCGAAAGGCGACACGATGGCAAAAGGCGACGAAAAGATGGCAATAAAAAAGAAGATAAACCAACAAAAAGATGCAAAGACAGTAATAAAAATAACGACGAAAACGTCCAAAACACGCCGAAAATATCAACGAAGTATGCCTAACTCAGAGGTCAGAAAAGAAGGACGAACAGACGAACGGTACTAACATGAAAATATGTTGAAGACGACGAAAAGATGACAACACAGCGACAAACAAAACATAAAAACCACATAGCATTTAAAAAGCGTCAAAAAGATCTAAAAATAAGAAAACTTATCCAATTTAATTCTACTATGTGTATTTTATTCACGACAGATACGTATTTCGCCTACGATTTGCAGGCTTCCTCAGTGTCTGTTACGTATCTGTCGTGAATAAAATACACATAGTAGAATTAAATTGGATAAGTTTTGTTATTTTTTATTTTTAGGTTTCGTATTCTACTAAGACGCTCCAAAAACTTCAGTCAAAATGACGATAAAATATGAATAAAAGGACGCCGAATATAGGGCACAAAGACGAGCAAAGAAACGCCAGCAAAGAAGTCAATATTTTGGTTGCCTTTGCAAAAAACAGGACGGCGAGAAAAGGTGCCAAAAAGGTTATGAAAGCAAAATACGATGAAAAGATAAGAAAAAATATCAACAGAATGACGATACCAAAATGAAGGTGTCAAAACAGGAAAAAACACGACAACGGTAGTAAAAAGTTGTTGAAAAAAAGCGACCAAAAATGCAAAAATGAAGCCACAGAAGGTCGAACAGACGACGAAAATTTGAATGTCCCTAAAGCTGGCAGTACAAAGTTAGCAGAACATTAGTAGCACCATTCAGTTAATTGATGCTCAATTAATGCTAATTAATGCTCCTAACGACGAATTTAATGGTCCATTGTTTCATAGGAAAAACAATGCACTGCTAGCTTTAGATAAAGTTAGCAGGACAATATTCGGAAATGACACTTCCGGTGAAGATAGAGCTACTCAAGTATGAGCATAATTTAATGCTCATTTAATGCTCTAGGAAAAACATAGCTTCGGTAACACGAAGAAACACGATGGTGTTGAAATTTTTGAGATCAAATTGTACTCATTGAGAGAAAAATACAAATTTAGTTTTCAGATGGAAAATAAAAGTAATTGGCAGCACTGCCGCGAAAAACTAATATTTTTGCCGGATTCCTCAGATGATTTCCCATGAAAATGTAGAACAAAGTTTTTTTTCTAAATTGAATATTTACGAAGATATAAGCAAAAGAAAATAAGCGAATTTGACGAAAATGATGCTTTTTCTAATAAAAGGGGGGGTTCCCAAAACTCGAGGGAAAGTCCAATCAGCACCAAACTGGTTGGTAAACGGCCGGATAATGCGGAATATAGACCCCATAGTGGTCGTTAGCCTCTTATCCAGCAACTCCGATCCCGACCTCCTCGTGGTACCAGCCGGAATACGAGCAACCTTAGCGGAGATCGGGTAACCAACCCCGGTGGAAACTAAGGTCGTATACTAACCGGGAAGGAGGTAGTGAGTCTCGGCACTATAAGATGGCAGCCCCATCACGAGACTCGGTAGTGTTGCCCCAGTACGGCTACACACCTAAACTAAACTTAACTAACAACATTCAAGCATATTCGGAGCGAATATTCGGCATCGACCTAGGCGACGAAATAAGGACGACGAATGGAGACTCGGGACTTGGAACTGCAGATCGCTAAATTTCGCAGGTTGCGAGCGGGTGCTGATGAACAGCTGGAACCCCGCAAACTCGGCATCGTAGCTCTGCAGGAAATCTGTCGCAAAGGAGAGTAGGTATGGAAGATCCGTGGCGGAAAGGCCCAGTTTTACCAGAGCGGTGGCGCTACCAACGAACTGGGAACGGGCTTTGTAGTGCTGGGCGGAATGCAGGATCGCGTGATAGATTGGAAGGCGATCAACGAGAGAATGTGTGTATTGAGGATAAAGGGTCGTTTCTTCAATTATAGCATCATTAACGTGCACTGCCCGCACGAAGGTAGACCCGACGATGAGAAAGAAGCGTTCTACGCGAGGCTGGAGGCAACGTACGACAGCTGCTCGTCACGGGACATCAAGATCGTCATCGGGGATATGAACGCCCAGGTCGGTAGGGAAGAAATGTATAGACCGGTGGTAGGACCCCATAGCCTGCACACCGACACAAACGATAACGGCCAACGATGTATAAACTTCGCAGCTTCCCGAGGCCTGGTGATCCGAAGCACCTTTTTCCCGCGCAAGGAAATCCACAAAGCCACCTGGAGATCACCTGACCAACGTACAATGAACCAAATTGACCACGTTCTCATAGAGGGCCGGTTCTTCTCTAACATCACGAACGTACGCTCCCGTCGGGGTGCGGATATCGATTCTGACCATTACCTAGTAGCAGTACATGTGCGCTCAAAGCTGTCCACCGTATACCGGACACGTCAAAGCCGCCCTCCTCGGCTGAACATCAGGCAGCTAGATAACCCACAAGCTGCCGAGAACTACGCGCGAGGCACTGCCTTCTTCCGAGGAGTTAGGTGCTTCAAACCTCGAAGACGGTTGGGGCAGAATACGCTCGGCCATCGGAGAGGCCGCTACCGCGGCACTAGGTATTGAGCCTCGGAGTACACAAAATGATTGGTTTGATAGGGAATGCCAACAAGCGGTGGAGGAGAAAAAAAATGCTTGGAAAAATTATCTAAGTATTGCCACTAGAGAGAACCTGGCCAAGTACCGACGAGCTAGGAACAAGTTGACCACGATCCTGAGGAGAAAAAAGCGCCAAAAGGAGGACAGAGATCGTGAAGAATTGGAGCAACTATTCCGAGCTAATGACACGCGCAAGTTTTATGAGAAGGTGAACCAAACTCGGAAGGGCTACACACCGAAACCTGACATGTGTAGGGACGAGGGAGGGAATCTAATTACAAACGAGCGCGAGGTGGTCGACAGGTGGAAGCAGTTCTTCGATGAACACCTCAATGGCGAAGTCGCAGAAGGAGGCGGAACGGAAATTAACCTAGGAGCGCCCATGGAAGATAGTGATGTCCTAGCACCTGATCTCCAAGAAGTCAAACGAGAAATCAGGTTGCTGAAGACCAATAAAGCCGCTGGGAAGGACCGCCTACCGGCAGAGCTTTATAAACATGGTGGAGAAACGCTAGCAAAGGCTCTACACTGGGTTATTTCGAGGATTTGGGAGGAGGAAAAGTTACCGGAGGAATGGATGGAAGGAGTGGTTTGTCCCATCTACAAAAAGGGTGATCGGCTAGACTGCTGCAACTATCGCGGTATTACGCTGATAAATGCCGCCTACAAGGTACTCTCCCAGATCCTGTTACGCCGGCTGTCACCGATAGCACAAGGTTTCGTAGGGAATTATCAGGCGGGTTTCATGGGGGCTCGCGCAACTACGGACCAAATTTTTACTATCCGACAGATCTTGCAGAAATGTCGGGAGTACAACGTGCCCACGCATCACATCTTTATTGATTTCAAAGCAGCATACGATACAGTCGATCGAGACAAGCTATGGCAGATAATGCACGAATACGGTTTTCCGGACAAACTGACGCGACTGATCAGAGCTACATTGGATCGAGTGATGTGTTTTGTACGCATCTCTGGGACACTCTCGAGTCCCTTCGAGACGCGACGAGGGTTGAGACAAGGTGACGGTCTATCCTGCATGCTGTTCAACATCGCTCTTGAGGGGGTGATCCGACGAGCGGGCATCGAAACGAGAGGCACGATTTTTACCAAGAGCAGCCAACTTCTAGGCTTTGCAGATGACTTCGATATCATTGCCAGGAACTTTGCGACGGCGGAGGCAATCTACGCCAGACTGAAAGCGGAGTCTAGGAGAATTGGGCTAAAAATAAATGCGTCGAAGACCAAATACATGAAAGGAAGAGGCTCAAAGGAAACAAATGTGCGCCTCCCACGGACGGTAACCGTTGACGGCGACGAACTAGAAGTGGTAGAAGAGTTCGTGTATTTGGGATCGCTGGTGACCGCGGACAACAACACTAGTAAGGAGATCCAGCGGCGCATCCAAGCGGGAAATCGGGCCTACTTTGCCCTTCGTAAAACGCTGCGATCAGGAAGCATACGCCGCCGCACGAAGCTAACAATGTACAAAACCATTATTAGACCGATAGTTCTTTATGGACTTGAAGCCGTGACGCTGCTTACGGAGGACATACGCGCCCTTGCCGTGTTTGAGCGGAAAGTGCTGCGGACGATATTTGGCGGAGTACAAACTGAAAGCGGAGAGTGGCGGAGGCGTATGAATCACGAGCTACAGGCACTGCTTGGGGAGACTCCCATCGTACATCTAGCAAAAGTTAGCAGGCTACGGTGGGCCGGACACGTCGTAAGGATGCCGGACGACAGTGCGACGAAAACGGTCCTCTTCAACAACCCCACCGGCACCAGGAACAGGGGGGCCCAACGTGCACGATGGCTCGATCAGGTCGAAAGCGATTTGCGACTTCTGAGACGACTAGGAAATTGGCGACGAGTGGCCCAAGACCGAGTTGAATGGAGACGAGTGCTTGAAACAGCACGAGCCACCCCGGCTCTATGTTGCTGAAGAAGAAGAAACCAAACTTGGGATTTTTGCTTCTTGATCCAAAACGAACAATCGGGCCAAGTTTGGTGAAAATCCGAGAAGGTCGATTACAAGTTTGTACTTTTTCTCGGTCACTTGACGTGGAATGACCCTGCTATTTTCCGTTTAAATATTACCTAATAATTGATCAAATTATTAGTGGTACTTTTGAGTGAAAATTTTATCAATCAGTTAATATAATATATACACATATATTGGCTGATAAAGCTCTAATGATGGCCCATAATTGTGTGTGACCCGGTTGTAGACTAACTGTTGTAGTTGTCCTGGCGCATTCGGAGCATTCGCAAATGTGCATTCGGAGACAATTTGACAAAATCAAGCACAAAGCAACTGCTGTTCTGTTACCTTACAAAAATCAAAGATTGTTTTTATTATCGACCTTTCCTCCTAGTTTTTCTAGCATACTTCCCTAACACAGACATCAAATCGAACTAGGTTTAATCGGGCTAAGCAAAAATAAAATGAAATATTCTCGCGTAACTTTTCAAAAGGACCTAAATAACATTGAGAGATTCTCTTTGTGCCTCTTCTCTTTCACCTCCCACGGCAATGCAAATGCACTATAAAGCACCAGCTTTGCATGAATCGGTTGCTAGCGTCACTATCTAGTTAAGTGAGAGGAAATTTTTTGTTAGAATGTATTTATATCGCCGTAATAATCAGAAGAGAGGGACGCCAAAGAGAGTCTCTCAATGTTACTTAGGTCCTTTTGAAAAGTTACGTGAATATTGTAGGAATTAGAAAACTTTGTCACTTATTCTAACGTATTTCCCAAGCAGAGACATCAAATTGGTCTAGGTTTAATCGTCGCAAAATATCTTCGGCCTGTTGGGATCAAAAGATACCGCCACTTTTTGACGTATGACTACGTCACACTGGAAGGTAGCTAGTATAGGGGGTCATTTTCTCGAAAAATGGCCTGGTTGTAAGCGCTAATAACTTGGCAGTTTCGATTTTCAATAATTTTGCCCCAATCGATCGAAGAATCTTCTACGCGTTGACCGAAAGGAAGAACACTGATTCTTCCTCTTCTGTTGGGTACTCTTACCACTGCGTCCATTTTTTTTAACTATTGTGGTAAACACTGATTCTTAAGCGCACGCTATTTGAAATTGAAAATAATGAAGCATTGTTTAACTAGAATTCTCGCTTCGTATTTGGTTGAAAAAGACATCATCAAGGCGACAATGTTTTACACACTTATAATTCAGTCAATTCCCAATAGATGATATTTGCACTAATCGATCGGAAAATCCTTCCACGCATCAACTCCAATGAAGAAAACTATCGATTTTGAGGTACTCGCTTTTGGAAAAATGAAAAGAATGATGCATTGTCTAACTAAGAAATTTTCGCTTCGTGATTGGTTGGAATAATGTTTAATTGTTTTCGAACTAATCTTAGTATATATTCACCCACGAATCAACGAGAAAGTTGTAGGAAAATTCCTTTTAATTGTACTATATTTAAGTTACACTAGAATTAAATGGGATTTTACTTTGTATCGTTGATTGTTTATTTGCCTTAATGAAACCATTACTGCTATGCAGTACATAACGACTGCTTTTGTTAATTGTTACACTGATAAATTATCTGCTATGAACAAGTGTAACGATTGGAACTAACTAAAATTAAACTCTAGCTCGTCGCAACAAATCCACAGAAAATGCATTGAAAACTTCACTGACTAAAATCGTTTTAAAAACTCGTATGTTTTTTTGGTGACAAAACTGCTAGTCTTTTATGGCTTAACCAAGGTCAGTAAGAAAAGAAAATCTTTTATATCTTCATATAAACATGTGTTCATCCTTAAAAGGGCGGTCTCTGGTAATTGATAGCCACGACTCTTGCGACTAACGAAACTGCTCAGATAGTTTTTTGCTATACAAAGTCGGATCAATGGTGAACTCACAATAAACTTCACAGTGTGAAGTGCCTACAAATGCTCGTTATGGAGAAATTCCAATCGTAACAAAGAATTGGCTCCGATTGGTTTCCTCTCACCCTGCCTGCAAAATAATACTTACAAATAAACAAACAACCATTCACCAACCACTCTAGCACGTGTTGGTAGCTTCTGCCCGTAACAGCAATTCAGCAGCAGGCACCAACCAAGGTAAACGATATGGAAATTGCTCTGTCAACCAACTGAATAATGTATGCTCAAGTGCTAACTACAAAGTGCAACTAGCATAGACTGCAACACAGACTTACCCCATTCCGGTTGGCTACCTCCGGATCCTCGACGACAAATTTGTACCACACGATCCAGAAGATGCAGCTCAGCGCCAACGAGATGAACAGGTTAATGTGGATGCGAATGCGGGTACACTTCAAAGTCCTGATTGCATTTCACCAAAGAAAAGTAGAAACCTTTTTGCAGTTGATCGTTTGATTATTACCTAACTGAAATTAATTGATTGTTAATTGAAATATTACGATAAACAACAAACTTTTGGTTTTCGCAGCCTACTTAGTAAGCAACGCAATGATTTCACATCGCTTCGCTAATGTAAAAGCAAACCCTTCTGAATAAAATTAAAAGGACTCACCCAATTCCACGTCAAAGCATCAATTTCTTAACAATGCTTTTATTTAAATTTTCAGTCGCGGATTCACCGAGACAATAAAAGCCAATACAAACGAATACAAAAAGGTAAATGTACATTATCGTCTGTCAAAAAGCAACCCAACAAACAACCCCGATAAAAGTGTCTGTACCAAAGCCACCCGCAGAATATCGAAATCGAACTGACATCGTAACAAATCCGCCGGGCAAAGTTCGATGCAGTCAATACAAGCTCGACACCATCGAAAATTTATGTACATTTGCCAGGCGCTTGCCTTCTCCTGGCGTTGATCCTTCCCACGATTCCCACGAAATATAGCCAAATAGAGTGTGAAGCAAAACAGCGAGCCTTCGTCCTCGCCTCGCTGGTGCTAGTTGCAAAAAAAATGTAAAAGCAAATCTGTGCTCGACATTCCACGCCACCGAGTGTGATAAACTTTTCAGAAATTCTGCGAAATGATAGCCTGGAGGGTCGTTTATGCCGTCTGAAATATGGCGTGAAACATTCATAAAAGGCTATTAAAGATGGGAATCAGCTGTGCTGACCTTTAGCCGATGCCCAGAAAAAGCTCTTTGATGGTTCGAAATCGTTTGATTCATTGATTGAAATACTAACGTTGTTACTTAGTGAGTAAAATTTTTCGCTTCTAACAACTACAAAGAAATAAATAGCCGCTCTTTAAACAAGTGGTCCGAATAAATTCAAATCACCAAGTACATCCGCGAGCTTGTAGAGTGGGTCGAGCTTGTTATGTTGGCTAATGAACCTGTTTTTCTTCCCGAAAATGCCGGAAACCAATGCAATGGGTGACAAAAAATCGTCGGTACCAAAGAAAATATACTAACGAGACGAAACAAAGTTGCAAATGATAGCCAACAAACCGTGAAGAGGTGCCAGCAACGCTTACCTGAAGCTGAAAAATACACACAACGAAACGACGAGCGTGACGAGAGATACGGTGTAACCGCCGATGTAGAGATCGTTCACCAAGCGACGGAACTGTGGAAAAGATAAAAGAAGCACGTATAAGTCCTCGAATCGATTTCCCGGAAGTCATAAAACAGTATAGAAATGTACTTGAATTCAATTTCGCTATTTTGTTGCTATTTTGCTGTGGGAAAAATTACCTTTCTTCATTGCAAATTTGATTATTATTAACATAGCATGGTTCATTCGGGAAGTACTGGATAAACAGGAGTAAATCAACCGCCAACTCATTCAACTATTTCGAACTAAGTTAAATAACAGGATTTGGAATTAAATTTCGCTTTCTTTGTCTTCATTTAGCATGGTTTCTATAGATATCATCATGTCACTCGTCACTTTTCTATTTCTATATGTCTTTAACTCTCTAACACTATCCTTTTACGAAGTTATTGATTGTAAAAATTGTTATTTCTAATTGTATTCTCGCAAAAAATTATAGGTTATGAACGCTAATACTCGGCTACTTCTTAATCAATTCGAAAGATATTTATATCAGTTTTCAGAAATCTTTCCGCGAATTGAACGATATAGTGAAAACCATACATTTTTATATATTCACTAATGACAAATGTATAAACGTCAAGCACTGCTAGTATTTATGAATTAACCAATCATGTACTAGCTCATTTTTACTTCCCATGTCTTACTTACTTACTTAAGTGGTTTGCCCTCCTAAGACAAAACCTGTTGAACAAGGTTTCTCCAGTAAACTCGGTTGTGGACTACCGCTCTCCAATTCATTGGACACCGAGTACTCTCCGTCAGATCTCGCTCCACCTGTTTTAACCATCTTGCTCGCTGCGCTTCTGGTCGACTTGTCCCTCTTGGAGCAAACATCATCTTTGCAGGGTAGTTGGTCGGCATTCTTGGTGCATTCCCTGCCCATCGCATCCATCCCGCTTTAGCCACCTTTTGGATACTGGGTTCACCATAAAACTGCCTGAGTTCATGATTCTTCCCCCGCCTCCATACTCCATTCTCCTGTACGCCACCGATGATCGTTCGTAGCACTCGTCGTTCGAAAACTTCGAGCACTCGCAGGTCCTCTTCAAGCGTTGTCCATGTTTCCTGCCCGTAGAGAAAACCCGGTCTGATAAGCGTCTTGTACAGAGTGCGCCTTTGTATAGGGACTTAGTCTGTTTATATGCTCGGTTCATAACACCCAGTAGAACAGAACAGCAGATATGAGAAACCATCACCTTGACGAAGCTCGCTGTGTGATTCGAATGAACTTAACAGTCTACCCGAAAACCGAACACAGCACTGTGTACGATCCATCGTAAATTGAATGGGAGCGTGCGAAAATGTGAGTGACGGAATATAATATTTCATGCATATTACTTCTACTAATCTTACTAGTTCATTGCGACACAGTTAGTAAAGAATAATACACGAGCTGAGCTTTATTAACGCTTTTATCCCAGAATTGTTGATTTTAAACGTTTCATTCGGTTTGTTGCACCAGTTAACTGTTGAGATTTGTTTACAAATCTCCGATAGCCTTGTTGTTGCAGAATAACCTTGCAAGATGCAGTGAGATGATCGTCAAACTATTTACTCGCTTAGAATTTTTTTTTGTTGGCAATCAGTAGTTATAAGGTTGGATCAGTTGTGAAGTATTAAAGTAGAAGATGCTAAATGAAACAGGCAGTCCACCAACTGGACTGCTTTTAGTTAAAAGCGTTCTACTGGTTAAACTGTTCTTTCACAATAGATGGCGATTTTAAACCTTCATTCTTTTCGTACTGATTGAGTAGGGCAAATAAGTGTTGAAAATGCTAATTTAAAATGACTCTTTCTTTAATCTTCAATGTATTATTTTATTTGTTATTAATAAGTTGTTCTTCAAAATTCAGAGTTCTGGCATATCTTTTTCCCATTTAGACTACCATATTTTTCTCTTACTCCTCTTTTCGTTTTCCCTCCTCTCTTCTCACTTCTTTTTCAACGTTATTTTTACCATTTTTTTATTGCAATTCTCAACTTGCCTTTCCAATATCTCGATTCCTTCTATATTTTTCCCTGTTATTCTATTTATTTATTTATTTATTGACTAACAGACATATTGTTGTCCTAATGATAATTAGTCTAACGAAAAATGTTTAAAAAGTTTTGACGAATAGTCCTACGATTAAGATGAAAGTCGAACCCAGCTGACACTTGGCTAAAAATTCGTTGTAGCCCGACGATGGCCCCATTTGCTGCATAATTTGTCCTTCGAAACGGTATTCGGAGGAACATTCTGCTACGAAGAGGTCGTGGCTGAGCTCGTAGACTAATATGGTTGAGAAACCATCGCCAGCAGGATATCAGCTACAAGGATTGCTCGGCACAGATTTCTACTGGTTGCTAGGGTGTCCAGTCCAATTAGCATCAGGCGCGCTTCTCATCTTGGTAGCTGGAGCGGATTGTTCCAAGGCAGGCGACGGAGGGCGAATCGAATGAATTTGCGTTGTATTTTCTCTAACCGATCGACGCCGTTGAGATAATGGGGATTCCAATCCGCCGAGCAATATTCCAGCGTCGAACAGACAAGCGCACAGTACAAGTTCTTCAAGCAATGTATATCGGTGGAGTTTTTCGCAGTTCTCATGATTAGGCCAAGACTGCGGGATGCTTTAGCAACGATGTAGCTGATGTGCTGCTTGTAGGTCAGCTGTGAATAAGGAGGACTCCCAGGTCCGTGATGTAGGACTCAGTTCACCTCCTAGATGATAGTTGAAAAGGATTAGCCGTTTTTTCCTGGAGAACGTCACCACTGAACACTTGCTAATGGTGAGCACCGCTCTATTTTCGTTGCACCATCTAGAAAAGCTCTCCAGTTGCTGTTGCAAAAACATGGTGTCTTCAACGTTTTTGACCGAGATAGATCTTAAGATCATCAGCAAAGGAAAGCCTAGGTCTTCGTAGCGAAAAGTTTACATCGTTAAAATATAGCACGAAGATGAGCGGGCCTAGATGACTGCCTTGTGGAATACCGGACGTAGCAACAAACTCGCTGGGTAGTGATTTTCCGATTTTAACAGCCAGATGCCGATCAGCCAAGTAGGACTTCAGCAAGTCCCATCCTTTCGAGTTTACCATACCGCCCTTCTTTTTCAATTCCATTTTTCAAAACGATCTTCTTTCTCCCGTTTTTTGTCTCATTTCATTTACACATTAACTGTTTCCCAATTTTGTACCATACATTCCCCTTTCGTATTTCAATACACCATATCAATTTCTATTTCAGATTTTCTGCCATTTTCCTGTCTTTCACTTCTGTTATTATTTGATTTTTTCTAGTTTTATTTTATCATACAGTTTTTCGTTTTTATTTCGTTTTCTTCCGTATTTCTTTTTTATATTCATGTTTTATTTATTTCTTTTTCACATCACTGTTTTCACAAATCTCTTTTTCAAGTTTTTTATTTGTACTTTTCTTCGCTGTTTTGATCTTTTCCGTTTTCTTTTCTAGCGTTTTATAATTTGCCAGTTTTCCTCCTTTTTTTCATTTTTTTTTTTTAAATACGCGATCTCCATTGTCATTCTTACTGTTTGTTTTCTTTTCCTATTTGTTTACTCATTCACGTACGTGTAGGTCGTTTTCATATTTTATATTGCTTATTGCGGAGGAATCCGTTTACTCTTCAATTATCGTTTACTAGCTGATTGTGCGATCTTACTCGGAGCCAGCGATGCAAATGTCTGGAAGGTTAACATCGCTGCTCGGAGCCCCTTTGTCTCTCAGCTACTTGTACATCTGTTATTTCAACGAAAATTCTCACAATGCAAGAAACAAACCTTCTTTCTTCACTTGAATGTGTCTATCCTTTGTCAGCTCCCCTCTTCTGTTGACCCCAGCTACTCTTAAAAACCTTGTCTTATTTTCGGTAACCCATATAAATCGACACAAAGCCTTTTCGACGTTTAGAACCTCCCGCTTGTCAATGGCCACCCTATTCCCCATTTCAGAAATATCCTCTTATTGTCAACAACCGCTAGCGTTCCAAACGCAAAAGAAACGTACCTCTTTACCTATTTGAACCTTCCTCCCCACTTGTAA
The DNA here is from genome assembly GCF_943734655.1 of Sabethes cyaneus. Lineage (NCBI taxonomy): Eukaryota > Metazoa > Arthropoda > Insecta > Diptera > Culicidae > Sabethes > Sabethes cyaneus. Next base: position 12,605,270 of record NC_071355.1, on the reverse strand, counting down.
GTGATCGTCAACCCCACAGCGCTGCTAAATTTGATGAAAAACCATCCAAGTTTTTGAGTTATGGCAAAACATACATTCATATCACGTTCCTGGTCCCCCCTTTTAGTTCCTTCCCAGTCAGCTCCCTCATCTATCACGTAGCAAGTTATGCACCTTTTTGCTCTCTGAAAATCCATTTAACGGTAGCGAAATAAAGTTTTTTTTTCATATATCCGTCCTTCCCGAACCTCACCCCCGTAACTCCATCCCTTTTTTTTGCAGTCAATTGTACGACTGTAATCGGTCTAAATGCAAGAGAATTGCAAACCATTTTACCCTTTTGGACCACCCCCCCTTGTTAAGGACCACCCTGCATTTTGTCGATCATCTTTCTACTCATTTTTTATGTCAAGGACTTCGTTTGCCAAGTTTGATGAAGAACCGAAGAATCCGGGCGTTTTGGAATGGCGGAACATTGATTTATACTCACGTTCCTTGTACACCCTCCCCCTGTTAAGTCCCGCCCAGTCAACTCTATCTTCTGTCACGTAGACAATTATGTATATACGAGTTGAGCCCGAATCTTACGATCCGGAAAATATAAATGTCAGTCAAGAAAACTGCAAATACATTCCATTTACCAGTGTTTGCGAAGAAGTTTAACGTTTGTATTAATTCTTTGAGCTTTACAGCAAATTTATTTGCATCACGGCATGCGAAGATCTTACGATTATATTAATATAGCTCTAAGATGTTGTTCATAAAAGAGTCATAGCCTGAAACTGGAGCAAATAGCTTTTCTGCACGCATTGGGTTTTATTTAACTGAATAAAAACATTATCTCCACTGCACAGTGGTCCAAACAGCGAAATACGTGATCGTTTGATATAGCGCCAAAACGTGAAGTTTTTCGCATATAGTGTCTTTAGGAACATTTCTTGGTATAATAAACCCCTTCTTGTGAGAGAAATCTTTGGGTGATCAATTCCCTTAAAAGTGAGATACGAAATTTATTTTCTCGTGCATTCGAAATACAGGTTCGGTACTTTCGACAAAGTTGTAGTAAATATCAATGCAAATTACTTTGTCAAAGACACCATACTTGTATCTCTTAATGGAAATTATCTATGAAGCGTTATTCGAGGACAAACCTTTTAAAACAGTTTTGAAGCCCTCAATTATTCTGGTCAACTTTTACGTGTTCATAGTGTTCTTGAAAGTTGTTTATCTTGCTAAAATCAACGTTTTTGTAGAACATTATTATACGTGATTTTCTAAAGTTTCGGACATTTTGAGCTTTTTTGATGAAAAATAGTATTTCTTTGAGCTTAAATATTTCCCAAGGTGGCAAATGGTGGCAGATCAAACAACTCCTACTTAAAAGTACAACAAAAAACCTTTAAAAGTATCTGTTTGTATCCTCAAAAGTTATAGTTGTTTTAAAAATCCATCTCAGTCATGTTTATAGAACAATTAAAAAGTACTTCGGATGCAATAAACGTCATTTTGTTTACGTTGGCAATCTCTTTCTAACAAGTTGAGTTACCAGCAATTTTTTCGCCTTGTTTCGAGTCGAAAATTAATGTAGACTTAAAATTATTTGACGCAATTAATAAGAGAGAAGCTTCCAAATAACTAACTTAAGCCTATTTTGTTCAATACCTTGGATTGGTGTCTTTTCAAAAGATTACACTCATAATGCGCTGGTACCGAATGGCCGAAATCCAAATGGCCGAATTTTAACAACAGTCACAAAAGGCCGAGTCATGAAAGACCGAATTTTCTCGGAATGACTAAGTAAGCAGTACGTCATACATAGTTAATTATGTTAAATAAAGGTGTATGTGAGAAGACTCATCATCAAATGTTGTTTTGCGAAAATGCGGAAGGAGCGAGCAATGCAAAATTGAACAAAATAGACTTAAGTTAGTTATTTGGAAGCTTTTCTCTTATTAATTGCGTCAATTTTAAGTCTACATTCATTTTCGAACCAGAAATAGACGAAAAAGTTGTAGTTGTTGTAACTTGTAGCGATTGTCAACGTAAACAAAATGGCGTTTATTGCATCCGAAGCACAGTTTAATTGTTCTGTAAACATGACTGAGATGAATTTTTAAAACAACTATAACTTTTGAGGATACAAACAGATACCAATTGACAAGTACTATTTTTCACCAAAAAAGCTCAAAATCTCCGAAACATTAGAAAACAACATATAATAATGTTCTACAGAAACGTTGATTTTAGCAAGATAAACAACTTTCTAGAACATTATGAACACGTAAACATTGACCAGAATAAGTCAGGGTTTAAAAACTGTTTAAAAGGGTTTGTCCACGAATAACGCTTAATAGATAATTTCCATGAACAGATACAAGTATGGTGTCTTTGACAAAGTTGTTTGTATTAATATTTACTACAACTTTACCGAAAGTACCGCACCTGTATCTCGAATATACGAGAAAATAAATTTCGTATCTCACTTTTAAGGGAATTAATCACCCAAAGATTTCTCTCACAAGAAGGGGCTTGTTATACCAAGAAATGTTCTTAAAGACACTACATGCGAAAAACTTCACGTTTCGACGCAATATCACACGATCACGTATTTCGCTGTTTGAACCACTGTGCAATGTGTAACGATTTGAATCAGATGAATCAGATTTTAATCATTTTAGTATCAAACGAAAGGTCTTAACGCTCTGAATATAGCTGCTAAATTTGATAAGAAATGGTCTTACCGGTCAAAAGTTATTAGATAAAAATTTGATGAAATTATTTAAGAAAACGTTATTGATATGAATCAAATAGGATGTGCATCTTACAGCGGGGCCTAACCTCAAAAAAACGCGAGTGTAAAAACTACGTGATTTTTCAAGGGGTGTGCCTTTGGAGAAGTTTTTTGGGCGCCTATTTTAACATTATTAGGGTGACCGTGAATACACCGAATACGGCGACACAATTGTTTGTTTTTTAAGTGCATCCAAAAAATAAAGTGCCTTAACCGAAGTTGTAGAACATAGTAAAATAAGCAACTTTGCTGAATATAGAATGCTGTCTATCTCTTAGTGGTTGCGAAATATATTGATTTGTTCGAAAAAGCACTTAAGATGGAATTCTACTCCGTAAGGTCGTCGAATAATGGAATTTCGTGATTTTTATGGAAGTGTTGGTATTAAAGTTAAGTATTGGGGTAGTGTGTTGTTGTTAAATATGTATTTTGCATTTTTAGATGCAAGGATTTAGATGATTTTTAGTATCAAAGAACGTATTTGATTGATGATTTCGAAACATAAGGTCAATACCTAAATTGTTTCGTTCGTTTAATGGATCATTGCAACAGAACAACTTTAGAGCAGATGTGTAAAAACCCCAAGACTTTTACGACTGTTTCCCGCTTTAGAACAATGTTAGATATTCAAATGTTATAACTGATCGCTTGCGTGAAAAAGAGATGCAAGAGCACTTGGAAGCATTCAACAGCTTATTTACTCTACTTTACTTTACTTTTTCGGCGACAATCCGCTTATCGAATCAATGCCGAATTCAGGAGCCGTCTCCACATTACTCGGTCCTGGGCTGCCACTCTCCAGTCGCCCCTAACACCCGCTGTTCTAGCATCCTCGTCAACAGTGCTCATCCTACGGGTACGGGGTCTGCCTCGAAGTCGTCGGCCTCTGTCGAGTTCTCTGCTAAATATTGTTTTCGCTGGTCTCTCATCCGGCATCCTTGCTACGTGGTCAGCCCACTGTAGCCTGCCGTATTTTAGTCGCTTCACAATATCCGCATCTTTGTACACTTGGTATATTTCATGATTCATGCGCCTGCGCCACACTCCTTCGTCTAATATGCCGCCAAGAATTGATCGCAGGATCTTACGCTCGCAAACGCCAAGAGCTCGTCGGTCGCTCTCTTTCAACGTCCACGCTTCGTGTCCGTAAAGTACCACCGGGAGAATTAGCGTCTTATAGAGCGCGAGTTTTGTACGGAGTTGTAGGCTACGGGACTTCAGCTGGCTACGTAATCCGTAGAAGGCCCTGTTGGCAGCCGCTATCCGCCTTTCCGGCTCACATTGTTGTCATATGTCACTAACGTACCAAGGTAAACAAATTCGTCGACCACTTCAAAAGTATCTCCATCTATCACCACCGCAGTTCCAACACCCGAAGGGTTACCACGCTCTCTACCAACCACCATATATTTTGTTCTGGTAGAATTTATGATAAGCCCTATCCTCGCAGCTTCCTCCTTAAGAAGCGTGTACGCTTCTTCCACAGCTCTACGGTTAACACCGATGATATCGATGTCGTCCGCGAACCCTAGGAGCATATGAGATTTCGTGATGATGGTACCGCTTCTCTGCACGCCGGCCCTTCGAATTGCACCTTCCAATCCAATGTTGAACAGCAAGTTCGATAGTCCGTCACCTTGCTTCAAACCATCAAACGTCACAAACGAATCCGAAGTCTCACCCGCTATCCTGACGCTTGATTTTGAACCATCAAGGGTAGTACGTATCAGCCTAAGCAGTTTTGACTGAAGTTTTTGGAGCGTCTTAGTAGAATACGAAACCTAAAAATAAAAAATAAGAAAACTTATCCAATAGTAAATCCAATCCAATAGTAGAATTAAATTGGATAAGTTTTCTTATTTTTTATTTTTAGGCTAAGCAGTTTTGTTGGAAAACCATGTTCAAGCATAATCTGCCACAGCTCGTTTCGTTTAACTGAATCGTACGCCGCCTTGAAGTCTATAAACAGATGATGAGTCGACAAGTTGAATTCCCGGAATTTATCGAGGATCTGTCGCAAGGTGAACATTTGGTCCGTCGTGGAGCGTCCATCTCGAAGACCGCACTGGTATTTGCCAACAAAGGTTTCCTGTAACGGCCTCAGTCTGAGAAACAGGATGCGGGAGAGAATTTTGTATGCAGAATTGAGGAGAGTAATACCTCGATAATTGCTGCATTCGAGTCGATGGCCTTTTTTGTAAAAGGGCTGGGCGGGCTGGTAAATGGCTGGGTAATGCGTAACATCGGTACCTCGCGTACCTGCAGTTATAAAATAGACCCCGCAGTGGTCATTAGCCTCTTATCCAGCAACTCCTCTCCCTACCTCCTCGTGGTACCAGCCGGAACACGAGCAACCTTGGTGGAGATCGGGTAACCAACCCCGATAGAAGCTAATGTCGTATACCGACAGGGAAGGAGGCACTCATGCATCTGCTGAGTGTGTTGGCAAAAGGAACAGCCTTGCCAGCCATGAGCGTCTGACTCCAGGTTAGGGGCGGCTCGCGACGGCGATTGCACTGCACAATCGTCGTTTCCATACCAGGTATGCGGCTGTATCCCAGGTTAGGGGCGGCATACAACAGCGACTGATCCGGAGCGGACGGCTGACTTATGAAACGCTGTGTCTCGCCAGCTATACTCAAGACAGCAGCCCTGTCCGCGAGACTAGGCTCGCAACCCCAGTAAGGTAGTATGCTTAAACAACTTTCGCTAGGAGAAATCCAGGAAAGGAACTACAACCGGATAATCGGCATGGACCCAGGCAAAAGCATTTAACAGCACTCTGTTGATATTACACCAGTCAGCAAAACTACTAAGATGCGATTGTAAAAATCGGGAATTCGATGTATTCTCAATTACGGAGAAGAACTTTAAATCGTTGGCATATGATAATGCTATTAAGAGTAGGATTGAAACCATTGAATATCATTGAGATACAGTAGAAAAATATATGGGCCTAGATGGCTGCCTTGTGGTACACCAGATGTGACCGAAAAGTGCAAAGAGATAGTATTTCCTATTTTGACCGACACAGTTCTTCCGGTAAGGTATGATTTAAACCGTTTCAAAAGATTGTGGCCGATAAATCGGTATATATTGCGTCGACCTGAAGATGGTTTTGCATTGAGCGAGCGATGAAAGATGTGTACGAAACCAGTTACTAGTAAAATTGTTGGTAAGGAATTCCAGAACAATGAGCTCGAGATTCTTTGAAACAGCGCAAAGTGAAGCTATACCACGATAGTTGGAAACGTTTGTTTTTAGCTTGCATTTCGTTTTTTCGTTTCCTATACCAATTTCCCTTAATCAATTAAGTTATTCCTCATTTTTCTGCCTGAATAATGTACTTTGATTACGCAGTTTCTTTCTCGCTTTTTAAATTTTCTAGTTTATATTTCTTGTCTCTAAAGTATTTGGAGTGCCTTAGTGGAAAACGAAGCCTGAAATTAAAGATGAAAATACCTTTTTTCATGATCACGATACGTATTTCGTAATACGTTTCTGTAGTGAATAAAATTAATAGTGAAATTTTATCGTGAAAAAAATGTTATTTTCTTTAATTTCAGATTTCTTGTCACGTCCATTCCATTCCAAGCTTGTCCATTTTCGTTTAGTCATTTGTTTGCTCAATTTTTCTTTTCCACCCTCTGGGCAAATTTCTATCTCTTACGTTGCTTATCCCCTTTTATCTTGCTTCAGCTTCTTATTAGAACTTCTTAAGCTCTTTATTCAGTTTACTGCATTTCCACTGCACTTCTTCTATGTCAACGTGCTTTTTTCTGCTGTGTTATGGTTTCCTGTTGATATATCTCATTTGAATTTACCCTGCCCAATTTCCACTTTGGGTACCAAACAATTTCCTGTCAACGAATATCCTTTCATCCTCCTAACTATCCTTAAATACCGAAAGTGTGATACAGTTCGATGACTTCGACGATTTTATCGTTAACCTAAGTAAACTATCAGTATACTTAACTCGCTTTTCGAATTCGAAGTTTACACGTTTTTACGTGGTTTGGATTTACCATAACAAAATTGAAAGTGGAATTATCATTATCAAGAAATGATCAAAACTTCTCTTACGGTCAATGACACGCCGTTCAACGGTACTGGCTAACAAATTATTGATAACCCTTCGCCACCAAATAGTGAAAGTTCATCATTCCCGGAATAATAAATACAACTTATCGATTCCACCCACCATCAGCAATGATCGCAACGTACCGAGCGGAAGCTAGACTTATACAAATTGCTTGTCCTCATCAGCAAAAACTTCAATCGCCCCCGCACGGACAAACGAATGTACTTCCTAATATAACACTCAAATTGACCGCGAAGGCAATAACCTGACTGGTGACAACCCGTTGTTGGCTGGAAATTTCCTGCATTCAGCTATTAATGTGAGAAAATTATCACTCCAATCAAGGGAGGGTCAGAGGGAATCGGTTGAATAACCCGCTGGGTACTCCACGTGGGCACTGCCATTAAATTCGTTGTTGTACATATGCTCTAGCCGAATAAACATAAATAACATAAATGAAAATTTCTCCGTTGTTTGCTCGGCCGTGAAAACATCCCACAACTGTATGTGTGTTATCCGCTTGAATTTGAACAAATTCGTTCGAAAAATGAAACCCCTGACAGCAATTATAATTTATTGCTTCATTTACCAACTATTTTTCGTTCTCCGAACAAACATAAATAGTGCTTTTCCACAGTCACCGTCTGACTGGCGATGAAAACGAGATTTGTGAAATGGTTTTCCTGCTGTTTCTATATGCTAAACACGCATCCGCTTCCGCTTCTGACGAGTCGATTACAATCTCACAGGGTGATGAAAAATAAGCTGTCAGCAATGTGTTTTACTTTTCCATAATTAATTAGCTTGATGTCAAATAGTATCTATTTTAAAAAGATCTTTTTTCACTTTGCCCAACTTCATCTTTGAGAAAACACCCTGTAACAATCTGTCAATCTGGTATCTTAAATGCATTACCCGTAGCAGCAGTGTAGTACTGCATAGCTCATCTCCGATCCATCTTAATCTGAGCACTCGAAGGAAACACCGGAAGTAATCTTATTTAATTTCAGCTTAGCTGTAAGGAATAATCCAACACGCGGGCGTCTCCTTCTGATGTTCAACCAGCGGAAGCTTATGGTATTCTGTATCTAACTCCATCACCCTTAGGTATATCGAAACCAATGAATTTTGAAACTTTGACAATATGAAAAGTATTTTTAACCGCAACCAACAATATGCAATGAAACTTATCACGACAACAATTCCAGCTGCCGGCTATTGAAAAACTACACGACTGACCGGACCGTCGTCGGCCGCCGACCGGAACCCCGTCTCCATTAATTAAAACCACGGTGTTTCACGGTGTGCTTACCTGCATGTCATCAACGTCGATGCAGTTGGTATAATTGGACCATTCCCGGCCCGACTCGGGATGTACGAACCAGGATCCATTGGTATGACATCTGCAAAAATGGTAAAAATTAGCATTCGCTCCCAGCTGAACAACTGAACTGAACTCAACAGCAATAGTATAAAAAAACCAGTTAGCAAGCAGCCAGAGGTACTCGTTACTTACACGCGATATGCTAATCGGTTCGCATCGAAGCCCAGCACAAAATTGGGACAATGGCTTTCTGCGACCGTTCCGGCTGGCTGGGGGTTCCAGCATGTCCACCCATCGAAACGGCGCGGACACAGCAGTTGCAACGGTTCCTGGTTGCGGTTGGTACTCGTACGAGCGGCTGCAGTAAAATAGAAAAAAATACAACCAACACTTAAAATGTTATTCCGTTTGTTCAGGTCGTGTCATGGCTTTGGAAGGATAATTCAATATAGGACTGCATGGGACGTGTAAGGAAGGATATGCCACTGCTAAAACAATTTTCCGTACCACGACAAACAAAAGGTAAGGAGTTTAATTTCCTGTGAAATGCTCGTTCGGAAGCATTTTTCAATCGACCTCTTTCTAGAAGCAACAGCTGATAACCGTTATGCTGTCCTGCTATTTACCAACGACAACTATCACCGGATATTTCTTTTTGTCAATTACCTTCCCTGCATTCGGACGAGAAAGTTTTTCACTTTCCTGCTCCCTTCAAACCCAATGCATTTCGACTATCCAAGCAGAAAAACGAATTTCCGGCAAGCAATTCACCCGCCGATTACTGTCGGTAGCACAAACGTTAATTGGAAACTTCACCCAACGAAACCTGGCAGATTGTCCGTTCAAGATTATGTTTCAAATTTTCCACGTACTGCGAACAACGTGAAGTTTAAACCACTATATGTAAGCTACCTTCCCTTGAGTCAGATTCGGAAAAGTTTTCCGCTATTGCGTTCGCCTTTTAAACTGAAAACATGTGTGCACTATATTGTGGTAAAGCTTTCGTCGAATGGAACTTTTGCCAACCGTCCGTTGTCCTTGGCATCGCACAGCGAGCAAAGTACCTACATCCATATTTGATTGCAGTGTAACGCAATCGATTGGCACCTCCCAGGGCGAGGAACTTTACTGACCGACCACATCTAAAATGGGATAAAATTGACCTATTCGCAGTTAGATTGTGTCTTTAAGTCCGTCCCTCCAAGGGGATAGTTTCTGTTATATTGTTCAATATGTTCGGAAAAGTGTATCATTCGCAAAACTTTAGGTACTAACAACTTTCAATTATTATTCTGGGTAATTATCTTTGAAGATAAAACTAGCTTATAGTTTCAAAACTATAGTTTTTGGAATTTTTGGCAGTAGAATCGGGCAGTAAAATTGCCATCGTAAACTTATTATCGCATTATTTTCTATTGCCGATCTCGTACTGTTCTCGGTCCTGGGCTACTCGTCGCCAATTCGTTCGGCTTCAACCTGCCCGAACAATCTGGCACGTTGAGCCCCTCTATTCCTATTGCCGATGGGGTTCTTGAAGAGATTGAACTTTACTGCACAGTCATCCGGCATCCTGGCGACGTGGCTGGCCCATCGTAGTCTTCCAACTTTCGCCAGGTGTATGATGAGAATCTCTTCAAACAGTGTCTGCAGTTCGTAGTTCATACACCTGCGCCACTCTCCGCTTTCTTCCGCTATGTCTTCCGTAAGTAAAGTTACGGTCTCAATTCCGTAGAGAACTACCGTTCTGAGTAGCGTTTTGTACATCGTCAACTCTGTACGGTGTATCGAAACGTCTTGCGGAAGGAAAAATAGGCTCCTCGACTTCCAGCTGGAATGCATTGTTGGGTCTCTTTACTCATCGCAAGCAACAAGGTGAGTTTTATTGTACTCTTACGGTGGTCTTAAGGAACCAATTTTGGTCTTAAATGCCATCATAAGAGTGAAGTAGAACCTAAATTGTTACTTGGGATGTTACTGTTGGTAGTAATCACAAGGAAAAAATCTAATTCCGAGACCATGAATAAAGAGTATCATGATTATAATTCATGGTGAATTTTCATAAAACATAAGCTATTGAGCTATAAGCATTGACGCTCACCATCCGCCCGTAATGGTTAGTTTTCACCGGAATTTCCAACAGATATTTATCGACGAATTTGATCCTTCTGAATTTGACTTTCGACGTGGTGATTATGATGCTATGAACGCCGATTTAGCCACAATTAATTGGACGTCGATTTGCAATTGTAATGATTTAAATGAAGCTGTTGATAAATTCACCATGAAAATTCATGACGCCATTGCTCAACATATTCTTCTAGTTCGTCCACTTCGTAAGCCCATCCAGGGAAATATTGAACTCTCCCGCCTGAATCGCAGGCGAAAGTCTGCTCTTCGTGCTTATAATAAAAACAGGAACGCTTTTAATCGTGCACGTTTCACATCAGCCAGTCGAAGATGCAAAATTCTAAACAAGCGGCTCTATTTAAGTTATGTACAGAATACAGATCGTAATCTTCGGTCCGAAGAGTTTTTGGAAGTTTGTAAATTCGAAACGTAAGGAAGATGGATTTACCTTCGAGTGTGTTCCTGAAAAACGAAGAAGCGTCAACCGTAAACCATAAATGCGATTTGTTTGCTGAACATTTCTCGAGTGTTTTCATGAGCGACGATGAGTATGCTTTATCTGAAAATATTGCAGCAGCTCTACGTTTTGTTCCATGTAATGAGATTGCAACTTGGACATTTACAATTACTGAAGCTGAAGTTGCTGATACCGTTGGGAAAATGAAACAGTGTTATTGCCCTGGGCCGGGTGGTATTCGTGCTGTACTGTTAAAGATATGCTGTGCGACTTTGAAATCACCAATGGCTTCCTTATTTAATTTATCCATGCACTGCCATCAATTTCCGCGGAGTTGGAAGTCGTCCTACATGTTCCCTGTATTTAAAAAAGGTGACAAACGGAATGTCGAGCACTACCGTGGAATTACTTCTCTATGCGCTTGCTCGAAAGTCCTAGAGGCAATCGTTTACAACCATCTCTGGTTTCATGTTAAGAATTACATTTCTACATCGCAACATGGATTCTTTCCTGGAAGATCAGTTTCTACTATTTACACTGATTTAAAGGCCGCATTCGATCGCGTCGATCACAGAATTTTGCTAGCTAAGCTTGATAAGCTGAGTATCACAGCAGACTTGAACTGCGTGGCTTAGTTCTTATTTACGAGACCGTAGAATGGCTGTAAAATTGGGAGCATCTCTATCATGCTGATTTTGAAACAATTCTGGTGTACCTCAAGGTAGCACTCTAGGACCTCTATTGTTCTCTTTGTTCATTAACGACGTATTCCGGCTATTACCGCCTGGCACAAGATTACTCTATGCAGATGATGCCAAAATTTACTCGGTGATTCGTAATGCTGATGATTGTATGAGGCTTCAAGGACTGATAAATCTGTTTGTTGAATGGTGCAAATGCAATTGTATGGCTGAGTATTCCAAAATGTACCATCATTAGTTTCTCCCGAAAGAAGCACACGTTGGTATATAATTACTGCATTGATGATCAAACACTGCAACGAAGCAATAGGGTTACTGATCTCGGAGTAGTATTAGACGAGCAACTAACGTTTAGACAACATTACAACATGATCATCAACAAAGCTGATCATCGACAACTGGGAATGATATTGAAGATTGGTAAAGAGTTTCATGAGCCCGGCACTTTACGCTCTTTGTACTGCTCGCCGGTACGCTCAATTCTAGAAACCAGCTGCGCAGTCTGGGATCCCCAATTTGACAGTTGGTCTCTTCGTATCGAAAAGATACAGAAACGTTTCGTTCGAAGAATATGCCATATGCTACCATGGAGGAATCCTGTTAACTTGCCATCGTATGAGAACCTGTGTTTGTTAATTGGCATAACTTCGCTTAAGGAACGGCGGAAAGATATCGTCGCTAATACGGCACAAAAGATTTTGATGGGAACATACGACAGCCCCGCCATACTATCTTCGCTCCTGCTGCACTGTCCACTACATCCTCAACGACATCAACAATTGCTACGTGTAGGAACTCACCGCACTAACTACGGCTTACATGAACCAGTTCGACACTTGGCAAATGAATATAACCGTCGTAGACAAACCTTTGATTTTTAACTTATGGACCAATGTTTTTAATTATGTTTAATTTATGGTGATTGTTATGTATTTTTAGCCGCTAAGATGATTTAAGATAAACTTACAAAAAGATGCTGGGTTTTTATGCCATTTTGAGAATGCGTTTATTGTGCCACTCAAGATGGCTTTTCCCAGCCATAGAGTAAGGAGGGGTAAAAGTGCGATGCGGGTAAAAGTGCGATTCAATGATTTATCGGTGCAGATTCCGAGTAAATTTTCTACATTGGCATGGATGGGTGACTATTTTGACAGCTCGAATCTAACGTAAACTTTGGTTGCTTACAAAGCATAGTTGCTGAGCTTGGTGCAAATGTTGTTTTAGGGCGGTTTTGATGTAATTTTTCGTTATACGGCAAATACGATATCAAAAGGAGGATATTACTTGCTGAAAATTTGTAGCAGCGTTTTACATCACTCACATATCTGTTTTGAAAATACGGCGAAAATAATTTTCAAAATATATTTTTGACTGAAATATATTTCGCTTTTCAGTAATTTAATCGCCTAGCGGGGTAAAAGTTCGATTCACGGACGGGGCAAAAGTGCGATTCATGGACGAGGCAAAAACTAATAGCTAATTATATACAGCTTTAGGCACTATATTACAGATACTAGAAATGGAAGATCTGCAGAAAACTGTGTGCTCTACAGATGTGGGCCGAAGAAAAACAATGTGTTTCCGCTGATGAAACAAAAAACAAACGTTTGGAAAAGTTTCGATCTAACGGAGGCTGCAAAACACCAGCGCAAAATAGAAAAGGTGCAAATTGAAAATATTCTTTACCGAAACATAACGCAGATTGAAGATAATATGGTTTTGTTAGCTACTACTGGGCTAATTTCATGGATTCTAACTTCGAACTTTTGCCCCGCGGTATTCGCACTTGGGCCCCGCTAGTGGGGTAAAAGTTCGAATCTGCACTTGATCAGAAGAAAGAAGAATTTATTTTGCATAACACTATTACCGGAGATGATTTATAGTTGAATGTGAAGACATTGAGTTACTTCATCACTATAAAATATATTATGTTGTCGTCCTTCTTTATATCTCACGAAAATTGATGACAACTTCAAACATCGCACTTTCGCCCCGCCCTACTCTATATTTCATATATTTCATTAAGAACTTGAGTCGGATGGAATTATAAAAATAAACAAATAAAGCTAGAAACCTGAAATCATGAGTCATTTTGCTGATTTTTAAGATTAAATTTCTATCCGTGCAGAAGTCCCAAATAGGGTATGTTGCTGTTTCGTCGTAATTGCCTATTGCCGTCCTATCCAACACAAATTATTAACAATATCAGCGATTTTTGCGACACACAGTGCAACATTAGTTATTCCCTAATACAGTAATCCCCCTAATAAGGACGCTAATAGGGACCGCGTTAATGGAAACCGTGTTAATGGAGTCTACGTAGCATATGGGAATTGACTTAATTGGTTCCAACATGGAATAACTCGTGAACTTGACCGTATAGAACGTTGGTGTCTTCGACAAAGTTGTTCAGCAGATCGAAGGCATTTCGTTGGGTTGTAGTATTTCGAAATTGCCTCACTACGTGGTGCTAGCGTATGTTTAATATTTTTGTATAGGCTGCATCTTGCGCTGCGGACTATCTAGAAAGTTGCGGTCTTCGGGAAGGTTACTCAAATGACTGTCACCTTCAAGATGGTATGGAAAATAATGCAGAATTGACTGAACGGACGGCGCTAGTGTATTTGTGATTTTTTCGTGTTTGCCATAACTCATGGTTTTGGTAATGTACAAGAAGTTGCTTTCTTCGGTAAGGTTGTTTAAGTGACAGTGGTTACTAATTAGAAGATTAGCGAATATTTTGCTCGTTATTTAACACAATGCTGTTCGCTTACAAAAATTCTGTGCAAAATGCAACGTTGGCAGTCGATGAAATTCTTTAGAATTTTTTCACTCCTCTCATTTAACTTGCAACGGACTTGAAAATATACCGCAACACGAGAAAGCTGAATTACTAAAAGTAACATTACGTATGCCGTTGACTTCACATTATTAATGCTGTGTGACATAAATGCCTATTAAATTGTTGCAAGTTTCGATTAAAAAAAATAGTGATAAAAATATGATTGTTCATGAATCATTAAGAATGCATTTTTTTGCAGATAGTAAATGTTGCTAGAGAATAAAATTGAGCGTCGAGGGTTCAGCCTCGCAAGACACAGCCTGTATAAGAATACTACATATACGCGCCGCGACGCGAGTGAGTTTTGCGCTATTTTCGATACCACCTTGAAGGTGTCAGTCATTTGAGTAACCTTCCTGAAGACCGCAACCTTCTAGATAGTCAGCAGCGCTAGATACAGCCTGTCTAAGCATATCACATGTACGATAGCGCCACGTAGTGTCGCGGTTCTGCGCTATTTTCCATGTCATTTTGAAGGTGGTAGTCATTTGAATAACCTTCCCGAAGACCGCAACTTTCTTTCCGCAATACAATAATCCAGTGAAAACCCGTTGATGTACTGAATAACTCTGTCGAAGACACCAACCTTCTATACGTCAGGATCACGAGTTATTCCATGTTGGAACCAATTAAGACAAGTCCCATATGCTACGTAGACTCCAATAAGGACATTCCCGTGTTAATCGAATCACTCGAACCCGTCCTTATTGGAAACGTTCTTATTCGAAAGCGCGTTATTCGGGGGACTGGTTTAGTTTGTTGCCTCTTATACGCGATCAATCAAAGTGAGCTGAGATCTATTTAAATGCTTTTTTTCATTAAAGAATTCCTAGCAGCCAAATTTCCAATTTTTTTTTCGTGCGACGAAGAAGAAAATGTCGACTAATCGTTTCAATTTCCGTCATTCATAAAAGGAAAATGACTCATGCAAGGCATTGTCGTTATTCTACAGCCAGAAAAACTTGCCTGACCTGCAGAAATTTTGCAGAATAACATTTGTCATGCCGTCCTACCAGAGGTTGGAAAACTCGCAAAATGAATATATACGCCGAGCATCGGCAAACGGTTTTTATCATGATAAAACAGCTACGCGAGTGGTTCAATTCGCCTATAACAATGAGCATCATACACTCACGCTTCATAGCATCGCTGAATATACGAATATCGTGAGCAACGCAAAAGTGCAAATTACTGCTTTCTGGTGCTTGTAAAGCCACTAAAACTACTTTAAACTATTCCCTTTTCGTGGTAATATTATTTTGAATACTTTCTGGCGTCCCCGGGCATTCTATATCCGATAAATCGAACACACTCAATGTTCAATATTCAATTTTTGAACGAATTCTGATGTTCACATTGAGGTTCTGTTCGTGATAAAATTCAAAGCTGATGCGTGCATTATCGCCGAGGCAGGCGAATAGTGTGTGTTCATGAGGGATGTTCATCGATTCAAACGATCACTTTTTCGCGAATTCTCCAACCACTGCGTCCTACACAAATACATGTGCGTTAGCTTCGTAAACATTGTTGTGATTTTTAGTTCGAACTAGAGATGCCAATACCGGGAGGTATTTTGAAAACCGGTTTTTCGGTATTGATAAATGCAATACCGGTAAAACCGGTAAAAGTAAACTCTTGAAAACTATATTTAAAAATCATCTGATTTGAAGAAGATCCTTCCATAATCAACGATTCTCAACTTCTGTCGCGTAGTTAATTGACTAGTTCATTAAAAAATAATATCTAACAATGCGAAGAGAATTTACCATGTCATCTTTTAAACGAGAACAAATTTCAATGAAAAACTTCCGGAGGCAGAGAATCTTCATTTGGTCTCCACAGAGAAAGAAAGAATAATTCCTAGTGATAAATTAGAAATGTAGCGTAGGAAAACCCTTGTTCAAGAGCTTTTAATAAGCTGCTTAGATACTGACATTTATGATAAATTATAACTGAAGGTTCAGTTGATTTTGGTTCCTCTGCCTGCTCGGTTTCTGAGTTTATTCCATTGACTTTTAAAATAATAAAACCTTGCAGAATTTTATTAATTATTAATTATTAAAACATCCTTGATGCCTTGAAGAATATTACAAAGTCATTGCACATAGTGCGGCTAATTATAAAACGAATAAATTTAATTATACGAACTCTCTCTGAAATTCTATCAATACAGTAACTCGAACAGCAGTTGTGCGATACTTGAAAGGTGTTCCGAGAGTAGTTTTAGAGTGCGTAGTTCGTAGAGTTTGTAATTTTTACGGTACAGTAATTCGACAGCAGCCAAGGCTGGTTTTAGCACTGCGACAATTTCTTAATTCTTCATGAATTCCTCATCGCTTAAATAAAGCGTATCCTTGTTTCTCAGCAACGAAAACAGTTCTCTTCAACGACCGCCTCGACAGCAGTAACAGAGCAGCTCAACATGCAAGATGGCATGATCAGATCGATAATGATTTGCGACTTCTGAGACGACTGAGAAATTGGCGACGAGTAGCCCATGGAATGGAACAAGTTGAATGGAGACGACTGCTTAAAAAGCATGAGGCACTCCGGCTCTATGCTGACAGCGGTGAGGTATTTCAGGGTTTTCCCTTTGGAAGAACTACATAATTGAATTATTATTTGTAGAACCTTCAATCATGAATTTAAGTTTCCCATTGCTTTAAACGTTTTACCAGCGATTCAGGCTTCTTGAGTTGTTATTTGATCATGCAAAATATTACGTACGAAATATTAATATTACGATATTACGTACACCCGCGCATCGTTTAGCGTACATACTATCGAAACGTACATAATATCGAATCAAAATTTTTAATGTAAAGAATTGTTTTTATTATGCTAAATATTGTCTAAAATTTCCAAATTTTAATATATTATAATATAAATAATTATCTGGGGAGCGTGTAGGACGCTATATCTCTACATATTTGCGTTGGTAAGAGGAAATGCTTATCAACTTAGGGATCAATTGCTTCAAGAAGCCCAAGGCTATGCTTTATGGGACAGACATGTTTTTATTTAGCAACTTGTGCTTGTAAATGAAAGCATAACTGGCTAATCTTCGAAATTTTGAAAAAACATGCATTTGTGTTTAACTTTACAACAAAATTAATATGGATAGTTTAATTTCTAGCGCAACGTGATTTTTCCTCCGAAGAAAGTAAAATAGATCTTGTATTTTTTTTTTTTTTTTCCTTTATTTCGGGTACATTTTCCACTGCGACCAGTTATTTGATCTATTGTGGCAGGCCCCAGTTTATTGTACGCCACATCAGGGTGTCGTATCACTATTAGTATGAGTGATTTCCACTTGCTGATCGACGGCATTGTCCCAATAAGGTATTATACAACGAATAAAGTTTATTGCCTTATTGGGAGAATTCATCCATACATCCGAGGGTTGTATTAAAGTCATGTCAAAGAAAGTTTTTCTTTTATGAAGTAGTGCCACGCAATAACATAGTAGATGTTCCGCATTTTCACTTTCTAGGTTACAGAAGCGACACGTGTCATCTTCTAATTTTCCCAGTTGTTTTAAGTGATATTTACTTGCGCAGTGGCCTGTTACGAGGCCACAGTAAGTACGTAAGTCCTTTTTAGACAGGCTAAGAAGTTTCTGGGTTATTGTTTTATTAGGAGATATAAATTTCTTTGATGTCAGATTTTTTTTCCAGACATCGTCAATCATTGATTTTTCCCAGTTTTTTAATTCCATTTTAATAGTACATTCTGAGACCCCACAGAATGGTTCTGGTCCAATGAAAGATTTAATCGATCCAGCTTTTGCCAACTGATCCGCTTTTTCATTGCCTTCAATTCCGCAGTGCCCAGGGACCCAAAAAAGATTTATTGTGCTTTTTCTAGCCACCTGCTGCAGCAATTGAATACATTCCCAAACCAGTTTAGACGAACACGAAACTGACTTCAGTGCTTTTAAAGCAGCCTGGCTGTCAGAAAATATACATATATTTGCATTTCTATAATTTCGTCGCAGACAAACTATAGCACATTCAATAATTGCCTGTATTTCTGCTTGAAAAACAGTCGGCCATTGGCCCATGGATATTGATATGTCGACTCCGGGGCCCGTTACGCCAGTTCCAACTTTGTTGTTTAGTTTAGAACCGTCAGTGTAGAAGATTATCGATCCTGGTTGAATATTGGGCCCACCTGATTCCCACTCCGTGCGACTTGTTTCTGTTACATGGAATAGTCGTTCAAAGTTATATTGTCTATCCATCCAGTCCTCATGCGTTAATATGGGATTAATTTTAAAATCCTTTAAGATACTGAGATGGCCCCTAAGGTCTCCATCAAAGAGCTTTTTTGTTCTCCTCAACCTTAGTGCATTTTTCTCAGCTTCTAGTTGAACAAATAAGTGCAGTGGAAGCAAACTTAAAATAGAGTCTAACGCTTTTGATGGCGTACTGCTAGTTGCTCCGGTTATGGAGATTGTAGCTAATCTTTGCAACTTCTCTAGTTTCTTTTGAGCATTTTTAATCTTTGTTTTCGGCCACCAAACTAAGGCCGCATATGTTATCCTGGGTCTTACTATTGCTGTGTAGA
The DNA here is from genome assembly GCF_943734655.1 of Sabethes cyaneus. Classification (NCBI taxonomy): domain Eukaryota; kingdom Metazoa; phylum Arthropoda; class Insecta; order Diptera; family Culicidae; genus Sabethes; species Sabethes cyaneus. The sequence goes on along the minus strand of NC_071355.1, from coordinate 12,586,399 downwards.
TCCAATGAATCATTTTAGGTTTCAGTCCCCATTTATTTCCGAAAGTTTTTCTACTTATCCATAAGGCATTCATAGCCTTATTTAACACTTGATCCAAGTGTAAATTCCAGTTCAATTTGCTATCAAGAATCACTCCTAGATATTTTACTTTGGGAGAAATATTTAGTTTTGTTCCTTCTAAGTACAAGTCAGGTATTTTAGTTTTCCTTCTTCGCGTGAAAGAAATAACAGTAGTTTTTTGAGGGTTTATTGAAAGATCCTCATCTCTGCACCACGATATTGTAGAATCCAGAGCATGCTGCAATCTATCTTTAATAACTTGTTCATATTTCCCACGAACTATAATTGCAATGTCATCAGCGAAACCAATTATTTCAAATCCTGACGCTTCAAGATGTGATAGTAGTTCGTCAACAACAAGTGACCACAACAAAGGTGAAAGAACTCCTCCTTGTGGGCAACCCTTTACAGTCTTTACCATTTTTTTTTTTTTTTTTTTTTTTTTTTTTTTTTTTTTTAATACCCTCCCATGCCAGTTGACATTCCATGGCTACTAGTTATTTCTCTTTTTTGTAACATTTGACAAATCCAATCTACAATAGCTTTATCGAAATTACGTTTTATCATAGCATTTTTCATTGAAGTGTGAGATGCATTATCAAATGCTCCTTCAATATCTAAGAATACAGCCAATAAAATCTCCCTGGCTTCAAACGTCTTTTCTATTTTTGTTACGAGTGCATGAAGTGCTGTAATTGTTGATTTACCATGTTGGTATGCAAATTGATTTTTATTTAAAGGAAAATGTTTCAAGTAATTTGACTTAATATAATCATCAATTAGTTTCTCCATCAGTTTTAACATTATTGACGAGAGACTGATTGGTCTAAATGACTTTGGATCTTTTTTATCTTTTTTGTTCGCTTTTGGAATAAAAATAACTCGAATTTGTCGCCAATTTGTGGGAATATAATTTAACCGCAAGCTGGCTCTAAACATTTCAGTTATACAAGGAGTAAGACTTCCATTACTTTTTTGAATCATTACTGGCCGGATTTCATCCTTTCCTGGAGTTTTGAATGGTTCAAACGAGTCTATAGCCCATTCAACCTTTGCTTGAGTGAAGATACGACTTGCTAGATCTTGCGAGTCCCTGGTCGTATTTTGCCCAGTTGTACTTGCAATATCATTTTGTTCATTGGAAGCTGCTATCCTTGTCTTTTCTGATTCAGTACATGAATCCAATGAAGTAGTTTCTCCGCTCAAGGTTGGTAAAGCTCCCGGAAAGTGTACTTGCATTAATAAATTCAAAGTTTCGGTAGCATTGGAAGTAAAACATCCGTTGTCTTTCTTCAAAGTACCCAATCCATTCGTATGATCTGTTGACATAACTTTTTGTAATCTAGAAACCACTGGAGTACTTTCAATATTTTCACATACGTGCCTCCAATTTTTTCGTTTGGATTTTCTTATTTCGTTGCTATACAGAGTGAGTGCTTTCCTGTATTCATCCCACTGTGAAGTACGTTTTGCTCGATTGAACATTTTTCTAGCTTGTTTCCTTAGATTTTCCAATCTTATATTCCACCATGGAACGTCCCTGTTCGTCGATCGTACCTTAACTGGACAACTGCTGTTATATGCTCTGATTATTCTGTTAGTTACTTGAATAGATGTGTTTTCAAGCTCCCTACACGTATTAATATTCTTAACTAAGAAATTTCCCCCCTCTATTAACTTGCAATAATACGAATCCCAGTCTGTTTTTCTGGGATCTCTAAAAGTTTCTTTGATGATGTCGTTCACTTTGTATTCAAAGAGGATATGTTTGTGATCGGATAGGGATATTTCCGTAGAAACATGCCAGTTCTGTATGTTTTTCGACAGAGTGTTACTGCAAAGTGTTAGATCAAGAACCTCCTGTCTGATGGAATTCATAAAAGTGTAATCAGTACCGTTATTGCAGATATCTATATTATTATAATTTAAATATTCTAACAGACACTCACCTCTTTTGTTGGTATCATTACTGTTCCAGATTGTATGATGCGCATTTGCATCACATCCTATGATATACGCTTTGTTCTGTGATTTACAGAACGATATGAAAGCTGAAACCTCCGGGGGTGGCACTTCGTCTACGTCCCCAGGAAAGTATGCAGATGCTACGTAGATTTCTGTTTTTCCACGTGTAGTGGGAATTTCCACTACTGCCGCTACAATGTCACGATTAATAAATTCTGTAATGGGTAGTATTTTAATATTCCCATTGAAAAGAAGAGCGGATCTAGGAGATTGCTGTGTTTCGTCGTAAATTAACTTACACGATTTAGTATCAATTCCTAATATTTTTGCTCTATTTGTCCATGGCTCCTGGATAAAAGCAATATCCAGTCTGCTTTGGATAAACCTCTTACAAAGTACAGCACTTGCACCCTTTGCGTGATGGAGGTTTATCTGGATGAAATTTATGCTGTTTTGACTATGGAATGTGATGATTGTTGGATTGCTTTTTGGGTACCTCTACTCGTTCCCCAATAAAACCCCGCAGTCACTGTTGCCTGCTAGGATATCAATTTTTCTATATGTCTGTTTTGATTGAGTTCGTCCAGTATTTTGGCCGCCGCTTGTTCCTGGGACTTTTTTTTCGTCTCCAGTTCCATCAGGCGTCCTTTTAATACTGTTGACCTCAGTAGTGTTGCTTGAAGTCCTTACCGAATTTTGAATTCCACTCGGTCCTGGGACGTCATGGTTGGTGTTAGTCCCAATCATTTTAACGTTACCAGTTTCGCAGATATTCCTATTAATTCGGATAGCCTCCGTGTCATCTGTTTCCATTCTTTCCGTTTTGGTTTTTTTGGGATTTTTCTTCCGGATAGGAGCACTACCGAATTTAAAATCCAGTACGAAATTACATTCATTTAAAGATCTCATGGATACTCCATCTACACTAAATGTTAGCTCGACATGACGTTTATTTATGATTTTCCTCACAAATATCTTCCAACTGTCGACTACTAACCCTTCATTCTGAGCATCTAGAAGAGCAAGTATGTCTTCGTTGCTATCTTCTACACTCATCGGAAAGAATCCAATCAGAGTCTCCGGTTGTGGAATCTGGTGTTCATCCACTGCAACTATATCTACTCCCACTGATGGAATTATACTTGAAATGATATTTTTTAACCAGTCAGATGTCTCCTGGTTTTTGCAGATTAAAATTAAGTAACCCGGCCTAAATAGGCAATTTCCAAATTTTGGTTTGACTCTTTCTTTGCGTTGATGTAGCACTTTGCCGAGAACAGCTTTTTGCGTTGCAATTAACTGTTGCATCGTCAATTCTGAGTTCGGGTAGTCCTTTGGGATAATGCCTACCTTCACACTATTTACTACATCCCTGTACGATGGTTTAGTCATTGTCCCAGATGGCCCCGCCCTAATCTGATCTAAGCGATGTTGAATAGATTTTCTATTCACATTCCCTCTTGATGTCATGGGACGACCCTGTTTTTTAGGACGCGGATTTTCGCCGCTGCTGTTGGACTCGCTGTTCCGAAAGCGTTTACCGGGATCAGAATTGGGAGTGAGCAAAGGTAAGGCAGCCAAACGACGTGCTTCTTCCTGATTGATTCCGCTGTCAATAAGGCGTCTGTACCGCTTTTTTCCCGCCCCACTTAGAGGTTTGATTGAGTCAGTCCCCAGTTTAGTACCAGTTAGGTCCTGCCTGGGCAAAGTAGTCTTGATATCTATTTGTGGTCTCGAAAGCAGAGTTACATTTACATCATCATCCGAGTCACTTGCATAATCATCCATTTGCCTCTCATTGCGAGGCGTATTCAAAATTGACGAAGAGCAAGATAGTACATCCTCATCTAAATGATGTTCCTCTATATCCATTACTTTATTATCCTCCATTGTATATTAACTGTATAAGCTACGTTAAAATAAACTAAAGAGAAAACAAAAGAAATTTTTATTTTTAGTATAAAATGAGATTAAACACAAAAACAAAAACAAAACAATATATAATAACTACACAACGAGAAATACATAAGATAAATATAAATAAATAGATAAATAAATAAATAAATAAATAAATAAATAAATAAATAAATAAATAAATAAATAAATTACTAAATAAATAAATAATACATATTGTTTGTTATATTTTAAATAATTTCCAATGTCGTGTTTTACATTTAGCTCGTACAAAGCACACATAGCTGTGCTTACAATTATAGCGGCATCCAGCAACAAAATCAGTTATTGACTGTAATGAACTGATGCATACATACCATACATTCAAAACGTTTATTCAGTTTCTGCGCTTAAGTGTACTTAGTGAGAGAGATAGCACTGATGGCTGATCGTGTTTGATATCACTGACATCTTCGTCATGCAATATGAGCATTCACATATGAGCTAGTTCTTACGCCTTTTTTGCACTTGTTTTCTTGTGATCCATCAACATTGTTGATAGAGTGAACCATAAACACATGAAAGCAAAGCAGATCGGTTGACATTGACGACCAACGAACCTATCTGCCTGCCGATCTGGTATGCAGTTTTATTTTTTTTTTTTTTTTTGTTTCAATACATCTTTAACACCGTGGTCACGAATAGGATGAACAGAATGAACACGTATTAGGTAAAAGTAGTGATTTTAAAAGGCCTTTTTCACTAGGCTAGCGTTTCGAGAATTTCTTCTTAATAATAATTAGACACATAGTTTGAAAACTTAATATCAGCAGAAAGGTGCATATGCAATTATCTCTTATCATAGGTAATTATTTTCAAATACTCATGCAACACTAAGGGCCGTTTGTGGATTCGTCGGTCGGATTCATTGCCTGATTTTTTGTCCTTCCGTGTCGCTTTCAATAGAATAATGACACGTAGTTAACACAGTACCCATAAGGGAGATAGCTGTATCACTTGGCAGCAAAGGCCTTTATCTTTAGCCTTTGTTGATCTAGAATTTATATATATATCTATGTATATTTTACTTTGATAGTTATTTTTCCACTAAATATGTTACTTATTAGCTTTATTTTCTTAATCACGTGACACCCAGTCATAAGTTGCCTCACATTACAGCAAACCGAGCTTGGGAAACGCGGTTAATTATAAGCCCGCCAACCTAATTGTTCGCTTCGTTATGGCTTCTTATTGAATGGCAGAATCACGAGTAATTTTAAAAACATAATATCACGAGTAATATGGCTATTTCACACCTGCTTTCACAAATTGCGTGATTTACTATTTTCACTTCTCCTTTTACACTTCACTCGCGCGTATTTATTTTCGAAATTCCGCGGAAATTATTGTAAAATCGAAGACTTGATTAATTCACGACGTATATTCTAGCAGGGTAGCCAGTATGAGGGCGTATAATGACGCACAACATATCTATACCTATAAAGAAGGATTTCTGTCTGTCTGTCTGTCTGTCTGTCTGTCTGTCTGTCTGTCTGTCTGTCTGTCTGTCTGTCTGTCTGTCTGTCTGTCTGTCTGTCTGTCTGTCTGTCTGTCTGTCTGTCTGTCTGTCTGTCTGTCTGTCTGTCTGTCTGTCTGTCTGTCTGTCTGTCTGTCTGTCTGTCTGTCTGTCTGTCTGTCTGTCTGTCTGTCTGTCTGTCTGTCTGTCTGTCTGTCTGTCTGTCTGTCTGTCTGTCTGTCTGTCTGTCTGTCTGTCTGTCTGTCTGTCTGTCTGTCTGTCTGTCTGTCTGTCTGTCTGTCTGTCTGTCTGTCTGTCTGTCTGTCTGTCTGTCTGTCTGTCTGTCTGTCTGTCTGTCTGTCTGTCTGTCTGTCTGTCTGTCTGTCTGTCTGTCTGTCTGTCTGTCTGTCTGTCTGTCTGTCTGTCTGTCTGTCTGTCTGTCTGTCTGTCTGTCTGTCTGTCTGTCTGTCTGTCTGTCTGTCTGTCTGTCTGTCTGTCTGTCTGTCTGTCTGTCTGTCTGTCTGTCTGTCTGTCTGTCTGTCTGTCTGTCTGTCTGTCTGTCTGTCTGTCTGTCTGTCTGTCTGTCTGTCTGTCTGTCTGTCTGTCTGTCTGTCTGTCTGTCTGTCTGTCTGTCTGTCTGTCTGTCTGTCTGTCTGTCTGTCTGTCTGTCTGTCTGTCTGTCTGTCTGTCTGTCTGTCTGTCTGTCTGTCTGTCTGTCTGTCTGTCTGTCTGTCTGTCTGTCTGTCTGTCTGTCTGTCTGTCTGTCTGTCTGTCTGTCTGTCTGTCTGTCTGTCTGTCTGTCTGTCTGTCTGTCTGTCTGTCTGTCTGTCTGTCTGTCTGTCTGTCTGTCTGTCTGTCTGTCTGTCTGTCTGTCTGTCTGTCTGTCTGTCTGTCTGTCTGTCTGTCTGTCTGTCTGTCTGTCTGTCTGTCTGTCTGTCTGTCTGTCTGTCTGTCTGTCTGTCTGTCTGTCTGTCTGTCTGTCTGTCTGTCTGTCTGTCTGTCTGTCTGTCTGTCTGTCTGTCTGTCTGTCTGTCTGTCTGTCTGTCTGTCTGTCTGTCTGTCTGTCTGTCTGTCTGTCTGTCTGTCTGTCTGTCTGTCTGTCTGTCTGTCTGTCTGTCTGTCTGTCTGTCTGTCTGTCTGTCTGTCTGTCTGTCTGTCTGTCTGTCTGTCTGTCTGTCTGTCTGTCTGTCTGTCTGTCTGTCTGTCTGTCTGTCTGTCTGTCTGTCTGTCTGTCTGTCTGTCTGTCTGTCTGTCTGTCTGTCTGTCTGTCTGTCTGTCTGTCTGTCTGTCTGTCTGTCTGTCTGTCTGTCTGTCTGTCTGTCTGTCTGTCTGTCTGTCTGTCTGTCTGTCTGTCTGTCTGTCTGTCTGTCTGTCTGTCTGTCTGTCTGTCTGTCTGTCTGTCTGTCTGTCTGTCTGTCTGTCTGTCTGTCTGTCTGTCTGTCTGTCTGTCTGTCTGTCTGTCTGTCTGTCTGTCTGTCTGTCTGTCTGTCTGTCTGTCTGTCTGTCTGTCTGTCTGTCTGTCTGTCTGTCTGTCTGTCTGTCTGTCTGTCTGTCTGTCTGTCTGTCTGTCTGTCTGTCTGTCTGTCTGTCTGTCTGTCTGTCTGTCTGTCTGTCTGTCTGTCTGTCTGTCTGTCTGTCTGTCTGTCTGTCTGTCTGTCTGTCTGTCTGTCTGTCTGTCTGTCTGTCTGTCTGTCTGTCTGTCTGTCTGTCTGTCTGTCTGTCTGTCTGTCTGTCTGTCTGTCTGTCTGTCTGTCTGTCTGTCTGTCTGTCTGTCTGTCTGTCTGTCTGTCTGTCTGTCTGTCTGTCTGTCTGTCTGTCTGTCTGTCTGTCTGTCTGTCTGTCTGTCTGTCTGTCTGTCTGTCTGTCTGTCTGTCTGTCTGTCTGTCTGTCTGTCTGTCTGTCTGTCTGTCTGTCTGTCTGTCTGTCTGTCTGTCTGTCTGTCTGTCTGTCTGTCTGTCTGTCTGTCTGTCTGTCTGTCTGTCTGTCTGTCTGTCTGTCTGTCTGTCTGTCTGTCTGTCTGTCTGTCTGTCTGTCTGTCTGTCTGTCTGTCTGTCTGTCTGTCTGTCTGTCTGTCTGTCTGTCTGTCTGTCTGTCTGTCTGTCTGTCTGTCTGTCTGTCTGTCTGTCTGTCTGTCTGTCTGTCTGTCTGTCTGTCTGTCTGTCTGTCTGTCTGTCTGTCTGTCTGTCTGTCTGTCTGTCTGTCTGTCTGTCTGTCTGTCTGTCTGTCTGTCTGTCTGTCTGTCTGTCTGTCTGTCTGTCTGTCTGTCTGTCTGTCTGTCTGTCTGTCTGTCTGTCTGTCTGTCTGTCTGTCTGTCTGTCTGTCTGTCTGTCTGTCTGTCTGTCTGTCTGTCTGTCTGTCTGTCTGTCTGTCTGTCTGTCTGTCTGTCTGTCTGTCTGTCTGTCTGTCTGTCTGTCTGTCTGTCTGTCTGTCTGTCTGTCTGTCTGTCTGTCTGTCTGTCTGTCTGTCTGTCTGTCTGTCTGTCTGTCTGTCTGTCTGTCTGTCTGTCTGTCTGTCTGTCTGTCTGTCTGTCTGTCTGTCTGTCTGTCTGTCTGTCTGTCTGTCTGTCTGTCTGTCTGTCTGTCTGTCTGTCTGTCTGTCTGTCTGTCTGTCTGTCTGTCTGTCTGTCTGTCTGTCTGTCTGTCTGTCTGTCTGTCTGTCTGTCTGTCTGTCTGTCTGTCTGTCTGTCTGTCTGTCTGTCTGTCTGTCTGTCTGTCTGTCTGTCTGTCTGTCTGTCTGTCTGTCTGTCTGTCTGTCTGTCTGTCTGTCTGTCTGTCTGTCTGTCTGTCTGTCTGTCTGTCTGTCTGTCTGTCTGTCTGTCTGTCTGTCTGTCTGTCTGTCTGTCTGTCTGTCTGTCTGTCTGTCTGTCTGTCTGTCTGTCTGTCTGTCTGTCTGTCTGTCTGTCTGTCTGTCTGTCTGTCTGTCTGTCTGTCTGTCTGTCTGTCTGTCTGTCTGTCTGTCTGTCTGTCTGTCTGTCTGTCTGTCTGTCTGTCTGTCTGTCTGTCTGTCTGTCTGTCTGTCTGTCTGTCTGTCTGTCTGTCTGTCTGTCTGTCTGTCTGTCTGTCTGTCTGTCTGTCTGTTCCTTATAGAATCGAAAACTACTGAACCAAAAGGCATGAAAATATGCATTTAGAGGTTTTTTGGGGTCAGGAAAGGTTTTAGTGATGGTTAGAAATCCCTCCCCCCACTAAGAGGGGGGGCTCCCATACAAATGAAACACAAATTTCTGCATAACTCGACAACTAATCAAGCAAATAGAACAAAATTTGGCATGTGGGTGTTTTCCGTGACAAGAATTTATTCTATGGTAAATTGAGACCCCTCCCCTCTTTATAAGGGGAATTATAACTCCTCTCCTCTTTAAAAGGGGGGGCTTCCATACAAATTTCCTCATAACTCGAGAACTAATCAAGCAAATGGAACCAAATTTGGCATGTGAAGGTTTTCGAGGGCAAGAATATTTTCTATAGTAAATTAGGACCCCTCCCACTTTAAGAGGGGGGGCTCCTGTATCAAAGAAACACAATTTTTCTCATAACTCGAGAAGTAATTAAGCAAATGGAACCAAATTTGGCATGTGGGTGTTTTTGGAGACAAAAATTTTGTCTGTGATGAACTGGGACCCCTCCTCACTTTAGAAGGGGGGGGGCTCCTATGCAAATGAAATACAAATTTCCTCATAACTCGAGAGCTAATCAAGCAAATGAAACCAAATTTGGCATGCGAAAGTTTTCGAGGGCAAAAATATTTTCTATGGTGAATTAGGACCCCTCCCAACTTTAAGAGGAGGGGCTCCTATACAAACGAAATACAAATTTCCTCATAACTCGAGAAGTAATCAAGCAAATGGAACCAAATTTGGCATGTGGAGGTTTCTGGAGGCAAAAATATTTTCTATGGTGAATTAGGACCCCTCTCAACTTTAAGAGGGGGTGTTTCTACACAAATGAAATACAAATTTCCTCATAATTCGAGAACTAATCAAGCAAATGGAACCATATTTGGCATGTGGGTGTTTTTGGAGGCAACCATTTTTTCTATGATGAATTAGGACCCCTTACCTTTTTAAGAGGGGGGCTCTCATACAAACGAAATACAAATTTCATCATAACTCTAGAACTAATCAAGCAAATGGAACCAAATTTATCATGTGGGTGTTTTTGTAGGCAAGAATATTTTCTATGGTATATTTTCTATGGATTTCCTCACTTTAAGAGGGGGGGGGGCTTCTATACAAATGAAAAACAAATTTCCTCATAACTCGAGAACTAATCAAGCAAATAGAACCAAATTTGACATGTAAGTGGTTTTGGACGCAAGATTTTTTCTATGGTGAATTGAGACCCCTCTCTTCTTTACAAAGCGAGTTATGGCCCATCTCCCCTTTAAGAGGGTGGGCTTCCATACAAATGAAATGCAAATTTCCTCTTATCTCGAGAACTAATCAATCAAATGGAACCAAATTTGGCATGTGGGAGTTTTAGATGGCAGAAATTTTTTCTATGGTGAATTACGACCTCTTCCCCTTTTAAGAGGGGAGCTCCCATACAAATGAAATTCAAATTTCCTTATAACTTGAGAACTAATCAAGCAAAAGGAACCAAATTTGGCATGTGGGAGATTTTGGAGTCTTGAATTTATTTTACGATAGTTAGAGACCTCTCACCCCTGTGGTAGGGGGATATGGACTCTCACACAAATAAAACAGAAATTTTTGCGAAACTCAAAAACTAATCGAACTCGAGAAATTCGAGCCTCTTCCATAAAACATTAGTCAATACAAGACCACAAAAACTATCTATAGTAACACTAGATCATTCAGGACGAGACGGTCGCGAGTTGCCGGTGACCCGCCGTCAGAAGCGCCACCCACTGGGGGGCTTGCAAAACTCGAGATTGTGACAAAGATCATCCGAGATTCATGATTTATGTACAACACAGGTTAATTTGTGGCAATACGAAGTTTGTCGGGTCAGCTAGTATATTTATAAATTAGTCAGTTGCTTGCAGTCTCGTTTTTCCACACTTCTCTTTTGTCCATATGGGACAGTTACGCTTTTATCACAGAGAACAGATTAACAGGCTCGAAGGAAGTAATCGATTTTTTGTGTGTAAAATCTGTCGGTAGCGCCCTCCAGAAATAGTTTGCCAAACGCATCAAAAAATATGCATGTACCTTTATCAATATTTCTTTGTGCTGGAGTTACATAGCAGCGATGGCAGCGACATCAAGATTTAGTTTGCCACTTACTGCTCGAGGGGTGCTCTATTGAAAGATTACTCGTAGATAACATAAAAACCTTTTACACACTTTTTGTCGATTACCTGGTAGTCTATTCTCTGTGCTTTTATGGGTAGTAATCTTATATGACGAACACCACCCAAGTAACAATTTGGATTTTATTACACTCTTATGATGGCGTTTAGGACCCAAATTGCTCGTGAAAATCGCCATAAGAGTACAATAAAACTCACATTGTTGCTTGGGCAATATCTGCAAACAAACGAATATAGCATTGCCTGCTTTTCCCCCCATCGCAGTTGGAAAAATTGTGAATCGCAGAAAAGATTAATTCCCTGAGCAAAAATCTGCAAAATCAAAATGCTAAAATAACTGTTATTTAGAACGTATATTTGATTAATTTACTATTTAGGAACTGTTTTCAATTTTAAAATAATGGTTTTTACATTACAGAAATAACTAATATTATTCAAAAATTTAGAATTATTGAATACGTATTTGCTTATATTGACTCATAAATATTCATAAAAAAGTTTCTGCTTTATTTAGAAAATAAAAAAATCATTGCTGGAAAATGTACGTACTACCGAGGCAAAATGTACGTATTATGGAGGGTACGTATTATCGAGGGTACGTACTATGGAGGTATACCTGTAATACCGTTGCACAGTGGTTTGATTGCTCTGGAATCGTGAACTTTTTTAATAACTCTTTTCATAGTGTTTTTTTCAAAATGACGTCTTCGGAATAATTTTTGTATATCAATAGACGCAACGACTGGTAGTTAGTATTAGTTCGGAACTCAAACACAGGTGGCGCTGAAAAATTTAACTTTCTAATTTGATGATATAGAGCTATGGTATGTTCTAGAAAGTTCTAGATAAGCTTATTATGAAGCTTTTTGCTGAAAACATTATTCCTCTAAGTATCGCAGTTTTTGAGATATTAGGCGTCTTTCATGACGGACCCCAAAAAATCGGGGTTTTCACTGTAGCTTCAAAACTATGTGATTTAGAGAAAAATAATGTTCTGCAAACATTTACATCTATTAAAATCACACACGTTTGCAGAAGAACGTGAAAACGTATCTTCTATGTAGAGCGAGTTAATGAACGATTTAGGTAAAAATTAGCCATATTTCGTACTGCTATACACTAGAAAGTTGGAAAAACTGGCGACCGAGATATAATTAAAGTGAAAGTACATTCAAAACTGATCTTAAAACATGCTAAGTCATTTGTCTCTTTTAGTATCTTCATCATTTAATTTGCATTTCCAAAACGTGTTACTTAGTCTTTTGGAGACATATATCATAATGTTTACTATATCCCATCGCCCTGTTAGCAGCAAGGTACGATGCTAATGTAGCAAACCAGTCATCGTATGTACTAATCTCGGCTGTGCGGCACTGCTAGGGTTTAATAGGATTATTAGACTCGCCCTGTAATTGTCCTGTACTCTAATAACCGGCTGCGAAGTCTGTCTTTAAAGAAGGGTATTGTCGTAAAGACGGTTATACCCAAAGCTTTGCTCTACTTGCATCGCAAGAGACTAGCCAGTTTTTCCAACTTTTTATTGTATAGCAGTACGAAATATGGCTAATTTTTACCTAAATCGTTCATTAACTCGCTCTGTATAGAAAATACGTGTTCACGTTCTTCTGCAAAAGTGTGTGATTTTAATAGATGCAAATGTTTGCAGAACATTATTTTTCCCTAAATCACATAGTTTTGAAGCTACAGTGAAAACTCCGATTTTTGGGGGTCCGTCATAAAAGACACCTAATATCTCAAAAACTGTGATACTTAGAGGAATAATGCTTTCAGCAAAAAGCTTCATAATAAGCTTATCTAAAACTTTCTAGAACATATCATAGCTCTATATCATCAAATTAGAAAGTTAAATTTTGCAGCGCCACCTGTGTTTGAGTTCCGAACTAATACTAACCACCAGTCGTTGCGTCTATTGATATACAAACATTGTTCCGAAGACGCCATATTGAAAAATACACTATGAAAAGAGTTATTAAAAAAGTTCACGATTCCGAGCAATCAAACCACTGTGCGTTGGCTCTTTCGCAATGAAATCTGGTCAAACAGAGTAATTGTTCAATTCTAACAAATATTCACTGCATTAGTCACCAGATTAGACTACAACAATTCTACCAATACAAGCCGCCTAGGAACCTCTTCATTGTTTAATTTTAGTTCCTTATCTTTGCCGTGCTCTGCTCAGATACGATTTTTAGAAGTGTAGTGATAAGTGTTGTTTGTTGGATGATCCTCGTGATTTTAAATCATATGACTTAAGAAGGCACTTCCGTGGATTCATTCAAGCTTTACTGGAAGACTTTGCATCAAAATGTGGTTCTATCGTATATGTTAAAAGCAAATCTTTTTGGTGGTATTTGAAATGAGATATAAATGCAATTGGAAATAACAAATTTGTCTCTTCCTGATTCCGCATAAAAACACATCGAATATAAAATCGGAATTTTGCTCTAATTCAAGGCTTCATCAATATATGATTACGTCAATGCCAGCTGGTTGAGGTAACATCAAACATTAAAATCCCCAGTCTCGGAAAAGTCAATACAATGCCATACCCTCCTTTATCTGTGGCAAAAACTTGCATTTCTTCACACGCCATCGCACAGTAGAGTAACAAACGGTACCTGTTTTCTACTCCCGTGCTGACTCTGACTCTCAAATGTCTGTTTTATAATAGTTTTCATTTGCTTAGCCAACCAGCTATTGTTTAACTTACATCCGGTTATATATATATTTACCTTGTTTAATTGCCAGCCCACCAGCAGAACTGTTTCCCATGCAGCTGTAGTACAGATGTCGCATCAGAGCTTCTGGATCTGAATACTTTAACCGGTCGTACTGGATGCCCTCCGCTGCAGCATCCTGCTCGTTCATGGCAGATTGGAAACCGTTCATTTCATTATCTGAAATTATCGGAGAAAAAGTTAATTTTACTAACAAGACATTCGACCGAAATGGTAGAACGGTAGGAGAGCGCTTCTTTCAAGGCTTTCGGGTGCTTTCGGGCTTGTTTGTCGATTTCAAATGGGACACCGTCTTCAATCGCTGACAGGCCTGTCTGTTGCTCTTGATGTGGGATGCTTGCTTTTAGCGTCGATGGAATTGATGGAAAAGAAATGCTCCCTCGAAAATGGTAGCAAAATTCGAAGATGAAACATAAAGCCAGCCTTCAACTGAATGCAAATGGTATTATACGAGTACATTGAGTGGTGTTCGCAAACCGTTGCCGGCTTGGAAATATTGTATCATTACATTGATTGAGAGACGACGTTCTGCGAAAGGCAGTCTTTTTATTTGCTTTACTTCCTCTCGCGTTTCCGGACGGGAAGAGGACGAACGGGCGCGTTAATTTAAAATTTCCTCTCGCCTATCGATTGCAGTCGATCAGCTTCTGACAATCTTGTTAGCGCTCCTGTTATGTAGGTTGATCCACGGAGCAAACTTCACTTCGCAGAATTGCGCAAACGTTTCCACCCACCACAAGCACTCACAGTTTCTTTAAAAAATTAATGCTATTATTGATTTGCTTCCGTTTTTGTGCGCTAGAAGTATGTGACAAGTGGCTTATATATATACTAGTGGCTCCTAAAGGCGAGCGGGAAGAATAAGTGCATTAGCTGAAAAGGCTCCTGATTGAAAGACGGTATCCCCAAGCTAATGCTGCTCGGTTTGCAATTGAATAGTGGTACTGATGTCACTAAGCTAGGCTAACGTATTGGTTTCAACCTAACCTTCCAGTGGCAAACAGAATGCACTACGCTTTCCGATAAGTCATCGTCCTAGTTCGAAAAATCCGAACGACATTGTATTTGACTGTTTTTCTAGTTTCCTTTTCCTGTTCTCACAATGGCCACAGCATCATCTGTGGGAAGCACTATTGCTCTTCTGGACCCAAAACTGTACATGTTGGCTCAAATCTAACCAGCAAAGCATTGGAGTGGAGCACTCAAAGGCATATGGGACGGAAGATGGTATTTTTTGTTTTTAAATTAAACATTCAACAGCAGCTCAATGAAACATTGTCTCATACACTCATGTGTGGTATGACCAATATGGTTTTAAAACGATAAAAATGTTTGAGTTTAAGAAAACAATAGGCTTTAGTCGTTTTAGTTCCTATGTGAACGGTACAACAAGGAAGCCATTCGACTGAGTTGAACTTTTTAAATCATCTCAACTGGAATGACTGTCCATCGCACGTTTCGCATTGCACGTTTCGTGATTGACAAGAAACAAGAAAATGATGAATCAAACGAAAGCCCCTAAGGTTAAACGTGATCATCTAGTTGAGTCGTTTATAGTTTTTACGAAAGTTCTATCCACGATAATTGTGCCGGCGTATTCCGGTCACCAAGAGATAAACGAGCTAAACTACAGAAAAATCACCATAATAAACTGGGATTTTACTCGATGTACTTAAATTTAATGTTTCTATAAACTTATACTGCGTTAGCATCAGACGTGTTTTGTTATCGCTGCGCCTCGTGCTATACAAGTAATACCGTTACGATTTTTACGACCTATATCTATTTCGTCTTCGTTAGGTCAATGCATTTACGTGGCTGTCTTTCAACTGATTTCCCGTGCCGTTATGCCAAGATACCAAGATACGGAAAATCCGGTAAAACCAGCTGCGTGTGTCGATCTCGAGCCTCGAGCAAGTAAAGCAGACTTCTGCTTGTAAGCTCTTCACGCGACAGTACCACGTTTACATTCCTGTTCATTGGTGGTGTAGTCAGCGAACCTAGTCTGATGGTTAAAGACCTTCTGGACTTTGGAATTGCTGTTTCGGATCCCTCTATTGTGAAGACCTCCCGTAAACGAATGACATGTCCCGTAAACGAATTTCCACGGTGATAGAAACAATCGGTTTTTGAAAGAGCGCTGCAAACGTACCTAACTTCGCAAAAATGTTAAAAAAAAACAGTAAAGTAATACTTCGATATAAAGCCATTTATTTTTATTTTCTTTACATTATATCGAAGCCAAAACGAAATTTATTTATATTTAAATGAAATTAATGGCAAATGAAAGGGAAGCCTTTCAAATCATTAACATCCAAACTTTATGATAATTGAACTAGTGTGTAGAGATTTTATCAATTGAAATTTGAAAGTCTATGCATTGCAAAAAATTGACTTTTTTCGGATGCTGTATAAAGAAAACTAACATAGGTAATTATATTAGCTTACCTACAAAAAAATATACACCCTTGCGAGCGACCTTCCGGTAGTTAACCAAAACATTCGCCATGATGCACAACAACATGCGTGTAGACATGTTTTAGAGTTCTTTCTTCGTTTTATTTATCAACTAGCTGACCCAACAAACTTTGTATTGCCACAAATTAAACTTGTTGTACCTAAATCGTGAATTTCGGATGACCTTTGTCACAATCTCGAATTTTGCAAGTTTCTGAGGAGTTCATGGGTGTTTTAATATACAAATTTTCCTCACAGTAAAGTAGAAAACAACTCCCCCCATCGCTCAGCCTGATAAAATAAAGCGGATAGCATTTAAATGTTCGCCATCATTACGAACCATTTCGCCTAATACCATTTTGCGGAACACCATTTCGCGAAAAACCTTACGCGGGATGTTCCATTTCACGGA
The DNA here is from genome assembly GCF_943734655.1 of Sabethes cyaneus. Lineage (NCBI taxonomy): Eukaryota > Metazoa > Arthropoda > Insecta > Diptera > Culicidae > Sabethes > Sabethes cyaneus. The sequence goes on along the minus strand of NC_071355.1, from coordinate 12,570,063 downwards.
AAATCTTTTCGTAGAAAGTACCATTTCGCAGGGGTGACCCAACTGAAGGAAAGTAATAGAGGTCAGTAAATCTAGGAAAATAAATAAACCTAGATGGAGGTGATCTCTACGGGGGCCTGCCCCCCGCAGCGGCCGGCGCTTCCGACGGCAGGTCGCCGGCAACACTCGCGGCCTATGGCCGACTCGCGCTGAATTATCTAATGTTACTATTGATAGTTTTTGGTGGTCTTGTTATTGATTAATGTTTTATGAGTCTAAAATTTCTCGAGTTTGATTAGTTTTAAAGTTACGCAAAAATTTCTGTTTTATTTGTATGAGAGTCCTTATCCCCCTACCACAGGGGTGAGGGATCTTAAACCATCATTAAAAAAATTTCTGCCTCCAAAAACACCCACATGCCAAATATGGTTCCATTTGATTAATTAGTTCTCGAGTTATGAGGAAATTTGTATTTCATTAGTATAGGAGCCCCCCTCCTAAAGTGGGGAGAAGTTTCAATTCACCATAGAAAAAATTCTTGTCTCCAAAAACACCCACATGTGAAATTTGGTTCCATTTGCTTGATTAGTTTTCGAGTTATGAGGAAATTTGTATTTCATTTGTATAAGAGCCCCCCCACCCCCCTCCTAAAGTGGGGAGGGGTCTTGTCTTGTCTCCAAAAACACCCACCTGTAAAATGTTGTTTCATTTGCTTGATTAGTTCTCGCGTTATGCAGAAATTTATGTTTCATTTGTATGGGAGCCGCCCCTCTTAGTGGGGGAGGGGTCTCTAACCATCATAAGAACCTTCCCTGACCCCAAAAACCTCTACATGCAAATTTTCACGCCGATCAGTTCGGTAGTTTTCGATTCTATAAGGAACATACGGACAGACAGACAGAAATCCTTTTTTATTGGTATAGATTCCTCCTCAGTTTTCGTGACAAAATTGTTGGAGTAGATCTTGCGCTTCAGGTTTGCCCAGAAATTCTCGATGGGATGCAGCTGGGGGACGGTGGGCGGGTTCGCCGACTTCGAGATATTCAGCCGCTCCATCTCCTCCAACGATCGCTTCGAGTAGTGAACTGACGCCAGATCTGGCCTGAACACCGCATCTTCGCCCTTATGGTATTTCTTGATGAACGACGCTACTTCCGGCAGGTACTTCGCACTATAAATTACCCCGTTCACGGCAGTCCGCAGCGAAAGAAGAGGGGGCTTTGACATCTCCTTCTTGCTGATTGTCAGCCACAGTAGCACTCTGTTGGGAAACTTGATGTGTGAAATGAACTGCACCTCGGAGCTCGCTTCCTTCGTATTGCCATCCGGGTGAGATAGGTCTCGTCGTCCATCAACACCGCCCCGTCGCGATTCGTCAGGAAAATCGTCTTGACCATCTCATTCAGCCGCTGCCGCTGCGCCATTGCCTGCAGGTCCGAGACCAGTGGACGAGACTGCCGCTCTGCCGCTTCTGTATGTCCATGTTCGCCAGGTACTTTTTCATCGGTTTGGTCGGTTGCACCGACCTCCCGGCCAAGTGCACGCAGCGATGTAACCACTTTTCCTACGGTCTTCCGCTTCAGCATCCTTTGGAGCTTCTTATCGCTCAGGGTCGTCGGCCGTCCGGAACCGGGTTTAATTTCGATGCTCTGATTGTTGTTCCATAGGGCCAAGATGTTATAGATGCAGGAACGGGCGAGTCCGGCGTCTAACGCACGATGAACGCGTTCGACGCGGTGGGGTACCGTTCTTCGAACGCGCACACTTCTGACCGGAGTAGCTTCACTGTTTTCGCCATCACGGTTAAGCCAAGTGTCCACTATAGAGTTATTTTGGTAGAGTAAAAAGCGTAGAGCGTAGAGACTCCACCAGCTGTGTGTACACTATAAGGCACTACCATTTTACCGCTCTACCTAGAGAAGCCGCAGAGAAATTTTACGTAGAGCTCTACTGCGCACTCAACGGGGTGTGTCCACTGGGGAAACTGTAGAGCGTAGAGCTCAACCAAACACTAGGTCAACATAGTGTTTGGTAGAGCTCTACGCTCTATCTAACCTGCTAGATAGAGCTGTAGAGAACAATTTCGCTTTTGAAACGATTTCGCAACATAACGCCATATTTTTCTGATGCAACAGCTGCGAACAAATTGTGTACCTAGACGCATACCATGCTGCATCAATATCCGGACACTTAAGCAGGTCATATGTTTAATATGCTCCGTAAACAAAAATTTCACAACGTTCTAGTAATTGTTTTGTACTGTAATCAAATATAAAGCTTAAGTTTGCAATAACACGTCAATTATACACTGAAAACTCAATAAAATACATTAAAATAAAAGAAATAAACAGGCTTGTCTTGTTCATAAATCCGGACGCCTCACATCTCAATGAATCAATATCCGGACACTTTTGAATCGTTTTCCGGACAGGCAAAACTTTCTCGTATTTTGTCTAAGAAATATACATATGCCTTATCACTTGTAAAATGTAGTATTAAATAATCCTCTCTCTATACATTTTTTACTTTTAATGCCACTTTGTCGTCATTAACGGTACGATTTAAGTGCTACACTGATCCACTTACCTAACCAGAGAATGAAAATGATTAAATACTTCTACATTAAATGCCTTAAAGTATTTTGGATTTCCAAATATTTTGACGGTTCCATGGATCGAGACTCATTCTCTTACCACACATTCTGCCTGGTTCAACGTATCCTTTCGCATTTTCTAAGAAAAACATTAGGTAGTTACCATCAATAGTCAAACATGTCCGGATTTAAAAACATGGTTTTAAATCCGGACAGCGTAATTATTTATAGAAATACACTTTATTTCAACACATTAATGAATGACACCATCTCAATTAATTAAAACTAACCTTCTTTGTTGATACTAAGCCTAAAAAGTTGATTTCTTTATAATGATAAGTTCCAAAAACCTTAAATCGCGAAAGCACTACTTATTAGTAGTCTAAAAAAACTCGCAGAAAAAAGACACTGTTTGACACCAACGTTACGTTTGTATTTATTTAAGTTATTTCGCGCAGCCTACTTAACCACCGATTATGTATAAACGGTCTTAGATATATTTGCAAAGTAATCCACATAGCTACACCTCATAAATTGTATTTATTATTACTTAATAAGGATAAATTAGTGAAGGTGTCCGGATATTGGTACCGTCCGGATTTTGATGCAGCATGGTATACAGCAAAGTGTGCGTAAGATAAATCTCAGAAATATAGCACATTCACAGGCCAAATGGAAATTCAGGTGAATATTTTATTTTTAAGTGAAATTATATGAGGTAGCTTTTTATTATCCAGGAAAGTAATTTTGCATTATGATAGGTCGTTTTTTTGGTAATAATTGACAGGTAGGGTGGTTGTAATTTACACAATGATCGTAAAACATGACAGGACGTCATGCTTTCGTAGCATGGGGTCTATTCTATTCTCAGCCACCTGCTTACTGGTCGACTGCTCGATTGCTTAACTGGTCGACTAGGCTGCTCGGCTGGATTGGTCGACTAGACTGCTCAATTTGATTGCTCGACAGGACTGTTGAATTCGACTGCTCGACTCAACTGCTCGATTTAACTTCTCAACTAGGCTACTCGATTAAACTTCTCGACAGGACTACTCGAATCAACTGCTCGATGTTCGACTTAACTGCACGACTGGACAGATTTATTCAACTGCTGGACTGAACTGGTTGGACTGTTCGGTTCGACTGCTCCGTTGGACAGCTTGATTCAACTGCTCGATTCAAATACTTGACTCAACTGTTCGACTGGACACAACTATTTGACTGAACCTCGATTCTACTATACGAACCGGCTACTCGACTCAACTGCTCGACCCGACTGCTCGATTCAAATGCTCGACTAGACTACTCGACTTAACTGCTCGACTCGCCTGCTCGAGTGGATTGCTCAACGCGATATCAAATCGGCTCGTTTGAAACAGAAAATCTCGGTACCAGCTTTTCAAAAGGCTTAACTGCAAAATGTAAACAAACCGAGTGAGGGTTCTTTTCGCTATGCTAGTCCAGCAGAAAATAACTCGCACTCGGTTTGTTTACATTTTGTAGTTGAGCCGGTTGGGTAGTCGTGCTAAAAACCCGCGCAAAATAGACTTCAGTGTATCACAGTTTTTGTAAAACTGAGAACCACCCTACTAGGCATAACAAAACTAACGAAAAACGTTTCTAAAATAAATTAGTTAATTATTAAAATTATTAAAAATTAGTTTTACAATTATTGCGAAAAGTAGAACCACCCCAACCATCAATTATATCAAATGAAAGGCCTTTCTGAATGGAAAATTTCTTTTCCGGATACTGAAAGGCCGTTTTCTTCTAATTTCATAGAAGAATTTAATTTTCAATTAAATTTCCATTTCCATTTCTATGAAAAATAAAGAAATTTTTGACATTAATCTTATATACACACTTCATATTCGCGTATATGCATGCGCGATTTGTTTGCGTCGGTTGCATCAGCAAAATATGGCGTCATATAGCGAAATAGTTTCAAAAAGGAAATCGTTCTCTACTGAGTTCTTTACAGCTCTATCAAGCAGGTTAGATAAAGTAAAGAAACTGACTAAAGAAATGACATCGGAACTCAGTCACTCGCGGCCTCCTGTCATCATTAAATCTAATTTGCTCAACGATGATTGTTGTGCGTGACTCTGTTCAAAGTTGCTAGAAAAAGTTCTAACAATATTTTTTCGAGTTCAACACATAGGCAATTTTATGAACTCTACGCAAGGGGTTTCCAGTAAGGCGTATAAGTGCGTAGTAATCAGAGATTACTTTTGTAATCATTTACGAATTAATTAGGTAATCAATGGTAATCAGAAGAGTAATCAATGTTAATCTTAAGTAATCATTGGTAATCATGATTAATTTATAGTAATCACAAGAGATTGATTACTGGTAATCAGAGGTAATCAATAAAGTAATCAAAAGTAACTTTTTTCGAAGGAGCATAGTAATCATTGCTGTTGGAAACCCCTTGACTGTACGATACAAATTTGATTGCCTTAGTGTTTGCGTTAGGCAGTACGGATCGATTTCGTGATGATACGATGATATTTGTTGCCGTTTGCTTGAAGTCAATATTTTCGGCCGCGTTCATCGACTGATACTCCGCAAGTTTTCGAGCAAAAGATTCAGAAGGTTTCATCGAGATTCATGCGCACTTGGTTTCGACGAACCGAAAATGAGTTACCTGTCACTTCTTTAGTCAGTTTCTTTACACTACTCTACCCAAGACTCTACCTAACTCTACGTGAGATTTTTCTCTAGCTCTACCTGAAAAACTCTATAGTGGACACTTGGCTTTAGAGTTCGATTGATAGAGCTGTCAATTTTTTTCTGCCGACTTTTGGGTTACTATGATTGATGCTGCACGGGTAGTTTTGTCAGTGCTTGTGAGGGTAAACCCATGAAAAATCGGCAATTTTTGTCCATTTTTTTAATGCAAACATTATTTTATCAAAAACTACTATCGTAATTTTATAGAATTGTTTGTTAACTATTAATCTTTCAATTAACGTCAAGCGGGGTAACTTACAACAATTTTCAACTTTGAGTGCAAGTAAATAAGATAGAATAATTTCACATTTTGAGAAAAAATATGTGATCAGTATAGATTGCAGTAAAAATTCTAAACTTTTTTGGAAAATTGTATAATTAATGATTTGTATGAGTTTCTTTTGACTTGAATATGGAAATGTTCCGACTTTTAATGCTTTTGCTATGAATATACGCATGAATGTCCTACGTTACGTTTGTCAAAATGATTTATGAGCCCCATAATTTCCGTTACGAATTAAAATTTTTATGTTATGCATGTAGTTCCGTGTCAGGAGGCGATAGAGCTGTCTATTTTAAGGATCATTCACATATTACGTAACGCCATTATTGGAGCGGGAGTTGTGTCACGTCATAAATCCACCATTGCACACGTCATAAATCCACTATACAAAATCGCGTTACAAGAGGAGCCGGGGAGTGAAAAATCTTGGATATGACTGAAGTTTTTTGGAGCGTCTTAGTAAAATACGAAACCTGAATCTATAAAAATGGATTTCTGTCTGTCTGTCGGTATGTTCCATATAGAATCAAAAACTACTAAACCGATCGGCGTGAAAATTTCCATGTAGGGGTTTTTGGGGTCGGGAAAGGTTCTTATGATAGTTAGAGACCCCTCCCCCTAAGAGGGGGGCTCCCATACAAATGAAACACAAATTTCTGCATAACTACAGGAACTAGTCAAGCAATTGGAACCAAATTTGACATGTGGGGGTTTTAGAACCTCAATTCTATTTATCCTACAGCTTGCATTAGGGCTCCCTACTACTGATGCTGTTTCCAAAATTGAAACAAACGAGTGCGTAACATAGCGATCGCATTCAGTAGGGATCTCGGAAACCTCTGGCGGCTCTTTTGATGAAACCTACGTTCTTGTTAGTTTGGCAATGATGCTCGAGTAATGATTTCTGAATAATAACTTCGAATCTAGCAAGACTTCAAGATCTTTAACCACTTTTACTCTTTCAAAAGAGCAACCACCGGTTTTGTAATCAATTTGTAATTCAATAGTCGATTTCTTGCGTGTGAAGGATAGAACACCACATTCCTGAACACTAATTACTAGTTGATTCCAACAACACCAGTCCTCGAACAGTTTCACTAACCGCTGCAAATCCTGACAGTCTTCTGTTGATTTAACGCTAATTTAGATCTTCAGATCATCAGCATACACAAGTTTGCAGGTATAAGATATAGGCAAGCAAGCATCATTAAAAAATATTGATAACAGTTGGGGTCCCAGGTTGCTTCTCTGAGGTACTCCGGAATTGTTAGTAAAGCTGTAGCAGCTTAATACTTGGTTTGCGATACGCCAGATAAGATTTCATGGCCCCGAACAATTGTTTCGAAGCCCTCTTACATTCTGGTAGTATACTGCAATTAAGCTCTCGGTGCGACGCAATACAGTTCTGGCAGCCCGTGTTGTCGTATTGGTAACAGCATCTTGCCTGAACTCAAGTTTACCGTTAGGCAGTACCTCCTCGTTTAGTTCATATGGAAGACCTCTTTGAGTGTGCACGGAAAGAAATTCGATTCCGATGCCGTGAATAAAGTCATGAAATCATGAATTATGAATTACTGTGAAATCATGATTGAACTGAACTAAACATATTAGGTAGCCTAAAAATAAAAAATAAGAAAACTTATCCAATTTAATTCTACTATGTGTATTTTATTCAATGACAGATACGTATTTCGCCTACGACTTGTAGGCTTCCTCAGTGTCTGTTTTCGAACTTCGAACTTTTTATTTTTAGGTTTCGTATTCTACTAAGACGCTCCAAAAACTTCAGTCAATATTAGGTAGCACAAAATCAGGAATAATAATTCATGATCTTGTGTTATGTTGTACCACAAGAAGGTCGTAATAGGATGATTATTATTCATGGTGATTTTCATAAAACATAAACTAAAACCCTGAAATCATTAGTCATTTTGATCATTTTGCAGATTGAATTTCTATCCGTGTGCGTAAGTACCTACGATAGCTTCGGGTGGACCGGATTAACCTGACGGAGCAGTAATCCCACTGTGTCAGAAAGCGAAACTAGTAGAGTTGTAATGATGACAGATCCCTCACCGAAAACTTCAGGCATGCTCCAGGAAGGTTCATGCGGAAAGAGGTTTTTTGAGAGAGTGTGTAGCATCTATGGTCGCTTCGGATAGTTTTCATTAGAACTCTGAGCCTAGGATGGCTGTAGGGCATTTCCAATTGTTTCGCATATTGATCGGTATACCGATAGTTTATCGAAACTCCATACTTTTAATATTCAGAACAATGTATTTTATTCGGAACACTTCTCGGAACAGAAATAATAGAACGGTTATTTGATTTTTTATTTTATTTTATTTTTTTATTGGTCGGCCATCAGCTCATCAAGAGGCTATATAGGCCGTTGATGACAAAAAAATACAAACGATAGTTTTCAATTTCACATTTTACACTAAAAATCTTAATACTAAAACAATTCATTTTAAAGGGAATTACAGTCTTTCTAGCCTAAATAACTTAACCTATCCTTATATTTCTAAAGTTATTTGATTTTGTTCTCATACTTATCTTTGCAATAGTCAAAATTCAGCATATACAATTATACAAATATACAAATTCAGCATATAGCATCTATATTCTACTCTAGAGTATAGTACATGGGCTATTTTATCGCTTCTTTTTCTAAATAGTTTTAAGTCGCTCCTGCCTTTGTCGTAAACCCGGATGAGTGTCTTTCCAGCTGGAATACATCCAGTCGTGGATTGGAAAATCCCTATCATCAAGTGCTAACTTTCTCAAAACCTCTTGCAGCTCACTTGAGTATCCAAGGTCTTTAGCGAACTCGTCAGCTTGGTATTCATCTCGGCGCATTAGAATGATCATACCAAACGATACGAGCGCATTATACGGACCCAGAATATAAAATATTACGAGTAAGCCAATTAGAATAGGTTGAACATTTTCTGAAAATCCAACAGTTGTGTATAATGCCGAATAGTTGAACAGTTGACTGAATGCGATGAAAATTAAAATCCATTGTACTTGCTCGCAGATGAATTCCTTTTTTATATGTCCCAGTTTCCAGTGTCCAAGCTCGTGAGCAAAAACTGCAAGTATTTCCCTTTCTGTATAATCTTCGCAGCGTCCTTCATTTAACAGCAGTGTATCGTGCAGAACTATGCGCTCAGCTGCAAATAGACCATCAAAATAGGCATTTCGGGATGCAGATAGCTCAGTTTCTACCACGAATATTTTTCCTGGTGGAAATTTTACCGACGCAGCAAGCTTTTCAATGCTAGTTTTCAACTTTCCATCCTCAAGCGGACGGAACTTATCGAACAGCGGATCAAGGCAACCCACACGAATCATATCCAATAGTATCCAAAGCACTCCCATGAACGCCAACAGCCAAACTAAGAAGTATTCTCCTCCTGTTTGAACGATATAGACGAATGCACCGGCAAATGGAATCAATAGACATCGGTCAAGGAATAGGTGGATTTGATCCTTGAAAAAGGATTTTGGCGTTTGCTCACTTGCATTACCATGTAGAGCGCATTTTGCATATATTTGGAACGGGAGACCCTTAAAGGTTTCAGAAATGATCATTAGGACTACGAACACAATGCTTACTTGAATTTCGCATTCAATATTCAATCCTAATTGTTGCGTGAATTCGACGGCTTTGGCCCAAACTAATGCCATGAAGCCAGTGTACAACTGTATGGATTCGATGGCAATTTCACATAGTAACGTAAACACCTGAAACTTCGCTTTAGCTAAACCACGACGACGAGCTCTAGCGAAAGTTCTTTGATACCATTCTTTGCTCTTGCCACCTTTCACCTTTTTTATCTGAACTTTCTTGGTTGTTTTATACACGACAATTTGGCGCCAGGTTACGTAGAGCTCGATCAACTTTTCCATGTTTCGGCAAATCAATATTAAATACAGCAAAATCTCGCTGGCTTGCATTCCCTCTGGCATATTGACTACAGTTGAGGTTCAAAAGCGTTAATGTAACTCGGCTATAATTTTATGCAGGTAAAATGCCAACGATTCTTTAAAAAAACTCTTGCCCTAATATATGATTTTTTGTTAAAGGGTACACTTCCGCTTTAGCAATTCAACAAACTGTGACTAATATCAGAAACAAATCAATACCCTTTTAAGTTGTGTGAATTTACCTATCCCAACCAATAACTTACCTAGAAGGAATGACTTACCGAGAACCCGAACCTGCCTAAACCTACATACCTACCTGGATCTACCTAGAATTACCCTGAAGTCGCTTTCTACGCGACTATTTTTACGCTAATTTCGGAATTTACGCGATTTTCGGTATTTACGCGTTTTTTACGCGATTTTCGGAATTTACGCGGATGTGCTCAAAACGTCTATTTTTTCGCGTAGTGTTGAAATCCACAAGTTTTTTTTTACGCGAATTTCGGCACCGAATATCACCCTTCCCTTCCCTTCGTCAGTGTATCAACATGCTCCCCTAGACTCGGTTTGGTTTCCATTTGGGCCCTAGACTCCCCTAGACTCGGTGATGGTTTCCATCACAAAAAAAAAATAAAATTTGTTCAACTAACCTGCTAGTCGTAGTCAGATCTTGCAACTCGAAGCACTAAACATTGCATTCTATAGGTTCTATTACTTTTTGGGGAAGAACTTACACTAAATACTGAGATTTCTGCCCAATTAAAGTTCATCACTATATTTTCACTTTTTCGCCGTCGATTTTTCTTTAATTTTTTTCGGCCGTTCCATCACTCGCAAAACTTAACTTGAGGCACAGAAAACTTTAATGTACTACCCGAACAGTTATTTGGTAAGATATTATGATGATTTTTCCCAAACTGTTCACTTGAATTGATATGAAAAACTTTACTTCATTCCGATTGCAATTCCGAAACTGCGACTGTCGTTGTTAATACGTTACCAAGGAAACGGGAGTGATGCCATATTTACGTTGAGCATGAAATTGGCCAATAATTTTCGCTATTCAATTAACGGTCGTAAAGTGTCGAAAATATAACATTTTATGTGATAGAATTACTGTCGGATCTAGTTCAACAGCAAAAATTGATACGCGATTCTACGTTTCATAATTGTTCATAACAGATTATTACTATAGTTACTATATATATAGTTCGGCGGATAGAAAATCGGGAGCCAAATAAACGTCAAAAGCGGAGCCAAAAGCTTTTCAAAATCCAAAATGCAGGAGTAATGTTAAAAAAATACACTTTATTTTCATAGAACTAGTCATTTTCAACACCCGCCAGTGATTATTTTTCGTAAAAACCTGCACATTTCACCATAATTTCAAATTTAATTTCATAAATCAGGGATGCCAATTCGCCTGGTTTTCTATCCGCCGAACTATATATATAGTAACTATAATTATTACCTACTATTAGCAACTCAGCATAAACTTAGCATAAACAAAACGATAGCGGCAACAAGTACTGAAATCAGTAAAAAAGCAACTGGCGTCTGACGACCTTCACCTTAACGTCAGATAGAATTCTCCACCGTTTCATGCGTTAAACAAAGCAAACCCTAGGTGCTACATTCCGCTATCGAAACTTGACCTTCTGTTTTTATACGACAGACTTCGCAGCCAGCTGTTAGAGTGCAGGACAATTGCAGGGCCAGTTGCTACGATCCTATTGACTCTAACAGCCTCTCTCAGTCGCGATTCGTACATACGACGATTGGCTTATTAGACCAGTGTCATACGTCGAGGCCAACTGGAAGGTGATATTCCTCACTTTCAGGGTTTCCCTCCCTAACCTATACTATGGTTTATTTACACTTATATTTTCCCTCTTGGAGTACGGCAAAACGCGAACAATTTTCGTTTAAATTTCTTGGTATATTTTGCTAGGTGTCAACATAATTTCTATAGCCCCTTCAGAAAATATAACAATACGGCGACGACAAGCCTAAAATACGTAAAAAGACAACGAAGGGACACCGCAGAGACGATGAAAAAAATGAACAAATGATGAGTAGAAGGCGAAAATACGATGAAAAATCGACGAAAAGAGAACAAAAAGATAAAAAGGAAAAACATGTAAAAAGAGGTTTAAAAAGCGTCAAAAAGGCAACAAAATATGCAAAAAGAAGTGGAATGGCACCAAAAAGCAACAATGAGTTATAACAAGACAAAAAATATGCCTAGATATGGCAAAGAAAACAAAAACATAACGTTTAAAAGTCTCTAAACACGTTTAAAACGTCAAAACACGCCAAAACACGATGAAATTACTTCAAATTGATGTAGAAAAGGCGACGAAGAACGATAAAAAGGCGATAAAAGAGAGACAAAGAAAAAACAATTAAAAAGTTATTTCAAAATGGCGACAAAATACGCAAAAAAGACGACGAAAACGGCACAAAAACGATAAAACGACGACGAAAAGACCGTAAAAAGCCAGCTTTTATTATCTTGACAACAAACAGGATATTGAGCAAATTGCAAAAATAGACGGAAAGACAACAAAAATAACGATGAAACGTTAATGAAGGATGAGAATAAAAAACGAAGAAAAACCAAAAACAAGATGCCAAAACAGCAACAAAAATTAACGACAAAACGTCAAAAAGCCGCCGAAAAAAATCAACGAAGAATACCAAAAACAATGGTCGAACAGACGACGAAAATAATATGAAAATAGGATGAAGACGATGAAAAGAGGGCAAAACAGCGACAAACAAAAATAAAAAACACGATAAACATATCGTTTAAAAAGCGTCAAAAAGACAACAAACGAAAAGCCAACATAAGAACGACGTAAAGACAGCGAATAGGTGGCAAAAAAAACAACGAAAAAATGCCAAAAAATCACAAAAATGTTGACAACGACGATTAATAGACGACTAAACGACAGTAAAATAGAGATCAGATATGCCCAAAACATAAGGACAAAAGAACGCAATCCAGAGCACCCAAAAGCCCAACGAAAGACATTAAAAAATAACAACAAAACGTTCGAAATAGACAAAACGACAATGTAAGGATGCCAGAAAGGCCGATGCTAAAAATAACATAAAAGAAACTAAAAAACGGAGAACATAGTTAAAAGGCGAAAAACAACAACTCATTTATTTCAAATACAGTAATGTTCCGATTTTGTCAGCTCCTGATTTTGTCTATCCCCGATTTTGCCTACCCCCGATTTTATCAGCTTTTTATCCCGATTTTATCAGCCTGTAAATTTTGTTCAACGTTTGTACCTTTAAACATGATTTATAAAACTTTTCAGTCTACATGAAACTATTCTGATTTCCTGGGGAGACTTTTTGAATGAAATAATGCCATTTTTGCGCGTAATTCGGGGACAAAATTAGGCTATTTTTATATTAAAAGCTCTACAATTCCTGAACAAGTAAAGATAGAGGTATACTACATTCAGGAATGTTGTATATTTTCACTATTTGTACAACTTTGTGAAACATAAAAAAGTCATACAACAACTACAAAAACAGCTAAAATAGAAAAACTGATTTTCACGATTTTGCATACATGAGAAATAGGTTTTTCTATCTTTGCTGGAGAGATAGAAGGTTACTGTGTTCAGCAAAATTTCTTGTAATAATATGCTATAAAACTTGGCCGGCCACAACACTGTGTTATATTAAAACTGAAGAAAAATTAATTTTTGTTGCACTATAAGGGGGATTAATGAAAATTTGATTTCCGCTAGACGATAGAACTTTTAATTTTAAGAAACTCTTCAAAAGGTTCCTTAAACCTAAAACCTAAGTTTTCCCGCTCAAACTCTAGTGCGCATCAAAACAGGTTCTGGGCAGTGTGCTGTGCTCGATTGATTGGTTGGATTGAGGGTTAAAATTTAATTCTTAGCAGAAGTTCTCGATATTGCAAGGTATAGGCACAGACATAACACTCGTTTTCCAGTCATAGTACCTATTAAACCGTCATTTCAAATTTGGGCTTAGTTGGGAATGTCTCCGTTTTGGTCAAAGTGGCGCTTTTTGACGAAAGAAGGGGAATTCCCCATAAAAAATACTTGCTACTTCGAGGGATATTCCTGTTGCTATTTGATATTTGGGAATGTCGATCATAGATGGTGCTAGTGCTCAGGCTAAATGTGAGGTACGATAATTTTTGTTGATTTTTCTTCCAAGAGTCATGTCTGTTTGTCTGTGGTATAGGTCTTGACTTTCGAAAAAAAATCCCGATTTTGTCAGTTTCCTCATTTTGTCAGCTCAAAATTTAACATGGGGCTGACAAAATCGGAACATTACTTTACAATCAAGGGTAATGCAAGACCTATAAAACAAATATGATAAAAAATGTTCGTACATTCAGCCGGAAAGAAGCTGAGTTCATCCGCGTTGAAGGAAAACTCTAGTATATTAGAAAACAGGCATTACACATCGCAATTAATTTATCACTTCTCAGCTATATGATACCAGAAAATCTGCAAATGAAGCAGAAATGTCGGTTTATTTTTTACTTAAACTAAAATTTGGTTCAAAATTTAATTAAATTTTGATTTTTTAACGATTTTGAAACGAAAGTCTAACTTCGGCGATAAAACCACGGATTTTTTGACAGCAAAGTCTGGCAACACTGCTCGTCGATCGCTCTCTTTCAAGATCCTTGCCTCATGACTGTAGAGCAGTGATGCCAGGTTTTGCTGAAGAAAAATCCGTAGCTTTAGCAGCTGTGTTTTAATCACAGAGGAAAGGGTTATTAATTATAAAACTTTATCAAATTTTAAATCAAACTTTTGATTGTGTTTCTCAGTTTTACTAAGAAGTGATATTTTTTTCGCATTGGTATTCTTGATTGCATTTGAAACAAATTAATACTTTATGCAATCGAATCAGTTTATGATACATTTCTAATTTCCTCTATATTATTCAAGAACGCATAATTGACTTTCGTCATTCGCCTTTATTTTTCCAATTTCTTTCATTTTTCGTAGTTTGGCTATTTTGTATTTTGTTTTTATTTTTCGTTTTTTTTTATTTTGGTAAATATCCGTCAAATTTTTCGCCATGATTGTCATCTCCTTGCCGTTTTTTGTTTGTTTTAATGTGATTATAGTCACTTTAACAGCATTAGTGATTTCTTTCATGAGTAGTACGTATCAGCCCATGATTCTTTGATGATTTCTTCTTTGATATATACTTCTGTGGAGTAAACACTGGTAAACACCTCCTACAAGGTACTCTCCCAGATCCTATTACGCCAGTTGTCACCGGCAGCAAAAGGTTTCGTAGGTAACTAACGGGTGGCAACTAAAAATTAGTGTACGTTTGAAAACGATCCGTAATCAGCTGTTCGGCGAAGCTTTCGTTTGACGTCGAAACAGGAGCGTTGTGCGGCCGTCATGTCAACTTTGCGAATGCATATCTTAATTCTACCAATCAACTGTTTGCAATTCGTGGCTCTCCAGTTATTTTTGTACACCAAGGAACTCAAAATCCCGAAGAAATCTTCAATTGGGCGCACTGTTACAGATTTTTCGGGTCGTGGTTTTGGGTAACAATGGAATCGAATGGGTGTTCAGGAACGATTGTGTTTTTTTTGGCGTGTAAAACACGTATTGTCCATCTGCATGATGTTTTTGTAGAAACGGGATTAAAATTTTCTTTAAACATTCGTCTGGTGCATCTTAATTGATTTCCACACCAGAGGGCTTGTTGTTGAAGAAACGAGAAAGAGAACGATGTCGTTCTGCGTCCATAATTTTGGCTGGTCCTCCACTACCTTGCTTGCAAATAGTTGTTGGGCATCTTAGGATGTGGTAAACAGTCGAAGCCTCAAAATATTTGCTTGTTGAATGTTGTACCGTATACTTTTTGCCGAGATTTCTGTTGCAGTTCGTAGAAATGTACAACACGCTCCCGAAATGCTTCTTGTTTCGACGTCATTTTTACCAAAACTGGGCAAGCATATAGAAAACAAAAAATACTAACAAAAAGGGGGGAAAGAGAGAGCTAACGCATACATAGTCTCATTTCTCTCTGAGCTCGTTTGTTGTTGAGCATAAGGGCCGCGAAAAAATTCCAAAATTTTAGTTTCCACCCGTTATCAGGCGGACTTTATGGGAGCACGCGCAACTGCGAACCATATTTTTACCATCCAACAGATAGGGTAGAGGATCCATATTTCGCCAGTTTGATGAATCCAATGCTTTTTTGCATATTATTGGTCGACTTAAAAGAAATTATTTGACGAATTGGTAAAATTAAGGGCATATACTACCAAAAATAATTAATACCTTTGGCTTGTTATTTATTTATCATCTATTACTTAAGCTTTGAAAACTCGCAAAGCAACACTCGCGCGCCGTAGAGTGGCCATGTTGTGAAACATGCTTTTTTGAAAAATGAGTGGTTTTTTATTGGACGATGAAATTAACGCGAGTGTCTCGTCTGTTTGTCTGTGGTATAAAGTTTTAAAAGTGAATTAAGAGTTTTATTGCTCTATCAGTTGGATTTCAGTGCCACTGTTTCCACGAAATTGAATAGCCAAAGGGTTGACACGTGAATTATTGTTGTGGAATCTTCGGGAATACAAAACACTTTTTTAAAATTAAACGAAGAGTTTCACAGGGAAAATCGTGTTTGAACAAAGTGTAATTAAAGTCGGCGAAGTTTGTAACAGAAAATTTAATGGCGATTTCGTGTGATTAAAACAGGAAGTGCTATTCGAGATTTTACAGAGTTTGCCGATCCCTGAAATTTGTAGTATAATTGGAAATAACAAAAAGAAGAAGATGTAATTTTCTGTGTATGCCATTCTTAACCAGAATCATTTGACACACTTTATGCTTCCCGCAATATATAAAATAAAAACAAATTAATATTACCATTTGGTTAATATTTTTTTAAGGATAATTAGGGGGAAGTCTTGTGTGGCCGGACAGGCCTCTATGCCCGGACACTGGCGATTTCTCAAAAACAAAGAATATTAAAAATATTTGGATTGTCCTATTCTTTCCAAATATTTTTAATATTCTTTGTTTTTGAGAAATTGCTAGTGTCCGGGCATAGAGGCCTGTCCGGCCATACAGGACTTCCCCCTAATACAATTTGACAGAAAATGTTAAGAGAAAGTTATGCTTAAGTAGATTCAAGGTGCTTTGATTCTTAATGTTTTTTAATTTATGAATTGTCTTAAGATCTTAACCCCTCTAAGGTCTACATCATTTTTAGCATCATAAAATTCACTAAAATGGTACTTTTAAATACTTTTATATCTTTTCAGGGATGGTTCGATCACTTTGACTCAATTTTGATTCATTTGACATTACCGTCTCAGCCGAGCCAAATATGACAATGTTCCATATGGGACATTCTTAGAACTAGTTCTAATCTACAATTTTTCTGTACAAAGTTTTGCTGCATCTTTTGCAGTTACGGTGCTACAACACTAGTAACTCATCAGTGACTAAATGAACATTCATTTAGTCACTCATAAGATATTAGCATTGTAGCGCCGTAACTACAAAAGATACAGCAACACTTTATTCAGCAAAATTATAGATAATAACCTGTTCTACAAATGTCCCATATATAACTTTGTCATGTTTGGCCCCGTTAAGACGGTACTGTCAAATGAATCCAAATTGAGTCAAAGTGATCGAACCATCCTTGCTTTCAATATTTTTTCACCAAATTTGGGGGATTTTCCGTAACTGCGGTAAAGTAACTGATATGTCCACAGTCGATGATATGGTTACAAAAATCATCAGATTTCAAACCAATTTATAATATTTGGCAATTTAATCTAAAAAACCCATGTCACGGTACCCCAAGGAACTCCAGAATAACGCAGGGGTCATAAAACATATGGCCATTATCTATAGATATTATGAAAATAGAACAGATTTTCGGGAAATCCCCCAAATTTGGTGACAAAATATTGAAAGATAAAAGAGTTACGACCTTTTTAGTGGATTTTGCGATGCTGTAAATGATGTATACCTTAGAGGGGTTAATACAGAAGAAAATATTTGGAATTCTTTTTAATGGCTTGAATATAATGCCACCGCTTTTCTTAGAGTTTCCTAAAGCCTATATGATACAATTGCAATTTGACCGGAATTTCGAGTCGCATATATTTACCGGAGACAGAGAAAATTAAGTTACTTTATGAGTGAATTTTATTCAAAATGTAAATTTTGGTGCTTTTCATTGGTTTACTTGTAGTTTTATTGGTATTTTTATTGGTTTTCAAAAACGTTTCGTAAGTAATCAGTTGAAAACGAAGCAAAAGCTATTTAACAACTGGATTTATTAAGAATATAGAAAATTCGTTTATAAATTCAATATTAAAATCTTTTTAAATCGGGTTTTTCTAAAGTTGCGAAATTTGGGTCCAGAGGCTGACGAAATTTGGCAACTGGGTGGCGAAATTGGGTCTCAGAATACACATTTAAATAATCAATATAACGAGAAAAATACACAATTTAGTATGAATATGATGATTGAATCAGTAAAAGAAATGTACGAAGTATAATATTTTCAGAGCCCACTTATTATTGACTTTCAAGCAGCATACGACTCAGTCGATCGAGACCAGCAGCTATGGTAGATAATGCACGAATACGGTTTTCCGGACAAACTGACGCGACTGATGGTCGCGGTGACAACATCGCTCCGACGAGTGGACAGTCAAACGAAGACTACGGATAATCGAGTCCAACCGATATTTTTTTTCGCGTCCAGGTACAGGTACATAAACTAAGCTCGTGTAGAAAATTTCATTAAATTTTGGGACCCATCCAAACTGTACGATAGTTGAAAAGAATCCCCGAGTTGCTGTTGAATTGGACTTTCAGCAATTTTCAAGTACGCTTCCAAACCAAGAGATATTTGGTATTTGACCTGTTTCCACTCAGCAGATCCTTAATATTAGAGATTCCTGGAAAAGGTAATCCCTAATCTGGTAGCGTTTTCCGGACTATATTAGCCAATAAGTTGCCTGGCCTGTAAGTTTCCTCAGAAATCATTAATGCTAAAACCTGCGCTTCGTTTGACTGCTTAAACCAAAGAAGGGTCAGTCGTTCGCCTATCAATAATAAAATTTCTTCAGCAAAACCACTTCGTTCCGTTTATATTTACCAACAGATAATACAGTCGAGATAAACTCGAAAGTGGAAGGGAAAGCATTTCACGTTTACCTCCTTGGACTTGATTTCCACTGAATAATACAGCAAATTCATAGCGGCTAGTATTAGTACCAGTGTGCTTAAAATACACTACAGTAGTCTCTTTCTAAACGTGAGTGATTTTTCCTAAATAAATATTCAACAAAAAATTTATCATTGCTGTTTTGCCTGCACCGCACTTGCATTTGCTTTGAGATTATTTCTGTCGTCAATAAATCAACGATGAAATAGTGAATTTTGAATCCTCCACATTCAAGTTCATTCGAATATCTATTGTTAGCCTGCATCATGTTGTCATCGGACAAACATCCCAACTAAACTGTCCAAGGAAATTGTGCTCATAAAATGCACACCGATTGTACTTCCCGTACGGTCATCGCAACGGTCAAGCTACAGTAAGCAAGCAAGTGCAGGCTAATTCTAGTCATCCAGTCCAGTCCCGTCCCTTGATAGAGTGTAATTTGATTAATGTTGTAAATATTCTGCTGGCTGATGGTACATACATAACGAAGGCAATAGCATTCGGAGCGGCTTTACATGGAACCATCAGGGCCCTTGTGCGTTCTGAGGGTTTGGAGGTTAAAGATGTCGTACCTACCTACAGTATCTGGGGGGATATTGAAAGATACCAACATATCAACAGGAAAAGCCTTGCATAAATAGAGAGGAAGAAAACCTATCAGCAATGCTGTTGATCCTGTTGCCTGTCTGCCAATGGAATAGGATGAGAATGGAGTATGATAAATCGATCGATTTTTCTGTCTTGCAATACAATCCTAAATATTGGGTTGAGTACGGTTTGTTATTTACACTCTAACGTTCAGTGATTCGATCGATGTCACCAAAAATCCAGTAGACCAATACAATCGATTGACTGATTCTGATAAATTGCTAAGAATTCAGACAAAAAATGTCCAGTCCTATCCAGTAAGACAGTAATTATCCTGAGTCCTCATTAATTGCAGAATGAACCTGACCACTTGAAAAATCCTAGAGGGGCACAATTTGTTCCGAACCGACCGATATTTGCAGTAATTGTCGATGATGGATTTTTTCTGCCCAAGTTTCAGCTTTTAATTAAAGTTATTTATCCCTTTTCCATCTCCGGTTCATTCTTAGGGTTTCTTATTGCACAACCGACCGGTCGGGCTGGGTAGAATAATGGCGAGCTGTCTGGCAAGGATTTTCCGCGGTTCCGCCGTGTCGTTCTGATTGAGCAGAATAAATCCTTCGCTGCCAACGTATTGAAGCGTGATGCTCATGAATAATGAAAAACATTCATCGGTGTTCCATTCCATCATTGCAAGGGCTTAACCATCGTCAATTCACCGAGAATTTGTGATTCACTGTAATCGGAATAAATTAGGCTGGAGTCATTGCGCTTTACTGTGGACAATCAACCCGATTCATACATTTTTCATGAGTTTTATGTTTTTCTCACGGTACTTTAATAGAAATTGTGTTTGTCATTTTATTGAAATTTGCTTTCGCCGTTAGATGTGTTAGAATTGGAAGTTTTTAGCTGCGTAATTTCGAAAGCTCAGACCATAAGCCATAAACAAAAAATGTTTTTACGTGTCCGCAAATCCCGTTTCCAATTCGTATCCGCTCAAGTGTCACGGATTTTCGCCATTATTACGTTCGCTCAGGCTGCTCGTGACGATTGCGAAACAAGAAGGTACTGAAAGGCGAATAAACATTTCATATCTAGTCTGTCACCTCGTGTATATTTGCCATTCCGGATCAGTGAAATCCTTTCGATTCAAATATTGACGGTATAGGCGTAGGACGACTTTCTTCGTCCTAGCCTAGACGGTGTGTTTGTTCCTGCCCATCAGTTCAGAGAGTGTTTGCCTGTTCAAAATGTCGTTTTCATTTAATCTGATATCGCATCCTGCGGAAGAGTCAACCGTAGGATTGATTCAATATGATAAAAAATGCAATACTGATGTAATAACATTCAGGTGGTTACCCACCTGAATTGAACGAACGTCGAAATCGAAATCGATAGTGACAAGTTTGTTACCAACTTCAAGTAACTGGATTGATACATAGGTTTCTAGTCAGTAAAAGATTGTGGGACATCATTTTGAGAAAGATTCTCAAAAAACTGAATATTGGTTATCTAAATAAGAAGTAAATATCACTCCTAAATTGAAACATCCGCAAAATTTTGTTTTATCACGCTTCACTCAATGCGTGCTGTTTTCGCTTTCTTTCGACATTGTTATTATTCAGTAGAATCTTTCCACTTTCGTGTTTATCTCGACTGTATTATCCGCTCGGATAAGAGGAACGAAGTGGGGTTTGCTGAGCAAATTTTGTTATTGATAGGCGAACGACTGACTGACCCCTCTTTGCCTTGGGTAGACAAACGAAGCACAGATTTTAGCATTACATGATTTCTGGGGAAACTCTCTGCCTATGAGCAAGCAGGCAGTAATCTCTTCCGTAAATAGACCGCTGCTGCTTCCCCAGGCAACTTATTGACTAATAAAGTCCGGAAAGCGAAGTCAGATTGGAGATTGTGTTTTCCAAGAACTTCCTAAGTTAAAGATCTGCTGGTTGGAATCAGGTTCCACCAGATCTGAAAATAATATACGAAACGTTTACTAACAGCAACTAAAGTCGAGAACGTTTAAGAGTTTCGTTGTCGATGGATGGATTCTAATCCATGTGTTGTCCACCTTACGACAAATCCTCGATAAATTCCGGAAATTGAACCTGCAGACTCACCGTTTGCTCATTGACTTCAAGGCGACGTACGATACAGTTAAACGAAACGAGCTGTGACGGATTATGCTTGAACATGGATTTTCAACAAAACTGATCAAGCGTCAGAACAGCGGGTGAGTCAACGGACTCGTTTGTATCGTTAGACGATTTGAAGCAAGGTGACGGGCTATCGAAACTGCCATTCAACATTGCATTGGAAGATGCCATTTGAAGGGCAGGCGTGCAAAGAAGCGAAATCTCATATGCTACTTCGCGGGTTCGCGGATGATATCGATATCATCGGTCTTAACCAATGCTGTGGAAGAGGCGTATACTTTATTTTGGTTCGTTAGGGACATATGACAACGATGTGAGCCGTGGCGTAGCCATCAGCTGAGGCCCTTAGTTATCAACTCCGTACAAAACTCGCACTCTATGAGACACTAATTCTCACGGTGTTACTCTACGGCCACGAAGCATAGACCTTGAATGAAAGCAATTCCAAAGGTTGAAATTGCTTTTAATTCACTCAAAATTATATTTTCATTTCATTATATTTTATTCTTACCATGCTAGTTTTCGAAAAAATATTCTTGTAGACTTGAAATATTTTAAATTTTTCACCTCGACGCCAAATGTAGCGTCCATGACGCTGGTTGAATATTTGTTGATATGTTCCGTTGCTAACGGTAAATCTAATTTCTATGTTAACTAGATACTACACCGACGAGCAGCGTTGCCAGATTATGCTGATAAAAAATCCTTGCTTTTATCACCAAAAAGCAAAGCCGTGGGCTTAAACCGTCATTAGACATTACCCTTCTTTATCAACAGACTTCGCAGCCGGCTGTTAGAGTACAGGAAGATTACGGGGCCAGTGTAATGATCCTACTGACTCTATCTAGCAAGCACCGCCTAGCCGAGATTCGAACATACGACGACTAGCTTGTTAGACCAGCATCGTACCTCGAAGCTAACTGGGCGGCTTTTATCACCAACGACTTTCGTTTGAAAATAATTAAAAAACACAATTTAATTAAATTTTGAACCAAAATAAACCGACAAATTTTCTAGTACCTATCATTTTGCTGAAAAGCGATAAATTAATTTCGATCTGTACTGCCTGCTTTCTAAGATACTAGAGATTTCCTTCAACATGGATGAAGTCAGCTTCTTTTCGCTTAAATGTATGATCGCTCTTTATTACATTTATTTTATAGGTCTTGCATTGCCCTTGATTGTACTTGAAATAAATAAGTACTTTTTTAAACTAAATCATTTCATGATACATTTGAAATTTAACTTAAATTACTCTCAACTTTCGTCGTTGCACTTCGCCTTTCATCTGTTTTCCGCCTTTTAGTTTCTTTCACGTAATTTTTCGGTTCCTCGGTTTGTTTTTTTTAACATCGGCCTTTCTGGCATCCTTACATTGTCTTTTGGTCTATTCCGAACGATTTGTCGTTATTTTTCAACGTCTTTCGTTGGGCTTCTGGTTGCTCTTGATTGCGTCCTTTGGTCCTAATTTGTAGTACGTTTTGGCATACCTTATCTCTGTTTTGCTGGCGTGCTGGCGTTTAGTCGTCTTTTCTTCTGTTTATCGTTGTCAACATTTTTTTCTGATTTCTTTGGCGTTTTTTTCGTTGTCTATTTGCTGTCTTTACGTCGTTCTTATGTTGGCTTTTCGCTATCGTTTTGTTGTTTTTCGACGGGTTTTCGTCGTCTTTTCGTCATCTATCTGTCACATTTTTGTCGTTGTTTCATGGTCGTTTTGTCATCTTTAGACCACATTCCCTCATTTTTTACTTCATTTATGCATTTTTGTCAATTTTTCAACGACGTTTTACTAGTGTCGTGTTTTTTGTTGTCTTTTCGTCTATTTTTGCAATTTCTCAATATCCTCAAGCTGGTTTTTCGACAGTCTTTTCGTAGTCGTAGTTCGCTTTCTTTTCGTTGTCTTTTTTGTGTATTTTAGCGCAATTTTGAAGCCTTTTAATGGTTCTTTGTGTCTCTCTTATCGCCTTTTAATCGTCTCTTCGTCACCTTTGTTACATCTATTTAATGTCATTTCATCATTATAAATCTTTTTGGCATTTTTTTACTGCTCTGGCATTATTTCGGCGTCTTTTCATCGTATTTTTTCCGTCGTCTTCTCGTCATCTTATTGTGGCATTCTCTTCGCATACGTCGTCTTTTTGTCAGCTTTCTGCCATATTCCTTCTTTCGTTATCTTTTACCCATTGGCGGAACATGTGCTCATTTCTAAGGGGCTATAGACCCAGGCATTTTTTTTTATCTTATAAGGCCATTACAAATATTTAAAAAAGTTTTTGTCCCACCGGTTTTGGGCCACTAAAGGGGGGGGGGTGCAAAAAAAACAAAGAGAATTTTTTAATTGAACACAAAAAAAATATGGATTTTAGGCATTTTACTTAAAGTTTAAACGCGAAAACCAAATCTATTCTTGCTTTTAATATATACGTTATTATTTTCCACGCAAAAATCTACGAAAAAAAGACAAAAACGAGAGAAAAATTCTCATTTCTATTTCGTGCTAGAAGTGTTAACACGTTCACTCATTTTTCGAGTTTTTCAGGCTATAGAGCCCACAGATTTTATAAAAAAATTAACTCGTGTCCTACAAATTATTTTTTTGCCCCCCGATTTTTCAAGCCAATTTCCAAGGGGGGGTGACAAAAACTTTGAAAATGATTTGCAATGGCCTAACTGTGATGCATATAATGCATATACTTTACAAGGCGGTGGGCTCTTCCTTTCCCCCTCGTTCCGCCAATGCTTTTGCGATCATTTCAACATATTTTCTTCGTCTGTTCGTCGTTTTTCGTAGTTTGCTTTTGGCGTTTTTGGACGCATTTTGTCTTTTTTGTGTAGACACTTTTAAACGTCGCGTTTTTTGTTTACTGTGCCGTATGTAGGCCTATTTTTTGGATATGAAATGGGAAAGGCAAATGAAGAGCGTCCATCCCAAGCCCCTACCTAGCGCCTCCACGTAGCCATACCTGGTAATGCTCTATTGAGTAGCCAAGCTAGGAGGTGCGATGCTGGGTGGTTCCCGGCTGCCTGATCTCAAAATCGTGGTTTTGGGCAGACGGCGGAGCCATACGGCCTTGCTAATAGGTAAGCCTAATATAAGTTATTTTAATTATTTTTTTCGTTTTAGCTTATGAAGCATCTCCTGCTATATAGTGAAAACTTTGGCCAAAACAAGTTAATACTGCACATGGATGCCAGAATGAAAAAATTAAACAATTATTAGAAGCACTTATGGAACCTCAAAGGACACAACTCTATTCCATACGTAGGACTGCTGGTGAGCAGGGATGATTCCTCCTCAGAATAAAAAACGAGAAGAGAAAAACTCACTTTACTCAGTCGCGAATTATTGTGCTCCGTTTTGTTTTAACTTCTCTCTTTTTTACTGACTGCGATTGCTCAGCAATCTGCACATTGATGTTCTACCTTCCACTAATTGAGGAGTGAACTGAGCAACAAAATGTTAATACACTTTTTGGCTGCCCATGATATGGGACGCAAACAAAACTGTTTAAACTTCTTGCATCGGCAACAGTGCAAAAAATGTTGCATATGACGATAGTGGATGATAGATATGGCAACATTGGAATTCCCATGGAGTTGCTTTTTCGCTCAATGAGAAACCTGTTTCGCTTTGCGTGGCTGGATTTCTCATTTGTGGCAGCAGTTTTGCTCATTGTATTGAACAGAAAAAGGTGCACTTATTGCACAATGAGTGAGAAAATGGCAAGTCTACTGGTGAGATTGTTCTATTTTTGCCCATATATACCACATTCATCTTAATACCATATTTATTATTGATTATTATTGATATCATAAATGTGCAAGGCTGGATGAAGGAGTGGATTGCCAACCTGAATCCTTAAGGTCTAAAGCAAATATGGCACTTCTCAATTCAAAACAAACAAATCATCACGTGGGTTAAAGCTGGTACAGCGAAATTGATTATTACATGGAAGGATCCTATTGCTGGAAGGCGACTCTTAAACCCCGGAATGCGCACACGTACCTCTACTTGTGGGTCTGCCCAATCCATTTGGGCCCTTCTGTCACAGCATTAGTGTGAAATTCATTTGATAATCACATTTGGATCTACTGTAATTCTACCTACATACATTGGCAAGTCCCCTACTACTACTACGAATTTAGGCATATATTCTTTTTTGGTGTTTGTGTTCTTTTTATTGTTTGCGTCTTTGCATCGCATTCTCATACTATTACCGCCGTATTTTTGTCTTTTTACCTTTGTTATACTATATAACAAAGGTTTGGAAATTGGTCGAAAAACACGAAATTGATCCGAGGCCGATGTGTGTGTGTGCAGCTTATTTTCTATCGCCTGTTTTTCGAAGGTGGTTGAACCGATTCGTTCAATTTTACTTTTGTTTGAAAGATATTATTGCCTAGTATATCACTATTGAATTGCTCTGCGGTCCGACGTTTCGTTTAAAAGTTATAAGCAAAAATGTGAAAACTACGCGGCACGCGTTTCTCCGGAACTACGTAACCAATTTCAACGATCTTAGTACCAAACGAAAGCTCTTGCTATTATTAAACTTTTTACCAAGTTTTATTGAAAACGGACAAGCAGTTTAAAAGTTAGCCTTAAAAAACCTGTTTTGACTAGGTACAAATGATCGCCAGTTTCTCAGAGATGGCTGAACCGATTTATGCGCTATTATTCTCATTTGAAAGGTAATATAGCCTTATAGATCACTATTGATTTGTTCTTTGATTGGACGTTTATTACAAAAGTTATGAACAATCGTATATAACATATAAAAATTTACAATTTTCGACGATTTCATCTTAGATAATTTATCTAGTTTAAATTAGTTTGGCATCAAATTAGAGGTTTTATTGCTGCAAATATATCTGCAAAATTTCAGAAGAATTGGTTTTGCCGGTCAAAAGATATTAACCCTCGAACACTCGCGCCAACTATTGTAACGGTTACGCGTACTCGTACGGTACAATAGCCCAAAACCAAAAAAACTTATTAGAGTTTTGACTGGGAAAACCTGGTTTAAGGTTTATCAAACCTTTGGAAGAGTTTCTTTAAATTGAAAGCTCTATCGTCTGGTAGAATTTAAATTTTGATTAATCCCCCTAAAAGTGAAATAAAAAAATATGTTTCTTCAGTTTCAATATAACACATTGATCTGTTCTGTAAAGTTTAAGAGCATATTATTACAAGAAACTTTGCTGAAGACAGTAACCTTCTCTCTCTTCAATGAAGATAGTAAAATCTAATTTATTTAACATTAATTTGTAAAATCAGTTTTTCCATTTTAGCTCGTTTTGTAATTCTTGTATGACTTTTTCATATTGTACAAATAGTAAAAATACACAACTTTGCTTGTTTAGGAACAGTAGAGCTTTGATTATAAAAAAATACCCTAAGTTTGACCCCGAATTACCCGACTATCGACAAACGGATACATTGAAACATTTTACATTTGCTGATAGTTTTGCTGCATACATACACCATTTTACCATATGAAGAAAAGAGAGAAAATTCCAGTTGGGCCAATTGCTGTACACCTCACATACTGATTGCTTCGTTTCTGTGATGTCAGTTTGTGCTGCTCTATTTTCCTAACAATTTAAAGTATTAACGCATTGAATAATTATGGCATTTTGCTCATAACAAGTTTATTGAAGAATATACGTTAGTAAAACATCGATTTGTAACTTTATTACAATATGGCATTCTAAAACCTACACGTGTTGTACAAAATACAACAGCGTGAGTAATCGAAGGTTAATAAAAATTGATGAAATTTATTTAGGAAAACTTTATTGAATCAAATAGAATGCCATTACAGGAAATTATGCATAATTCGAAAACCTATAAACTAGACTTTTTCTTCGCAATGTATATGTTAAAGAGTAATATTTCCTCTTACAACTTACTTTTACTTGCACTTACTCAAATTACTAAAACTCTTACTCAGTACTTACTCAACAATTTCATGAAAAAAGGATCTATCAAAATTGATAAGTGCTCCTATTTTGTTCAAATTTTGTAAACTTATTCAATTTCTAAAAAAAAATATGTACACAAACGCTCTACGCAACGTTAACGTAGATGAAGACCGTATAACAAAGATTCCTCTCACCACTAAGTGAATTGAATCGGGGCTTTCGTTGTCTTTTTGTCAACTTTTCATCGTTTTTTCAGCTTTTTCTCATCATCTGGTCTTTTCTTCGTCGCATTATCAATTATCATCATCTCTATGGCGTCTATTCGTTGTCTTTTTTTTCGAATTTTGGACTTCTGCCTCTCTTACAAGGGAACAGAAAGTTTCAAATGAGTGAGGCGGTGCGTTTGCTTTGCGTTTGGAACGATAGCAGTTGTACCAGCGGCTGGACGACAAGAGGGGATTTCTGAAAGGGGGGAATAGGGTGGCCATTGACAAGGGAGATGTTCAAATAATTAAAGAAAATTGTTTCGCCTCGCAGGGATTACCAAAAAAGACATATTTTTAAGTGGCTTCATTTATAATATACTAGCTGACCCGACAAACTTCGTATTGCCACAAATTAACCTGTGTTGTACATAAATCATGAATCTCGGATGATCTTTGTCACAATCTCGAATTTTGCAAGCCCCCCAGTGGGCGGCGCTTCCGACGGCGGGTCACCGGCAACACTCGCGACCGTCTCGTCCTGAATGATCTAGTATTATTATAGATAGTTTTTGTGGTCTTGTATTGACTAATGTTTTATGGAAGAGTCTCGAATTTCTCGAGTTCGATTAGTTTTTGAGTTTCGCAAAAATTTCTGTTTTATTTGTATGAGAGTCCATATCCCCCTACCACAGGGGTGAGAGGTCTCTAACTATCGTAAAATAAATTCAAGACTCCAAAATCTCCCACATGCCAAATTTGGTTCCATTTGCTTGATTAGTTCTCAAGTTATAAGGAAATTTGAATTTCATTTGTATTGGAGCCCACCCCCTCTTAAAGTGGGAAAATCCATAGAAAATATACCATAGAAAATATTCTTGCCTACAAAAACACCCACATGATAAATTTGGTTCCATTTGCTTGATTAGTTCTAGAGTTATGAGGAAATTTGTATTTCGTTTGTATGAGAGCCCCCCCTCTTAAAAAGGTAAGGGGTCCTAATTCATCATAGAAAAAATAGTTGCATCCAAAAACACCCACATGCCAAATATGGTTCCATTTGCTTGATTAGTTCTCGAATTATGAGGAAATTTGTATTTTATTTGTGTAGAAGCACCCCCTCTTAAAGTTGGGAGGGGTCCTAATTCACCATAGAAAATATTTTTGCCTCCAGAAACCTCCACATGCCAAATTTGGTTCTATTTGCTTGATTAGTTCTCGAGTTATGAGGAAATTTGAATTTCATTTGTATAGGAGCCCCCCCTCCTAAAGTGGGTAGGGATCCCAATTCATCATAGAAAAAAATTTTGTCTCCAAAAACACCAACGTGCCAAATTTGGTTCCAATTGCTTGATTAGTTCTCGAGTTATGAGGAAATTTGTATTTCGTTTGTATAGGAGTCCCCCCTCTTAAAGTTGGGAGGGGTCCCAATTCACCATAGAAAATATTCTTGCCCTCGAAAACTTTCACATGCCAAATTTTGTTCCATTTGCTTGATTAGTTCTCGAGTTATGAGGAAATTTGTATGGAAGCCCCCCCTTTTAAAGAGGAGAGGAGTTATAATTCCCTTTATAAAGAGGGGAGGGGTCCCCCCCCTCTTAGTGGGGGGAGGGG
Source organism: Sabethes cyaneus (assembly GCF_943734655.1). Lineage (NCBI taxonomy): Eukaryota > Metazoa > Arthropoda > Insecta > Diptera > Culicidae > Sabethes > Sabethes cyaneus. Next base: position 12,540,810 of record NC_071355.1, on the reverse strand, counting down.
TTTCTAACCATCACTAAAACCTTTCCTGGCCCCAAAAAACCTCTACATGCATATTTTCATGCCGATTGGTTCAGTAGTTTTCGATTCTATAAGGAACATACAGACAGACAGAAATCCTTCTTTATAGGTATAGATAGCGCATTTTCTTACACCTTTAGGGTGACCGTGTATCCGCCTAATGGGGTGACACAAATTTTTGTTTTCCAAAATAGCATCTTTACAAAAATTGTAGAACACACTAAAATAAGCAAATTTACTGCATGTAATAACTATCGATTTCTTATTGGTTGCGAAATTTAATAATTTGTTTAAAGAAACCACTTCTGCTCAAAAAATTTGCACACTATGTTTTCATTGCTTTCAAAGGTTCTACAAAATACAAATGGATGACAGTTGAATAGAGTTCCCAAGACGTGTCGATTTCTATATGATCTTTTCCAGCTCAAAACGCTAAAAAAAGCCATATATTACACCACTATTTTCGATTGGGATTGGAATGTGAAAATGTGATAGTTTCTTTCTAAACCAATTATTTCCATGTAAGGTTTGACAAAACGGGTCTTTCCTTTTAAAATGGAGGTACTACCACTAAGAATGGCTGCGCATAAGAAACAGTTTATTTAATAATTTAGTTCAAAGTGATGCGTATAGAATTTGACTCTGTCAGTTTTATAAAATTTACAAATTCAAATACAAATTAAAAATAATATTTGAGCTGGAAATGCCCATATCAAATGACATATAAGATGGTATAACAAAGGTTCCTTTCACCACTAGGTGGATTAAAGCGGTTTTTTTAATAAATAGTTATTTAGACAGTCCAAGAAAATTCGGCCATTCGTGACACGACCAAACGGAATTTCGGCCTCCTGTGACTGTTGACTGGGTTGGACTTAACGAGCCTTAATATCTTCCTCCTCAGCGCTCGGTCCCTAGTTCCAAGTTTTCTTAAAAGTTTTCATGCCGCCTTTCCACACCTAGATTCTTCTTATAACCTTTTAGAACATTACACACTGTTGATTTTGGCATTTTTTTCACTTTCGCCAACTTTGGTCCAAACCGCTCTGGATTTTCCAGGTGTTTGCGATTCCATTCTAGACTGTTTCGCAACGTGGTGGAATATTTTGACAAAACTTGCACCAGTTGACCAAACTCGTGACCTTAGTCATGACCTTGAAATGCGGTCAGGCATACATTAATTTTTTTTTTTTTTTGAAACGATGATTCTACAATTGATTGCTTCCAGCATTGGACAAAAGATAGGAGTCACAACGACAACTTGTTACCCATAGCTACCTATTACCCCCCCCCCCTTCCTTTCCACCCTTCCCCTTCATTCCCGAAAAAATCCTTCTTCATTACTTTCCCTTACCGTCCCTTCATCAATTGTAGAATCATTGCACCAGTTGTTCTTCATGCACATATTTAAACAAAGCTTTGCCTAATAGTTTCAGTTCCTACCACAAGGGACGTTCCGGTGACGCACGAGGGGTCGTGTGTCGCAAGTATATTGTATTTTATATCAAGAATATCCCTTAGAGTTCGATAATTTTTACAAATAAATAAAATAAACGAATAAATGAAAAAATAGTGAAATTTGGAAACGTTCCTTGCTCTAATAATAATAATGTTCCTTTAATAGTGGAAGGTGTTCCAGTAATGGTGGAATAACAATTTCTATCTTTGAAATCATTCATCTATCTGTGAATTCTTCATTTTTTTATTCATGTGATTAAGACATATTAGTCTGCCAATAACTTGGAATTATTTTAAAGAAACAGCTACGGATCTTACCGCAAAACTTTTGATTGGGTGTTACCACTATTACTGATACATGATGGATTCTAAAATTGTTCCAGCAGTAGAGTTTATGATGCTTCTAAACTTGGTTAGTACAGAAGGAAACTTTCCCGTTAAACTCTATCATTTATGAATTGTGAAATTTAATAGAAAAGTAATAATACCTCTATTTACCAATTTTACTAAGACGCTCGATAAGGAAACTTCTGCAAAACTTGATTGATTCTGCTTTGAATTGTCGCTGATCATCTCTAGAAGCAAACTTTTTGATAGCAAAGCTGACCACTACTAAAAGAATGTTTAAGTGAAGCTAAAAGTGAGCTTTTTGGTTAAACGATCTCCAAGGAAACACAACGCCTTAACTCGACGATAGTGACTATTATTTTTGAATACTAAAGTTTTCATGTTCGATTCGAACAAAACAAACATTTCGAAAATTTTCTTTTTAAACATGCAAGAATTATTTTGCGAATGTAAGAAAATACAGAATTAGTCAATTATGAATGAAGAATTGACTAGCGACACCTTGTAGCGCTATGTTGAACAACAGGCATGAGATACCATCACCTTGACAAAGCCCTCTGAGTAATTCGAAAGAACCTGCCCATCCACCCGAGATCCGAACACAGCACCGTGTACCATCCACCGTCCAGATTGAATCAGTTTGAAGGGCTTCCTGGGGAAGCTGCTCTCGTCCATTATTTTCCATAGCTCTTTCCGGTCGACGGTATCATATGCGGCTTTGAAGTTAACGAACACATGTACGGACGAAGCGTAATTCTAAGCCTATTTCACAGCTAGTGAGTTCCGCTAACTACGGTACGGCAAAAGTGTGCAGACAAAATTGTATTTCATCCGAAAACCGCCGCACGGGTCGGATGCTGCGATGAATATCATGTAGGTAGCCGGAAATTAAATTACCGTCACTGCACTCGACTCGCGACAATTCCCAGGATACTCTCTGATGAGTGGACAACAACAACAGTGGAAAAAATTCAATTTCCAAAGCACGAAACAACAGAAACATCACAACTGCAGCATCGGTACTGTCAGTTGCCGTCAGTCTATCGTCGAGGTGATATGTTAAAACTTTTTTTTTGCGCATTTCGAGATAAATCAATTGCACGTCCTGTCCATTAGCGGATACCTGCTATTTTTAGCAGATAAATGCATGTCGGTCGCCCGGTGAAGGCACGGATCGGCCAAGCAAGTAAATCAGATTATACTTTGTGTGTGATCCATCACCTATGATATGTCAAATGATACCATTGAAGTTGAGCCCATACAACATGAACACTAACTGTGAGAGCACCACGCTCTTCATCTAGTTGTGAGTTCTCCTGAACCAGGTACTATTTGATGCGGTTTCTAAAAGCACAAAATCGGATAGAAAACATGAAACCATTACCATAAAGTACCATCGTTCGACTCGTTGTTTCAGTTTGACCGTATAACGAGATAACCAACAACGCTTGGATAGTGAAGTAAATGTGCCGGAAGCAGCATGTGTGTCGGCATGTCGATAGACTTACCATTCGCATTTAACCATTTCAAATAGCCCCCCACTATTCGCATGACTGTACGGTTCAGTAGTTTCACGGATAGCTAAATTCCTGCGACGATTCGTGGAGCCAATTGAATGCACAGTCGTACTGATAATCAGATTTTTCTTCAATTTAAGCTATAGAGGAAATAGTCCACATAAACATCAGCTGATTGTTTGATTAGTCACTATATTTCACTGAAAATGAGTGCAATGCAATAGTTTTAGGAATGTTTCAGATGGATGAAAGCATACATTTAATTTGATTATGGATTATACACAATTTCATACAACAGAGTATACAGCTTTGCATTAATTTCTCCTACCGAATTCCTTTCGAATGAAATCATTTTCCTACCTAAATGCGCCATTTCCACCACTCGTTCCTCCTGATCGTTCTCCAGCGTTATCCTTCACACCATTTTAATTGTACCAATTCCCGGTACTGATATAAACTCACACTTCCTCGCCCCCTCTTCACTATTTATAAGCTGTTTAAAAATACTTCCTTATCGCTGCTGCAACTCAGTAACTATGCTTCTGATCACAAAACCCCAAAGAACCGCACCGCACCACGATCGAAGAAAGTTTCCCACCCGTACCGGTCGGCAGACGGAGTACAACTGACTGCGTGCAGTGTCGGTTAACTTCCTGTCCTGTCCCGTATCACAAGATCCTACAGCATCCTACAGCCAAAGGCAGACGCAAAACTGCCGCTCATTGCCTTCCGTACGGCCGGCCGCGTCACATCCGACCGAAGCAACTGGTGTGAACTTGAACGGGAGCTTTCTGGATGCTGGAGCGAGTCTCCCAGAAAACCGCCACCAGGCGAACGAAACAGAGAAGCGAAAGGACCAACTCGTCGGCTCTCTGTTTATGTTTTGCTGGACCGGTAATTTCCGCAGCACGTGCTACCGTGTGCCGGTTGATGGAGATGTTGTTTAGCACGGATAGGCCTGTGATGGGAATTTGTGCCGGTATTTTGGATGGTTTTGTTACTTTGACAGACTTCATTTTCGGTTTTTTGCTCAGAGATGCTCATTTGAAACCAGCGCCTCAGCGAAACGGAACCTGAAAAAGTAGTGTAAAGAGCAATTGTAGAGTTAATCAATTTCTACAGTGTTGTTGAAGAAAGTACACTTTTATCTCTTGTATTTACGGTGCTATGAGATTGCACCCTGTTGGTAGCTACATGAGCAAAAGATAAAACTGTACTCTCCTCCTCAATATTGTAGATAATAGTTAACTCTACAATTGCCCTTTACAGTACTGTGTCGAATCCTGTTTCACTGATGCACTGTAGTCAAATGCATCTACTGAGCAAAAACTCGAAAATAAAGCCGGTATTTTGATAAAGAAAAAAATAATACATTTAACTTAGTGAGAACTAAGCAGCGTATAATGAGACTTTGTGATTTATAGAAATTCCATAGCTGCAAAAACACGTTACATTCAAACATTCGTTTTCGCTGGAAAATCGATACACGATGTTTGTGCCATCAATCACTCAAATTGATAATCCCAAGTGCAAGCTATCGTTTCCTAGAAATAGTATCCCATGATAACCAATTATCAATATTTTAACAGTCATAAATCGTTCAATAGTACCTTTTTCGACTTCTTTTTCTCACATCGATCCACTATACTAACTAACGCCTTTTATCAGTGGTTGCACTTAAGGTCAAGTTGCAGGTTTTTGATGAAAATTTATCAATGTTGAATTTTTATATTTTCAGTATTCCATAATTTCTTCAATTTTCAAAGGACCGGGCTAAAAATCTCTAGCTTGATGAAAACTCTGCTTTTTGACAACGATCAACGACGACATGTGGCCGCCCTCTTTGAAATTGGCTCTAAAAAAATTGTTTGGAAACCAGCAAAAAAAAAAATTCGTGTAAAATCAATTGTTCATGAACTCTAGGGTAGTTTGCCAATTGTTGCCCACCGCCCAATTGTTGCCCAGTTCTCGGTTTTTGAATAATATCTGAGAATATCTATATTATCGCAGCACTCCAAACAATCAAAACACAAGTATATGTCATTACCTTCAAATATCTGTAAACGTGATTTTTAGCAAACAAATATTTGGAATAAAAAAATTACCTCAGAAAATTCAACTCTAAGTAGAACCAAAATACGTCGAAAGCTTACAATTTGGATTAAGAAATCACTCATCAAATTTAAGCTTTTAGATCTCAACAAAAAGCAAATTTTCCCCATATTAGGGTAAATGATTTTGAAATGGACCTAGTCGAATTCTGATCTTGAATGGACCTATTTTTAAATAAGAATTTTAGGGTATAATTATCAAGTCTTTGTACTGTATTTAGCTTTTATGTTTATCTTTAATCATTTCTGAACGTAAATATACTAAAATTAAATTAAAATTATAGCCAAAACTACTTTATTGCCGCGTATTTAAAAGTAGCTGTTTTTCAGCGTTTTGGCAGTCACCATAGAGTATTTTCAAACTGTTACTACCCGGAACCCTTCTGGTTTGAAATAAAACAATACTCTTAAAATGATGCTAAAATATGTGTAATTTCAATTTAGGTATTTAAAAGTTCTCCGTTTATAATTAATCTATAAGCACGGGATATTGAAAGTAGGCTTGATTTATAGCCTAAATAAAAACTTAATTATATTGATAAAACTAACTATCACTCATCCTTTTTCGTAGTTGCTTCAAAGTGTTTGTACATTGTAGCCTCTAGTGTTGAAACTAAAAAGTCTTCCTAATTAGTTAGCTAACATATGTCATTTTACGCTTAAAACAATATAAACTTAATTTATTCTCAGTATTCTACAAAAATTTTAACCATCATTGATTAAAAGATAAGATGGATCAAAAGATAAGAAGGATACTAACTGCCTTCTGTTAAGCGGGCATAGTACCTTTTCAATTTTTTAAAACCTAATTTTTTTATTGATTATTTCGAAAGATTAACATTTTGACCATATGTGTTTGAAGTCGTTTGCATGAATTCCAAATATTGACAAAGTTACAGCTATTTGTACCGTGCATGTCTGGAGCGATTAAACAACGAGTAAAAACTTCAACGCCGTTTTTCTCGAAACCAGGTTTTGAAAGTCGGTACCATAAATATCTCAGGAACGGCTCAAGCAATTCTTATGATTCTTTTTTTGTTTGAAAGCCAACAAAATTATCTAGTGTTTGACCCATCCTTTTCTTGATATTGTAATTTTTGAATTTTTTTAGAAATGTTTAAAGTCAATTTTTTCGCTTAAAAACCATATTTTTATGTTTCAATGTCCGCCATTTTGTTATGTGTTCGAATTCTAAAAAAGGATGGATCAAACACGAGATAATTTAATGTTCTTTCATGTCGTTTTGGAATTTTTCATTTCGGATAAGCCCCCCAGCGCCAATCCATGGTACCGCATGGTATCCATGGAACAAAATTGCAAATATTAGTATAAAATGCAATGTTTCGAATGCAAAAAACCCGATTCAATTTGCCTTTCGCGTTATCGAGAAAAAATTATTTGAAATTAGGCCTCTAAAATTCAACCGGATCCTGTAGTCACAAAATCAGACTCGTCTGAGTAAAAAGAAGCAGCCACTTCTGATAGTTAAGAACGCCAACTTCCTCACCCTCGTGAAACTTTGTGATGCCCAACCGTCCTACAAAACTACCCGGTTTGGCAAAAAAAGCGTCAATGGAGGATTTAGAAATTAGGTAAAGGCCTGGATAATGATATGGTACAAAAAATATAAAATTTGGATCAATATCTGGACCATTTTCGAACTGGATATGCCTAAAAAAATAATATTGTATTTGATAATTTTCTAAATAGTTTAGCTAAAATAATTATGACGCTCAGAATAAAATAAAATTAGGCCATTAAAAATATTTTATAAAGTTTTTGTCCTTCCGGTGTTGGGCCACTGAAGGGGGGGGGACAAAGTAAATTTTTTAATCAAGCAAAAAACATGGGTTTTAAGCATTTTTATTTAAAGTTTAAGCGTGAAAACCAAATCTGTTCTTGCTTTTAATATATACGTTATTATTTTCCATGCAAAAATGTACGAAAAGAAGACAAAAACGAGAGAATTTTTTTGGACGATTTTCGGAAACTCCGAATTCGAATTTCCATTTCTGTTTCGTGCTAGAAGTGTTAAGTACACTCATTTTTCGAGTTTTTCAGGCTGTAGAGCACACGGACAATTGATTTTATACTCATAGCCTACAAATTGTTTTTAGCCCCCCGATTTTTCAAGCCAATTTCCAAAGGGGAGGGGGGGGGGGGGTGGTGACCAAAACTTAAAAAATATTTTGCAAAGACCTTATATTCCGCCGATAAGTAAGCAGGTTAACTTCACATCACCTTTTGATCGATTGACAGATAGATTAAAAATCAGTTTAGTAAAATATTCAAAATCATGCAACCCGACTAACATTGTACTACGTCATCCGTGGTCGCATCTTATACACAACCCCTCTGATTTTTTTCTTGGGGGATGTAAAGTTTTCTTTAAGCACCTCTCCCCTCTGACTTGTGACAAAATTAATACCTCCTTGTCCACCGAAATTGAGTGACCCTGAGATCTAAAATATTCAACTGTACCAGATAAGGAGGAAGGTTCACCTATTTTCTGGTACAGTTCTTCATCGACTATCATTTAAAATTAAAACCTAGTATCTAACCTTACCTTTAAACCTAGTAGAATTACCAAAACTAATTTTTTCAAGCACCATTTACAGTATGATTTCGTATTTGACAACAAATGCGTGTCGCCTATGTTGCCAAAATCGAAACCGTGGCAAAATTTAGACCATTTTTTAACTGAAAAAATTGCATATAAATGTGTCAAAAATTGAATAATTACCACTAATTAACGAATTTTTCACGATTGCAACGGTTTTATATTCAAAATGTTCGACAGGGGCTGTCGCAAACCTTTAGATACTTTGCAGTAAGACGTAGTCCTACGTCAGTAAAAGTCTGACCTTTCGAAATATGTAGTCACTAAATAAAAACTCAAACCCCACTGTACTTGATAAACTACGTTTAATACAAGTTATATTACATATTTTTAATGAATGGTTTAAATTTTTGAAACTAATAGGCGACATAATTTTTTATGACGTAGAAATCGTTTCAACCATATCTGAACAACAGGTAATAATAAATTCCCAATATACAAATTTCACACACAGATACATACATAACGCATATCAAGTCACTGAAACATTGTTCAATTGTTGGGCTGACATAAAAACAAGACCCTCGGCGACTGTGACTGATTTCAAATTTTTCAACCGACTTTCATACCTTTCTAACAGATTATAAGAAAGGTAAAAGCTGTTCAACCTTGTGTCCTATTAATAAATAACAGTAGTATAGTTGTACTATTAAAAAAAATTCTTTGTTATTACTTTGTTCATTTACATGGAAGAAACTATGACAATCCAAATTTAGGTCCAATCCAAAATCAAAAATAGGTCCAATTCAAGATCATGTTGGGTCCATTCAAGATCAAAAAAAGGCTTTGGCAAAAAACGATATATTTAATAAAAGTTTCATCAATTATACATTTTTAAAGTACTGATAATGTAGAAAAAAGGTAGTACTTTCCAACAAATAGTAACATCACCACATATCTATACCTATAAAGAAGGATTTCTGTCTGTCTGTCTGTCTGTCTGTCTGTCTGTCTGTCTGTCTGTCTGTCTGTCTGTCTGTCTGTCTGTCTGTCTGTCTGTCTGTCTGTCTGTCTGTCTGTCTGTCTGTCTGTCTGTCTGTCTGTCTGTCTGTCTGTCTGTCTGTCTGTCTGTCTGTCTGTCTGTCTGTCTGTCTGTCTGTCTGTCTGTCTGTCTGTCTGTCTGTCTGTCTGTCTGTCTGTCTGTCTGTCTGTCTGTCTGTCTGTCTGTCTGTCTGTCTGTCTGTCTGTCTGTCTGTCTGTCTGTCTGTCTGTCTGTCTGTCTGTCTGTCTGTCTGTCTGTCTGTCTGTCTGTCTGTCTGTCTGTCTGTCTGTCTGTCTGTCTGTCTGTCTGTCTGTCTGTCTGTCTGTCTGTCTGTCTGTCTGTCTGTCTGTCTGTCTGTCTGTCTGTCTGTCTGTCTGTCTGTCTGTCTGTCTGTCTGTCTGTCTGTCTGTCTGTCCTGTGTTCCTTATAGAATCAAAAACTACTGAACCAATCGGCGTGAAAATTTGCATGTAGAGGTTTTTGGGGCCAGGAAAGGTTTTAGTGATGGTTAGAGACCCCTCCCCCCACTAAGAGGGGGGCTCCCATACAAATGAAACACAAATTTCTGCATAACTCGAGAACTAATCAAGCAAATAGAACCAAATTTGGCATGTGGGTGTTTTCAGTGACAAGAATTTATTCTAGGGTGATTTGAGACCCCTCCCCTCTTTATAAGGGGAATTATAACTCCTCTCCCCTTTAAGAGGGGGGGTTTCCATACAAATTTCCTCATAACTCGAGAACTAATCAAGCAAATGGAACCAAATTTGGCATGTGAAAGTTTTCGAGGGCAAGAAAATTTTCTATGTTGAATTAGGACCCCTCCTCACTTTAAGAGGGGGGGCTCCTGTACAAATGAAATACCAATTTCCTCATAACTCGAGAACTAATCAAGCAAATGCAACCAAATTTGGCATGTGAAGGTTTTCGAGAGCAAGAAAATTTTCTATGGTGAATTAGGACCCCTCCCCACTTTAAGAGGAGGGGCTCCTGTACAAATGAAATACAAATTTCCTCATAACTCGAGAACTAATCAAGCGAATTGAACCAAATTTGGCATATGTGTGTTTTTGGAGACAATTTTTTTTTCAATGATGAATTGGGACCCCTCCCCACTTTAGGAGGGGTGGTCCTATACAAACGAAATACAAATTTCCTCATAACTCGAGAACTAATCCAGCAAATTGAACCAAATTTGGCGTGTAGGTGTTTTTGGAGGCAAGATTTTTTTCTGTGATGAATTAGGACCTCTTCCCACATTAGGAGAGGGGGCTCCAATACAAATGAAATACAAATTTCCCCATAACTCGAGAACTAATCAAGCAAATAGAACCAAATTCGGCATGTGGAGGTTTTGGGAGGCAAAAATATTTTCTACGGTGAATTAGGATCCTTCCACACTTCAAGAGGGGGGGCTTCTACACAAATGAAATACAAATTTCCTCATAATTCGAGAACTAATCAAGCAAATGGAACCATATTTGGCATGTGGGTGTTTTTGGAGGCAACCATTTTTCCCATTATGAATTAGGACTTCTTACCTCTTTAGGAGGGGGGGGAGCTCCCATTCAAACGAAATACAAATTTGCTCATAACTTTAGAACTAATCAAGCAAATGGGACCAAATTTAGCATGTAGGAGATTTTTGAGTCTTGAATTTATTTTATGATAGTTAGAGACCTCTCACCCCTGTGGTAGGGGGATATGGACTCTCATACAAATAAAACAGAAATTTTTGCGAAACTCAAAAACTAATCCAACTCGAGAAATTCGAGACTCTTCCATAAAACATTAATCAATAACAAGACCACAAAAACTATCTATAGTAACACTAGATCATTCAGGACGAGCCGGTCGCGAGTGTTGCCGGTGACCCGCCGTCGGAAGCGCCGCCCACTGGGGGGCTTGCAAAACTCGAGATAGTGACAAAGATCATCCGAGATTCATGATTTATGTACAACACAGGTTAATTTGTGGCAATACGAAGTTTGTCGGGTCAGCTAGTTATTTATAAATGACGAGTAAATTGAGCAGGAGTGCGAGTGGTGGTGTTAAAAAGCGCTAAATAGGTCCATTCAAGATCAATTACCCTACTTTCGATGCCTTTCAAAATACCCGCATTCATAATGTTTGATTAAATAAATAACTATATGTTCCTATTTCTGTGTTCTAATGCATAGTGGTTAATAAAATTGCAAAAAATTAGGATTTTGACCATTTCTTGGACACCATCCACAAATGCCGCTCTGCCCATAAATGAAAAATTGCCTAATATGCCATTGAGTTCATAATATCACATGATAGTATACACCCCAACCAACGTCATGTATGACGGCTAATATGCACATTAAACATTGCCATTACCGCGTAAAACCTCTTTGACACACAAAAGTAATAAAATCGCATTTTTCTCAATTTCATGTTCGTCGCATATTAGCCAATTTTTCATTTATGGGCAGCGCTAAGCTAGGCCCTAACTTTACCATAATCAGTCGATTAGCGGAACAATGTGTGCGGAAGTTTGTTACATATGAGAAATATTTGAGAAATGAAAATTATAACGTAAAACAATGCTTCAATCTCTATTAAAGGAAGAGAAGAAAGATAAATTGTGGTTAAAAGAACGTAAAGTCGAGGCTTCCCTTATCCTTATATGCTCGAATGTAAAAAATCGAATAACTTTGCTTTTGTAAAAACAAAATCTCAGTTAATAATAATTAATATTAACGTTAATCAAGTGGGCAACAATTGGGTGTGGGCTGGGCTTGATTAGTTTTCGAGTTATAAGGAACTTTGAATTTCATTTCATTTCCCCCTCTTAACCCTTTGTCTGTACACTGGGGTCAATTTGACCCCAGGCCACTTTGAGAAGCTATAACTTTTTTGTTTTTCAATGAATCAATCTACTTCTTTCGTGACTAGGTGTGTCTCCCAGAGATCTTTTATTATAGAAGTTATTTGATCAAAAAATTTCGAAAACTTACATTTTGCGACAATTTTATTAAAAAACTTCCGTTGTCTGTACATTGGGGTCAATTTGACCCCAAAATTCAAATTGCTATATCTCAGCGAAAAATAGACGGATTTCCGATTTTTTTGATATTTCAGAAAGGTAATTCAATGGACTAAATGATGAAATTATGCATGTCGACTGTACGCAGTGGGGACCTTTAACAAGAAGGGGTTTTAGTAAAGAAAAGTCGGAAAAATCGGGTTTTTTCAGATTTGTGACGTTTATATCACGAAATCCTTACCACCTAAAGCGATGATTCCTTCTACAAAAATATGCGCGTACACGAGATCTTCAAAGTTACATGCGCCATTTTACAGGATTTGCTCGCTAGGTGGCGTTAATGCGAGAATAATCAACTTTTTTTGTTTTAAATTTATGAATTCTACTTGTTAAGTCGTTCTTGCTTTCGGAAAATTTGAACAGATAGACAAGATTTGCAGTAAACATGATCTTGGGACAAATAAAACCTATAGTGTAGTTCAGAATTTGACCGCTAGGTGGCATTGGTGCTTTATTTGTTTTTATTGTTTACCGCAAGTTAGAATACAGACTAGATATATTTTTTTTATCTACGGCGTAATTGTTCAAATAGTCGAGACCACTGTATTCTGAAAATTTGGTACAAAATTCAGTCGTCAGGCGACGCTAAGTGATGTATTCATTTTCTTCCGGTACTATACTCAATTTTCGCGGATCGTTTTAACATAAATCCTGGCTGAATCGGTACATTACATTACATTAGTTACAAGTAACTTGAACATCTCGTGTTCGCGTATATTTTTGTAGAAGAAAGCATCGTTCTATATGGTAAGGATTTGGTGATATAAACATCACAAATCTGAAAAAATCCGATTTTTCCGACTTTTCTTTACTAAAACCCCTCCTTGTAAAAGGTACCCCCTGCCAAGTAGACATTCATAATTTTATCATTTAGTCCATTGAATTACCTTTCTGAAACATCTAAAAATGTGGAAATCCGTCTATTTTTCGCTGAGATATAGCAGTTTGAATTTTGGGGTCAAATTGTATAAACCCCAATGTACAGACAACGTAAGTATTTTTTTGTACAGACAGAAGGTTAAAGGGGGAGGAGTCTTAATTCACCATAAAAATAATTTCTGCCTCCAAAAATCCCCACATGCCAAATTTTGTTCCATTTGTTTGATTAATTCTCGAGCTATGAGGAAATTTGTATTTCATTTGTATCGGAACATTTTGTTTGAATGTTCCACCATAACTCCAGAACGCCTTGACCGATCTCCAAACTTGGCACACATATCCCTTGATATAAGGGAATCAACACTGGGGGATTAATAAGAGGGGGTTGCTCGTAACAGGGGGGGAGGCCACAACTCCGAAACGCCTGGACGGTTCTTCATCAAATTTGGCATACATGTTCCTTGGCATAAAAGAATCAGAACTGAAGGGGTTGACAACAGGGAAGGGGGTTCATAACAGGGGAGGTCGTAACAGGGGGAGGTCCTAACTCCGAGACGCCTGGACGCTTCCTCATCAAACTTGGCACATATGTTCCTTGACATAAGGACTCAGAACTTAAGGGGTTGACAAAAGGGGGGGGGGTTCATAACAGGGGGAAGGCCCTAACTTCGAAACGCCTGGATGGTTCTTCATCAAACTTGGCACACTTGACGTAAGGGAATCAGCACTGGGAGGTTGCCAAAAGGGGGGCCCTAACAAGGGTCTAATAGCGAATTTGTTTATTCAATCTGGGTTGGAACTTGGAACCGGATGTATTTTATCTGTCAGATAGGAGCAAATGAACGCAAAAAATTCATCCAGTTCCAACCCGGATTGAATAAACAAATTCGCTATAAGTAAAAGGGGATGCGTTTCTCTTGCATTTAAACCGATTTCAGTCGTGTAAATAACTTTGAGAAAAGAGGGGGTTCCACCGAAGAGGAATATGTGGTAAAAAAGGCCTTTGTGTAGTTTCCATTATAGTGATTTTCATAGAGCAAACCAATGCATAGTTAGCTAGGTGACAGAAGAGGGAGCTGACTGGGAAAGAATCGACAAGTTGGGGGACGAAGAACGTGAGTATGAATGTATGTTTCGCCATAGCTCCGGGACTTCTGGACTGTTCTTCATTAAACGTCGTTTGTCAAACACATGTATTTTGGCATAAAAGAAACAGCGCAGGGGGGGTTGACAAAAGAGGAAAATGGTCTCTTACAAGGGGAAAGAAAGGTTCAAATGGGTAAAGGGGTGCGTTCCCGATCAGACAAACATAACAAAATTATATCAAATCATGATATTCTGTTACAACGATATTTCTAACATGATTTGCTATAATTTTGGTCTCGTTAATAGTTAAAATATCAAAAATTCTATCAGAACTTCTTAGCAGCAGTAGCAAAAATGTATCAAAATTTGTTATGTTTTGAACAAAACTACATCAAAATTGGTTATGATATTTGTAACAGGTTTTGTTATAATTTCCTTAAAATATAACAAAAACTTCTTTGCCTTCTTTATTTAGGCTAAATTGCCAAAAATAGTACAACTATTTATCAGGAACATTCGCTAATAGCACAGAAAAAAACTTTCATACATTTTCAAAAATCGTTCCGGCCTCGACCGGGATTGAACTCACGACCAGGGCTTGTTCGTTCGCTTTGACTCAATGTTGATTCATTTGACAGTACAGTCTCAGTCGAGCAAAATTTGATAAAGTAATATATGGGACATTTGTAGATCCAGTTATTATCAACAATTTTGCCGAATAAAGTTTTACTGTATCTTTTGTTTTGTATGTACGGTGCTACAATCTAGTACCTTATTAGTGACTAAATGAATGCTCATTTAATTACTAATGATGTACTAGTATTGTAGCATCGTAACTACAACAGATACAGCAAAACTTTATTCAGCAAAATTGTAGATAATAACTGGTTCCCAGATGTCACATATATAACTTTGTCAAATTTTGCCCGACTGAGACTGTACTGTCAAATGAATCAACATTGAGTCAAAGTGAACGAACAAGCCCTGCTCACGACACATCGCATAGAATGCAACAGTCTTAACCTCTGTGACAGAACTACTCTTGAATGTAGGTAGATTAAATGCTTATATGATTAAGCCAATAGCTCACTCGGGGTTGTCAGTTTTTGCTTCGAGATGTCTATAAATAGATAGTAAGCGTTCGGATTGAACGCCGATATCAAGAAGACGAAGAAATCGAATCCGTTTTATCAGTGTTGCACCACTTTAAGAATGTTGCACGAATTGCCATCAAATATGTTCAGTGTTAAATCAGACTGAACCAAGTCGCAAAAATGAGTTAATGACAGCTTTTTCTAAGCTGCATCTTACTTTAATCAGACTATCATAAATATTGCAAACAGCCATAGTTATCAGCCATACAGATCAACAAACTTTGAACGCGTTTTTCTCGAAGAGTTTTGTCACTTGGTTCGGTTTGACTTAAAGACGACCATATATGATCGGTGTTAAGTCAGACCGAACCAGCTGACAAAACTCTGATTTCGAGAAAAACGCGTTCAAAGTTTGCTGCTGCTGTGAGTTTAAAGCTATCAATCATTCGAAATCAGTTCATATCTTTGGCTATTTGCAACATTTATGTAATCTGATTAGAGTAAAATGTAGCTCAGGAAATTCTCAATCGTTTGCTGTCATTAGCCTATTTTTTTAAATTTTGCGGCTTGGTCCGGTCTGATTTAACGCCGACCATATAAGAAAATAATGCAATCACTCCTATGTTTCAGTTTTCGAGTCTATAGACTTTTCTGCTCATTTTAGCAAGATTCAACAACATAAAACATTAAAAACAACCATGAACTTAATTATTTAAATGATGTGTACGGTTGAAAGCCCAATTAAAAAGTAAATCAATAAATAATAAATGATGTGTAGAAGAAACCATTTCTCAGTAATTAATGCGACCTATTTAAAAAAAAGTTGTTTTGTTGGTGAAGGTTTGGACAAAATTTTAACTACTTTTGAACTTTGTAAACATACATAAACCGAGAATATAAAAGATAAGATCGTCCATCCATACTTTATATGTTGTTTTGCTCAGTTATGTTCAGTTTCAAGCATCTAGCAATAAAATATAATTATGTGTAAACGAGACATTCTCCAACTACATGACATTTATTTTAAAAAAAACTGGTTCTCTCATGTATGAAATTCTACAATGATATTCAAAAATAACTTTAATTTCTAGTAATAAACTGCATGAGGTTCCCCAAGCGTGACTTGACAGGAGCGGCGTGTTACTGCATCGAGTACGTTTCTTAAGGTGCATTTAGATTAGAACATTTTAGCAACATGTAGAATGCGACATGTTGCTAGTTGTTGCTCGCATTAATCGTGGGGAGGACCAACCAGCACCAAACTTAGAATTTTTGCATTCTGGCCTAAAACAAACAATCTGACAAAATTTGGTTCATATCCGTGAAGGTCGATTACATCTCGGACACTTCGCGTAGAATTACCCTAATACGTCATTTTTAGATTTTAAATTTTCAACAATTTGAGAACGACTTAAGAAAAAAGTTTATATGACATAATTTGTTCAATATTATGCGTACAATTTGATTTTATTTTAATTTTGCAAAAACTTCAAATTTTCCAAGATTATAAAAATTCCGAAAGAGCTCTTTACCAGATTTTAGAACATTATTTGCGCTTAAAAAAATCTTTAAAAAAAGACATGTTTTGAGATAATTCACAATTTATGGTTTTTATCGCGTATTTGCAAAGATTTTTCTTTCAGTGTAATTGTTTACTGAAAATACACTTAATTTACTACAACTTTTCCTTTGACGTCCTTTTCATAAAATAAATAGTTTGCGAGATAGAATTTTTTGAAAAAAAATAATCTCATTTCTAAGGACGCTCTTTTTAAAAGTTACTCTTGACGAAAAAATTTCATGGAAAACGATTCGGTGTGTGATAGTATGATGTATTAACAAACTTCATTGCAATCAAAAATAATCGAGACCATGGTCGAAGCGACGGGGTGGGGGAGGGGGTTGGGGGTTCACATCCCCCGAAGGAAAATTTGCGCTGCACTTTTAAACCTGAAATTTCACAGCCAGCTGTTTGGAGCACAGGAAAATTTACGAGGTTGGTTTTACGTCGTAGTCGTTAGCAGCTTAGAGCCGGAGTGATTCAACTCGATCTTGGGTTCTTTTTCTCCTCTTTTGGGTACTCTTACCACTGCGTCCATCATTTTGAACTATTGTGGGCTGCCCCGTTTTATTATTATACTATACGCTTCAAGCTTACCTATCACTTATTGAGGAAGTGACAGGCTGGTAGCTGGAGCGAGACATGTGCCAATCAGGGATGACTAGGTTTATGAACCTAGTATCCTGATCGGCGACGCCAACCAGATCTACCCTTTTTGAGATACTGCAGTCTGCGTACTTTTTGTGCTCCACGATAGCAGAGCAAGTGTTCCGAGGTTAAATCAAGAGCAACATGTGAATAGGGCCCATGTGCAAACGAGAGATTCTCTTCGTGTCTCCTATCTTCCGCTTATCACGGCGATACAAATTCAATTGAACGGATTAATTCTGCATGAAACAGTTGCTGGCGTTATTTGCTAGCTGTTGGTAAAGAAAAATTGCATTGGAATGCATTCATGTCGCCGTGGTAAACGCAAGAGAGGACACACGAAGAGAATCCCTCATTTACATATAGGCCCTTTTCACATGTTGCTCTTGAAATATTATCTTGTACGAAACCGTGATTCCGAAGATGATATTTGCTCGGACAATGTCCTGTCGCAAGACCGGTAAGCTTGCTGAGATCTCTCTTATTGAGACTCAGCAACTTTTGAGTAACCTAGGGGTGGATACTCGACGTTATATATTCTTTTACAGATTGTTTGAGCGATTGTACAGCCATCCTACTGGCCATAACTGTTCGGCTCTCCTTTTGTTTCAGCCCACCCTCCAGCACACAGTCAGAGATCAGGCAGAGTGAATCTCTACCCGCGAGTGGAGAGTTGGAGCCACATCTTCGTCTGTAGACTCACAACGTGTCGGCGTGTTGAGGATAGACGAGGATCAGGACTAAACCTCTGCTAGCGCATCGTTCAAGTCCTGCTCCTCCCCTATTCTCCTCTCTACCGTATCTTTGTTTTTCGGTAGAGAGAGCATGCACGGTAAGAAATCGTCCACTGCATCAGTGACCGGCTTGATGCAGCAAGGGTAAATTACTGTGGAGGGCGCCCTGGTACTCCACAGGCTCCGTTGCGGCGAGAGAATTTATGGAACCCCCTCCAGCATTCATCCCTCGGCACGGGTCGCGTCACACCTTGGATTAGGGGTTTATCCATTCAAGTTTTTACATAATAGCCATGGATAACAGCTACTACAACCATCTCCTTTAGGGGCTTTGGACCCTCTGCTTTGATTCCTGGGAGTCGAGAGAACCGTCCTGCAGGCGAAGAGTTTACACTTCAGCCTTCGCATAAGTGCCCCCTTCTCTGTCCGCATACGACCCTAGTTTCCATCGGTAGTCCGATTTCCACTAAGGAACGTATCCCGGATGGTGCCACGGGGAGGTAGAGATAGGACTTGCTGAATAAGAGGCTGTGGAACCTCATGGTGGTTCTGGAGCGCATTATTCAACCATTTACCATCCAAGACGAAGCTCTGAAGCTTATATGTGAGGGCACGTATGACACGACCCGCATACATGATTGCTGTGTCGTCCGTAAACTAAGGCGTATTGTCCCCCCTAGGGAGGGGAGGGATGTCAGATGTACATATGTTATACCAAATGGGCCTCAGGATAGTTCCTTGGGGAACTTTGCGAACCGACACTATCAGAGATACCTCGAAAACTCTATCAAACAGATAGCTTCTTTATGGTACATCAGAAAATTGTATCGATTCAGCTTGAACATCTAGCCATCGTGCCACACATTATCAAATACCTTTTCGATATCCAAGAATGCCATTACTGTCTTCTCGGATATTGACTTGTTCCGCTGGATTATGTTGGTAATGTAGTTGATGGACGGTGGACCTTCCTTTGCGGAAACCAAACTGTTCCTCCAGAAAGACACCATTTTCATCAGCAAACAAGAGAATCCGGCTTCGGATTGACTTTTAAAACAGCTTGGATAGGGCAGAGGGGAAGCCGATAGCCCTTGGGAATAGAAGGATCTTTCCCCGGTTTTAGCACAGGGATGACTTTAGCTAACTTCCACATTGTAGGGAAGTAGCCAAGTTCCCAGCACCTGTTAAACAGGTTTACCGTAGCTCAAGTGCTGAAAGTGCTGTCGAAACCGGGGGCCTTCATGGTTTTAGATCCCTTCGCATGACCAATCAGCTCGTCCGCGGTAATTTTATATTCATCAGGTAACAAGCTGTCTGGTCGGTTCACCTCGGCAACTCCCTCAGCAACAGAACACTCGTGAGGGCTGACAATAGTTCGCGCTGGGTTGTGAGACATTACAAACTGCTGTCCCAGCGCGGTCGTTTTTCACAAGGAATGATCAGTAGACTTCCATCGCCTGGACCCCCGGACGAGACAAGAGGAGGAATAGGCTTAGGCCTCTTCTTGAGGACTTGGGTCATTGATCGGAATGGCTTTGAATGAGGTGGAATTTGTTGGAGCTTCTGTTGGAATTTCTTAGTTTTTAGCTCTTGGATCCGCTCCTGGGTAATCCTAGATAGACTGAAGTTTTTGGAGTGGAGTCGCTGGAGGGATTCCAGCGACTAATCGATCTATTCCAGTGTATCCAGAGGCTGTTTGGAATTGATGTTGTCTTCAACGATACGTTGAAACTGGACCCAGTCGGCACGATGGTAACTTCTCCGGGGCCGACGGTCCACCGAATCTGAAGAGGCAGCAAGCGTCACAGGATAGTGATCGGAAGACAGTTCTTCGAAGACCACTGGTACCTCTGAGATGGATAGGTTTGATATAAATATGTCCAAAATAGTATGGACCCCCGATCTTCACGTTAAGAAAATCGAGCAGCTCGATGTGTTTGCTCATCAAGGAGCAAACTCTATAAGCGGTCATAACGTAAACTCTTAATTGGAAAGTGTCTGACGTGGAGAATGATTAATTGAATGAACTAAAACATTTCAACGTAGACCAAAAATATATTGGGTTGTGCAATGGCAGGTGGGGTTCGCTTCCAGGCTCTTACGGTTGGTACCCAAATGTTTTTACTAACTAAACTACTGCCACCCGTTATATTAGGTAGTCTAATACCTAGTTTGTTTTATTCTCCAATTCTATCATTCTACATTAGCACCAAACTCTCCTCTTGTGACGATATTATTTTTGTATGACTGCTCTTTGTAACTACCCCTAAAAGATAGCCTGTTATCCACTAGGTCAGTGCGATAGAAACACGTAATGGGTTGCTGATAGTCGCACCGGCAAGTCCTCGTGTGATTAACTACCACGAGGTGTTTTTCCTTTTTTATTTACTTGTATATGACTCTATACGCGGTCATAACGTAAACTCTTTTTTGGAAAAGGAGGAAATGTCTGATGTGAAGAATGGTTAATTGGATGAGCTGGAAATTCGTATGTATTTGAGGTCATTGAAAGCAAGGCTCAGAATACCGTCCAACATGGAGTTCGGTGGAAAATTTTCAAGTACGATTGCCGAAGCGGCCAGCTTTACAGTGTTTACAGTAGAATGATACCCACGTTGAATCCTGCTTGCTTTCAGCGTGTACCAACGTATGACGTCAATTTCCCAGCAATTATATTTTCGACCGACGAGGTTCAAAAAGCACTCGAAGAAGTTGACGTGTCTAAGGCTGCTTGAATCGATGGATTACCGCCATTATTCCTCAAACATTGCGCCTCCCCGGACGAACCAAAAAGATTCGCACACAATCTCTAGCATTGCTCGCATTGGAATCGTGTTTTGGAATTCTGCATAAGATTCGTGCTTAAAGAATCAGAATTTTAGTATAACTCGATAAAGGAATCCGCTTCACTATGAAATAGGAATCCTCGGGATTCTAAAAGTAGGATTCTTGTGTATGTTAGTAAGAGTCCTCATTGGCCATTCCAGTCGCTTTCAGAGAGGACCTTTCCGGCGGTTTGCAAAGCTGTTCGAATTGTCCCAATCTCCCAGTTCATAACTAAGTTAAGTTCGGGCACTACTTATATTATGTTACAAATTACCGCGAAATATCCATTTTATGATTTTATGTTCACTTGGAGAGATTTTTGAATCAATGGTCCAAGCCGTACTATACAGAGCTGCGCATTCATTGATATCTGAGTACCAGCATGGATTTGTGCAGCATAGATCAAAAACAGCAAATGTTCGTAGAAGTTGAGAAGAGAAATCAAGCCGATGCTGTTTACGTCGGCTTTTCTAAAGCGTTTGATATCGTACCACTCGATTACGCTATTGGAAAGTTGAAGCACATCACCGGATAACTCAACGTATTTCAACTCAATATGCTCCAGTAAATTTGTCATCACGTCTGGTGTGCCACAGGGAAGCGTGCTTGGTCCACTCATTTTCATCCTGTTTGTGATTCTTGCATTCTCCCGACAAAGATCTACGAAACAAATGTTTGCTGATGAACTCAAGTTGTACAGGATAATTTCATCTTTCTTGGACTGTCTAGCTCTATAAAATTACTGCATTAATTCGAAGACAGAAAACGCCGTACCAGGTGATGCATGTCGTTAAGTTGGAGCGAGTGCAAAAGCAATTTATCCGGTGCGCGCGACGACCACTCCCAGGACTGGAATGAACCAACAAACTTGCTGGACTACCAGTTACGGACATAATGGTTCATATACTTACTATCTAACAGCATTTAATGTAGTTAGTAGTGTCCATGAATTTGGAGTAAAGACTGTAAATTTTCCGAAAAAAAAATTATCGGAGTTGAATTTAGACCTTGAAAGTCGATTTTACAGTATGCAGGTTTGCAAGTCGGCCGTGATCAAATAAACCTATATCTAACTTTTCAACCAAATAGGAAAATGTTGATTAGAATGTGTAACTTCTTTTTCATCGTTTGCCGTCGAACGTCTCTGAAAATGCATTCCTAATAAATTCATGCTAACGGAATGGTGTGAAGGTAGCATTGTGCTCTTTTGAAGGCATTATCATAGGAATTCATGATAAGCTATCTGTAAATCCAATCGATGTTGTAAAAACTATCTCACTATAAAACAGCTTAAGCAGGTCTTTGTTATGTGATACTGCATGTTAGTTCGGCAGATACAGGTATGTAGTAAGAGAGTTTTGTCGTCTTAGTGCACTATAATTCACTGCTTTTCTTCGCTACGAAATGTGTTTTTCTTATTTTTATATTGGTAAAATAACAATCAAAACATGTTCGAGAATATGTTTCCTTACTCGTATTTCATTTGCTTATTGGCCAATTAACAAAACCAGTGGCAATTTTGGCTTTATTCTCATTCAATCATTGAAACCATTCAACGATTAGTAAATGACTTTTTAATCATAGAGATAAAAACCCACCACATACTGTTGTGCCGCAACTGTGTGATATGGCTGTGTGAATAAAATATTGCGGTTTTTTTGGCTAATCTGAACCGCAAAAATAGTCGATTAATTCTGCAACCATTGTCTGGTATGTATCAGCGCAATATAACATTGAGGTGTAATGTAAACACACTTCAACAATGATTGATATTTCAACTTTATGAAAATGAATCATACTATTTGGCGTCGACTCGTAGTGTGATCAGAAAAAAGGGTCCAAATATAGCACATGTGATACCTTAGTCCAGACAACTAAGCTGTTTAAAAGTTCCACCCAAAAATTAGTTGGTTATTAAGCATCTTAATTAATTTCCACTTTCCCAACAATCAGACGATTGAAAAAAAATTTACAAAGCCAATTAAACGTAAATAGCAGTCATTCTTCGCCACACCTTGACATAATTGATGGAGCAAAACAATTCACTGGTTTTGTCCACTTAGTCCAGCACAAAAGGGGTGGTGCGTAACACATGTTCCCAATAGGATCCTCCTTTGTCGGCCATCACATCGATAAGCAGTAATCTTCCTCCAGACGGTTGCGTTTATCGGTAGCCAACAAAGCCCTTTCATTTTCTCAAAAAATCATTTATAGAATCAGTTGGTCCCGGATCGTGCCAGAGCGAAGCAGCGCCTGTTTCCAGCGGTTAAGTCGGTTTTAAGCTGAAGCGATTTAGGAAAAAACGAAAAATCGAAAATGAAAACGGTCGCTCTTTTGCTGGTTTGCTTTGTAGCGTTTCAAAACTATGTAACAGGTATAATGAAGAATAAATCGTTTTTTACTTATTAAGGAAATTTACGGTGAGAGTAACTAAATCCAGTTGCAACCGATTATTTTTAGAAGTGTTTTTGTGAAACAATTTTAATTAGTTGAAATATTTCTTGGAAATAAGCAGCAGCAGATGGGAATTTTTCAAAATTTCTGTACATGTTTGGGCCAAAGTGTCCCAAAATTCACGATATAGTTTGAAGAAAATTTTCAATTTTCTCGGACATAGCTTATCTGAATCATAGAAGAAAATTTTAGCATGAAAATGTGGTGTAAAAATATTTTTAATCAAGACAAATTTTCAAAACACTTTTTCTAGTTTATCAATTCATAGTGACAAAAATTCAAAAATTGATTTTCTTGAGCTAAGACCAGAAACCTCGATTTTCAAACTTTATAAATTCATATCTCGGGAACCAGCCATCGTAGAGTAAAGATTTTATCAAGTTTTGACCAATCTTCCAGTAAAGGAAAAAGCTCATTTATCGCGCAAGAATGAACTACTTAGCCGATACAGGATCAAATCGGAAACCTCCCGGAAATATTTTAACCCAACTATTATTCCCAACAGTAAGCGGTCTACAATGCATCCAATGCCAAGGACAGAACGAAACCTGCTGGGAGCCAACGGTGCTGTGCAACAGCACCTTCGCGGACATTAACGTGAGCGTACTGCAAATGATGAAGCCAGATCTTCCGACCGTAACCAAAACGAATGTCTTCCGCTGCTTCGAGATGGAAGTTGAGAAGGAGGGAGCGTTCGCTATCATCAAGGGTTGCATCTACGATAGCGTGGACGTATGCGCCGGTGAAGTGCCGGACGCGAACCAGAAGGATTGCACCCGCTGCGATACCGACGATTGCAACAGCGCCACTAGCTTAACGCTCAGCTTTGGTCTGCTTGCTGGATTAGTCATTGCTGTTAGAACGCTTGCGTTGTGATGAGAAATATAGTAAACTGGTTTTAAAACCATAAGACCCAATTTGCTAATACCGCCAATAGGCAATAGACTAGTCGTCCGAAATCCGACATAATATCTCTTATCTGAGTTGAAATAATGACGAAATTGAATATCGTTTCACTGATAACAGAGGAAAGTTACTCACCTACCTGGTTCTTGGTCTGAATTTAGTCGTAAACAGACCGTTGAACGTTTTAGTTTAAACATTTGCCGTATCGTCGTCCAAAATGCAGGTTCTTCTCTTTGCTGTCACTTTTCTGTTAGCTTGCCATCACGGTATGTAATTCCAAATTAGAAATTTGAAGAATACCTACAGCTTACATTTTCTCCAGCATCCGCTCTTTCCTGTTACCACTGCAGCAGTGTGGAGGATGGCATCTGTCACGCGGAAGAATTAATCGAATGTAACATCTACACCACGCTAGCCGGAATGACAGTTTTAAGTACTTTGAAACCAACCTTGCCCATAATTCCCAGTGCCACAGAATTCCAGTGCTACAAATTGGTCGCCGAGCAGCAGCTCACGGGCAATTCGGTCACCATCAAGGGATGTGCTTACGGTACGACTTCGGTGTGTGACGGAGCACCGTTGAATGCCGTTCAGAAGGAGTGCCGTACTTGTACCGGGGACGGATGTAACCCTTCGGCACGAATCGCCGCAAACGGTATTGCTGTTTTGGCATCACTGGTTCTCATCGTTCGCTGGCTAACGTCCCACTGAGGTTTGGCTGTAAACTTAATTATGTGACCCGGTCTAAGAAAATGTACTCATCACCATGGTGATGAATGTGTCACGTAAAGTATATTAATCTAATAGGTTAGTGCAGCATAGAAACATCACCGATTCACATAAAATCTTCTCTGAATCACTGGAACTCAAACCATTTTAATACCTACGCCATATGGTATTATATTTACTTGTAAGTTTTATAAATTAAACTGGAAAATTGGCTTGTTGACTAACTAACAACTGTACACATGCGCAGTCATTGAAAATATCTCAGCCTGCGCCCCTGCAACCGCAGATAAGGTAAAGGTAATAAACATGCGGTTGATAATTTGTAAACAACATACCTACCGCACCTGTTCGCACTTCGAAAATTGAGATCATCTCTTCGTTGTTAGGGAACTTCGCAAAGCAGCGCTCAAGGAACGAAATATGACTACGTTTCTTATCAGCGCCTCCTTTGTTGACGATTGAACGAGGAAATACATTATGTTCCAAGAATAACAATGAATAATAACGATATAAACGCATAGAAAGTGCGAACATGACGCATCTAAAAAAGGAGGTAGAATTGTTATAATTTAGGTTAGGTTTTAATATCTATCACTTAGTTTCAAGTAATTTTCAATTCTGTTTCCTAAACCAAGCCGTTACCGTTATGATACCACAATAGTTTTTACTTCTTAAACAATTTATGTCAATTTTGTTTTAATGCATGATCAACGTTTTCTAAATTTGTGTAAACTATTTCAACTGAGTTTAATTTCAATTTAAATTTATTTTTATAAGATTTCCACATCAAAATTTCTCCATCTTCCTTGATTTGTCTTTTTTTTAATTAACTTTTTCAAAGACTTTCTCCCCATGACTTTTCCTCAATCTGGTGACTCTATAGCTCTCAGATCGATCAAGTCTTGATTGATGGTGGACACTTATCGGATGTCATCAATGTACGGTCTTTTCAGGAAATTATCGACTCTGGCCACTGTCTCGTCCTGGGTAAGGTTCAAGACGCAAGGATGTCGAATGCGGCGAAGGCTTGCACTGAGAGGACGTTGCGTTGACGGCAGATGGCGGGGCAGCGGAATACGTCAGAAAGCTTGATCAACGAAACGCAGAACAGCAGGAAGAAAGGAGAAAAGTGTCGACTGTGGAGGGGTGGTTGGCACGACGCGTTGAATAGCTGGTTTGAAGTCGAATGCCAGAGAGTGACAGATGAGAAGAACCAGGCCAGGAGTCAGAGGCTGTAGAATGGAGAGGTAATCACGGAGATCAGCAGGAATAAAGGGTGCCCCGCATCAAATTTCATCACAGAAGAAACGCTGTAGAAAATTACCCACCGGGTATTTTCTCTTGAAAAATTTGGGTAGAAGTAGTTTAGAGTGTATTTGCTTACACTGTATTTTTATCGCGATCAGTTTTTCGAAAATTGTAAAAAATGGCGTCACCCGAAAAGCAACGTCGCGAATTTATTTTGCACAAGCGCCTGAAAATGGATGATGAAACTTACGTCAAGGCGAACGCCCGGCAGTTTCCGGGGCTACTGTACTTCACCACCCAGCACAAGTTTGCTGTTCCGGAGGAAGTAAAGATGCAGAAACTTTCATAGTTTGCCAAGAAATACATGATTTGGTCAAAAAACACATCATGCGGCAAACGGAGTACGCCGTTCGTGACTACCGGGACCGTAAACGGGCAGATCTACCTCAAGGAGTGTCTACAGAAGCGTCTGCTTCCTCTGTCGAAGCAACACGAGGGCCCAACGATGTTCTAGCCAGATCTACCTTCGTGCCAATATTCCAAGGATGTATTGGAGTAGTACGAAGCCAACGGAGTCACTTTCGTACCCAAGGACATGAACGCCCCCAACGCACCGGAACTAAGGCCCAGCGAAAAATACCGGGCTATTATGAAGCAAGCAATACGGAAACATCCCAAGGAGGTCAAATCTGAGGAACACATGAAGA
This sequence comes from Sabethes cyaneus, assembly GCF_943734655.1. Lineage (NCBI taxonomy): Eukaryota > Metazoa > Arthropoda > Insecta > Diptera > Culicidae > Sabethes > Sabethes cyaneus. The sequence goes on along the minus strand of NC_071355.1, from coordinate 12,513,811 downwards.
AAAAGTGGGTTTCCGTACAGAAGAAGCTGCAGCCAGATGTTTTACAATACTTTTTGAGTGGAGTCAAGCGTAAGGTGCGAGAATACGGTTATGGTATTGAAGTTGAATGAAATAAATATGCCAAAAGCTTACTAATGGGTAATATTTTATTGTCTGAAAGTTTGAAAAGGATCGGCCAATTTCGGTGCACGGGCAGTGAGCGGTTCTACGAAACAATCCTCCGGATCATTGTCAGGATCTTGGAGGAAGAACAAATGCCGGAGGAGTGGTTAGATGGCCTCATTTACACTATTTTTAAAAAAGGGCATCGATTCGAGTGTAGAAACTATCGATGCATTAACTTGTTTAATTCTGCCTATAAAGTGCTTTCCTGTATCCTGTTCTGTAAACTGACACTGTTAACGGAGTTCTTCGTCGGCGAGTATCAAAAGGGTTTTCATAAGGGTCTGTTACTGAAGTATTCCGGGAGTTCCGGAAGTGCAACTTGCAGACTCACCATCAATTTGTGGACTTCAAAGCGGCGTACGATTCAGTCAAACGAAATGAGCTGTGGCAGATAATGCTAGAACTTGGTTTTTCGAAAAAGCTTAGTTTCTGGATTACGCTCACTCGAACGAAGCTGAAGCAAAGGGATGCCTCTGTAACCTGCTATTCAACGTTACCTTTGGAAGTTCAATACGAAGAGCAAACGTGGAAAGAAACGGGACTATTATCACGAAATCTTACATGCTTCTTGGCTTTGCGGATGACGTCGATATCATCGAAATCAATCGTAGGGCGGTGGAAGATGCCTTTGAGCCTTACCATTAACACCGCCAGAACGAAGTAGATATATAATTGTGGGCAGGAAACGTGGGAGTCCAAATGGTGCTGGTGTCGAGATGGAGCTGAATAAGAAACGATATGAGGTAGTTTAGGAGTTCATATAGCGTAGTACACTCGTGATATGAGACAATGATATAAGCCGCGAAGCAAAACGACGAATTACAACTCCGAATTGGGCTTTCTGTAAATTACGTATCCAGCTGAAGTCCTTTAGTTTGCAAATTCGCACAATACTGGCGTTCTACACAACACTAATTCTCCCGGTGGCCCTATACAGACATGAACCAAGAAGCTGACCGACGAGTGCTTGAGGTTTTTGAGTGTAAAATTATATAAAAATAGAGTAGCCAAAACTATTTTCAGCAGAGAACCGGGACGAGGTCGTAGACTTCGGGGCAGACCCCACACCCGCTGGATTGACAATGACCTGACTGAAGTTGACAATGACCTGACTGACCTGTTGAAGAAGTTTGGGCATACTATCGACCAACTTTTGGAGGCGCTGAGGGCCAATTTCGCTCCATGCCTTCTGGAGAGCCGCAAAATAAATATCCTTATTAGTAACTCCATCTTTAACTCCGCCAGTGAGGGACCACGCTGATGAACTAGCACGTGTGACTCCATAAAAAGAGTGAACAAGTGATGGGGAAATTGGATCGGGACCCAAACTGTCTGTCACAAGCCAGGATAAAGGAGGAGTGTTGAGATTTGTCTTTTGGTGTGCAGCGCTGGATGGCTCCATGACAAACACGTGATGGATCCATCTAGATCTGCACCGAGTCTCTTCCGCGGCAAATCTTGTAAAAAAAACGTTTGCTCCCAATGTAGCAAGCAACATTGGAGCATGCTGCATTCTGAGTAAATTGCGGAGGAGGACCCCAATCCTCGGTGTAACGCGACCCGTGCCTAAGGATGAATGCTTGGGGGGGTCTAATTAAGTCTCCCAAGGTCGAACGGAGCCTGCATGGTACCAGGGCACCCCGTGCAGTAATTTGCTCCCTCTGTTCTAAGCTGGTAATGGACAGCTGATTCTTTCTCCCAGCAAATTAAGACCATTGAGATGGAAACAATTAATAAAACTTTTAATATAAATATAAATAACAAATCAAGTGGGGGATCAGCACTCAGGAGGGACCCTGACATCGATAAGACCCAAGAGGAAACTGGCGATGCTGATATAATCAGTCAAATCCCAGGACCCAGTTGTGTCAACGGTGCAGGACTAAACCCAAAACAGCCCGGTCGTACCACAAATCATATAAAATTACAAAGAAAAAATGTTAAATTTGTCCAGGTGAATCTTCACCATGCAAAGGGAGCAACTGCTGTACTTTGTAGAAGATTCACAGAAAGCAACCTGGATGTAGAACTGATCCAGGAGTCGTGGACCTATAAAGGTAGGATATAAGGAATTCCTACAAAGTCGTGTAAATTGATTTATGCCGAAGGTGAGCTCTCGCCAAGAGCTTTGGTAAGTGGAAACATAAGAAGTTTTCCAATTACAGAATTAATTACAAAAGATCTCACAGCAATAATGATGGAAGTTCCAACGATCCACGGAAAGACTGAAATTTGCGTTGCATCGGCATATTTTCCAGGAGACGTGGGGTGGAGTACCTCCATCAGAAGTGGTAAATTTGGTTTCTTACTGCAAGAAACAAAACAAAGCACTTGTAATTGGATGTGATGCAAACGCCCATCACACTGTTTGGGCCAGCACAGATACCAATAATAGAGGTGAACTCCTTTTAGACTATATATCATCAATTGATATAGATATATGCAATAAAGGGGAAGAGCCAACTTTTGTAAACGCAATAAGGCAAGAAGTACTTGACTTAACACTATGCAGTCCAACGATGACTGATAAAATAAAAAATTGGCACGTATCGGATGAAGAATCTTTGTCCGATCACAAGCAAATCATGTTTGATTACGAAGCTAATCAGCAACTTAAGGAAATTATAAGAGATCCCAGGAAAACAAACTGGGATCAGTATAATTTGAAACTGAAGGTTGGAGTCAAGAACTTGAAAGGCTGCTCAAGGACATGTAAAGAACTTGAGGACAACTCAAAACAACTTTCAAACCTGATCCAACAAGCTTATCACGAAAGCTGTCCTGCAAAGGAACGCTCTACGAATAGAGATGTACCTTGGTGGAACAAAACTTTGGAGAAATTTAGAAAGAAAACTCGGAAATTATTTAACCGGGCAAAAAGAACACAACAGTGGGAGGAGTATAAACAAACTCTCACTGCCTATAATAGGGAAATACGAAGATCAAAGAGGATTCACTGGAGGCACACATGTGAAAACATTGAAAATACTCCAGCAACTGCTAGATTGCAGAAAATCCTCGCTAAAAATCATTCTAATGGGTTCCCAAGTAACACTTGCAACATGTTTTTTAGAAAAATATTCAGAAAACAGTTGCATTTAAATTATAAATAAGTTTCATGAAAAACAAGATGTTATAAAAATGTTTTATTTCTATCGCCGATGTTTTCAGCCAGAATGACAGGTTAAAGTTGCATTTCGGTTGTAAAGCTAAGTTTTTATTGAACATTTACAACTGAGTATTCGCGACTACGAAAGTAAAAGAGATTTCTAAGCTTGTTCGCACTCACACGAAACTCCAAGCCGAATTGTCAAAACTTTCGTGAAAACAAAAGCAAAAATACTTCCTTCTCTTTTTTTCTCACACAAAAATCAAACCAATATCAGTAACTTCGTAGTGGCGAATTGCCGGCATTGAACAGCGGCGAAGCGATGACAATGAGTACAGCACAGATCCATAACTTTGACACATTTTCGCAACATTGCAATATTTTATTGAGCTTAAATGCTCCAATTTATGAGTATTCTGGGTATTTTTTGATCGCAATTTAAGTTCTTTCACAAATAAAAATTAACTGTGAATCAGTTGTAAGTTAACGCGAAACAAAATGCATACAGTAAAGCTTTTTATTGGTTTCGAATTTTTCGGTTATCGGTGTGCTCATTTGAACGCAATCTTGTATAAACATGGCCGATGACTGCGCCAAAATATAATATAATAGATCATTATTTTTGTGTTGTAGAATGATTTTATATATACAAGGGACATATAACATAATTAATATAAAATATCCCACCGGTTTCCAAAGAGATTAGCATGTTTTGTGAGATTGTCAAAAAATGATATTTATTTCGATTCCACTCAGCTTTTGCTTATAAAAGTAAATCTTGAGCGCATCAATTTTTCGGAAGTAGAATGGCAAAGTTCACGATAAATTTAAAATTGCACTTTAGTTTGGGTTATTTGAAGGCTACAATGTTGCTTTGAGTGATTGATGAATTATCGAAATATAACTTTAGCCATTTTATCTTGCGAAAAATGTCTGTCATTATTTGCTTGTAAATGTAAATATAACTTCAGGCAAATATCAGAAAAAAAAATTCCTGTCAACAGCGCGATTAAGCTTTCCAGTTGATAGTACAAAAACCATGCAACGCATAGGCGTCACTTTGAAATATTTCACAAACATGTTATATTTTAGCTCGTTTCTTGCGCTGTTTCAGTGTTAATCCGGTCTTAATTAAGTATGTGGAAACGAAATGTTAGCAATTCGATTTGTTTTAAATCCGTTGTCAATTCTTATTTAAAACCAAGTGTGTTACTTGGGTTAGGTACTTTGAAAAAAGAGGATGGCTCTTTTACTAACTCAACTAAGGAAACATTAGAGTTAATGATAAGAACACATTTTCCCTGTTCAATCATTAATACATGCGGAGACCGAAGTGCACCGGCATTGAGAACTGTAAATCTTGAAACCAGGACAGACATTCTCGAAATAGCGAGTGAAATGACTGGGTTAGATAGAAACAGGAATGATGCTTGTACTTTGGCCAAAAAAATTTTTACAAGAAGCAAGGTTGAATGGGCGATTGACACTTTTGAACCTTACAACTCACCGCTCACCAGGTAGGGATGGAATTCTTCCTGTACTACTCCAGAAGGGCAAGGCGTTTTTAACACCTATTCTAACAAACCTTTTTCAATCAAGCCTGATACTAGGTCATATACCAGCAGTATGGCGACAAGTACGGGTCACGTTCATTCCGAAGGCTAATAAGAAGGATGAGACTTCACCAAAATCCTTCAGGCCGATAAGCTTATCGTACGTTGTGTTAAAAACAATGGAAAAAATAATTGATGAGCATATAAAATCATCATATTTAGCCAAAGATCCTTTGAGCGAATATCAATTCGCATATCAAGAAGGCAAATCTTCAATAACAGCAGTACAAACTGTTGTAAAAAAAACTAGAAAAGTCTTTTGAAGCGAAAGAAATTTCACTAGGTGCCTTCCTTGACATAGAAGGCGCATTTGATAATTCATCTCATTATTCAATGATTACGGCTATGACGAAACGTGGTTTCGATATATCCATTATCGACTGGATTAGCGAAATGTTATCAAAAAGGGAGATATCAGCAAGCTTTGGAAGCTCATCTGTAAGCATTAGAGCAGTAAAAGGTTGCCCACAAGGAGGCGTAATATCACCTCTACTGTGGTCTTTAATAGTTGATGATCTTCTTCAAAAGTTGACGGCGCTAGGCTTTGAAATAATTGGCTTCGCAGATAATATAGTCATAATTGTTCGAGGAAAATTTGATTCTATTATCGCTGACCGAATGCAAATGGCTTTAAATTTGATTTCATCATGGTGTGATAGGCAGGGTCTCAGCATAAATGCCAATAAAACTACTATCATACCATTTACGAGAAGGAAAAAATTTACATTAAATAACATCAGATTGAAAGGAACACTTTTAAAACTTTCAGACACTGTTAAATATCTTGGAGTATTTCTTGACAGAAAACTCAATTGGAACACACATCTAGAGCAAGCAGTAAACAAAGCAACAAATGCTCTATGGATATGTAAAAGAACGTTTGGTAAGCAATGGGGACTGAAACCGAAGATGATCCATTGGATCTATTCGGCCATTGTCAGACTCAGGATTACCTATGCTTCGTTGGTCTGGTGGCCAAAAACGAAAGAGAAAACTACCCAAACAAAGCTGGAAAAACTTCAAAGGCTAGCCACTCTCTCAATAACAGGTGCAATGAGAAGTACACCTTCGAAGGCATTGGATGCTTTACTCTATATACTTCCATTGCATCAGTTTATACAATTAGAAACTGAAAAAAGTGCTCTGAGGATCAAAAGATCAATGAACCTCTTTGAAGGTGATCTAACAGGTCATCTCAGTATTCTAAAAACTATTAGTATTAATCCTCTTGTAACCAGTAATGAAGATTGGATGGAGAAAAAATACAACTTCAACCGAATATTTCGTGTATTTGAGCCTAGACGTGATTCCTGGGAAGATGGTGGTCCCGATCTTCGTCCAGGCTCGTCAGTTTTCTATACAAATGGTTCAAAAATGGACAATCAAGTGGGAGCAGGAGTAACTGACCCAGGAATAGACATGTCAATTTCTATGGGCAGATGGCCAACTGTATTCCAAGCTGAAATACAAGCAATTCTAGAATGTACGACTGTGTGCTTGCACAGGAACTAGGGTAAAGAACTAGTTTTAAGCAGTCTAAGCGGGTCACTGATTGTTTTACCTTATTACAAGCGATGGGTTGACTAAGTGGGGAATATCAGCATACCAATCTTCTTGCTATCTTTAGTTCTTCAAGCTGTTACCATTGGAAGACACTATTGTTGAGCTAAACTTTTGATTTTTCGCTTTAAAAGTTGGAGCGGTGGAACTAATTTTGAACACACCGAACCCATTTTCACCCGCAGGGTGCTGTTTTCAGCAATCCTGAAATCTGAATTTTTTTACGTCCCGTTAAAAAATCCCTCGAACTTTTCCCCCTATTCAGTAAGTTCGCGTTCCTATCCGCGACCTACTAATCGGCATCTGATGCGTAATCGGCATAGCGTATCGGCATATGCGTAAAATGCCATCTGTCTAAATTGTTTATCGGGGCATACACTCACCGCACCGTTCGGCAAACGGTATTCGTCGTCTCTTTTATTCTCTGGTGTTCTTATGGGAAACTGCGAGTTTGACGTCTCACTCGCTGTTCATAAGGATGGTGGGAGAACAAAAGAGGCAAACATAGAAGTGCACACGATCTAACTTTAGAACAGTGTTGTCAAAGCAAATAACATTGAAACACATCGTTGCTTCATTAAATCACTGAGAAAATCTTCGAAAATTATTGAAAAAGCTGTCTTTTGTGTTGTTTTTAATAAAGAAAAATTAATTATGAACATACATTTCTCTTAAAAGTATTGAACCACGTTTTCACCATAGGAGGTTTCAGTTAATTTCAAACTTAAAATTCTTATTTCCAGAACCGAAACAGTATCTTGGCAACACGATAGTTCATCAGTTGTGCTGCAGCTGCTGCTACTGGTGAACAGGTTCCATCAATTCAGAATTTGTTTTCAGTTTTGTTAGAAAATAATAAAACTTTCGGCTAGTGACAAAGCCTTAGATAATAGAAAAAAAGAGACTGAATAATATGGTATGTGACAATTGAGTGCTTGACTTTCAGAGTGGTTGTAATCAGTGCTGAAAATTTGATGAATTCGTCAGTAGCAAGGTGGCGATTGCTGAAGAGCAGCTGAAAAATGTACGTTTTTGGACAACAATTTTTAATTCATCATATTTCTTGTCGGAAACCCAATAAATTGTGTTTGTGTGAACCAAATGTATGGTTAAGTGATTTGTGAAGATGATCCTATCAAAAGATTTTGAAAATATGAATAAAAAAGTGCATTTTCGGATCATTTATGTTCAACTGATTAAAATAGGTAACACTGCTTAACTCGTTCCTTACCCTATAAACATTCAAATATATGCATCATGTCCGACAGCTAAGCAGATCTAAACGCTCTAAAGTCGGCGACATGCACATTAAAACTTGTCTGGGAATGTATTAAATCACTCCAAAAATTGTCTTGTAATTAAGTCAACATGTACTGGGTCCCAGGTCACTGTGGAATTGATGGAAATGAAAGAGCTGATGCACTAGCAAGACTCGGATCATCTCATCAATTTGTAGGACCTGAGCCCTTCTGTTGCTTATCTGCTTCTGCTTTAAAAATGGAGCTAAAAGCATGGGAATGTTCGAAAGTGGAATCAAACTAGAATAACACTTTCAATGCTAGGCAGTCGAGACGTTTCATCTCTCCAAACGTTTCAATTACTCGCAAAATCCTGGAGCTTTCGAAGAAAGATCTAAGCATTTATACTGGACTTATAACAGGACATTGTCCGAGCCGCTATCATCTGAGGCTAATGGTAAAACTTCATGATGATATATGTCGCTTCTGTGGCATAGAAAAAGAAGACTCGGAACACCTGTTATGCCGATGTCCGGCAATTCTCAATAAAAGATTAAGGTTCTTCGAAAGAGGGCTGTTAGAACCCTCTGATATTTGGAGAATAACTCCCAGCGCAGTAGTGCACTTCATCCGAAGTGCATCACCGGGCTGGACAAATGCTATTAGTCAAACAATGACAATCACTTCTGCTAGTGGTGCGTCATCTTGACAACATAGCTATAATAAAACGGGTAATATATCACAATAGATCAAACAAATGGTCGCAGTGATAAAAATACCCAACACGGAAAAAAAACTCCATCTTTCACCACTTTGTTGTCGAGAATGGCCCACCGGTTCTCCATCGGGTTCAGATCAGAACTTTATGGCCATTCAAGGGGTTTTATGTTGCCTGAACGGAAATAGGCGTTGGTCCCATTGGCGGAACTAGGGGGGGGGCTAGGGGGGGCTAAGCCCTCCCTAGAAAAGATTTAGCCCCCCCTAGAAAAATTGACTAAGTTTTTTAATTTTTGAAAAACCAATAGTTAGATAACTATAGGTACGAAAAACTTCAGAGTAAAGTTTATTTGCATGACTGTTATAAGATTCCAGGCATTAATGTGCATTAAATTTTAATATGCCGACGAAATAAAATGGTTGAAAAAAATTCCGAGGGCTATAGCCCCCCCTAGGAATGAGCGCTAGTTCCGCCAATGGTTGGTCCTCTCCTCTTAGCAGTATACTTCGGGCCGTGGTCCTGTTGGAGAACGAATCTGTTTCGTAGGCCAGTTTTTCGGTGCTATTCCTTCAGGTTATTCTTGAAGATGTCAATGTAGACATCTGCTGCCATGATTCCGTGAGTGCGTACCAGATTTCCAACACTAGCCACCATCTCCAAACCATTACATTGCCTCTCCGTGCTTGACTGTAGTCTGCAAATGACGTTCCTGCAAGAGCACAAGAACCTTTGGAGTATTCATTCAATCCATCCAACAAATGATGGAACTTAGAATAGCTTTATTTACTACGATGGGAATTAGAGCAGTTTTTGATGGAATAGTCCAGTTTTGATGAGAAAGGTTTTTAAACATGCAAGGTGGGTCTTTTTACGCCTATAGCTCTGAAACAAGAATTCTAGCTATTTCAACAGTATGAAGCATAAATTGCCAAGATAAAGACATTATCAATGTGTTTCTTAAGCTCTTGCTTTGGAAAGGCGCAGCAACCCAGAAGGGGAGCTGCCAAAACTCCGACTCCTGGTCTGGGAGTCGTGGAGTGAGCACACAAGGCCTCTTTTGTTTCCGAGACCCAGGGCGTTGAGGATATTTCGAATGTGTGGTTTGACCTGAGAAAACGTACCTTTCTTGAGATTTTATTCGCTCGAAAACATGAACGGCGGGGCTGTTACAGTCGGCTGCGGCCCATTCAGTTATCCGGGTGGGCAAGTCATCGGCCGGATGGCGTACGATAACAACTGGCTGAGTTACGGATATAAGACGGGGCAACGTCGTAATCTAGCAACTGGATGACGTTTTCCGGGACCTCATTTCAACGAGATCAATGTTCTCCTTATTGTCGCTTGACGGCAAACGGTCTATTCACTATCGCGTCTCGATTAGTTATCACGATCTCTGCATCCGTTCGGCACCTCGAGATCGGCCCTCGTTTCATCGGGAAAACTCTTCACACATCCGACTTTCTAAAGGGTAAAAAATTTTAGCGAATGTCATTTAGTGAAATTTTTTCATTTTGCGGACTAAATAACGGCCGGTCATGAGCCGGTAATTCACTGTGACCAATCTTCCAGTAAAGGAAAAAGCTGATTTATCACGCAAGAATGAATTACTTTGCAAGTCGGAAAACCCCCGGATATATTTTAACCCAACTATTATTCCCAACAGTAGGCGGTCTACAATGCATCTATTGTCAAGGATAGAACCAATGTTAGTCAAGAGAGGTATTTTGATGTTCAAATTTGTTTATCACCCCCGCTGGGTTACCCTTGACGATTACTGAAATTTTCAAAGCGAAAACTGTTGAATGTGTTTAAACAACGCGGATGGTTGCTAACCAATCGCTCCGCGCACTTCTGTTCTACAAACGGCGAAAACTAGATCACCTATTTTCACTCACCTTGGATAGAATGAAACCTGCCAGATTTTCCTACCCAGAGCCGGCGTTTAGCCCGGTAAACCTGTACGGCCGCACAGAGCCTTGCGCTTCAGGGGGGCCTCGCGGTTGGTGATGACAGGAGAAAATGTTAAAAATTGTAGTGGACAATCCTTGGCTGCATGTAACACAATTGGCTGCTCAGAATTATGATCAGAGACGATTGAAATATAACGTCCACCAATTTTTTGCTTTTTTAGGCCTCGCTGTTTTAGAAAGTCTCGTGACATAGGGTAACCAACGTATTTTGGACCCCTTTAGCAGCTGTACATAATTTGGACACTGACAGCAAAATCAAATGGAAGTGTCCAAATTATGGACAGCTTCTGATGGTGTCCAAAATAGGTTGGTTACCCTAATTGCCAGACAACTCGAATCTGCTTGCACGCTGATTCGAATAAATGAGCCCTTAGCTTTTTTGTACCAATAAAATCCCCAGATCCGGATGGTATTCTACCCACTTTCTTACAGAAAACGAACAGCGTTATAATTTCTGAGCTCCCGGTTTCACTTTGGGACATATACCGAGGAATTGGCGGAAAGTAGGCAGACCTATGGCAGATAAGAAAGAGAAAATCATGCATAAGTCATGCATAAGAGAAAATCACGGATAACTATATCCGCTATATATCTATATTTATGCTTTCCTCGATATTAAAGGCGCTTTCGATAACACGCCCTTCGCTTTAATGATTACGGCTGTAGTTTCTTGCTTTCACTGTTAGCCGACGCATTCCTTCACAAGCTATCGCAGCTTGGTTATGAGACTATTGCTTACGCCGCCAAAGGAAAGTTTGTCGCAGCGCAGCTAGGAGCTATAAACACTACCATGTTATGATGTTTACAAGGGTGACTTAACATAAACCACACAAAAATAGTCGTTATACCATTCACTAAGAGAAAAAAAACATATTTTTACTCCCCTTATACTGATGTCTAACTATCAGGCTAAGCTTCAGTAATGTAGTCAAACTCATCGGAATAATTCTATATAAAAACTGAACTGGGCTGCCCTCCTAGATTATGCTGTTAAAAAAGCATATAGTTGGAGTCAAATACAGGGTTATAGACAAAACAGTTAAACAGTGAACTACGCACAATCAGAGTACTTCTAACTGGACACAGTTCCGCTCTTTATTATTTAAAGCATATTGGATGATATCGACACCTGCCGCTTTTAAAACTCTGAACTTGAAAGTTCTGCGCATGTGCTCTGCAATTGCGGGGCTCTTGCTTTATCTAGGCATATCTTCTTCAGAAGTTTCCTTCTCACTCCATACCGAGTATATAACCCAAATCCCAAAAAGTCATTGATTTTAGCCATTAGCCATGTAGGACCGAATTGGGGCACAGCATTACATTTATCTAGCCCAACTTTCCAAAAGATGATCTTTAAGACTGTTTCAGTGGCGTTTTAAACCAATTCCCTTCTGGCATACAAAAAGGCCTTGCTGCTTAATCTGCACAGGGCCTCGCGGGCTGTAACGCCGGCTCTGTTCCGACCGTAACAAAAACGAATGTCTTCCGCTGCTTCGAGATGGAAGTTGAGAAGGATGGAGCATTTGCTATCATCAAGGGTTGGACGTGTGCGCCGGTGAAGTGTCGGACGCGATTCAGAAGAATTGTACTCGCTGCGATACCGACGAATGCAACAGCGCAAGCAGTTCGACGCTCAGTTTTGGTCTGATTGCTGGATTAGTCATTGCTGTTAGAATATTTGCATTGTGATGAGAAATATAGTAAGCTCGTTTATAACTCGACTTACTAATATCGCCAACAGGCAATTGAAGTCGTTCGAAATCCAACATATTTCTTATCTGAGTTAAAATAAACACAAAATTGAATATCGTTTCACTGAGCACAGAGGAAAGTTACTCATCTACTTGCTTCTGGGTCTGAATTTAGTTGTCAACAGACCGTTGAACGTTTTAGTTTAAACTTTTGCCGTATCGTCGTCCAAAATGCAGGTTCTTCTCTTTGCTATCACTTTTCTGTTAGCTTGCCATCACGGTATGTAATTCTAAATTAGTAATTTTTAGAATACTTACCGCTTGCATTTTCTCCAGCATCCGCTCTTTCCTGTTACCACTGCAACAAGAGGGTGAATGACAGCTGTCACTCGGAAGCATTAATCGAATGTAACAAGAACACCACGCGAACCGAGATGGTAGTGTTGCGTACTTTAAAACCATATTTGCTCCTTATTCCCAGTGCCAAGATTTATCAATGCTACGAATTGGTCGCCGTGCATCAGCTCACGGTGAAAGCGGTCACTTTTAAAGGATGTGCCTACGGTACGACTTCGGTGTGTGACAGAGTACCGCTGAATGTCGTCCAGAAGGAATGCCGTATCTGTACCTGGGACGGATGTAACTGTTCGGCGCGAATCGTTGCGAACGGCATTGCTATTTTGGCATTACTAGTTTTCATCGTTAGCTGATTAACGTCTTACTGAGGTTAGGCTGTAAACTTAATTATGTGACCCGCCTTACGAAAATGTTCTCTTTCCTGTGGCGATGACTGTGTCACGTAAATTATAATTCACTAATAGGTTAGTGCAGCATAAAACCACCACCGATTCCCATAAAATCTTATCTGATTCACTGGAACTCAAACCATTTCATTACCCATGTCATATTGTACTATATTTGCTTGTAAGTTATACAAATAAACTGGAAAATTGTACTGTTCGGCCACCTATATTGATATATCATATGCGGCTTTGAAGTCAACGAACAAATGCTGCGCGGGAGCTTTGCATTCACGGGCCACGACCGTCCTATGACGAAGCCGGCAATTGGAGATACTCGGCGGAAATGATTTGGAACTGCACTGTGTAGACGGCATTGAGAACGGTGAACGCTCGCTAGTTTTCACAGTCCAACTTGTCGACCTTTTTGTAGATGGGACAGATAATCCCATCTAGCTGTTCCGTATCCCAAATTCTAATAATTAGACGGTCCACACAAACGACCAGCTTTTCTGGTCCCATTTTAATAGGCTCAGCTTTTTGATAAGCCGATTTATTGTTCTTTTCCCCACCGGCAAGGTTCTCCGCCTGGGCGCCATTCATGTGTTCGTCGAAGTGCTGCTTCTACCTACTCTCGCTTTTCCTGAAAACGATGCAACGGCTCCAACTCTGCATATTCCTGCTCTTCCAGGAAGCACTTTTTCTCCCGGAAACTTTGGTTTTCCTACATCTCCTTCTGTTTGTAACTTTCCACGTTCTAAAGTGCGGCACTGCGCATCTTGACAGCCTGCGCAGCGTTCTCCTCATCCAGCACCCTCCTACATCCATCGTCAAAGGAGAAGAATGGAAAGGTTGGTATTCCGGCTGAACTTCTAAAAGTAGGCACCAAGCAGTTGTACGAAGCAATCCACCGGATCGTTGCCAGGATCTGGGAGGAAGAACAAATGCTGGATGAGTGATTGGACAGCCTCATTTGCCCCATTTTTTTCAAAGGACATCGATTCCACTATAAGGTGCTCTCCCGTATTTTTTTCTGTAGACTAAAACCGTTAGCGGAGTCCGACACCGTAATCGCCGGATTTCGTAAGGGTCGCTCCAGACGGATCAGATGTTTGCTCTGCGTCTGCTACTAGACAAGTCCTGGCAAAACAACTTGCAGACTCATTATCTATTTGTGATCTTTAAGGTTGCGTATGATTCAGTCAAACGGAATGAGCTGTGGACGGCCTCTCTAACCTGCGATTCAACATTGCCTTGGAAGGTGTAATACAAAGAGCAAATGTGGAAATCAAACAATACTATCATCATGGATAGTGTTCGACATCGGAACGAAAATTGAAGTCCGGGTTCCGGTTAAAAGTCGGCACGAACTTTGTTATTCCGACTATAAAGACTAATAATCCGGTCCGATCTGACTCTGTTCAGGTTCCGGAACCAGAACAGAGCCAAATCGGACCGGAATAAAGTCGGAATAACAAAGTTCGTGCCGATTTTTAACCGGACCGGACCGGAACCCGGACTTCAATTCTCGTCCCGATGTCGAACACTAATCATGAAATCTCATATGTATATTTCTTGGTTTTGCGGATGACGTCGATATCATCGGATTCAACCGTTGAACAGTGGAAGAAGCCTTTAGACCTTTCAAATAAGAAACGCGAGCTTGGGACTTTCTACTTGTACCGCCGCAATTAAAATATTTTCGATGTATAAACTACATTTTCCGAAAACTATACCACATGGGGGGATTAATCACTGCCTTCTTAACGTTATAAATTCTAAAAATAATACAAGTTTAATCAAGAATCATTACTTTTCCGTATTACCATGATTGGTAAAATTTCACGGCGACGCACCTAACATCGTAGTAAGCGATGCCCTATTATCGTAGCATACGTAAAAGCTCAATTTCCCGCTGCTGTCACTTTTGGTCATAGTGCGTTGTTTACCGGATGTGATTGAAAATTAATTCGCTTTTATTAGCTTTTACTGTTATTAAAAGATCAGGTATGAACATAAATTAGTCGCATATTACTTACACATAATTTCAATATTTGATTTACGTTCTACAGTATGATTCCATAGCGTAAAGCAAATTTCCCGTAACCATTACTCCAAAGAAGATATTTCACGTTGTATCAAGGCCATCAATGACGGTTTACGCAAGCTGTAAATAGTTCGAAATTCCGATGTTCATTATCATTTACAGGAGTACCTAGTGGACATTGAAGAACAAATGCAATCCGGGATCAAACTGTGCTGTCAAAAAAAGAGGAGCAGCCAATTGTCGACTGATTGAACGGTATGCAGGATCGGGGTTTTCCTATTCACCCTTTCGCCTAAAGTATTGTGAGTATCTGACGTAAAATGAGCAGATCACGCCGTTCCGGCTTAAATGGTCACTAACAGACGCAAAGCAGTAAAAGAAATATTCAAAACTATTGTCGGATAAGAGCTGATTTTTCTCCATCACCCTAGATATCCCTTCTGTGCAAGACAACAGTTCCAAACAAATTCTTGCGGTACAGTACCTATACAGATACGATCTGGCAAAAGGAAAGGATGACCGCTCACTTTTCTATGACGTTTCACTTTCAGGGCATTAATTTGGACTAGATTCAATGTTTAAAGATTAACTCGGTTTCCAACCAATCAGAATGCTAAAATTTCTAGTTGGACCATGCTTCATTATTTTTAGTTTTTCAATAGTGTACACTTACGAAATAATAGCGTTCTTCATTCGGGCCAACTCTTAGAAGATGTTCCATACGATTGGTAAAAATCCTCAATTATTAGCATTCAAAACCTGACCGCTTTTCGAGAAAGATTTTTTGGAATGACACCTTATCTAGCCAAACCTTGCCGTAAGACGGAGTCCTAGGTCAAAAAGCGATAACTTCGTAAGGTGGGCATCGCAAGGATGCCGGTCGACTGTGCAGTGATATCCGTTCTCTTCAAGAAATCCCACCGGCACCAGAATTAGAGAGATCCAACGTGCTAGAAGGTTCGATCAGGTTGAAGCTGATTTGCCGAAGTGTCGAGACGCGCCACGAACTAGCGACGAGTATCCCAGGGCCGTGCACAGTGGAGAGGAATTCTTGATACGGCCAGAGCCACCCTGACTCTCGGCTGGCAAAAAGTAAATCTTGCTATCAACATTATCGGCGATTATTTACAGTGGAGCTTTTTTCCTAGTGTCTTTTGCTTTCATTTTATCATTTAAGGTCTTCAGCACTTTTGTTCGTATGAATTTAAAAGTGTTAAAAGCTAGTCATCGCCCGCCGTAATCTCCCAACTTTCGCCACGTGTACGATAGGAATCTTTCCAAGTAGAGTAGAGCTTCTTTCAGTGGTTTACCGCAGTAGTAACTTCTTGTGCTCTGCACTCGATAGGAATAGAAGTGTTTACCTTTATATTTGCTAACGCGAAACACATAAAACGTATGTTTGCCGTACTCTCATTTGGGTGGTTGGGGACAAGCGGAACCCATACAAGTTTATAGTACTCGACTTAAGCTTTAAGATGAAGTGCTGATTTCATAAATCCGCTTACCCCATTTTTTACCCCCCATGGGCTCGTGAAGCTATGGAAATTTAAAACTTGAATATGCGATAACTCAGCAACTAACGGTTCAAAAGATTTGCGGTCTTCTGCAAAAACGTGCTTTTTGAGAGCTTCGATAATTGCCTAGAACATTGCATTTTTGTAAAATGCAACTAACAAAAGCTTAGTATGCAATACCAATTTTTAAAGAAGTTTTAAAGACTATGCCCAATAGTTCAGCACTCGATAAAGATAGAAATTTTATTTCTTCAGCAAAGTTGCTTGTTTTTACAATATTCACAACTTTGCCGAAGAAACTATGTGTATATTTCCTAACACAAAAAAGTATTTTTTTTATTTTCATTACATGACGAAGTTTTGACAGTTTTAGATTAAGGGGGATATTCATACGAACAAAAGTGCTGAAGACCATAAGTGATAAAATGAAAGCAAAAGACACTAGGAAAAAAGTTCCGCTTTTCGCTCTTTTGGACCACTGTGCATTGTCCAGTATGTACGGTAATTTGCCAATGATCGCACAGCTAAGCCTCTGAGTTTTGAGTTTTAACGATATTTGCTAAACAAATAATTACAAATAGACAAACATAAAACTCTGAATCAGATACAAAATATGTTCACATTACATGGTCATTTTCACGAAATAAATAAGCTTTTCGTGGCAAAATATGCGATTTTTTGACAACACTTGAATGCCCAATCATTGAACAGTTCTAAAACCGTATTGTCCTATAGTTGGACACTTATTGTTGGACATGCAATATATTGCGCCGACCTCAAAGTTCATTTGATTGCTTACTATTAAGAATGAATACATTTTAAGATATATTCATTAAAAATAATCAGCAATTAGTTAACATGTTACTAATTATCAATATATTTCTTAAGGGATGTTATTTTCCCCTTCTAAACTTCGATGCTCTTCTCCTTCATTTCTATTGCTTTCCCGCCAATTTTCCTCTCTTTACGGTTTCCTCGAAGCATACTTTTTCCTATTCTTCTGTTTCCTGCGGCCTAATGGCAAGAACTGTTTTTTTTTACAAGGGAAACTATGTTTATTTCTCTCCTGGTTACTCGAAACAAATTTGTTAGCAAGATAATACTCTGAAAAACTGCGAATATCTGTTTCCTTACAGTTGAAAAAATGCACCATTCATCTTCGTTTCATCATCGAACCTTTATTTATAAAAGAAAAAAAATATAAAATTTATAATTTTTCAAAAGTAATGATAAAAAAAATATTTAGCTCTCAAAAAATATGAAAAACTAGCTCGACATTGTTGGCGAAAATTTAGAAAACAAAATATTTTCAACGTTATTTAAAAAAAATTGTTTCAACCCAATATTATTCTACAATATTCATAGAAGTATCTTACGTTTACTGTCAGTACCATTAAGACCGGAACGATTCGGTGATTCACACTTCTTAATTTTCTTCAAGTTTTTAGACTTTGTGATAACCCTAATTCAGGAGCAGGCACTTTTAGCACCAAATCAAATACACGGTAATAAAATTTCCCAGATGGTAAGGTACAAGTACAAATAGTTTAAACAAATCTGGAGTAGCTTTAATTTGCAACAGGACTATTTTTCTCGAAATTGTTGTATAAAAACTTAATACCATTACATAAATTTTTATTGGAAAACTTTTGCGAACAAATGAAAACCATTTCTAAGCAGTGCCATAAACATAAAAACTGTCAAATACACATGCATAATGAGAAGTGATGCGGCTTTTTCATGCTATTTCAGTTCTCGTACAAGCTTAGGTCAATCGTTGCTTTATTGTCCAATGATTAAACAGTCAAATTTTAATACTTTAAAAACTATAAGTAATTTTTTATTTTGCTTGGAAATGTTGACAAAAAGTGCATAGATGAATATCATTAGCTGTGTACAGCATGATATGGTAATATAATTATTTTAAACGTTAATTAGTGAGACATGTTTCTTATCTGAAATGCTAACAAAATTGAGGGTTATAGCCCCTATTGTATATGACAATGTTTAACATGAATTTTTATTATTAAATCTTGCCTTATGTAACGCTATTGTTACAAGAAATGATCCACAACTGATCAAAGTCAGTAATTCGTGCACTTTGATAGGGTTTGAGCGTATATGTATTCTAGAATTAGCGTTTTATTGGACGCTGACCAATCATTGGGATCGTTCAACGATGGGCAAAATACCCTATCAGCGCAATAGAACATTGAAGTGCAATGTAAACACACTTCAACAATGATTGATATTACAACTTTATGAAGATGAATCATACTACTTGGTGTCGAATCGTAGTGTGGTCCAAATATCGCACATGTGACACCTTCATCTAAACAATGAATAAAGATGTTTAAAAATTCCACTTAAAAATTATTGATTATTAAGCATATTAAGCTTAATTAATTTCAAATTTTCCAAGAATCGAACAAAATTGAAAAGTCAATTGAAAATAATTGGTGAAGCAAAACACTTCACGGGTTTTGTCCACTTACTCCAACACAAAAGGGGTGCGTAACACATGTTCCCAATAGGATCCTCCTTTGTCGGCCATCACATCGATAAGCAGTAATCTTCCTCCAGACGGTTGTGTTTCTCGGGAGCCAAGAAAGCCCTTTCATTTCCTCAAAAAACTCATTTATAGAATCAGTTGGTCCCGGATCGTCCTAGAGTGAAGCAGCGCTTTTTTCCTGGTAGTTAAGTCGGTTTTAAGCACTGAATCGATTTAGGAAAAAACGAAAAATCGAAAATGAAAACGGTCGCCCTTTTGCTGGTTTGCTTTGTAGCGCTTCAAAACTATGTAACAGGTATAACGGAGAGTAAATAATTTTTTACTTCCTAAGAAAATTTACGGTGAAGTTTAAAGTAACTAATTCCAGTTGCAGCCGATTAGTTTTTATCAAGAGTGTTTTTGTGAAACAGTTTTAATTAATTTAAATATTTCTTGAAAGTGTTGATGGGATGCAGATTGCAGATGGGAATTTTTCAAAATTATTGTACTTGTCAGAATCAAAGTGTCTCAAAATTCCCGAAAAAGTTAAAAGAAAATTTTCCGATTTTCTCGGACAACACTTAATTGAAAATGTGGTGGAAAAATATTTTTAATTAAGATTTCAAACTTTAAAAATTCATATCTCATGGACCAGGCATCGTAGAGGAAAGAGGTTAGCAAATGTTCTTAGCAATCTAAAAGAAATAACAGTTGGAGAAATGTTTCCACGGTTTTTGCATTTTGCACTTAGCTTAGCTTAGGTAGACTGCCCGTAGTTGCACTCCGTGATTGGACGAACCAGTAAGATTGCACAAAGAATCAACTGAATGGTGCCTGGGAGTAGCATGGCATTCTCATTGTGCAACTTCTACAGACTTCGTTTTTTGCAACGAACGAGGCACGAAAGCAAACGATGCTTCCCTTGCAATAAAATACTCAGAACCTGAACACCACAATACCATTAACGAAAACTGAGAATAATATTTTGTTTCGTGAATGATTAGACGCGTTTTCCACGGTTTTTCCGTTCTGCATTTTTTGGTAGTTCGTTACACGAAAGAATCACTTAGCCGATACTGGATCAAATCGGAAAGCTCCCGCAAATATTTTAACCCAAAATATTATTCCCAACAGTAAGCGGACTACAATGCATCCAATGCCAGAATATAAACGCAACCTGCTTGGAGCCAACGGTGCTGTGTAACAGCACCTTCGCGGACGTTAACGTGGAAATACTGCAAGGGAGTAAGCCAGATCTTCCGACCATAACACAAACGGATGTCTTCCGCTGCTTTGCGATAGAAGCTGAGAAGGATGGAGCGTTCGCCATCCTCAAGGGTTGCATCTACAATAGTGTGGACGTATGCGCCGGTAAAGTGTCGGGCGCGAATCAGAAGGATTGCTACCTCTGCAATACCGACAAATGCAACAGCGCCAGTAGCTTAACACTCAGCTTTGGTCTGCTTGCTGGATTAGTCATTGCTGTGAGAACGTTTGTTTTGTGATAAGAAATATAGTAAACTGGTTTTAAATTAATACCCAAATCGCTAATACCGCCAACAGGCAATAGACTAGTCGTCCGAAATCCGACATAATATCTCTTAACTGAGTTGAAATAATGACGAAATTGAATATCGTTTCACTGATAGGAGAGATGCATTAGCCTTCGCCCCAGCCCCAATCTTCGCCACCCTGGTCAAAAGATGCTTTTACTGTACATTTCAACCTTTAGCAATGGCAAGCAGACAACTAGAACGACTAATTGCAGCTGCGAATTGGGCTTTCTACGTATTGCGTTTTGTAGCTTGCAAAATCGGATAAAACTGGCCCTCCAGAGAACACTAACCCTCTCGGTGGCCCTTTACGGACATGAATCATGGACGCTAAAGGAAGCTAATCGACGAATGCTTAGGGTTTTTAGCGTAAATTTTTTGGAAAAGCTGTATCAAGTATGCAAATATGCTGTTATAGTGAAGGTAGTATAGTGTGGCAGTCTGCGGTGGGCTGATCACGTGGCTAGAATGCCCGACGAAAGAATAGCCAAAATTATTTTAAACAGAGAATCAAGCGGAGGCCATAGATCTCGGAGCAGACCCCGGAAGTGATAACTGTGCGCTATCGAGGATGATGCACGTTCAGCTGGTGTTCGATAATCCATTCGACGCAGGATCGATAACGGACCGTCACCACTGAAGTAATCTTAGTATGAGACTCAAGCCGAAAGTTCAATATTTATAAGTAGTAAAATGACTGCGGATGAAATACAAATTCTACTTTTAAATTCTCAGAATTTAAGCTGCTTATAGAAGTACCCAACCACAAGAGTTCAACTGATTTCTTGAATCACGGGGTCCCAACAATTCAATATTTATAAGCAGTAGAAAGAGTTCGACTGAAATAATAATTTTACCTAAATTTGCAAGTGATTTTAGTCATGACCTTGAAATGCAGTCAGACATATATTAATATTTTTTTGAAACAATGGTTCTACAATTGATGAAGGGACGGTAAGGGAAAGTAATGAAGGAGGATTTTTTTGGGAATGGAGGGGAAAGAGTGCAAAGGAAGGGGGGGTAATAGGTAACTACGCTTACCAAATTGTCGTTGTGACCCCTACCTTTTGTCCAATACTGGAAGATGCATGGATCGAACCAAGCTATAATCTGAGATTATAATCGGATTCGAACCCACAACACCCGCCAGGGCATGTGGCTCACTGGTACCCGTGTACCTATGAATAACAGAGGCGCTGGACAAAAGGAGTATGCAGTTGTAAGTCGCAAGGGCCTGCATAGTGTCGTCAGTAAACACAAAGTTAGATTAAAAAACTTCTCGGTCGGTGGTTTCTACAGTAGGTGTAGGAAGAGGCACAATTTGTGTCTAAAAATAGCCCAACCCAAGTCGCTACATTAATAAGGGGGGTTGTGCACACAAAGTACTGCGTGTGAACGCTGTTCGTCTGCTAGCGTGTTAGCCGCGGTTCTCAGTATTTTGTGGACTTTGGGATCACAAGTCCAAATCAGCTTTAAAGAGAATTGAATTTAGATATGAGAAACTACATTTGAATTTTCAATCATCAAATCGGTTGATTTCATAAAACATGGGGCCCCAGCCATTTAACATTCGTGAGTCGTAGAAAGAGTTTAACCCTCTAACGGGTAAGACCGTCTAGAGACGGGCTTCGCTTTTAGGGCTCCAGAGCCGTATACGAAATTTGTTTTTAATTGGCGATATGCAAAATGTGTTCAGAACAGATTTCTTGACATTTTGATACTAATATTATAACATTCTGACCATGCATTCAAAAGTTATCATTTTTCAAAAACAAAAATTCCGAAAAATTCCGAAAATAATTAATGCGCGAGTATTCCCTTTTTTACTTTTGAAGGAAAAGGACGTCTAGAACAAAATGATTGACCTAAACAATTTTTCTATGAGTAAATCTCATGCAATATTTTAATTTTGTAATGTATCTGAATTGAAAAAATATCTGGGCAGAGTGTTAGACATGAAAAAAGAAAAGGAGAAATTGTACTTTTTCTTACCTGGCGCTCCTCCAGATAATTATTTTTGGATGGAAATCAGAACGTAAGGTTTTTTTGTGTGTACTTTCATGATAAAATAGTCATTAGCTTGATCACATCGTTTTTACGGTGTTGCCCGTTAGAGGGTTAACTGAAATAAAAATTTTGGAAAATCTCATTTTGTGTAACGACGACGAACTGGAGGCCCACCGGACATATGCCGTTCCTGCTTCGACGAAGCCGGCTTGTTAAATTCCCACAAATCTGTTCGGAATTGGTGATAGTCGGTGGAAAATAATTTGGAACAGAACTTTGTAGGAGGCATTGATCGGTAATCGCTCGCCAGTTTTCACAGTCCAACTCCACAGTCCTCCGGTAGCTGTTCCGTATCCCAAATTCTGTTAATTCGGCGTTAAGTCGGTGCATACAAACGGCCAGCTTTTCTGGTCCCATTTTAATAGGCTCCGCTTTTTAATAAGCCGATTTATTGTTCTTTAGCTACATGATGGCCTTAAGTCCGCCTATCCTTGGGGCTGACACTTCTTCCTCGTTTGTTGCGCCGTCGAAATCGCTTTCCCCGCCGGCAAGGTTCTCCGGCTGGGCGCCATTCATGTGTTCATCGAAGTGCTGCTTCCACCTATCGGTCACCTCACGATAGTCCTTCAAACTACTGTCCTTCTTTTACCGACGCATTTCGGCTCGCGGCTCAAAGCCTTTGTGGGATCCGTTCAGTTTCTGGTAGAACTCTCGCTTTTCCTGAAAATGATGCAACGGCTCCAACTCTGCATATTCCTGCTCTTCCAGGAAGCACTTTTTCTCCCGGAAACTTTGGTTTTCCTACATCTCCTTCTGTTTGTATCTTTCCACGTTCTGACGTGCGGCACTGCGCATCTTGACAACCCGCGCAGCGTTCTCATCATCCAGCACCCCCCTACATCCATCGTCAAAGGGGAAGAATGGAAAGGTCGGTATTCCGGCTGAACTTCTAAAAGCAAGCACCAAGCAGTTGTACGAAGCAATCCACCGGATCTTTGCCAGGATCTGGGAGGAAAAATAAATGCCGGAGGATGGATTGGATGACCTCATTGTCCTATTTTTTTTAAAGGACATCGACTCGACTATAAGGTGCTCTCCCGTATTTTGTTCTGTAGACTAAAACCGTTAGCGGAGTCCGACACCGTACTCGCCGGATTTCGTAACGGTCACTCCAGACGGATCAGATGTTTGCTCTGCGTCTGCTACTAGACAAGTTCTGGCAAAACAACTTGCAGACTCATTATCTATTTGTGGACTTTAAGGTTGCGTATGATTCAGTCAAACCTCTCTAACCTGCTATTCAACATTGCCTTGCAAGGTGTAATACGAAGAGCAAATGTGGAATTCAAACAATACTATCATCATGAATAGTGTTCGACATCGGAACGAAAAATGAAGTCCGGGTTCCGGTTAAAAGTCGGCACGAACGGTTAAAAGTCCGGTAACAAACCAAATAGTGAGCAGCCCAGGACCCCGTGCTGGTCTTGCGGAGGCATGCACTATACAAAAGATTGCCAATACCGTGAACACCTGTGCCGTGACTGTAAGAAGAAGGGACATCAGGAAGGCTATTGCGGTTGTTTTTCGAAGAAGCCTGCGAAGAAGAAATTCGAGCCGAGAAAGCACGAGGACGTGAACGTTGTGTCGGTCAAAAACGTTAGCCAGAGACGGAAGTATGCTGAAGTTCAGATCAACAAAGTCCAAATGCAAGTCGATTCAGCGTCGGATATCACTATCATCTCCGATGCGACATGGAAGCAGACAACCACAGGGTGATACCCCGTCATGCGACGCTAGGGACTGCTTCAGGAGAGCCACTCAATCTCGTTTTGGAATTTTGGTGTGACGTTGAGCTCAGTGGCATCAATAAACGAGGTATGTGTCGCGTTGCTTCTCCTAACCTAAATATTTTAGGTTCAGCTGTTTAATCTGTGGGACGTACCAATCAGCCAGTTTTGCCACAGAATCAACGACCAGTCGGAATAAGGTATCGAAGCAATACAAGCTCGTTTTCCGAAAGTGTTTACCGAGAAAATGGGCCTCTGTACTAAAACGAAAATCCAGTTCACTCTGAAAGGAGACACGAAACCAGTTTTTCGACCCAAGTGCAGTGCAAGTGAGTACAAGTGCAAGTTGAGCAACAGGACCAGCAACTACTAACCGTCAACACCGACAAGGGATTGTTCCAGTATACTCGCCTCACTCCCGGTATCAAGGTAGCACCGGGCGCATTTCAGCAGCTAATGGACACTATGATAAGTGGACTCATTGGTGGCCGAACACAAGTAGAGCATGACCGTAATCTCAAGGCCGTACTGCGCCGTCTGGAAGAGTATGGATTCACGTTACGGATCGAGAAGTGTAGTTTCAATATGCGACAACTAAAATATTTGGGGCAGATTATGGATGGTGAAGGGATCAGACCGGATCCTACCAAAACTGCAGCTATCGCCAACGTGCCACCCCCGCACGACGTACCGTCTCTTCGTTCGTATCTCGGAGCTGTGAACTACTATGCAAAGTATGTTCCCGAAATGCGTAAGCTGCGCTTCCCAATGGATCAACTACTCAAAGCAGGCACAAAGTGGGAATGGTCAGCAGCGTGCCAACGGTCATTCAACCAGTTCCGGAAAATTTTGCAGAGTCCGTTGGCATTAACACACTACAACCCTAATATGGAAATTATATTGTCGGCAGACGCATCGCAGCATAGAATTGGAGGTCGTATAGCACACAAATTTCCTGATGGGACAATCAAGGCGATTGCGCACGTGTCTCGCGCATTAACCAAAGCCGAGTCCAATTACAGCCAGATAGAAAAGGAAGCGCTCGCACTGATTTTCGCCGTTACCCGCTTCCATCGGATGGTTTTTGGTCGACATTTTGTCCTCGAAACGGATCATAAACCGTTATTATCTGTTTTTGGGTCCAAGAAAGGAATACCGGTTTATACGGCGAATACCGAGAGTTTCGGTTATGCTGATATCCTGTCGCGGCTGATAAACACTCACATTCAGCCAAACGAGGAATATGTCATCGCTTCAGTTGAGTTGGAGGATTCTATGCTCGACATCATCAAGCAGTCACGAGAGGTCCTTCCAGTGACATTCAAGTCTGTTCAAGCTAATACAGATGTAGACGAAATCCTTAGGCAGGTTAAGCAGTATGTGCAGACAGGTTGGCCTACACGGAAGAATGTCATCGAAAATTCCCAAATCCAACAGTTCTTTGACCGGCGTGATAGTCTTTCTGTCATCTCGGGTTGCATTTTCTACGGTGAACGACTGGTAATTCCAAGCAAATTCCGGGACAACGTACTCCATTCACTGCATAGAGGACATCCTGGAATTGACCGAATGCGATCGGTCGCTCGAAATTATGTCTACTGACCAGGTATCGACGAGGACGTAGCAAATTTGGTTCGTTCTTGTACAAATTGTTCCAGAGCAGCTAAGACAAATATCAAAACAAATTTAGAGTCTTGGCCTATACCTACACACCCGTGACAACGTGTGCATGCAGACTTTGCCGGTCCCGTAGATGGACAATTTTTCTTGATAGTTGTAGATTCGTTCAGCAAGTGGCCAGAGGTTGTACCATCCAAGCGAATCACCACTGCAGCCACTTTAGCTATCTATGTTCAGGGAAATATTCGCCAAACATGGTATGCCAGAAACATTAGTAACCGATAATGGTACACAATTTAACAGCGCTGAATTTGCGGCATATTGTGAAACCAATGGAATCCTGCACTTGAAAACCCCAGCCTACCATCCTAAGTCGAATGGACTCGCAGAACGGTTGGTTGATGGTTCAAGCGAACCATGAAGAAGATTTCAGCGGGGGAGAGGCCCTCCGCGAGGCGTTAGATACATTTCTATTGTGCTATCGTTCTACCCCATGTCGCAGTGCACACGAAGGCAAATCACCAGTAGAATTGCTACTAGGCCGAAAGCTGAGAACATCACTTGATTTGTTGAAGCCGCCCTCATCGTACTACAAGCCGGTGAATGCAAAACAAGATCTTCAGTTTAATCGGCGGTATGGTACCAAAGCTTCCAGCTATAATGCTAAAAACGACGTTTGGGTCAAAGTGCATCGAAACAACTCGTGGACCTGGGAACCTGGAACAATAGTTGAAAGAGTTGGAAAAGTCGTATACAATGTGTGGTTATCGAAACAGCAGAAACTCATCCGATCTCATTGTAACCAGTTACGAAAGCGGTTCGTTGTAGAAGAGACCGAACCAGTAAAGCAGCAGTCGTTCCAGATACCACTCAGCATTTTACTGGATTCTTGGAGCCTCAACCAGCAGACAAATGAAACCCAGTTTCCAGAATCACCAATGCCAGTACAGCCATCGTCATCCGAAAATCATCCTACAGCTCCTTTGCCAGAAGCTACTACTCAGCAAAAACTTCCACTTCGCCACTCTTCGAGGACCAGAAGAGCACCCGTGAGGTACGACCCATATCATTTCTAATAAAAAGGGGAGGTGTTGGAGGACCACCCTACCGACTAATAATAGAACTGATAACACTGGCTCGGCGGGCTCACCGTCTGAAACTGTCAAGCGACTGACGTCCAGCGTGCCCACTATCTAAAGGCCCCCATACACGTACGCATATGTTGGGTTGGAAATGAACAAAATGTTGGAGGTTCATTCCGACCGAGCGCCGAGCCGAACATTTTCTTCTGCCAGTTTGGTTCGTGGCACTCACACACAAGCGAGCGTGTTGGACGAACATGAATTCACCAACATTTTCGGCCAACATGTACGTACGTGTATGGGGGCCTTAACAGAGCTGTCATCACTGGTTCACTTCTACTTTCGTCCTGAGATATACCGGTCGAGTGCACTTTATCTCTGTTTTATGTAATTAATAAATAGT
Organism: Sabethes cyaneus; assembly: GCF_943734655.1. Lineage (NCBI taxonomy): Eukaryota > Metazoa > Arthropoda > Insecta > Diptera > Culicidae > Sabethes > Sabethes cyaneus. The sequence goes on along the minus strand of NC_071355.1, from coordinate 12,486,503 downwards.
TTTTACCAATTCTTGTTGTGTGAATAATCGTATTATATCACAACAACTATATTTTCACTTTTTCGCCGTCGATTTTTCTTTAATTTTTTTCGACTGTTCCATTTATCACATCACTCGCAAAACTTGACTTAAAACACAGAAAACTTTAATTTACCACCCGAACAGTTATCTGGTAAGTCATAACGATTATGCCCAAACTTTACTTCGTTTCGATTGCAATTCTGAATACACGACCGTCGTTGTTGTACGTTACCAAGGAAACGGGTGTATATGTGAAGTGATGCCATATTTACGTTGAGCGTGAAATTGGCCAATAATTTTCACTATTAAATTATCGGTCGTAAAGTGTCGAAAATATACTTATAAAATTAACTGATAATAAAATTAACCGTGAACAACATTTTATGTGATAGAATTACTGTCGGATCTAGTTCAACAGCAAAAATAGATACGCGATTCTACGTTTCATAATTGTACTGAAATTAGTACTGAAAGTACTGAAATTACTGAAATCAGTAAAAAAGAAGCTGGCCTCTGACGACCTTCACCATAATCAAGAATGATTACTTTTCCGTATTACCATGATTGGTAAAATTTCACTGCGACGCACCTAACATCGTAGTAAGCGATGCCCTATTATCGTAGCATACACTGTGGTGCAAAATTGATCGGACACATCGAAGTTTTCGGAAAACTCGTTCATTACACTCGAATAATTGAGTTTTGTATCCATGTAATATTTTTTGAAAACTCATACATATCTATTTCAATCATATCCTTAATCATAAATTCCCTTCAAAAAATAATTTTCCAAATAAAAATAATTATTAAACAATTACTTCAGAAACCATGTGCGAAAGTAATCGGACAACTAGTGCAAACATTACAAACACAGCCGTTACTGTACGGGAAACGTTTTGTTTATCAGTTTAAGTGCAAGACTCAGATCAAAAACGAATTTGGAATTCACTAATACTGTTACAGTTGGCGTATTAGTAATTGTATCTGAAGTTGAAAAGTCATAATGGCTCTCAGAAATGAATCATCGCTAATTCAACGAAGTAACGTTATTTTACTTCACAAACGTGGTGAAACTATCCGTAAAATTTCGGAACTTCTTAATATTCCGAAATCAACGGTATCGGATATCATTTCTCGGCAAAAGATTACCGGAAGCATCGAAAATCGTCGACGCAGTGGTCGAAAACCGATTTTGCCAATAGAAGACAAAAGGTATTTGGCACGAGAAGTGAAAAAAGATCCGTTTCTTAGTGGCTGCAAGTTGGCTGCACAAATGGAAGGCATCGTTGGAAAACCGGTAAGTCGATATACTATCAGCAGAGCATTAAACGAGGTAGGAATCTTGAGCCGAACACCAAGGAAAAAGCCATTCATAAGTGAGCAGAACAGACTAAAACGCTTGGCGTATGCCAAAAAGTACGTCAAAATGCCAATATCGTTTTGGAAAAGAGTTTTGTGGACAGATGAAAGTAAATTTAATGTCAGGGCTTCAGATGGTCGAGTTAGAGTTTGGAGAACTGACGGTACTGCTTTGCAAACAAGAAATATGCGTGGAACTGTGAAACATGGTGGTGGGTCAGTCATGGTGTGGGGCGGCATGTTCTATGCTGGTGTGGCCACCATGGAATTCATTGAAGGCACAATGTTTAAGGAGGACTACAGGGACATTCTAGAACGCAATATCACTAAGTCTACAAAAAAATATCGACTGGGTAGTAACTTTGTGTTCATGCACGACAATGACCCCAAGCATGAATCGAAGCTTGTCACAGAATATCTGGCCGGAAAAAAAATTAATGTACTGGATCACCCCCCACAAAGCCCGGATCTTAACCCCATTGAACATCTGTGGGATGAAATTGGTCGAGAAGTCCAGAAAAAACATGTTTCTAACAGAAAACAACTAATGGCGGAAATTGAAGCTGTATGGAATACTATAGGTTCAGAAACTACGCAAAAGTTGGTCGATTCAATGCCTAGACGCCTGGCGGAAGTAATTAAATACAAAGGAGGACATACACATTACTAAACAGGACAAATTTTGGAGTTCCCGATTGAAAAAATATAATTTCTATTTCTTGTCCGATCAATTTTGCACACTGAATTTAATCTATTCATTGTTTGCTTATTTTTTTTATTGTTTGTTATAAAATTGTTGCCGCTTTTAAAGCTAATTTGTTGAGCTCTGATGCAAATAAATAAATACGAACTGTTAAACTGTTGGAAAAAGTTAACAACTGCGTTTTATTAATTATTTTAATAAAATCATGTCTGTGTCCGATCAATTTTGCACCACAGTGTACGAAAGCTCAATTTCTCGCTGCTGTCACTTTTGGTCATAGTGCGTTGTTTACCGGATGTGATTGAAAATTAATTTACTCTTATTAGCTTTTACTGTTATTAAAATATCAGGTATGAACATAAATTAGTCGCATATTACTTACACATAATTTCAATATTTGATTTACGTTCTACAGTATAGTTCCATTGCGTAAAGCAAATTTCCCGTAAACATTACTCCAAAGAAGATATTTCACGTTGCTTGCATAGGCCATCAATGACAGTTTACGCAAGCTGTAAATAGTTCGAAATTCTGATGTTCATTATCATTTACAGGCAGAGGTTGGAAAACTCGCAAAATGAATAGATACGCCGAACATCGGCAAACGGTTTTTATCATGATAAAACAGCTACGCGAGTGGTTCAATTCGCCTATAACAATGAGCATCATACACTCACGCTTCATAGCATGGCTGAATATACGAATAGCGTGAGCAACGCAAAAGTGCAAATTACTGCTTTCTGCTGCTTGTAAAGCCACTAACACTACTTTAAACTATTCCCTTTTCGTGGTAATATCATTTTGAATACTTTCCGGCGTCCCCGGACATTCTATATCCGATAAATCGAACACACTCAATGTTCAATATTCAATTTTTGAACGAATTCTGATGTTCACATTGAGGTTCTGTTCGTGATAAAATCCAAAGCTGATGCGTGCATTATCGGCGAGGCAGGCGAATAGTGTGTGTTCATGAGGGATGTTCATCGATTCAAACGATCACTTTTTCGCGAATTCTCCAACCACTGTTTACAGGAGTACCTAGTGGACATTGAAGAAAAAAATGCAATCCGGGATCCAACTGTGCTGTCAAAAAAAGAGGAGCAGACAATTGTCGACTGATTGAACGGTATGCAGGATCGGGGTTTTCCTATTCACCCCTTCGCCTAAAGTAGTGTGAGTACCTGACGTCAAATGAGCGGATCACGCCGTTCCGGTATAATCGGTCACTTAAATACATTTGCAAGCAACGTATTCTCTTTGGGACCAGTAGGGATCGCTTCCCAGATGGCTTCCAGGTACGATTCTACAATTGTCCTCTACTCTAACAACTGGCTGCGAAGTGTGTCGAATAAAAACAGAAGGTCAAGTTCCGGAAAGTTACACCTAGGCTTTGCTTTTTTAAGGGGTCGCGAGAGAACAGTCTGATTCCTTTTCTACTATAGGTTTATAGGTATTATAAGTTTTGAGTAAATTAGATATTTATACGTAAATTTGTCTTAATAGATGACATCACCCGCTCACAAGAACTTTACCTAGAAGGGTATGTTTTAGCATGCGAAAACGGACTATTCAGCAGATTCTTGGACTCCATTTGTCGCCAGTAGTAGGTACTATTGCACACCGCAACATTTCTTCCAGTGTACATCAGTTAATCATAAACAAGAGGGAAAAAACCGGCGTCGTACCGTCGCCAACGACGACGACGATTTGCTCCAACAACACCGCCCCGTTTCACGTTTCGCGGGTGCGATTGTCTGCCCGGCGTGGCACGGCAATGCGATGCTGGCCGGCCACCAAGAATGTGCTGTCGTCGTCAACAAATGTGACCGGGAGAAGGAGGCGATTCTGTGGGCGGCCCATACGCAGGCGCTGGATCTGGAATAGAGTTTCCCATGGGGGAAAGCAAGATGCTGGAGCATTGATAACCAACCCGTTCGAGTTTGTAAGAGTTTATGGAATCAAGATAGGGTCAGTAAGAATGATTATTTTAGGTTTTGAAAACAGTCCTATAGAATTATTAATTTCTCTGTGATGACAGGTCATCTAAGAAAAAGTCAGCTTCATTCCAAGCTGATATTCAAGCAATTTTGGATTGTTCTACGGTGTGATAGTTTAACCGTCCGTAAGTTCCCCGCGATTGGTTGCACAAAGAACCATCAGAATGATGCTTGGGAGTAGCAGATCATTCTCAGTGTGCATTTCTTGGTCATCCTATTCTTTGAGATTGTCAATAACAAAGCTGGCCACGTCCAACGCAGGCCAATTTGAGGCGGAACGGAATGTTAACCCGACACTTGCTAGAAGAGGCCGAGAAATCCTCTGCAACATCCACAAGTGTCACAGGAAGAAATTGTTGTTAGCGGGGAGGAATTGATCTGGATCCACCGAGGTAGGTGGTACGATCAGTCGTTCGGGCTCGCGTACGATTTGAGAACGTGTCTGATCATGTGACCACCGCGAAACAGATAATGGAAATCCGTGTTCGTCGCACACGGTGAGTTTGTGTGCTATGCGTGATGTATGAATTCGTGCAGTTTCTAGATACTAATCGGCATTCAAGACGATACGTTTAAAATTAGATTACAGCGAAACTAAAAGACTAGGAAAAGAACTAGGCGTTTCACGCCAAAGAATGAATTGAAGAACGGTAGCAGAGCTTCCAATTGGTAGCAGAGCTTTAAATTGGTAGATTTGTTTATTTGTTTATTAGTCTTCATGATTCATCTGACACTTAACCCCTCTAAGGTCTACATCATTTTTAGCACCGCAAAATTTACTAAAATGGCCGTAACTTTTTTATGTTTCAATATTTTTCCACCAAATTTTGGAATTTTGCCGAAAATATTTTCTATTTTCATAATATCTATAGATAATGGCCATATGGCATATGGTCCCGGAGTTATTCCGGAGTTCCTTGGGGGACCGAGATATGGCTTTTTTAGATAAAGTTGCCAAATATCTAAAATTCGTTTGAAATCTGTTGATTTTTGTAAACATATTATCGACTGTGGACATATCAGTTATTTTGCCGCAGTTAGGAGCCATGGTGCGCGCCATCCGGATCCGGGGGGACACTATAAATCCGGAACCGGTTCCCGTAACGGGACATTTCAGCATCAGCAAAGCATGTTGTGTCGCATATCAAAAAACATTAGCATTCGACAAAACAGCGATTGGTGATCATCTCATGTCTCTCAGAGGCCGTATGACCGGTTCCGGGTCCGGGGAGGGTTTCTTTTGTGATTCAAGCACGGAACGGATTTCGGAGGAACTTGTCCGGGACCTGGAATCGGCCATATGGCCTCTGAGAGACATGAGATGATCGCCAATCGCTATTTTGTCGAATGCTGATGTTTTTTGATATGCGACACAACATGCTTTGCTGATGCTGAAATGTCCCGTTACGGGAACCGGTTCCGGATTTATAGTGTCCCCCCGGATCCGGATGGCGCGCACCATGGCTCCTAACTGCGGCAAAATAACTGATATGTCCACAGTCGATAATATGTTTACAAAAATCAACAGATTTCAAACGAATTTTAGATATTTGGCAACTTTATCTAAAAAAGCCATATCTCGGTCCCCCAAGGAACTCCGGAATAACTCCGGGACCATATGCCATATGGCCATTATCTATAGATATTATGAAAATAGAAAATATTTTCGGCAAAATTCCAAAACTTGGTGGAAAAATATTGAAAGATAAAAAAGTTACGGCCATTTTAGTAAATTTTGCGGTGCTAAAAATGATGTAGACCTTAGAGGGGTTAAAGTCTTAATGAATATACTGGTATAAAATCGTGACTCATATCATGGCAGATCTAGAAATCTTATTTTTAAAACAGTGACTGGGTTCGTTAAAACTATACAATTCTTCCACCAACGAGAAGGCGCGAATGCATGCCGTGACTGGTTCATTATATCCGAATCCGAATAGATCATCTATGGAAATTAGGCAAAAATAGTGTATCGTTACGTAACGTCCTTTGCGGGGCCCGCAAATTCAAAGCGGAAAGCAGCCAGGGGGAGTCGATTTCACTATTTAAAAGCTTTCCAATCAGTATTGCTTGTTGAATGGTTCGTCGTCGTTGTAATGTATCTAATCCCAGAAGTCGACATCGGTCAGGGTACGGAGGAAGGTCACATGGGTTGCGCCATGGTAAATGCTTTAAAGCTAACCGGATGAAACGTTTCTGGATGCGCTCGATTCGAATGCTCCAAGATGCTTGATGTGGACACCAAACTACAGCAGCGGTTTCCAAAAGAGGGCGTACAAGCGCACAATATAGTGCCTTTAGGCAGTGAGTTTAATAATGATCTATATAAATGGACACGCAAATGGAAACACAGTTTGCAACGAAGCAGTGAAATTAACCGGGGTTGTAAAAATATAGTTTCCACAGGCGTAACAGAGTTTCTGTGGATTATTTTCACGTTTAAACTCATGCTTTGTTACGCTCATTTTTCTTACTGTTCTTACTATTTTCACAATTCTTACTATTAAGAACTCAATCACTCTTCAAGCATGATCATGAGCATGATATTCAAATGCGCAAATATTACTGTTTTAGTAAAATGGTCATAACTTCTACAATTTTCAACCGATTGTTATCATTAACCCCATGATTTCTTTGTTTTTTATCGGCCTTTAAGACTCACCTAAAATGAAATTTTTCAAATGCGTTAATCTTGTCTAAAACCTTTCATAAAGTTAAAATTATTCTAAAAAAATGCGTACTTTTTTGTTTTGTTGTGAACAAATTCTCAAATATCTACAGTACTATTATTCTTACAGAAACATGAAGTTCAACTAATCGATAGCAAATTTTCTCCTTTTTAATATGGAAAAAAGGGATTTAAAATTGGTGCACCGCAGCCGAAGAAATTTGTATTTATGTGCATGTGCTTTCTTTCTTTAAGCAAAATTTCAACTTTAATGCATATCTCGAAAACTATTCTACTTTAAATTTTTCTGGCCACATTTTCGGATTCAGCGACCAATTATACATGAAAAATCACCTTCAGCTTACTGAGTTCACGCTTTTTGTTTTATTTTGTTAACTAGTGTTATCAGTTAAAGCAACTCAAAATCGTGGATTTCTATTAAACAATATCGAGATAAATAGTTTAGGAAATTAAAAATATTTGAAATCGAACAACCTTTACAGTGCAATTGAAATTACAAATCAAGGGGAAACCTCTATTAAACTGACTCACCCGATGTAAACACTTTTGAGTTTTGCCGGCTATCATGATGTTGGTAGGTAACTGGTTTTGTTTGCAATTTTCACACCTCTGGCTTCCGCTAGTTCCGTAACCCCGCCGCCGGCGGCCGCAGCAAACCCATCAGCCAGCCCCGAATGCGCACTGCACAAGGCAGCAAGCACATAAGAAACATTATAATGTAATACATGTACGCTTATTAAACCTTTGGAAGCGGTTTATTTTACGTCGCATCTATCCGCCATCGTCACGTCGTGCAGTCAGTCAGTGAGTGAGCAAAAGGGGGAAATAAACGAACTTGAATCGTTACGTCATGCCGATGCCGACCCGGCGGACGATGTGAACGGAGTCGCTCGCTGAAAGACTGGGACAGGGGTTCTTCCAACACCCTTCTACTTCCACCCCGAAGCTAGCAAACATGCGCGTCGGTCGACTGTCTGTCTTGTCAACCGCTGGCTACAGCTAGCCTACGGGTCATCATCATTTATACTTCGGCCAGCGTCTAGTGAACAAGTGTATTTTTCCGCTCTCAGCACCGCAAAAGCAATAAAAATCTCCACAATGAAATACCTAGCAGTGGGAGTCATTCTGGCCGCTTTAAGCTTCCAAGGTGAGTACGCGGTTTCGTCGTTGCAAAATGCTAGAGACCTTCCAAATTTGCTAATGGCTCGATTTCTCTACGCGCAGCGATTGACGCCCTGAAGTGCATGCAAGGTATCGACGCCAAAAAGAACAACGGCAATGAGGCTCAGAAGAGCGACAAACCGCTGGAAATCACCGAATGCGGTGCGGCAACCGCTGTGGCCTCGACTGCCCTGCTGGCTCTGGTCAAACCGAACAGCCTCACCATCCCATCCGGGGGCTACAAGTGCTACCACCTGAAATACCAGGAGAAGAACTCGGAAAGCTCGACCATCATCAAGGGCTGCATCTACAGCTCGCTGAACGTCTGCGATGGAAAGTTCTCTTCGAGCAACATCAACGAGGTGTTCTGCAGCCAGTGCGACGAGGACGGATGCAACTCCGGTGGTCGCTTCGGTTTCGACCTAAAATTACTGGGCTTAACCCTAGCCGCCTTGGTTGCATACCTGCTGCAGTAGAGTGATGATGCTGCACAAGAAAAAAGTGATTCATCTTAAATCTTCTAGTATTTAGTGCTCTCGACTCGCTTTAGTGTGCGTGTTTCCTACGTTTCCGACGATCGCTATTTAAATCGTAATCATTTAACTTTACATTCAAGTCCATACCAAAACACAAAACATAAAACAAAGAATATACAAATATTTTAAAACATACCATCGAGTAAACCCAAGTGCTTAAACAGGAACTGCAATCGCGCTACCAGCCAGGAGAAAAAAACGGAGGCCAAAAGTTTTCATTTTTATGGAAAATCAATACGGCTTCGTCGTGCTGATTTCTTCACAAATGAAAAACAAGCAACGACAGACAACGACGACGGAAGTGAATCTCATTTCTCCTTAACACTGTCTCAGGATCTGATGCTACTACATATACCGTATATTGCTAGCCCGTGCGTGGCTGCTTTAATGTATATTTTTAACGCACCAAGGTTACGATACGGAACAAAATAATATTATTTTTTTACTGGTCGTTTGAATTTAGCGTATAATCAAAGTAATCGTCCAACTGAAAAGTAGTGACTTGTGTAGTGACATACAAAGAGAAAGGAAAAAGAAAACATAAAAAATCAACATTGATAAATTGTGCTGCTTTGTTATTTGAGGCTTTTTCACAAATTGTAATGATGATGATGATGATGTTATTGGTCGAAAAATAAACGATTGCGTCGTCTAGGACGAAAGAAAACTATCTACTCGCATATATAGAACCTAAACCCGAAATCGATGGCGCGCGCGTTTTTTTTTTTCATTAGCATTCCGGACGGCACGACACTCCCCAAAAATCTGCGGCTGACCGGGCTAATAATTTGTGTGTGCATGATGTCATACTTTCGGCGGCGGCGGTTGAAGCGAAAAGCGACATTGTTCGCTTCAGTTTGTTTCGTTTTTATTTATGTGCTGTATAGAGTGGATAATTTGTCATCGTGATTTGCCCAGGGAAAAGGATCGACCTAACAAGGAGGCATAAATCATTCATAATTATCTAATACTAGCTGACCCGACAAACTTCGTATTGCCACAAAATAACCTGTGTTGTACATAAATCATGAATCTCGGGTGATCTTTGTCACAATCTCGAGTTTTGCAAGTTTCTGAGGAGTTCAACCTTAGATGATTCATTTTGGCAGTTACGTAACTATGAAAGCATCCCAGGTAACCAATAAGCATCTCCAATGCTATTCAAATGTAGGCCAATAAGCATTTAAAACTTTTTTGTGGAAAGTACCATTTCGCGATCCTCTCCTTACTCGCTGTCGCTCGTTCCAGGAAACCCAGGTAGACCTAGGAAAACAAATAAACCTAGACAGTAGTGATTTCTGCGGGGAGTTGCCTCCCCCCAGTGGGTGGCGCTTCCGACGGCGGATCACCGGCAACACTCGCGGTCGTCTCGTGCTAAATGATCTAGTGTTACTATACATAGCTTTTGTGGTCTTGTTATTGACTAATGTTTTATGGAAGAGTCTCGAATTTCTCGAGTTCTATTAGTTTTTGAGTTTCGCAAAAATTTCTGTTTTATTTGTATGAGAGTCCATATCCCCCTACCACAGGGGTGAGAGGTCTCCAACTATCATAAAATAAATTCAAGACTCCAAAATCTCCCACATGCCAAATTTGGTTCCATTTGCTTGATTAGTACTCAAATTATAAGGAAAGTTGTATTTCATTTGTATAGGAGCCCCCCCTCTTAAAGTGGGGAGGGGTCCTAATTCACCATAGAAAATATTCTTGCCTACAAAAACACCCACATGCTAAATTTGGTTCCATTTGCTTGATAAGTTCTGGAGTTATGAGGAAATTTGTATTTCGTTTGTATAGGAGCCCCCCCTCTTAAAAAGGTGAGGGGTCCTAATTCACCATAGAAAATATTTTTGCCTCCAAAACCCTCCACATGCCAAATTTTGTTCCAGTTTCTTGATTAGTTCTCGAGTTATGAGGAAATTTGTATTTCATTTGTATAGGAGCCCCCCCCCCTCCTAAAGTGGGAAGGGGTCCCAATTCATCATAGAAAAAATTTTTGTCTCTAAAAACACCCACGTGTCAAATTTGGTTCCATTTGCTTGATTAGTTCTCGAGTTATGAGGAAATTTGTATTTCGTTTGTATAGGAGCCCCCCCTTTTAAAGTTGGGAGAGGTCCTAATTCACCATAGAAAATATTGCCCTCGAAAACTTTCACATGCCAAATTTTGTTCCATTTGCTTGATTAGTTCTCGAGTTATGAGGAAATTTGTATTTCGTTTGTATAGGAGCCCCCCCTCTTAAAGTGGGGAGGGGTCCTTATTCACCATAGAAAATATTCTTGCCCTCGAAAACTTTCACATGCCAAATTTTGTTCCATTTGCTTGATTAGTTCTTGAGCTATGAGGAAATTTGTATTTCATTTGTATAGGATCCCCCCCCCTCCTAAAACAGGGAGGGGTCCCAATTCATCATAGAAAAAATTTTTGTCTCCAGAAACACCCACATGCCAAATTTGGTTCCATTTGCTTGATTACTTCTCGAGTTATGAGGAAATTTGTGTTTCTTTGGTACAGGAGCCCCCCTCTTAAAGTGAGGAGGGGTCCTAATTCACTATAAAAAATATTCTTGCCCTCGAAAATCTTCACATGCCAAATTTGGTTCCATTTGCTTGATTAGTTCTCGAGTTATGAGGAAATTTGTATGGAAGCCCTCCCTCTTAAAGGGGAGAGGAGTTATAATTCCCCTTCTAAAGAGGGGAGGGGTCTCAATTTACCATAGAATAAATTCTTGTCACCGAAAACACCCACATGCCTAATTTTGTTCTATTTGCTTGATTAGTTCTCGAGTTATGCAGAAATTTGTGTTTCATTTGTATGGGAGCCCCCCCCCCCTTCCCTCTTAGTGGGAGGAGGAGTCTGTAACCATCAGTAAAACCTTTCCTGGCCCCAAAAACCTCTACATGCATATTTTCACGCCGATTGGTTCAGTAATTTTCGATTCTATAAGGAACATACGGACAGACAGACAGAAATCCTTTTTTATAGGTATAGATTTTCGGCTTCAATTTAAATGTTTGTTTACATTATTACGTGACGCCAGGAGTTCTTCACTTAAAATTTTTATCACTAGAATTAAAATTTCTGGCAAGTAAGTAATTTTACGCCTAAATTTATAAAATCACCAAACTAAGCCCACATTTTCTTATGAAAAAATGAGATATTTTCCGTGCACCACTTTTTTAAATTTTATCTTAATTTGCGCTTCGGTAATACCTACTAAAGTCGGAGGCTGTTTTCATATCCCAAGTGGACTACCTGGATTGTACTCGCTCTTAAGATTACAAAGCTTTCAAAAGTAAAATTCCGAGGTACGTCAGTGATTGCACTACCAGCGACTGCACAGATTCAGAACAAGTAATTTTTTTCAACGTCCCAAAGTCCCATCCTTACGACGCACAGTGGATAATACTGGGACAAAACACCTAAAATGGAGTTGAAGTTTTTCACGAAGTATTATTTTTCTATGAAAGTAGACAGACTAAATAACTATATTCCAAAATTTCAAAGCACTGGCAATGATACAGCTTTTTGGAGAATTTTTCGAATCTGAGGTTTGTGTGACAACTTCCTATATTTTTCATTCAACGCGAGATCCGAAAACTGCTTTAAAATGTATCCTGTTAGGTATTTGCATACAAAGAAAACGTGATTTGGTATCGAAATGGTTATAGATTAACACCTTATTTTGCAGATTGACGAAAATCAAGTGCACTCTAAAATATATTTACTTCGAATTTCAAAATAGTAACACACATGTGACTTCGAATTTTCAAAGTTGAGCATCTTTTTTTGGGAACAGAAGGTAACCGTCATTTTTTCTTATTGTATGTAGAATTTAGTCTACTTTTCAAAAATCATATCCGCATTTTGCGCAGATTTGCGCAAAGGCTAAAAAGATTGAATTTTAAAGAAACAACTATTTTTAGGCAATTCCGCTTTGTAATTACTTCTAGCAGTGCTATTAGCATATTGTCTATTGTCTATTAGCTATTAGCTATTGTCTGCCATAGTTGGTCTCGATCGACTGTATCGTATACTGCTTTGAAATCAATGAAGAAGTGATGCGTGAGCATGTTCTACTCCCGTCATTTTTGCAAGATCTATCATATGGTCAAAACATGGTCCGCAGTGGCGCGAGGCCCCATGAAACCCGCGTGATAATTCTCTGCGAAACATTGTGCTATTGGTGACAGCCGGCGTCACAGGATCGGGGAGAGTACCATGTAGGCGGCGTTTACCAACGTGATGCTGCGGCAGTTGCAGCAGTCGAGCCGACCACCCTTTTTGTAGATGGGACAGATCACTCCTGCCATCCATTCCTCCGTTAGTTTTTCCTCCTCCTAAATCTCGGAAACTACCCAGTGTAGAGCCGTTCACAGCGTTTCTCGGTCATGTTGACAAAACTCTACCGGTAGGCTTGGAGCTTGGAGATCAGGTCTTCCACGGGCACTCCAATGGTTAGCTTCCGTTTCGTTTCCCTTTGCAACTGCTTGCACCTGTCGACCGCCTCGCGCTCCTTTGTGATTAGATTTTCTTCCTACACATGCCAAGTTTCGGTGCGGAGCCCTCACGAGATTGGGCATTCATTTCCCAACGAATATTTTTGTTGTATAATAGCTTATCAACTACCCGTTTCACCGGTATTGGTTGTACAATAGTTTAATAAGCTATTCTTAAACAAAAACGTTTGTTGGGTTAGCCACATAAAAGCTTAAGAAACAGCGAAACTTTTTTCAGCAAAAATATAGATAATAACCAGTTCTACAAATGTCTCATACACAACTTTGTCAAATTTTGCTCGGCTAAGCCGGTACTGCGGCGGATTCGGGTATTGGAAAAAAAAAATTCGGGTACGGGTTTTTAATTATTTTTAAACTGCTATAATGAGTTTTTGGCCACACATCTCAATTTTTTTTGCGTGAGTTTAAAATGAGGATGGCAAGGAAGATGCGTCTAACATAACTCTGGGTCATCCCAAGTTGCTAGCAAGCGCGTGGTCATATCCGGCAATGCTCTATCCTTAAGATTGAGTAGCTGAACTAGGAGGCACGATGCTGCGTGGTTTCCGGCTGCCTGATCTCAAAATTGTGGCTTTGATCCTCTCGGCCCTTTTGATTGGTTTATTTAATAATTTATTTGTTTCGTTCTAGCTCTTTATTTAAACACCTACTGTACAGTGGAAATATTGACCGTAATTTTTTTTTAATTATGTATATGGATATCAGATGTAGGACTGATGGAAACTCGAATGTCGCAACTATATCTGATTGAAAGGACTGCTGGTAAGATTGTTTTATTTTAATCCATAATTACTTTATTTCATTATACTTCACGTGATAAATTTATTATATGCAATATATGATAAATTCAAGAGACGGTTGGAATACAGAGGCATCACATAAGTTGAAGGCTGAAGAATGGAGTGAGGAGTCAACCAGAATCACTAGGAGGAAACTCCTGAAGGTCTGAATTTAACTTGCCCTCTTCGAAGAAACAAACCATCACGTGGGTTAAAGCTGGTGCATCGAAATTATAGAAAAGGATTACACTGTGTACGAAGATTAGAAAGGAAACTACTTATTGTAAGTCGTAAACAATCAAATGCAAATTTATTAAATAAATGGTTAGAATATACTTACAGTTTGAGCTGCAAAAAACAAATTGCTGCTACAGAAAATAGTAACCAGTTCTATCCGAACATTCTCAAAAATAGGTAACGAAAAATCGGAATCGAATATCCTTCAAAACGCTATGTCCGAGACTACGGAACTAGACTTCACGCAAATTACATGCGCAGCTTGCGAACAAGTTTCAATTACGAATGAAGACATGATTGGTTGTGAGGGCTGCAATGCAAAGGTTGGTACCATATCCGTTGCATCGGGATAGCCGCTGATACTAAGTTGGACGAAAAGTGGTTCTGCGAAACGGGAAGTTGTAGAGCGCTTGACCATAAATACGAAGAAGCAAAAGGATCCAAGAAGAAGAGTCGCAGTAAGAAGAATGCTGACGATGTCGATCGCTCCAGTGTCAGATCCGACATTGCAATCTCCGTACAACAAAAATTGAAAGAAATGGAGCAGAACCAGAAGCGTTTGGAGGCAAAAATGGAAGCGGAATTACTACTGAAGAAAAAGGAATGAGAACTGAAACGTGCGCTTGAAAGAAAGCGGTTGCTGTTGGAACAACAAATGCGTGAAGAAGAAGAGAAGGACGATTTGGCGCTGCAGGAACAGATTCTTCAAGAAAGGAAGATGCAGCTGAAACGAATGAAAGCAAGGCAGCAAGTATTTCAAAACGAGATGGCGGATCTGAACTCGCAACTGGAGGAGCTAAAAGCCACCACCTGGTATAGGACAAAACCGCTCCGAGTCTCCACGTCGTCGAGGGAAGCAAATCACGCCTCTTTGTAATCCAGAGGTTGCAAAGCTCACCGAGCGGAACCTAAAGACACTTCATGGTTTTGCTAGTCGCGATGCTCCCGATGCAGACAACAGCGATGACGACGAAGAACAGTTAGAAGAAGAAGAAGAAGACGAATCTGAATCTTGCGAGACTGACGAGTCGGAAGTTGGAGGAAGCCTAAAAGTCTCAAAGGCAAAGCCGCGGAAGAAAGTCTACAAGATTAGCCAAAACGGGCTGGGGCAGCCCCGTTCTATGCCGAGCAAGATGCAATTAGCAGCACGGAGCGCGATTACAAAGCGATTACCAGCTTTCTCTGGAAAACCGGAAGAATGGCCGTTGTTCTACGGAGCATATCAAGCCTGGAATGAAGCTTGTGGTTTTTCAGGCATTGAAAATCTAGTAAGACTACAAGAGTGTCTCAAAGGTCCGGCATTGGAAATGGTTCGCGGACAGCTTCTTTTGTCGAAGTCCGTTCCAAAGGTAATTGAGAAACTTCTAACTCTTTACGGACGTCAAGAACAGTTACTTCAGAGTCATTTAGAGAGAGTCCAGAAGTTAAAGTCACCAAAAGCGGGAAAGCTAGCTAGCTTCATTTCCCTTGGGACCGTAGGCAGCAAATTTGAAAACGCATCTGATAAACCCGTTACTGATCCAGGACTTGGTAGGAAAACTTCCGGACAATAGGCCGTATGAATAAAACAGTTTACTTTGCTTTTCCCGTTCAAATCGTACAGGAGCATTTGCTCTAACTCTTTTATTCATACGGCCTAATGACAAGCGCGAATGGATCCGTTACAAACGAAATAACAGGCGAGTCACCTTGAGAACGTTTACCAACTTTATCTCCGAAATAGTGTCGGATGCCTGTGAAGCGAATGTGACAATGGATTACAGACCCATGCCCGAAGGTCGACCCGGGAAGGCTCCGGCGAAGGAGCGCGGTGCATTATTCAGCCACAGTATCAGTGAGGCAGCAAATACCGTTAGTGATGGACGGAATAGTCCAAGCCCGTGTAAAGTGTGTGAGCGCACAAACCATCGTCTACGCTACTGTCAGGACTTCCGGGACATGAAATATGCAGATCGCCTGGAAGTGGTTGATAACTGGGGTCTCTGTCAGGTATGCTTGAATGAGCATGGTACGGCTCGTAGCAAATTCAAGCTACGATGTAACGTGGGTAATTATCGAGAACCTCACAATCCGCTACTCTACCCGGAAGCAGATATAGTTGGGACAAGCGCGCATATACGATCCACCGATGAAACCTTGTTCCGGATGATACCGGCCAATCTTCACTGCGGTGACCGATCAATCACAGTGTTTGCATTGTTAGACGAGGGTGCCTCTGTGACCTTGGTGGAGAAGAATCTTACCGATCGACTGGGAATTTCTGGTGTCCATGAAAAACTTACGATTCAGTGGACTGCGGATATTACGCGAGCTGAAAGGGAGTCATGTAGAATTAATCCGTGGGCTTCCGCTGTGGATGCGAACGAAAAATTACTACTTAAAACAGTTCACACGGTGGAAAAGTTGTTGCTGCCACAACAAACGCTAAATTCAAATAAGATCGCCTTGCAATATCCGTATATGCGTGGGTTGCCGATTTCATCGACGACGGAAGGCCTGAAATATTGATCGGTCTTAACAATATCCACGAGACAAAATTCGGTTCGGTGATGAACCCGATTGCAGTGCGCTGCAAATCGAATGTACTCGAATCAGGAGATGCATATTTGAACTACCGTCAAGAAGTCTGCAACCACAGTCTGTCAGCTCTGCTGAAGACTCACTATGCGTCAGAAGAATCAGTCGTGCGTGTTCCTAAAGAATCCGCCGAAGATAGAAGGGCTCGCCTAATTCTTCAACGAACCCTTGAACAGATTGGAGATGAGTTCAAGACTACGCTCCTCCGGAATAGGGATGAGCCACGGTTTCCGGATAATTATTCGTACGCATTACCAAGATGGAGTCAATGTTTACAGAGCGACGGAAAACATTGCTGAGAGGACCGACGTACGCATGGCGCTGGTGCGTACATGTGGGCACAGATTTCTTATTAAACGCACTGTAGCTAATTTTGCGGTGTTTTAAATAAATGCAGGTAAACCCGGAAGTTCAGTAGGAACCACTGGATGTTACGGGGGGGGGGGAGAATGTTGACACCGCTGGGCAGTGCGACGGTGTAACCGAACACGGTGCAGTCGACTGATCGCGGCTCGTCAGATGGACAGATGAAAAACAAAAACAAATGAAGAAAAAATATTAGCAGGTCTTGGCAAAGTTACATTTAAAATAAAATTGTAATTATACGGCATTACGAAAAGAGCAGTAGTGGATGAAAATTTAAACGGCTTGTAAAACAGTGATTTCTAGAAGACCAGAAGTAATCGGCAGCTGTTCACTAAAGTGATTAGTAATCTACAGCCTAACACAGTGATCGGAAATAGATACCGGTTGTTCGAGTCTAAACCCTAGACCAATTGTTCAAGCGCAATTCGCGCTGTTGCCGTGGCTGTTGTTAACCTGCAAAGAGCGAGAAAAGTTTAATATTTTGAGCAAATCACGATCGTAAGTACATACCTGAAAATAAGAAAAGAAGTTATTAAGTGAGTAATATTTATTAACTAAAGTTTACCAGGATAAGGAAAAGGCAAGAAAAGGCAAGAGATAGCGAAGGAAGGAACGATAGTGGAAAAAGAATTACAGTGTGTACGAAGATTAGAAAGGAAACTACTTGTTGTGAGTCGTAAACAATCAAATGCAAATTTATTAAATTAATGGTTAAAATATACTTACAGTTTGAGCTGCATAAAACAAATTGCTGCTACAGAAAATAGTTACCAGTTCTATCCGAACAGGACTTGAAACTGACTTTAAAATTGGACTGAAGTTGGACTTAATATTGGACCTTAATTTAGTTTAATTTGAGCTTTGAAACCGAATTTGTACTTGGACCTGGTTTTAAAAACTTGAAATTAGATAAGAAAGTTTACTTAAAATTAGACATGAAATCGAACTTGAGATAATATTTGAAATTTCACTCAAAACTGGGCTGTGAATTAAATTAAATTTAAGATTGGACTTGAATCTAAAATTACCTCGAAATTAAGCTAGATGTTTTACTTATAACCGGACTTGAAGAAGAATTTAAACGCGAACCTAAATTAGATTTAGAACTGGATCTATTTTTACGTAATTAATTTTCTTAAAGGGATGAATGATCAAATTAAATTCTTCAGACTTCTTAAAAAAGTAGTATTGTACGGAAGTTTTTTTTTGAAAAAGCTGGGGCACATGCCCTAGTTTTTCCTAGCCTGGGCACGCCAGTGCCTGTAGTTTTAAATGCACTTTTCCTTTTTTTTTCTTCCAAAAACCCGCCACAAACCGCACGCATTTTTGTTTGCTTATATTATTTATTATTCAACCGTTGTGCCTGGCGACAGTTTCCCGTTCGGCTATTGGTAGGTTAACAAAACCCATCAAAAGTAGTCACATTGTCAGTGTTATTCAATTACCGCTAGCGCTGCTTCAATTGAAAAGGTGATGAATCAGATTAGGGAGCTTCCGACGCTCCAAAGGTTCTCAGTTACTAATAGATGAAATAATGATGGTTCTCGATTAGCTCATCACGATTGCAATCATTACTCAATTTTACTAAGTAGGTAAGGGTCAAGAGTGTTTGGCGAAGTTGTTCGGAAACGATTGTTAATCAATAACAAGTTGATCAGTAAATACCAACGAAGCCGATGATGAAAGTTCATCATTCGAAGTTGTTCGAAGTTACGTTTCTGTGTGTTTCTTTTTTCCTGCGCTATTTAGGCTTATTCCCTTTCTATTACAGCAAAATCGATCGGTTGTTTCATCAATCGACGATTAGTTTGTTATACAGTTTGGGGTTTCTGCTACCTTATAACTACTTTTTAGCCCGATATTTTGTGGATACATTACATATAATTACACGGACCGTTCCTCAAATGAATCCCTATCTATTGGGAGTAACATACTTTACTATGCATTTCGGTGGACTTATCACTTGCTTAACCAGTCTGATTTATCGTGAAAAAATCTGCATGTTATACAACCGTTGCGTGGGCCTTTGGTACCTACTAGCGAATCAAGATATTCCCACGGGATATGATAGAAAGATCCTTCGTCGATTTTTGTTCAAATTGGCCGTCATAGATGGGATAAGCTTCGTAGGAGCCATCGGAATCCGTTTACGGCAGTATTTTTTAGAATGGCAATTAAGTTTACTGAACGACGCGGTGTTTAACGCATTGGTGTTTCTGATGAATGCTACGATTACTAACCTTTTTGTCGCTGTTGGATACTTGGGGGCCCATTTTTATCGACTTCTGAATCGTAGAATTCAGATTGTGAACCGAAAGCTTAAAGGGAATCCCGTCAAGCAAGCTTTAGAGTATAACCAACTGATCAGCGAACTTCATCTGTTGTCACATTTGCATGGTGAGATCAGCAGAACCGTTAAAGGGTTCATGAAGTTATACGATCTTGCGATACTGGCGATAGTGGTCAGAAATTTTATTGTCATCATAGTCGGTTTCTTCGGAACGTACATCTTGGTGATTGTGCCTCTCAGGAACAATCAACAACCACAGATTGGGTATCAATCAATTCAGGTCTGAACTTATTGAATGGAGTAAAAGATTATACTGTCGATCGTTGCAGGCCGAAAAAACGGGAGCAATTTTGGATGATTTCTCGATACAATGTTCGGAAGAGATGCTGGATATGAAGGTACCGGAAATCTTTTGTATAATTTAATTTGTTGATTGGTTGAAATATGTACACATTTTTTGTAGGTTGAGACTTTGAGTCTTGAACTGCTTCATCGCTCGAATAAACTCGAGAACTTTGGTTTATATTCGATAGACTTCTCACTGATGTATACGGTAAGTAATGATGCAAGTTAATTACTGTAACATTTTCAGATTACCAACTTTATTTCAGGCTTTGGCAACTATGATAAATTATTTAATAATTGCAGTGCAACAGCAAACTGGTCACTAAATATAGGTTGAGAGTTTCTTCCCCAGAGAACCAAAGAGTGTGGAAAATATAGCAGTTTTCCGGTATTGATTGGTGTTTAGGATATCTTTATTTGGATTGAAAAATATTTTATTTGTTTGTTATACAATAAATGTGAGAAGGCGGTTATATGTAGTAAATATAACATCCATACGTTACCGAATAGAAGCAGACAGATTATTTGTCAAATTTCCGCAACGCAAACGCAAACATACCAATTCTGCGCGGGTCCTTAGACTAATTGTGTTTCGTTTTAAAAAGACCACGTTATTCTTTTTTTAGTTTTGAAGATTTTTGTAAATTTTTCCAATGCGGGATGTCGTGCCGTCTTGATGCAACAAGATGTCTTCCAGATTTTTTTGAGCATTTACCACCATACATAATATACGATAACAATTGCTATTAGCTGTTGCACAAGATTTCAAAAGAAATTATCAAATCAAATTTAATTCTGGTATTTGACCAATGCCAGTCGAGAGAGTTGCTTTCTAATCATGCAGTGATGAACTCTAAATTATATGAAAATTATTGCTAGAGTAAACAGATTAGAGATTTTTTTTTGTATGCCAGAAGGGCATTGGGTTAAAAGGCCACTGCGACAGTCTTAATGATCGTCTTTTGTGGCAGCAGATTAGAGATAGAGTACTTTCAATACATTTTTAAAACGATAGCGTTAGCAATAGGTAAAGGAAATGGTAGAAGAAAGGTGTGTGTTGTGACGCCGCAGAATAAAAAACGATCTTTGCAATTCAAGCCTTTTTAGCGTCGATCAAAACTAAAATATATTTTAATTAGAATTATTTTTATCTTTAACTTTCTCTTGCTTTGTACTCACATTATTGTTTTCTCTGATCTGTGTAGCATATCTGTGGCTATCATCCTGCGAAAATTTCGCTTCAAAAATCCGTGCCAGAGCTGAGTTATTCGTGTTTTTCTAAGAAATTTCGAGCTCGTTCAAATATTTGATGTCTTTATCTTTACAATTACGTGTCCAAACATGTCAAATACGTCACTGAATTTATGCTCAGTTTGTGCAGCATATCTGTGGCTATCATCCTGCGAAAATTTCGCAACAAAAATCCGTGCCAGAGCTGAGTTATTCGATTTTTTCTAAGAAATTTCGAGCTCGGATCTGATATGCGAACTTCTTCTCCTGTCTGTCGAGTCGTTCCACTTGAACCATCTGTTTCTCTATTTTCAGTATGTGTTTCTGCCTTTTCGTGTCTATAGCTTTCCGTACCTTCACTCGATCTGCGCTTCTACCTATAGTTTTAGATAAAAGTTTTATTCACTTGAAGGCATAAATCTTCTCATTCGACTTACTCGAAACTATTTTCGTTTCTGCAAAACACTTTCTTGACACTACGAAACAGCTATCCTTCTTCACACTATCTTCAAACTTACAAAAGAAAACTTTTCAATCCTTTATTTCTACCAAAAAAGCCTTTTTACACTATCAACAGTTTCAACTCCAACTTCCTTGGATGACTTTCAATTTTCTATTCTCTATATTTACTTTAATCGCTATGACACCACTTTGTTTGTTTTCGTCCCGTCAACCATCGCGGTCAACTTAAGTCCGTTGCGCGAGGGCCGCACCAGTGTAGCCAGAATATTCCCCGGCCCGTAACCCTGCGCCGGAAGTCCAATCCGAATCAGAGTTACCCTCTGAAACCTCCATCGCGATTAGTCATGGTGTTGCTCGCTTGCAACGTCCTTTCTTCGCTTGTATCTACGCTTGTCGTAAATCATTCCATCACCAGACACAATGGGTTCCTCTACGACACCACGAACCCAGAATTTCCGATTATTCCCGTTCATCACTTCCTCCAAGTCTCTGGCTTGCAAAGGTTTAGTTTCGCCCAACCACTTGGTCCCCTGATTCAACGCTGGATCTTTTTCCAGCTTCCCCCGAACTGCTTTCATCCTCCGAACGGCCATCGGATAGCTATCGGTAAGCCAGCGTGTATTTCCTCTCCTCAGTAACCCCGTTTCAAATCGATTCCCTACACTTCTCATCGTCGCTTCGAGGATTTCACAAGCACGCTGCTCACGAACTGGTTCCGGTGGAGTAAATGAAGTAACCGCTGCCCCTTTCAATAAATACTGATCCCGCATCATGACCTGCAGCCCCTGATTGCTGACAGTTTGAAACGAATGCAGATTCAAATGGGTGTGAATATACGGCTTTTGCTTCTCCGAACCGTACTGACCATCCAAGTTCCGACCGAACTGCGATCGGCTCACGAGGCTTGCCGATTCTTGACTCCAACGGCGCGAACAAATGAAGATTGTCTAAACCGATGAGAATGGTAGGCAACGCTTATGGATCGTCCTCTACGGGAATTCCAGCCAAATGCTGGTAGTGCTTCACAACATCCGAGCTACGAAGCGTAGCTTTTTCCACTATCAACAGTTTCAACTCCAACTTTCTTGGATGACTTTTAATTTTCTATCCTCTATATTTAATTTAATCACTATGATACCACTTTGGTTTCGTCCCGTCAACTATCGCGGTCAACTTAAGTCCGTTGCGCGAGGGCCGCACCAGTGTGGCCAGAACAGTGTGCATAGTATCCTTATAGTGGGACAAGGCTTGAAAGAAGTAGATAATAGCAAGGCCATATGAGCACCAACGTTGCCAGAACTAACATCTGTGCTTTATACGAAGTATTATGACCTTAGTTTAGTATTTACATGAAGAAAAAGCTAAGTTTTATCAAACTTTAGTATAAATATAAGTTCAACCGATATATGTGCTCCAATTGAAGGTTCATTAGTACACTAGAACCTCTTCTTCCATGCATTTTACGTGATTTCTTTACACGTCCACTTTTTTGCGCTCAAAATTTGAATTAACATCCGAAATTCAATTAACATCCTCTTTTTTACGTCCGAAATTTGAATTAAAGTCCTCTCGTTTTACGTCCAAAACTTGAATTACCGTCCTCTTTTTTACGTCCGAAATTTGAATTCACGTTCACTCGTTTTACGTTCAAAAATTGAATTACAGCACAGAGAACAGAAATTCTTCTTAATCTTGCGGGATGTGTAAAAATCTAAACCACCATATTAGAAGTATGTGCTAATGCTCTCGCTATGTGGCGCTCGCATCACTGAGGTGAAATACAGCGAGCTTTGATTACTTTGATCACCTATGATTGCTTACCATAACATTTCAACCAACTGGGTTGCTACGGTAACTATAATAGGAAGCCCAAATTACGAAAACAAAAACTGTCAGCATTCTTTTGGGCTATATATTAGGCAACAAAATCGACAAAAAATCAAATAAATGAAAATAAAAAGTAATTCTCAGTGTTTTATCTGCAGCATGTGACCGAACCGCACACGGGAAACGCTACAACTATCTTCATATCCTTATAACATTTGTGGTATTACCAACGCTGAGTTCTTTAAGCTTAGAAAAATCTTGGACGTTGGAAAAATCCATCTTCGCTAACTGGCCCGAAGAACTAAATAATGCTGACGCGTGTTTCAATCTGTAGGCGAGCAAACGGCGCTGTTATTTACTGAAAATATAAAATACTAGTTAAGCCCGAATCTTACGATCCGGAAAATATAAATGTCTGTTCAGAATTCCAAAAATTGCGGATACATTCCATTGGCCAGTGTTTGCGAAGATGTTTATTTGAGTTCTTATATTGCATAATGAAGCATGAAAGTTTTTATGGTCGTATTAGATTTTTTTTAACTGAATAAAAACTTCTGGCTGTTTGCATCATTTCTTCTTCTTCAGCAGCATAGAGCCGGGGTGGCTCGTGCTGTTTCAAGCACTCGTCTCCATTCAACTCGGTCTTGGGCCACTCGTCGCCAATTTCCTAGCCGTCTCAGAAGTCGCAAATCGCTTTCGACCTGGTCGAGCCATCGTGCACGTTGGGCCCCCCTGTTCTTGGTGCCGGTGGGGTTGTTGAAGAGGACCGTTTTCGTCGCACTGTCGTCCGGCATCCTTACGACGTGTCCGGCCCACCGTAGCCTGCTAACTTTCGCTAGATGTACGATGGGAGTCTCCCCAAGCAGTGCCTGTAGCTCGTGATTCATACGCCTCCGCCACTCTCCGCTTTCAGTTTGTACTCCGCCAAATATCGTCCGCAGCACTTTCCGCTCAAATACGGCAAGGGCGCGTATGTCCTCCGTAAGCAGCGTCACGGCTTCAAGTCCATAAAGAACTACCGGTCTAATAATGGTTTTGTACATTGTTAGCTTCGTGCGGCGGCGTATGCTTCCTGATCGCAGCGTTTTACGAAGGGCAAAGTAGGCCCGATTTCCCGCTTGGATGCGCCGCTGGATCTCCTTACTAGTGTTGTTGTCCGCGGTCACCAGCGATCCCAAATACACGAACTCTTCTACCACTTCTAGTTCGTCGCCGTCAACGGTTACCGTCCGTGGGAGGCGCGCATTTGTTTCCTTTGAGCCTCTTCCTTTCATGTATTTGGTCTTCGACGCATTTATTTTTAGCCCAATTCTCCTAGACTCCGCTTTCAGTCTGGCGTAGATTGCCTCCGCCATCGCAAAGTTCCTGGCAATGATATCGAAGTCATCTGCAAAGCCTAGAAGTTGGCTACTCTTGGTAAAAATCGTGCCTCTCGTTTCAATGCCCGCTCGTCGGATCACCCCCTCAAGAGCGATGTTGAACAGCATGCAGGATAGACCGTCACCTTGTCTCAACCCTCGTCGCGTCTCGAAGGGACTCGAGAGTGTCCCAGAGATGCGTACGAAACACATCACTCGATCCAATGTAGCTCTGATCAGTCGCGTCAGTTTGTCCGGAAAACCGTATTCGTGCATTATCTGCCATAGCTTGTCTCGATCGACTGTATCGTATGCTGCTTTGAAATCAATAAAGATGTGATGCGTGGGCACGTTGTACTCCCGACATTTCTGCAAGATCTGTCGGATAGTAAACATTTGGTCCGTAGTTGCGCGAGCCCCCATGAAACCCGCCTGATAATTCCCTACGAAACCTTGTGTTATCGGTGACAGCCGGCGTAACAGGATCTGGGAGAGTACCTTGTAGGCGGCGTTTACTAGCGTAATACCACGATAGCTGCAGCAGTCTAGCCGATCACCCTTTTTGTAGATGGGACAAACCACTCCTTCCATCCATTCCTCCGGTAGCTTTTCCTCCTCCCAAATCCTCGAAATAACCCAGTGTAGAGCCTTTGCTAGCGTTTCCCCGCCATGTTTATAAAGCTCTGCCGGTAGGCGGTCCTTCCCAGCGGCTTTATTGGTCTTCAGCAGCCTGATTTCTCGTTTGACTTCTTGGAGATCAGGTGCTAGGACATCACTATCTTCCATGGGCGCTCCTAGGTTAATTTCCGTTCCGCCTCCTTCAGCGACTTCGTCATTGAGGTGTTCATCGAAGAACTGCTTTCACCTGTCGACCACCTCGCGCTCGTTTGTAATTAGATTCCCTCCCTCGTCCCTACACATGTCAGGTTTCGGTGTGTAACCCTTCCGAGTTTGGTTCACCTTCTCATAAAACTTGCGCGTGTCATTAGCTCGAAATAGTTGCTCTAATTCTTCACGATCTCTGTCCTCCTTTTGGCGCTTTTTTCTCCTCAGGATCGTGGTCAACTGGTTCCTAGCTCGTCGGTACTTGGCCAGGTTCTCTCTAGTGGCAATACTTAGATAATTTTTCCAAGCATTTTTTTTCTCCTCCACCGCTTGTTGGCATTCCCCATCAAACCAATCATTTTGTGTACTCCGAGGCTCAATACCTAGTGCCGCGGTAGCGGCCTCTCCGATGGCCGAGCGTATTCTGCCCCAACCGTCTTCGAGGTTTGAAGCACCTAACTCCTCGGAAGAAGGCAGTGCCTCATTCAGTACTCGCGCGTAGTTCTCGGCAGCTTGTGGGTTATCTAGCTGCCTGATGTTCAGCCGAGGAGGGCGGCTTTGACGTGTCCGGTATACGGTGGACAGCTTTGAGCGCACATGTACTGCTACTAGGTAATGGTCAGAATCAATATCCGCACCCCGACGGGAGCGCACGTTCGTGATGTTAGAGAAGAACCGGCCCTCTATGAGAACGTGGTCAATTTGGTTCATTGTACGTTGGTCAGGTGATCTCCAGGTGGCTTTGTGGATATCCTTGCGCGGGAAAAAGGTACTTCGGATCACCAGGCCTCGGGAAGCTGCGAAGTTTATACATCGTTGGCCGTTATCGTTTGTGTCGGTGTGCAGGCTATGGGGTCCTACCACCGGTCTATACATTTCTTCCCTACCGACCTGGGCGTTCATATCCCCGATGACGATCTTGATGTCCCGTGACGAGCAGCTGTCGTACGTTGCCTCCAGCCTCGCGTAGAACGCTTCTTTCTCATCGTCGGGTCTACCTTCGTGCGGGCAGTGCACGTTAATGATGCTATAATTGAAGAAACGGCCCTTTATCCTCAATACACACATTCTCTCGTTGATCGCCTTCCAATCTATCACGCGATCCTGCATTCCGCCCAGCACTACAAAGCCCGTTCCCAGTTCGTTGGCAGCGCCACCGCTCTGGTAAAACTGGGCCTTTCCGCCACGTATCTTCCATACCTTCTCTCCTTTGCGACAGATTTCCTGCAGAGCTACGATGCCGAGTTTGCGGGGTTCCAGCTGTTCAATCAGCACCCGCTCGCAACCTGCGAAATTTAGCGATCTGCAGTTCCAAGTCCCGAGTCTCCATTCGTCGTCCTTATTTCGTCGCCTAGGTCGATGCCGAATATTCCGCTCCGAATATGCTTGAATGTTGTTAGTTAAGTTTAGTTTAGGTGTGTAGCCGTACTGGGGCAACACTACCGAGTCTCGCGATGGGGCTGCCATCTCATAGTGCCGAGACGCACTATACCTCCTTCCCGGTTAGTATACGACCTTAGTTTCCACCGGGGTTGGTTACCCGATCTCCGCTAAGGTTGCTCGTATTCCGGCTGGTACCACGAGGAGGTCGGGATTGGAGTTGCTGGATAAGAGGCTAACGACCACTATGGGGTCTATATTCCGCATTATCTAGCCGTTTACCAACCATCATTTATGCATCATTTATGTAGTCTAATTAAAGTAAAAAGTTGCTTAGAAAATTTTTGATGGTTTGCTATCAAAAACAAATTCTTTTAAATTTTGTGACTTGGTCCGGTCTGATTTAACACCGACCTTATGATATCGCGACAAGCAAGCGAGTTTAGCAGGCGAGTCGAGCAGTCGAATCAAGCAATCGAGTCAGGCATTTGGGTCGAGCAGTCGAGCCGAATAGTCGAGTAGTCTAGTCAAGCAGTTGAATTGAGTAGTCCAGTCGGGCAGTTGTATCGAGCCGTTAAGTCGATTAGTCTAGTCGCGCAGTTGAATCGAGTAGTCTAGTCGAGCAGTTGAGTCGGGTAGTCGGGTCAAGCGGTTCAGTCGAGCAGTTAAGTCGAACAGTTGAGTCGAGCAGTTCAGTCGAGCAGTTGAGTCGACCTGTCGAATCAAACAGTTAAGTCAAGCAGTTGAGTCAGGTGAGCAGTCAGGTTGAGTGGCTAAGTCGAGCAGTCTAGTCGAGCTGTTGAATCAAGCTGTCAATTGAGTCAAGCAATCAAATCGAGTAGTCTAGTCGAGCAGTTGAATCAAGCAATCGGGTTGAGCAGCTAAGTCGAGCAGCCGACTCGAATAGTCCAATCGAGTAGTTGAGTCAAGCAGTTCATTCGAGCAGTTAAGTCGAGTAGTTCAGTCGAGCAGTAGAATCGAGCAGTTGAGTCGAGCGTCGAATCGAACAGTTGAGTCGAGCAGTCTAGTCGAGCAGATAAATCATGCTGTACAGTCAAACAGTCCAGTCGAACAGTCCAGTCGAGCAGTTCAATCGTGCAGTTAAGTCGAGCAGTCAAGTCGATCTGTCCAATCAAGCAGTTAAGTCGAGCTGTCGAATCGACCAGTCCAGTCGAGCAGTCTGTTCAACCAGTTGAGCAGTCCAGCAGTCGACCAGCGAGGTGACTGAGAATACAATCCATTGCTACGAAAGCATGACGTCCAGTCAGGGACCTGTTTTTAGTCACCGATAAACCTCTTATGACGTCCTGTCAGAGACCTGTTTTTCGGTACAGACATAAGCTTCTTATATAAATCCAGCTTTCCACGAGCGATAATGGCGGATATTGAGCACAAGCGGGCACAATCTTTTGACATTCATTGGAGGAGCGTCGAGTTCGCCCTGACGGAGTTACTATGGATACATTCATGATTTTTTCATGTCTTTTCATCACCGTGCTGCCATGTTTTCGTCGTCCTATTTGTTGTCAAAATATGAAAAACGTTGTCTTTTTACTGCCTTTTCACGATTCTTTTGGCATCTTTCCGTCCTTTTCTGTATGTTTTGTCGCCTTGACACTTTATAAACGTTGTTTTTTTTTTGACGTAGGACTACGTCTTTGTTTACTATATTGGGACTGGGTAGCACTTTGTGAAAACGAAAATAGAAGTGTAACGTTTGAATGAAAGATTTCAAATGCTAATAACTACTAAACTACTGAGCGAAACTGAACAATTTATATACCGTTGGATAGATAAAATGACCAGCAATTTTATGGAGGGGCAAGATAGCAATTTTAGGGAGGGTGTAAGAGGGGTTTCCTATACAAAGGAAGCACAAATTTCCTCAAAACTCGAAAACTAATCAAGTAAATGGAACCAAATTTGGCATGTGGGGGTTTCAGAAGGCAAGAATATTTTCTGTGGTGAATTGAGACTCCTACCCTCTTTAGGAGGGGGGCTCCCATACAAATAATATATAAATTTCCTCATAACTCGAGAACTAATCAGGCAAAAGGAATCAAATTTGGCATGTGGGTTTTTTGGAGGTAAGAATTTTTTCTATGGTGTACTGAGACCCTTTCCCCTTCTAAGAGGGAGGGCTTCCATACAAATGAAATAAAAAATTTCTTCATAACTCGAGAACTCGAGAGCAAATGGAACCAAATATGGTACGTGGGGGTTTTTGAAGACAGGAATTTATTTTATGATGATTTGAGACCGCTCACCCCTGTGGTAGGAGGATAAGGATTCTCATACAAATAAAACAGAAATTTTTGCGTATACGCCATATTTTCTGCTATGTAACAAACGGTAAGCTGTGAAAGTAAACTATGGGGCATCCATAAAGAACATGAAGACGTAGGGGGGAGGGGGTATGAAGTTATGTGACGTCACCTGATTTTTGTCAAAATTTGCGTGACGTACTAAATGGATGTCGCCCTAGTAAAACCTTCTCAGAGCAAAAGACAGTGAATCGACACTGTTAACTTACGTGCCTGTTGCCATTCATGTCAAAAGAGAAGGACATTCTGAATATTTCGCTCTTCTCTTTTAAACATTCCAATATATATATATATTGATTTTATGTGCAACGTAAGAACACTAAATAACGCGAATACTAGACACAACACTTATGGTTCTTACAAAAAACATAAATACCTTATCCGCTAACCGGTTTCGGGTATGATGCTACCCATCATCAGAGCGGTGGTCGACTGGGTTTTAAACATTCACTTAAACAATCGCACTCACAGATTCTTATAAACATATGCAGCGTCAGTGCCCAGTACGGGTAACATTGACCACTGGTGGCCGCGACGGTTACCATTGACCGAAGCTGCGCGACAGCGAAAGTTTTACCTTTCTGTACGGCTGTAAGGTTTATTTCTATGCCAGGCTCAGGGGCAAGCGTAAATGTTTGCACATGGAAAATAACAACCATTGTACGTCGAACGTGCGATGGGAGTTAGCTTAGTACATGTGTGAGAGGTTTCGCGCGCCAACTGAAACTCTCATAGAACTTAAGTTCTGCTCTACTCTCTCTTTGTTTTTCTCAGCAGCTGCTCTAGTACTTCTTG
The DNA here is from genome assembly GCF_943734655.1 of Sabethes cyaneus. Classification (NCBI taxonomy): domain Eukaryota; kingdom Metazoa; phylum Arthropoda; class Insecta; order Diptera; family Culicidae; genus Sabethes; species Sabethes cyaneus. The sequence goes on along the minus strand of NC_071355.1, from coordinate 12,456,719 downwards.
CTACGAGCAATTAAAAGCTGTTATAAATACGGGCGGCGACGCCACGAGCGGGGGTCAGATAAGAATGATAATTTAAAACCTCAAGTGGAGAGTGGATCCCCCGAGGGGGATTCAGATTAAGGTTGTTGCTTTTTGGAAGATTTTACCTCAAGTGAAAAGTGCAGAACGTTTATCCCCGGTGGGGCTAGAAAACGTTGTAGGGCTAGGATTGTAGATAGTGATTTTAGGAATAAATTTCTACATACTCATCTTGTGCTTTTTTGTACATCTCCGTAGCGTTTAAGCTACATAGCTACATATGGTGACAGCAGAAAAGAAGAAAAAACACTTCAGGGACGCCAAAGATTTCTGACTGGTAGTAGGCAAAGTTAAAGAGTAGGACAATAGTGAAGTGAAGTGCGTAGGCATCGATACTACGACGGTTCAGAAGAACACCGTTCAGCTTGTACTCGTTCTACCGGAAAATATAATGGGTGGAGGAGCAGTAAGGAAGCAACCAGCCAATATGCTGAGGAACAGCATTATAGGGTGAGTAAGCTCTTCAGATCGCTTTATATCACTTAGCGTTTTTTGTTAAACTAAATTAAGTAACAATCACGTAAAACAAAAAACAAAAAAAAACACATTTAGTCCACCTAACGGTGAAAGAAACCTGTAGTATACGGAATTAGTTGCTATTTGAGTGAAAAAGTTTACAAAATTTGAACAAAATAGGAACACTTTCAAGTTTTAATAGATTCCTTTTTAATGAAATTGCTGAGTAAGGACAAGTAAGTTATTAATCTGAGCAAGTGCAAATAAAAGGGAGTTGTAAGGGGAATCCTTAGCCGATAGCATATACATTGTCTAGTAAAGGTCTAGTTTATAGGGTTTTGAACTATGCACAGGTTGCTGTAATGCCATTCTGGTGGAATCACATCAATGGAGTTTTCTTGAATAGCTTTCATCAAATTATAGTAACCTTTGTATTTAATACAATACGTGTAGGGTTTTCAACACCATATTGTTACAGAGTTACAAACCGTTGTTTAACTAACGTATATTCTTCAACAAAATTATTGTGAGCAAAATATCATAATTATTCGATGCGTTAACAATTTAAATTGTTGGGAAAATGTATGCAGCAAAACTATCAGCAAATGAAAAATGTTTAAAATGTGTCCGTCTGGTGGTAGTTAAGTAATTCGAGGTCAAAATTGGGGTATTCTTTATAATTAAATCTCTACAGCTCCTAAACAAACGAACATACAGGCATACTATTTTCAGAAAAGTTAGGTTACTGGCTTTAGAAAAATTTCTTGTAATAATATGTTCTATAACTTTGCAGAACACATAAATGTGTTATATTGACGGTGAAGAAAATTAATTCTATATTCAACTTAAGGGGGATTAATTAAAATTTAAATTCCACCAGAGGATAGAGCGTTCAAGTGCAAGAAACTCTTCCAAAGGTTCGATAAACCTAAAACCAAGTTTTCTCAGTCAAAACTCAAGTGCACACGTTTTCTTTGGTGGGGCTATTGGGCGCGCGAGTAACGGTGATACAAAAGTGGCGCGAGTGTTCGAGAGTTAACATCTTTTGGCACGGTACAACCAAAGCTTATGAAATTTCGCATATATATTCGTAGTGTCAAAACCTCTCGTTTGATATTACTATAATTGAAATTAGGGAAATTACCTTGGTTAAAATCATTACAAATTATTGTTAATTTTGGTGTGGAGTATACGGTTGCTCATAAATTCCAAATTAAAACGTCCAATCAAAAAAATCATTCAATAGTGATTTATTAGGAGATATTATCTTTCAAATGAGACTAATAGGAAATATTAGGGTGTAGTGGTGGACCATAGCAATGGTGCATATTCCAAAAACATACTCAACATCGGAGAATCAACTCGACATACACACAGATCGTTGCTCCAAAGCGTGTACAATATCCGGAATAGTGTATGACTAGTTCGGGTAATGCGGAACAACGATATTTTGTACAATTTTATTTTTGCTAAATATTTGGACACAATAGTCTGTAGAGTAGAGTAATTTGCCAATGATCGCACAGCTAAACCGCTGCGTTTTGAGTTTAACGATATTTGCTAAACAAATAATGAGTATCCAGACGAAAAACGTAAAATTAAGCAATTTTAATGAATTTTAACCCAAAACTATATTAGAAATACGAAGCAAACTTGGGGAATTTAATAGTAGAAGAAGGGAAGGAAGACTAACTTTCCATTGTTAACTTATCGGAGAAAGAGTAGTCCAACAGAAGGATCAAAATAATAGTCTCGCTTAATTTTAAAATTAATGATGAAAAAAAAAAATTTTTTTTTAGAAATTTTGAGAATAAGTAAACTTTACATAATTTTGAGCGCTAATAAAATGACAGATGGTAGCTGAAATTCGGAGTAAAAGTAGTAAATTCAAAATTTTAAAGTCGTAAACGAAACATATATATTGAACAAATCTGTGAAAGAAACAGTACAAGCAAATTTAAAGCTTTATCCATGTTGTTGAACGAACCTTATACCTATACGTAGGGTGTTCTGGTAGTAGGCGAAATTAAGTACCTCGTTTTTAAGGTGGTAATACGGCAGTGGTCGAATTCAATGGTTTAACGTAACAGTAGGGAAAGTATCATTATGGAGAAAGAATTTCATACGACGATAAAATTCTTGTGACAGTTGCGGAAAATGCAATTGATAAGATAAAATAGGAATATAAATATCTATAAAGTATACAATTACGAGATGGAAATCAGGGAGCAGGGTGGACAAGAGCGAAGAGATGTCGAAACCGGATAGACAGGAACGAACATATAATAATGGCTTAACCTTCACGAGAAGGGGGATTTCAAACCTTTCTATTCTTTTACTAACAGTTTATATTTTCCAGGAAATCCTCAGAGTAGGGAAGCGAACGCGCGAACCTCTGATCGGAAGGGGGAGAGAGAGATGCAACTATGCAAACGGAGAAGAGTAAGTAAGTCTTTCCGGCTAAGGCTAGGAAAGGAAGGTAGAGTATATTTTGGCATAAGGAGAAAAATAAATTAGTTAGAGTTAAATAGAACGGAAGCTAATTTGTTTTAAGGTTATAAAGTTTTAAAGTTTTAAAATAAGTTAGTTTGTTTTTCTCCGAAGCCTTACAGTTTGCACCTTTTTTTTTACTCTTTTATTTTTGCATTTTTTTGTTGTGTAGTAGATTTGAGAAAAAAAATTCCTTTTAAGAAAGTTACAATAATATTTTAAAAGTTAAAGTTAAAACATACTTTGAAAATTGAAGATTAAAGAAAGGAGAGTAACAAGTATGGCTCCATAGAAGAATTAAAAGAAAGGAGAGTAACAAGTATGACTCCGTAGAAGAATTAAAAGAAAGGAGAGTAACAAGTATGACTCCGTAGAAGAATTAAAAGAGGGAGAGGAACTCCCGATAGAAAATCGAAAGTGATATTACGGTTAGTGACATAAGAAAAACGTTCAATAGGAACTGTAGATAAAATGTAAGAGTTCATTCGGTGAACAAATTGAAAGTAATAAAGAACATAAGTAAATTATATCAAAGGCGTGAAGAGTACGATAAAACCATAAGTCGCCATAAAATATTAATGAAAAAGAAATTAAATTAAGTGCGTAATTCCATTATTAACGTTTAAATGTAAACCAATCGCATAGAAAAGGACAATAAAATTCGGTGCGATCGAAGCATCACAGCAAAGTCAGGAACTTTTAATTTTCTTTTGTGATTGGTATAGATTTTTCTTTTCGCGAGTGTAGATATAAGAAATGAAGATCAGTGAGACCAGCAGCCGGAAGACGACCCGAGACGAGGGAAGACAGCCTGCAGTACGAGTAACGGTGAGCTCAAGCTTGGAGAGCTCTCACAGGCGCGAGAGGAGAAAGGACTGTGGGGAACAACGAGTGTAGACGGCCCAGGAATACAGTACACCAGAACCAGGCGAATTCCAATACAAGAGGTTTCCGGATTCAGTGTGAAAGCCATTACTCCGCCAACCTCTTGGATAAATAACCGAATAGAATTAGGCAGCGTGAGAAGCGAAGGCGAGCAACAGAAGAAATGGAACCACAACAACCACTTACGATCTCCAGCGGGCGGCTCTGCACTCAATGTTTCCCCGTTCTTCCCCACTCAAGCCATACAGCACGTTTTTCCGACCCGAATTAAGAATAAATTGAAGACGCCAGCAGCACCGCGGAGACGAGCTCCAGAATAGTGTTTAAGGCAAATTATATTACATATTATATTACACATTATATTACATAGTTGAACCACATACAACATAACAAATTATCTGCCAGTAGTCCACAATAGGGAAGTTTTTAACACCGAAGAAGAAAGAGAGAGAGAGAGAATTAAAATTTTCCAGCTAACGTACCCTCGCAAAATCTGTTGACAAATTCTGCGACCTCATTCGGAAGGGGGATCTGCAGCGTCGGTGCCCAGTACGGGTAACATTGACCACCGGTGGCCGCGACGGTTACCATTGACCGAAGCTGCGCGACAGCGAAAGTTTTACCTTTCTGTACGGCTGTAAGGTTTATTTCTATGCCAGGCTCAGGGGCAAGCGTAAATGTTTGCACATGGAAAATAACAAACATTGTACGTCGAACGTGCGATGGGAGTTAGCTTAGTACATGTGTGAGAGGTTTCGCGCGCCAACTGAAACTCTCATAGAACTTAAGTTCCGCTCTACTCTCTCTTTGTTTTTCTCAGCAGCTGCTCTAGTACTTCTTGCTACGAGCAATTAAAAGCTGTTATAAATACGGGCGGCGACGCCACGAGCGGGGGTCAGATAAGAATGATAATTTAAAACCTCAAGTGGAGAGTGGATCCCCCGGTGGGGGATTCAGATTCAGGTTGTTGCTTTTTGGAAGATTTTACCTCAAGTGAAAAGTGCAGAACGTTTATCCCCGGTGGGGCTAGAAAACGTTGTAGGGCTAGGATTGTAGATAGTGATTTTAGGAATAAATTTCTACATACTCATCTTGTGCTTTTTTGTACATCTCCGTAGCGTTTAAGCTACATAGCTACACATACATATGCCAGAAATGCAGTTTTCATAGGTTTTTGATCTAATAATCTGACATTGTCCTACGTCACCCTTTCGTACAACCCTTAGGGCTGTATACCTTGTAGTTTTGTTTCTTTTTTTCTGTTTTGGTGTCAAGTCTGGTGTTTTGGTGTTTGGTGGTTGTCTGTTTGTCAACTTTTATCATATCTTCGACATCCTTTCATTATTTGTTTGTCATCTTTTCACTCTTTTGTCATTTTTCCGTCGCCCGTTTTGTCATTTCTCTCTCGTATTGGTTGTCTTTTCAGGGCTTTTTGTCCGTAATTTTACATTTTGTCGGTATTCTCATCATCTCGTCTTTTAAAGTCTGTTTTTTTGGAAATTTTTGTTGGTTGTTTCGATGATTTTTTTGCGGCTTTTGTTGTCTTTTTGTTGTTTTGGCGTCTTCTCGTCGATATTTTGTCGCCTTTTCTTTGTTTCTGTTTGTCATCTTTCCATCATCTTTTGTCGTCGTTTCGCCGTATTTTTTGTAGTCTTTTCACTTTCTGTTTAACATCGTTTTCTGTCGTATGTTCGTCAACTTGTTGTTGTCTTTCTGAAGGCTTTAATGTTCTACTGTTTTTATTTATCGCATAAAAAGATTAAAACTAATTAATGCAAAGAGATCAATGATTCCAGCCACTTGGTTATAAAGAACAACTGGATTCGTCTGACAGTAGAAAAAAATCGAATATGACGAATAACATTTACATAAATCTTATCTTTTTAATTCATTTTTTTACTATTCTGTTAGTTTCTTTCTCTCAGAAGAACTCCATCAGAAACTTTCGTGTCGACTCTCAAAAAACAAAAAAAATTCAAACTTTTTCGTGAAGTTTATGAACATCCGTAGATACAAGCACTTGATCCGCAGATCCGTAAAAAATCCTAAAAGCGTACAAATAAGGATAAATCCGTAGATCTGGCATCACTGATGAGCACGCTGATTAGGATTGAGTAGGTCCGAAATTCAATTGTCTATCTATATGATTACCTCAGATTAACTAATTTTTGATTTCGCGTTGGCATTATAGACTGGAAAAGAATTAGTTTACTTTTTAGTACGAACATAAAAAAGTTTTTGTTAGAAAAACTTGTAGGCCACATTATCTGACTGGAAAAAAAACTCTTCGTTTTCTGAAATAGCTTGTTTTGGCAAATCGGCCTATTAAGACGCTCCAAAAATTTCAGTAAATCGACATTTAGTTTTTACAATATATCTCTTTTTCGGTGTAGGATTTTGGTTATTATTTCGGTTTTTGATAATCCAGTATATTTTCACAAACTCAGGGGGCAGCTGCCAGTCCCACAGACGAGTTGACGTAAAATCCGACAATGGCATTCGTAGCACTGTAGTTAGCGTTGTCAGTGCGCCAATCAGTAGTCCGCTAATCCAAATTGTACCAACAGAATAAGATAATGTATGATGGTTGCTGCTGTCTGTAAAAATACCGACTTACGAGTTAGCATTTACTATGGTAAGGTCGAATCGGAATTGTACCCTACCGAATATATAAACGTGAAATCCAGAGGAAAGAAACCAAACAGACTGATGGTGTAGTTGTGGTGTAACAATTCTAGGGTAAATATTTCAATCTAAAAATAAAGTTAGAAAAAATTAAACTTCAAGTCAAAGCTTATTAAATCTCAAGCGGTATTGTGTCACCATACACTAAGTTCGATTCGCTCTCCCACATCGGATTGAAAAAGTTTCGTTAGTAGAACTCCAGTTTCCTCGGCCTAAAATAGATGGAGAACGCTATCAGAAATTATGCGGAAATTATATTTCACATAAGTTTACTTACTCTTCTAGTGACCAGAGCACAAAAAGATATTATGTAAAGAATCTGCATCGCAGATACCAAGACAAGCAGTAAAGAACTTACGGATTGACCGATATTGAGTTCTGCTCCTGTCGAAATCTCATTTATCAACATAATGAAGCTATAGTATATCTAGAATGATAATTTTTCGCTTTGCAACTGTCCTTTTTAGAGATTCTAGAAGTATATGAATTACCTCTGATAGTATTATCATGAACATATACAGGAAAATGACAAGCAATGGAACACTGTAGCTACAGACCAGTCGTTGCACGTTTTCATTGGTCGTTCGATGCAGAAAGCAAAGTCCATCAATTTTGTTAGCTAGATTATGACAATACATTAACTTATTTTGCCTGGGATGGTTCCAAAATAATTCCCCCGCATAGAAATGACACAGAAGGTCCATTATTTCGGAAACATTTCTATTGATATTCTGCAATAAGGTCGACCCGAACAGTGCAGTTGTTTGCAGCATATTGATGATCAACAACATCATTATTGTGTTTACAATATTGCAAAGCCACGAAACTAACAGTAAATAGTTTTTAGCTACTCCAAAGGGTATGTACAGCATGGCAGCACCTAAGTACATGATTACATCCACGAAAACGAGTTTCATAAGATACTGCTTCAGAAGAGTTCTGTCCAATTGGTTCGTATCTTCAACTACAGAATGATATATTTTAACGAAATTATTCAGACATCGTTCCACCTGCCGGATGTTGACAAATAACGATACGTAAGACAAAGGAAGCACCACGTAACACACGGCTGCTTGGAAGGAAATCAAATTAAAGCTGAGACCCGATCCTCCGTAAGGAACGTTGTTGATCATGTACCAATAGGATAACGGCATTGCAACGGTCGTTAGACTGGCAAAGACAGCCGACGCCAGGCTCAACCATCTCGATTGAACGAACTGCTTTCGTTGTGGATCCCAGGCAAGTGGAACTAAACCAAACAGTTGCAACGGTCGAAATATACACTTTCTAATAGCGTTTACTATTTGCTGGTTTGTAAGCATGACCAATGAACGAGTGTGGAAGCCCAGCCACTGTTATGTTACTCTGGCGAGACTCTGACCTTCTGCTATGTTTATGAATATGAATAATTACTGATTTCTGTATTGATGGGCGCACCCTGTATCCATGTCAGGGTGGATTAGGAATAACTAATTCATTGATTCATTATTTTATGGCAGTTCCAACAAACAGAGTGAAAACGGGTTTTCGAGTTGGTAGAAATACTTATTTTTACTCATTTTATCTGATTTATATTCTATTCACTCGGTTTTCCACAGCAAACTAATCGCATGCTTCACATGTCTTGTTTTCGAAAAATTTGATAAAAATTTTACTTTTGCTAATAAAATTAACACTATTAGAACTAGCTTTCGTTATTTTACCCTTATAAAATCGCAGATTTCAAATGAATCACCGATAGATTATCGTCGAATTTAGTATAGGGGCGAATTTACCGCCGATAGTCGGTCTTGATATTTTGACACACTTAGCATCAATTAAATAGTAATTTCAAACTGTATCGCTAAGATTATATAATTCGTCATTGCAGCCAGTGACTAAGGTAGAAAAAAGATGGACATTAGAGCAGGATCATTGTAGGCAAACCGTTTAGCTATTGTTACCGCACTCATCAACGAAAAGTCGAGATTGTATAACCCTAGGTTTTGAATATAATTATTTCGGTGAAGCAGTTCCAAACTGAATATCGCAATCTGAAACAAAAACTATTTTATTGGAACTGAACATTTACTTTAAAATTACATTGCTACCTTCTGTTCAACCACTTCGAATGTTTCCCTAATCGTATGATCATCCAGGATTCTTCCGGTTTTTTCAGCCTGAAATAAATGGATTACATTCATCGACGTTTTTTCCGAATGCATTTTGGTGGAGATAAGTTTTACCCTTCTGGAGAAAATGGCACCACTTTCAACCAGAAAGAACAATTGCGATAAATAGTAAGCCGTCATTAAAAGTTGAAAACTACAAAGAACGACATCCGGTGAGAGATTCTGCTTCAGAGGTGTTACCACCGAAATATATAATCCGAAGAACGTTGTAATTATGAGCACGAAGTCTTTGATCATCAACAGCAGCAACGGTAGATCATGCAGCATCACAAAACCATGCATCAGTTGATTGATTTCGCCATGCCAAAGTTCCAGTTGGTGCAGTTCGCGGGTCACTTGTCGACACACCAGCTGCCGTTTCTCCGGATTGACGCGCCAATAGTGCTGGATATTTTCGAACGATCTAAGCTGCCGGTTAACCAGTAACAATCGGTAATTCAGCAAACGATAGCAATGAGCGCCAACGTAGCAAACGACAACGAATAAGTTGGTGTTCGACGCGTTAAGGCCGACGGTAATGACAACTCCCAAGATATCGTAAAATGTATGTGCAGTTCTCTGCTGTAAGAATTGAACTATCCGCAGAGTTACTGCGACCGTTAAAACGAACATGTCGATAAAGTAGAGTTTAAATGCCAAACGGTTGAACATCTTCCTATCAAATCCTTCGGGAACGTTAACGCTTAGTTGATCCCACAATTGAACGAGGCTATTGAAGAACGCACAAATTCGCTTCCGAAAGATGAGCCCAACGATACTGGTTGTGAATCCTCCAAAGAATACCGCACAATACGTGGCAGCCAGCAAGAATGGGTTGTTCCGCTTTGCCGCCACTCGGAGGTGGAAAGTCGTCCAGTAATATCTCGACAGAAAAACGATATAGGTTAGTAAATACAGTGCGGTGTACAGAACTGCGCCTTTCGACACTCGAAAGCAACGCTCAGATTTGCTGAATTTAAACGGAAATAATCCAAACGCTCGAAGGAAATAAGTCAAAAGGTATGTCGTAGCGCTTGTAAACAATCTATTATGGTTACTCATCATGACAACTATCGCCATTGAACTAAAAAAAGAAAAATTGTACTTTTTACAATACCTTTTGTGTACATCATAGTGATTCTTTAGACAAGATAGATTGAGATTGACAAGCGGAGTCGATAATAACAACCTACGTAGGCGACGCTTGTTCTCTACCAAAATAATCACACGTTGGTTCGTCCACGCCTGCTTGCAGCCGCATCAACGCAACAAGGCTTCAATTAAAATATGTAATAAGACAAGGTAAATAAGTGACTAGTTTAGTGCATTGCATTTTGTTTTTATTCATTTTGTTTCGTTACCCGTTGGGCAAACCAGCGCAACCAACTGGATATCCAATGAGGAACTCCTTCGTCGGTGTCATCAACGGCCGATAGCCACAGAAATCCGTGAACGTAGGTGGAGGTGGATTGGACACACCTTGAGGAAAGGAGCGAACGAGGTCTGCAGAGAAGCACTCGACTGGGGTCCACAAGGACAGCGTAAAAGAGGCAGGCCCAGAGGCTCATAGCGACGCAGCTCAGCCAACGACTTCCCGGCTGTAGACGAGAACCTATCCTGGCGACAGGTCAAAGCCCTGGCCGGAAACCGTCAGCAGTGAAGATCTCTGATTTCATCCCTTTGTTCTGCCGGACCGGCGGACATGGACACATAAGTAAGTAAGTAAGTAAACCAAGCGCATGCTAAAAGACTGTAAAACTTAAATCTATTCTAATGTTTAAAAAGGAAAAAATTGGAACTAACAATTTTGTTAATAGGGTATGTTGCTATCTCGTCGTAATTGCCTATTCCCGTCCTATCCAACACAAATTATTAAAAATATCAGCATTTTTATGACATACAATGCAAAACTAGTTATTCCCTGATATTTTAGTTAGTTATCTATCATACGCGATCAATCAAAGTGAGCTGAGATCTATTTAAATGCTTTTTATCATTAAAGAAGTCCTACCAGCCAAATTTCCTACGTTTTTTCGTGCGACGAAGAAGAAAATGTCGACTAATCGTTTTAATTTCCGTCATTCATAAATGAAAATAACTCACGCAAGGCATTGTCGTTATTCTACAGCCAGAAAAACTTGCCTGACCTGCAGAAATTTTGTAGAATAACATTTGTCATGCCGTCCTACACAAATACATGCGCGTTAGCTTCGTAAACATTGTTGTGATTTTTAGTTCGGACGATGAAAAATTTTGTTGGACGGATTTTAAAACGGTACGACGAATTTAAGAAATAAAGTCAGTTGCGTAATTTCAATAATATGCTTTAATAGTCGCTTTTCAGTGATTTCAAAGTTCACGGATCGGAAGGTAAGTGTGTTTTAGTCAAATCAGCACAAGAACTTTTGGAGTATTCATTGAATCCATCCAGCAAATGATGAGCTTTACTTATTACGACGGGAATTAGAAAAAGACACTACCATTTGATTCCGCGATGCTCGGCAAGCAAATTTTGAACTTGTAGAGAATATTGCCATTCATATTCTCTACAATTGGACTTTTTCGCAAAACATGACTTGTAAAGCATAAACTAATAACGGATTTGTAACAAGTGACTAAACCGCGCTGCCGGAAGAGGGTGACCTGGATGAAGCCCCACTTAAGGACTGTTGAAGTACCGTGAAATAGCCACTAACAACGTAGTGGAGAACGTCTTAGGTCGTGTAATGATAGTGTTCCGCTCTTTGTATCGTATATTTAAATTTCAGTATTGTTTTCTTGGTTTTTGCTCTCATTTTCTATCCGTTTCCCCTTTTTCTCTAATTTTCTTTTCTGTTTTATTGTTCTATTTATATTTGCTTCCTGTTCCATTTACTCTTGTTTTTATCCCTTTTTTCCTTATGTTTTCCTCTCGTTTTTTGTTGCTTGATTTCCCGTTTTCAATCTTTTCTTTTCTCCTTTTTTGTCGTTTCAATTTATCGTATTTTACTAACTCTTTCTATCTTCTTTCCTCCTCATTTTACGTCTTAATCTGTACCGTTTCTCTCTTTTTGATCCCCCGTTTTACACTTTTTTCTTTATTCTGATATTGGCTTTCTCTTTTCCCTTTCCCCCCGGTTTTCGATTCTTTTCTCTCTCGTATGACTTATTTTTAGTCCGTTTTTCTTTCCTTCTTTGTCTGGCCCATTTTCCGCGTTATGTCCCATATTTCTTCCTTTATACCCCGTTTGCCCTTTTTTCCCGGTTTTCCCGTTTTCTTTAACGGTTTTCTTTTTTCTTCTTTTTCCTCTGTATTTCTTTCTTTCTTTTCCTTTTGGTTTCTCTTGTTTTCTGTTACGTGTTTCGTTTCTTGTCTAATTTTCCCTCTTTTTTCTCGGGTTTTCTTTTTCTTTTCTCAGTTTTAGGTCCTTTTCCTGAGTCATAGATTTTCTCTGTTCCATTTTTTGTCTTTCTTTTACCAATTTTCCCCGTTTTCAGGCCTGTTGCTCCTCTTTTCCTGTTTCATTCATTACCTTCTTTCGACTTTTTCCTTTCTTTCGTTTCGGTTTTCATTTCTTTTCGCGGTTTATTTCTATTTCTATCCCGTTTTTGCTCGTTTTTATTCATTTTGGTCGTTCGCCTATTCCGCTCTTTCTCTTATTAGATTTACTTGCTTTTCCCGTGTCAATTTTATGGAGAAGTAAAGCAAACTTATGTCTGGCTTTTGCTTCTTTTCTATTTCTACCTTCTGGTTGGGTTTCTTTTCTGTTTTACTCGTTTTGTCTTCCATTTTTGATTTTTTTTCCCCATTCAATTTTCTTGTCTCTTTTTCTGAAACGAGATCTCGATTTTTCTGCTCCCGTATTTTTCGCAACATTCTTTTACTCCTTTTCTGTTCCGTCTATTCTTCATATTTTTGTCCCGTTTTACCTGTTTTCTATTCGATTTATAGTCATTTTTTTTAAGTTTTCTGCGTATGCCATAGGGTTCTTCCTTCTTTTCTCTCATTTTTCTTTTTTTTTCGTTTTACTGTCCAGTCTTCTCGTTTTTTGTCTCGTTGTCCCTTTTTCTCCCTCTGCCATTTTTTTCTGTTCCACATTATTTTCTCTTTTGATGTTCCGTTTTTCGTTCCATGCTGTCACGTTTTTCTTTTTCGTTCTTCTTTCTGCCAGCCAGTTTTTTCTGTTCGCTGACTCGTGATTTACCACTTTATCTAACCCGTTTTTCCATTTTTGTTCACGTTTTCTTTTTTCTCCTTCTGTCTCATTATTTCTTTTTTAGAAACGAGCAGTCGGTTGCCGACCGTCGAAGCGACACGTTCAGTATATACCACACCGGGTGCTTTTTTCTGTTTTATTTGTCTCTGACTCTGTCTTTTTGTAAAGTGAAACTGATGATACTGATGAATAAACAATGCTAGATAATTTTCGCTACCAACATGTTGAATTGCATGACATTTTAAGACAACACATCGCGTGCTAGACGAAGCAGTTTACGATATCTGTAACATGTACTCGATTGATATAATCAAATATCCGAGTTAGGCGGTGTTTTTAGTTTTTGACCTTGAAATGCGGCCAGGCATTAATATTATTTTTTTGAAACGATGGTTCTACAATTGATGGAGGGACGGTAGGGGAAAGTAATGAATTTTTTTTTGGAATGGAGAGGAAAGAGTGGACAGGAAGGGGGGGGGGTAATAGGTAGCTACGCTTAACAAGTTGTCGTTGTGACTCCTACCTTTTGTCCAATGCTGGAAGCTGCATGGGTCGAACCAAGCTATAATCGGAGATTATAACCGCATTTGAACCCACAACACCCGCCTGGTTCGCTAGTACCCGTGTACCTTTGAACCATAGAGGCGCTGGACAAACCCTCCTTATTAATGTAGCGACTTATCTGGTTGGGTCTATTTTTAGCCACAAATTGTGTCTCTTCCTCCGTCTACTGTAGAAACCACCGACCAAGAAGTTTTAATATAACTTGTTTTTACATTCAGGACGACGACACTATGCAGGCCCTTACGACTTGCAAGGTACTGCGTGTGACGTTGTTCGTCTGTCAACGTGTTAGCCGCGATTCTCAGCGCCTTTCTCCGAAAACCCGCGCTGAGAATCGCGGCTAACACGCTGGCAGACGAACAACGTCACACGCAGTACCTTGCAAGTCGTAAGGGCCTGCATAGTGTCGTCGTCCTGAAAGTATTCCGACGTGGCCGGCGTCGGAATTGATACCTGATAAGGGACCTGATAAGGTTGCACAATGAGTCTGGGTACGCCCGGGTCTGCAATCATAATTTGTTATGTTAATTAGTGGACGCTTAATGAAATAGGTAAGATTTGATACTGTGCATTTCAATTGAATTCATCACCTTTTCTTACAAGACATTATTTAGTTCTATTAGTTTAGTTAGTTTAGTTCATTACAACCCCAACCCAACCCAGTTTACTTTCCGCACATCATATTGGTCTTGTTTCAAGCAATACAAAAAATCTCCGTCCTATTGGAACAGGGAAGCTTGGTTGCTTTTCATTGTTAATAGAAATGACTGAGATTTTAGTAGTTAGCAGGTATGTCTAATTATCGTCTGTGCCTGGGAAGTAAGGTGACTGTAGTGTCCGGCAGTGTCAGTCACTTTCAATTTCAACTGAAACACTTCGGAGCACAAAACAAGCACATCCACTAAAGTCTACGTTCGTCTAAAAACTGACTCTTTGTCTAAGTGCATAATATATCATGCCCCAGTATGCGTAAGAGCTAAATTGAACGATTTATGATTTCTCTCCCCCAGAAACCACCGTTATTGTTGTCTCCATCTATCTCAGCGCCAAAAATTGAACCTTTATCTAACTCGGCACGTTCCCTACAGTGACCATACTGAAAATGTACGTAAAAGTTTGACCATCAAACCTTTCCTTGATTTTCACTATTTATCAATTTTTGTATTATGACATTGCTGTAACAATGGCTATACAATTACTACATATTTTATGAATCGATTGGTATACAAACCATTTTAAACCACTCATATTCAAAATCCTTCGTTATTTCGTGACGCTCACCTAAATCCAAATTTTGGAATGACTTCCTGCAGTAACACGTAGTTCTACGTCAAAACGGATGACAAAGGGAAACAATAACTAAAAAAAAGATCAGCTAAAGGACACGCTTATATGACTGGCACAGTTATGGGCTAGCGACGGTTACTATCCAAGTTGCAATTGTATGAGTACGATAAGCTTGTTGGTGATAGCGGCAATTATCTGTAAATTACAAGGCAAGTCAAAGTAGAATAAGTGTTTTAACTTCTTCTAAAGAGGGCATAAGCACTTACCGAAAAAAGCAGTGTAAAATCCAGCCGGTACAATCCACAAAGGGAAACCGACTGATCACGCAGCAGTAATCCGATGGTGAACGTTTGAATCTGTAATTAATCGTTAGCATCGAAAAAGTACATCGATTTTGATCTGTCTACAGAATTATAATTACATTTTTGTCGACAGCAGGTTCAACGTCAGTTTCAAAAAACTCATTCAGATAGAGAAGAGTCTTTTCAGCCTATGAAAAAGATTGCTAAAACTCAATTTTCTACCAATTGTTGTAGAAACAAACACTCACGCGTCTAACTGACAGCTCCGATGCCGACACCAGGCACACTAGATGGACCAGCTCAAAACAAAGGTAGAGGATAGAGTTGAAGTAACGATTTGGGCTGATGATGAATTCGCTCCTAAATTGTTGACTTAAAGAAACGTAAACAAAGTACACCTAAAAGCACGAAACAATACTTAGTAAAATACACATTAGAAGACAGAAGCTACGAACTCTGGAAATGAACACCACGGATTGATTCAAATTGATCAATCCAAGCGGGATACCAAAAATGGCGCAGATTCCCTGTATGGCATGGGTCGTACTGTAATGGATTTTACTTAAGGAGTCCAGATTTTCACAAATTTGAACGCAATTTTGCTCCAGCTCGCCGGATCTGCTGATGATTTTCCTCACTTGCCAGTTAACCGCACGATACAGATAGGCTCCTATGTAGAGACTAAATAGGCACACATTGGATACCTGAGCCACAACGAAAACAGCGTAAACGTTTACGACACGCTCGAACAGCGGCACCGGATCATTTTCTGCATTGAACCGAAAGTTGATCCCAAATAGAACACTCATCATAACGTCCACGGTGAAGACCTTTAGCAGACCGTACACGGCCAGCTTCCTGTCGACCTCCGGCAGATACTGGAAGCGCTCGAGCTTCCTCAGATTCTGCAGGATAACGTTACAGTGTGCCAGAAACTGCCGGTTGTAGATCCACGTCAGCACGTAACACGACGCGATGATCCCGACGCGAATGATGAACTCGCAGTAAATCAGCTGACGGACAATGTCCAACGATGGGTACGAGATCAGTGTCACTATGCGGTAGAAGCTAAACACCACGCTAGCGATGGTGCTGGATCCTGCGCAAAGGGACCAGAGCAGCTGGAATTCACAGTTGAAAAATCGATTGCCATCAAACCGAAATGGCAGTATTCCGCAGGTACGTGTGGCACAGTAAAGATAACCGGCAGCCAGCCGGAATAGCACCTGTCGGGAGAACATGGTCGACGGTTGTTGTTCTAACTTGGACAAAGCATGAATTGCATTTACATTTTGCAATTTGTTTGAAAGATGCACATTTTATGTTAAAGTAATCTAATTACTTAGTTCGCGTTTGGTGTTTTAATTTTTCAATGACGTGCTAATAAATTATTCCTGTTGGAGTGTCCAAGTGAACTGCCGGAACGACCGGTTATCCATGTGCACAGTTCAACACGAGCAGCAGCAAAAATGGATCAAACTAAGTTCTTTAGTATTCTGTTAATGGCAACCTATTGCATGTGGAAGTTCTACGGATTTTTTCCTTTAAGTTTCGAAACCAAACGAAAAATATTCAAAACATCTCGACTATCATTTTACTACTCGGTAACCGTCATGCTCGGCTATGGCGTTGGAATGTCCTACGTCTATTGGTTTCTAGGAACAGCAATACTTAAATTACCGTCCGGTATAATTATCGCATTTGCGTGGATACAATTTGGCTTAAATTATTGCTTCTTCATGGTTACGATTGCCACAATGATTCTGTGCCATCGGCGGATCAGAGCAGTTTTAAATGTATTGATACTGCTAGTAAATATCATCACTAAAAATGACCATTGGCAAAAGGATCATAAACTACTCAAACGATTTCTGTACAAACTGATTCTGGTCGATGTGTGTGCGATAACGGTAATCTTCTGCAGCTACTTTCCCTTCGAGCACACCGGGTATCCCCACTTGGCATTTCTTAACTTCACTTCCATGTGGTCGTTGGCAGTCTTTTGTAACGGATTTCTAGCCGTATGCTATACCGTGGCTCACCTGTATCGTTTGATAAATCTCCGGGTGGATGAATGTATGGAGAAGCTGAGTGATTTCGAAAAGCAGCAATCATATTGGGCTGCACATCCGGGCAAAAAGAAGCTAATCTGCTACCAGGTGGCTGCCGACCTTGACAAGTTAGCGTACCTTCATCAGGATGTGACAACGGTTATGAAGACGATTGTTAAAACGCTGGACTACTCACTGCTGTTGGCAATTCTATGGTGTTTCCTCATCACAATGGCCGGAGTGTGTGAACGGTAGCAACTGTTGGTAAAAATTTGCGTTTACTAAAGTGTATGTATTCTAGATTTTCTACACGTACACCTCGCTGGTTCAAGACATTCGAGATAATGTGACGCCACCGTTTACAAAGTACTGCCACTCGTTTGGTTTGTCGATATTTCAAGCGCTTCAGTTCTACTACATCGTATCGGGATCGACGCTGCTTACTAGGCGGGCCGAAAAGACCGGCGTCGTGGTGAACCGATTCTTCAGGACCGACATTGACGAGCGAACCGAACGAACTGTAAGTTTTCGTAATTCTACCGTTAATATATTTAAACTTATACCTGCTTCTCCCAAGTGTCATTCTGATGGTTCTTTGTGCAATTTTAGCTGATCTAGATCAATCGCGGGCAACTCACGGGTGGTCAAACTATGTTATGCAGCTTGATCGACTTGAAATTTTGATAAAATTCAAGCATATTTGATAAAATATGCTGCAAAACTTTAACAAACTTGGAATCAGATTAAACATTGACTGTAAATTGGGACAATAAAAGCGAACGAATGTTTGAATGTTCCGCCATAAGTCCGAAACGACTGGACGGTTCTTCATCAAATTTGGCACACACCTTTTTTTGATATGAAGAATCATCGATTTGAATCATTTGAAACGATAGCGATTGTACAAGTGGCTGGACGATAAAAGGGGATTACCGAAAGGGGGAAATAGGATGGCTATTGACAAAGGGAAAGAAAAAAACGTAGACAGATTTACAAATGGCTGGGAGACAGGAGGGCGGAGCTGACAATGGGTAGACCCATTCAAATGAAGACAAAGGGTTTTGTTTCTTGCATTATGAGAATTTTCGTTACAATGCCGGATGTACAAGTGACTGAGAGACAAGGGAGCCCCAAGTAAGATCGGGTAATCAGCTGGTAATAAATGTTCTTGCAGTGTATGAAGAATTCACCTAAGGAAAATAGTTTTAAATTTAAATTGAGAAAGGCAAAACCATTGTTGTCAATTCAGTACTTTGCAGTTCGATCAATTTGAAGGCTTCATCGGTATTTGTTGTGAGATTTTTCAATTATAATTTAATCTAGTATTTACCATGGTGAGTGAGTGACGTTTATATTGGTGCCTATAATTCCGCAATTTCCGTAAATTCACTTTTTAATTGACCTGTTTCACTAGGTTAGGTGAATGGATGTGACTGGACGGCAGTAATGTAATTATTCACTGTTTCGTGATTATCTCCTTTCAATATGATAGATTTTATTTATTTAAAACAAAAATTGCCCTTTAAAACTAGCATGTCGGCTTAATATAAAACTAGTTAAATTTTCCATTCGAACTAAATTCAAAAGCTATTGTTGAGCTCTTTCCGTAGTATTTATTGCACTAGAATATAGGGTAAGGAACGAGTTAATCAGTGTCACCTATTTTAATCAGTTGAACATAAATGAGCCGAAAATGCGCTTTTTTATTCATATTTTCAAAATCTTTTGATAGGATCCCCAGCTAGCATTTTCATGTGTATAAAAAAGGTAAAAATCAGCATTACGTAGAGATATACATGCTAAATAAATCGTATTACATGCGCAAAATTGGCATATCCGTACTATTTTGGAGGCGATATACGTGATTACGAGTAATTTTGAGCGTTACGACTATATAAGTATTTATATACGATAATATCCGATTAAGCGCGAGTCGCTCCGTACTACTCTACGATTTTGTATTGAAAATCGTATGTATGTCAGTCATTATCATTATATACGACAAAAAATCAACTTGATCCCACTTTGTCCAGGTTTAGTTACGATTTCGAGTTTGTTAGGGGATATTTACGATAGTTTTCGTACATTGATATACGAGTTGGTGCTAGCTGGGTCATCTTCACATATCACTTTACCATACATTTGATTCACACAAACACAATTTATTGGGTTTCCGACAAGAAATATGATTAATTAAAAAT
Source organism: Sabethes cyaneus (assembly GCF_943734655.1). NCBI lineage: Eukaryota > Metazoa > Arthropoda > Insecta > Diptera > Culicidae > Sabethes > Sabethes cyaneus. The sequence continues at coordinate 12,437,374 of NC_071355.1, read as the reverse complement.
TGTTGTCCAAAAACGTACATTTTTCAGCTGCTGAAGGCAATCGCCACCTCGCTACTAACGAATCCATCACATTTTTCAGCACTGATTACAACCACTTTGAAAGTCAAGCACTCAATTGTCACATACCATATTATTCACTCTCTTTTTTTCTATTATCTAAGGCTTTGTCACTAGCCGAAAGTTTTATTATTTTTTAACAAAACTGAAAACAAATTCTGAATTGACGGAACCAGTTCACCAGTAGCAGCAGCTGCAGCACAACTGATGAACTATCGTGTTGCCAAGACACTGTTTCGGTTCTGGAAATAAGAATTTTAAGTTTGAAATTAACTGAAACCTCCTATGGTGAAAACGTGGTTCAATACTTTCAAGAGAAATGTATGTTCATAATTAATTTTTCTTTATTAAAAACAACACAAAAGACAGCTTTTTCAATAATTTTCGAAGATTTTCTCAGTGATTGTGGTTGTGAAACGATGTGTTTCAATGTTATTTGCTTTGACAACACTGTTCTGAGTCGGATCTTTTGTACTGCTATGTTTACCTCTTTTGTCCTCCCACCATCCTTATGAACAGCGAGTGAGACGTCAAACTCGCAGTTTCCCATAAAAACACTAGAGAATAAAAGAGACGACGAATACCTTTTGCCGAACGGTGCGATGAGGGTATGCCCCGATAAACAATTTAGACAGATGGCATTTCACGCATCTATGCCGATACGCTATGCCGATTACGCATCAGATGCCGATTAGTAGGTCGCGGATAGGAACGCGAACTTACTGAATAGGGGGAAAAGTTCCAGGAATTTTTTAAGGGGACGTAAAAAAATTCAGATTTCAGGATTGCTTAAAAAAGCACCTTGCGGGTGAAAATAGGTTCGGTCTGTTCAAAATTAGTTCCGCCGCTCCAACTTTTAAAGCGAAAAATCAAAAGTTTAGCTCAACAATAGTGTCTTCCAATGAATGGTAACAGCTTGAAGAACTAAAGATAGCAAGAAGATTGGTATGCTGATATCCCCCACTTAGTCAACCCATCGCTTGTAATAAGGTAAAACAATCAGTGACCCGCTTAGACTGCTTAAAACTAGTTCTTTACCCTAGTTTTTTTCCTCTGTGGTTTGCCGTGTAATTGTACGAGTGTTAAATTACTGCCGATGTTAGGCACCCGTTATATTGCATCAACTGATAACATACTGATAAATTATTTTCATCGGTGGCTAACAATTAGTGACCGCACAGCGGCCGTTGAATCTAGTTGAATGCATCGCATTTCAGTGCGCAGCCGACCACTAGCAGCAATAACAATGAATAAAAATAAGCTTTTCAGTGTATTACTAGCAATAAGTTTATGCATATTAAAATGTTACGGATTTTTCCCTCTACGTTTCGATGCAAAGTCAAAAGTATTCGAAACATGTCGAGTGTCACACTTTTATTCCTTAACCGTCTTGCTCGCTTACGGCGTCGGAATGTTGTATGTTTATTGGTTTTTAGGATCAATAACGCTTAGAAACGAATCCTATGTGACAACAGTTTTCGCGTGGATGCAATTTGCTCTAAATTATTGCTTTTTTATGGTTACTACTGGCAATATGGTTTTAAACCATGACAACCTTAGAAGAATTCTAAACGTATTAATGCTACTAGCGGATATAATCACTGCGGACTGCCGATGGCAAAAGGATTACAAACTAGTGAAGAATTATTGTTATAAACTTGGCCTGGACTTGTGCATAACAGCAGTCATCTTCAGCGGATACTTTCTTTTCGAAAAGGACGGATATCCACACTTGGCATTACTCGACTTCATATTCATGTGGTCTTTGGCAGCTTTTAGCAATGGATTTCTGATTGTATGCTACTTTGTGGCACATCTCTATCGTCTGATAAATCTGCAGGTTGATGGATGCATGGAAAAATTGAGTGAATTTGAGAAAGATCACCAGTATTGGGCAGCGCACCCAAACGAGAAGAAGCAGATCTGCTATCGGGTAACGACTGATTTGAATAAGTTGGCGTACCTTCATCAAGATGTGACGACAATTATGGAAGCATTTGTTAAAACGATGGACTATTCGTTGCTGTTGGTCATACTCTGGACTTTTCTTGTCGCAACTAGCGGAGTAGATGAAATAGTTGAAGGGTTATTATAAAGTTTTCGTCACTGAATTGGTTGTATTTTTAGATCTTCTACACGTACACGTCTCTGGTGCAGGACATGCGGGAGCATGTGGATCCGCCCGTTTTAAAATATTGCTACTCGCTTGGATTGTCACTCTTTCAAACGCATCAATTCTATTATCTCGTGTCGGGATCGAAGCTGCTAACCGACCGTGCCGAAAAGACTGGTATAATCGTGAATCGATTTTTTAAAGCCGAAATTGACGAACGGGTCGAGAGAACCGTATGTCTCTATTGCTGTTTGCTAGTTACTTTCTCTAAGTTATTTTTATCACTCAGTTGCTGATTATTTTAGCTTTTGAAGTGAAAATTTTAATCACAATTTTATTCTCTGTGTTTTTGTTTTCAGATTGATATGTTTTCAATGGGTCTGCTCCATCGATCGTACAGCGTAGAGAACTTTGGCATGTTTAAAGTGGATTTTACCTTGATGTACTCGGTAAGTAACCAATTTAATTTTACTTTGTGTTAGCGATTGACTATTGGCAAATCTCAGCTGATTGTCTAAAATATAGGGTGTAACTCAATAATTCGGTGCTGCTATTTCAGGTGGTGGTAGAAGACAACATTTGACGAAAAAAATCATTCTACGCATAATGTAAATCTCAATCATTACAGAATTATCAAACATTTTTAGTTTTCGGTTCATGTGGTTTTGGGTTCTCAAGTAGTTTTTATTAAATTACTCCTAACAAGCATGATAAAGTTGATTGTTTTTAGCTGCCAATTTTAGGCTCTGATACCATCCTACAACTTATTCTTTGACTTGAAATGCCTCTCTTTTAGTTTCGTTGGAATTTAATTTTGAACAAGGGACTGGCAACCCTATCCCTACTTAATGTGTTTGACAGTAGCCAACATCTACTGCCGGCGTGGGTATTATTTGCAAAAATCTGGTTAAGATTTGAAAATACTACCCGTCTGCCAGCATACCGGCTTTGCAGAGTGAAACAGACAGAACGTATAGCGGTGTCATGCTGTTTCATTTACGCAAATGGTTAGATGTTGACTGCAAAAACATGGCTGCCTAGCAGAGCCGTGATTTTGAACGTATCGTGCTAGGTCTTAAATTAGTATCGGAAAGCTGCACGAATTCATACATCACGCGTAGCACACTAGACCACCGCGTGCGATAGACGCGGTCTGACACGTATGAAAAACAACAACGGCAATAATGTTTTTTATGAAGGGCGACGCTGCTCTCCTCGAAGCCTCGTCGAAAACAACACTCTTTCTCGGAAGCAACTGTGCGTTGTCGTAAAGGTCCCTGAATTAAAATAATTGTGTAACAAAATGAACACATCTGGATTTGTGTTTACTTACTTGCACTGGATTGAATTGGATCAAAGTTGAAATTGGACCAGCAGTCAGCCCTGGAACTGGACAATAAATTAAAGTTGAAATTGCACTTGAAACCGGCCTTGAGATAAAACATTAAACTAGACTTGAATTTAAACTACTTTGGGCTTGAGGGTTTATTTTAAATTGAACTGGAAATAGGTCGTTAAATTAGATTTATTATTAGTCTTAAAATTTGTGTGATTTGAACTAGAAATTTCATTCGGAATTAGAATTAGGCATTAAATCGAACTTAAAAGAGAATGTGATATTGGACTTGAAATTGGAATTTAATTAGGCTTGGAATTGGACTTAAAATTGAATAATTTAAAGTTGAAATTGGATTTAAAATCATGCTCAAAATTGAACGTAAAATTGGAATTGGAATTGGGTGTAAATTAGATTTCAATTGGACTTGAAATTAGTTTTGGAATAACTTTTAAAATTAAACTTGAAATTGGAATTCAAATTGTACTAGAAATTAGACTTCAACTCAGAATTTAAATTTGAATTAATTTAGACGTGAAATTGGGCTTGAGTTTGGACGTAAACAAGAAATTAGACACGAAGTTTTACTTGAAATTACGATTGACATATTTAGTTTAACTGAAGTTTTTGGAGCGTCTTAGTAGAATACGAAACCTGGAAATTAAATAAAAAGAAAACTTATCCAATTTAATTCTACTATATATATTTTATTCTTGACAGATACGTATTTCGCCTACGACTTGCAGGCTTCCTCAGTGTCTATTTCCGAACTAAAAGTTCGTTAGTTTAGTTCGAAAACAGACACTGTAGAATCCTGCAAGCCGTAGGCGAAATACGTATCTGTCAAGAATAAAATATACATAGTAGAATTAAATTGGATAAATTTTCTTTTTATTTAATTTCCAGATATTTATTTTCTCTCTCACACCTTTTACCACTTTTCTGTTCCTTTATATCACTTTTCCAGTCCCGTTTTTCCTCTTTTTGTTTCGTTTGTTCTTCTTTTCTGTACCATTTTTGGGTTTTTGCTCACACTTTGCTTTTTTTCTTCCCCCATTTTTTCTTTGTTCTTTTTCGTTTCCTGTTCGTTTTTCGTTTTCCTGTCCCATATTTTCTATTTTATTGTTCCGTTTTTCTTCAATACCTGTCCAATTTTATCTTATTTTCAGATCTGTTTTTCTTCTTGTTTTTCACTATTTTTTATGATTTCCTTTCCCGTTTTCCATCTGTTGTTCACCCTTTTCCTTTTTTGTTTTTTCGAATTCTCCTGCTTCCACTTTTCGACACTCAGATTTTACTTCTTTTCAGCCCGGTTATTCGAATTTTGGCTCTTTTTTTTGCTCCCCTGTTTTCCTTTTCTATCTCCTGTTTTCATCGTTTTCTCTCCAGTTTTCCTTTTTTGTCTGTTTTTCCTCTTTTTCTTTGCTTCTTTATCTGTCCCATATCTGTCATCGATATTCTTCTTCTTGTTCTAATTTCTCTTGTTTTCTTTGTCATTTTCCCTTCCTTATCTCGTTTTACCTCTTTTTCTTTCACGTTTTCCCACCTTTTCTATCACGGTTTTTGCTATTTCTGTCCTATCTGCCATCATCTTCTCTCTTTGTCTCGTTTTCCATCTTTTTCTGTCTCATTTTTCTGGCCGCTAATTTTCTTTCTCTTCTTTTCCAGTCTCGTTATTCGTCATTTTCTGTTTTGCGTCATTTTTCCGTTTTTCTTTATTGTCAAGCCTGTTTTCCTCTTTTTCAGTCTCATTTTTTGTTTTCTGTCCAATTAACTCGTTGCCTATTTTTTTGTTTTCCTCTGTTTCATTCTTCCTCTTATGTGCTCCTATTACGTCACGTTTTCCTCCTTTTTCTGTCACGCTCTGTTTTTCGTTTTCTCTCATCTGTCTTCCATTTTTTAATTTTGCTTCATCTTAATATTCTTTTTTCGTTCTCGTTTCTCAACTTTCTTGTTTTTCTTCTTTTCCCTTCCGTTCTCCCATTTTTTCTGTCCAGTTTTTTTGCTTTCTTCTTTGTTTTCACTTTTCACTTTTCTTCATTTCCATTTTTTTCGCTTTTCATGTTCCGTCTTCTCTCCCATTGTAGCACAATTTTTCTTTCGTTTTTTCATTTTTCAGGCAAGTTTTTCTCTATATTTCTCTCGCGATTTTTCCTTTTTCTATCTCGTTTAGCCAGTTACGTGTTTCCCGGAGCTCTGTTCCATTATTTTAGAGATGGACTCCATAGGCAATTCATTTGTGAATGTGCTAAGACAATTTACTGGTATTTTCTTAAGAAAATGTTTGCTCGTACAGCGTACTGTTTGGTTCATGAGCTTTGAATTTTTCAATTAGGAAAATATTTAGGATCAGGCCTTTGCAAAACATACGCTCATAGCAATGAGCCTATCATGTCAAAAAGAGTTGAACATATTCAACGATTGGTCATGCTTCCCAACTCTTATATGAAGGGCCAAAAGTGAATTGGTCGATAAGCAACATCACTTACACGTACCAGGGATTTAGAGAATCTCCTTCCAAAGGCTAAGTCGCCTGAGTCAATCGTTGAATAAACCGTCTTAATGCAGAATGACTCCAGCAGGTGGGGAGAAGAGCCCGCTCATTATCCACGATGTGTTGTTAATCGGGCCAAGATTAACCCTAGAAAGTTGACTGTTTCACTCTCCCAAGGCCCACCGCTTCAAACAAGTGCCCATTCTAGTTTATTTATGAAATGTGGTATATATGGATAAAAATAGAACAATCTCACCAGCAGTCCTTCGAATGGAATAGAGTTGCGTCCTTTTAGTTTCCATAAGTGCTTCTAATCATTAATTTCATTTTTTCTTCTGGTATCCAATATCCATGTGCAGTATTAACACTCGTATTGGCCAAAGTTTTCACTATATAGCAGAAGATGCTTCATAAGCTAAAACGAAAAAACTAATTAAAATAACTTATTTTATGCTTACCTATTAACAAGGTCGTGTGGCTCCGCCGTCTACCCAAAATCTCGATTTTGAGATCAGGCAGCCGGGAACCACCCAGTATCGCACCTCCTAGCTTGGCTACTCAATAGAGCATTACCGGGTACGGCCACGTGGAGGCGCTAGGTAGGGGCTTGGGATAGCTAGAGCTATATTGGACGCTCCTTATTTGCCTTTCATACCCATTCAGGATACCCGAATTTTTCGGCCATAACTCAGGAACAACAAAAAATGTTATCTTGATAATTGCATCATTAAAGGATTCGTAATCGATAAAGAAGAGAAAATATTTCAAAAAGTTTCAGTGCAGTTTGACATAATTTTCGGATTTTTTCTTTTGAGATAAATTGACATTGTGTTTTAAAATGAAAACAAATTAATATTCAATTGAACTTAGAATTGATTACTATTAAATTAATATTAATATTAAATTGGATTAGAAATCGAACTTGAACTTGAACCTGAAAGCAATTAAAATGAAATCAGACTTGAAGTTTGATTTAGAATCAAAGTTAAAACTAGACTTGAAATTGAATTTACAGTAGGAAATAAAAATTGCACTTAAAATAGGACATTAATTGGATTTAAATTATACTTGAAATTGTTTTTCGTAATGAACTTAAAACTAGGCTAAGATTAAACTTGACATCAGTTATAAAATTGGGCCAAAAACTAGAATTACCTTCAAACTTGAAATTATGATTTAATTAGGCTTAAAACTAAACTAGATAATAAATTTATAACTATATTTGAAATTGGACTTTTTTTAATTACTCCTCCGCATATTATCGTCACCAAAAGCTCACACAGAAAGCCCCCTAGTATCGGACACTTACTGAACCTCAGATTTCTAAGAGAATTGGACGGCACACTAAACAAAAAAATTAATTTAAAGTGAGGAAGTAACAAAGAGAATATGTATAATTATCCAAGAAACTATTTCATGGGCCCCCAGTGGAATTTACTAGTTCTTTTTAAGGGGCTCAAACTGGATTTGAAACTGAAACTAGTTTTACACAATTAAATTACTTGTCGCAAATATAGTGGAAAATTAAATTAAAAACTGCGGACTTCTGGCTTACAGAAATTACATTGTTTTGTGTTAAATTTTAAAGAAAAGGTGGGACACGTTTGATTGATGATGCGTCCTAGAGAAACACGAGAAGTCTGCTTTGTGGTTTTCCATACGCGTCCGTGTCCGTCGCACGCAGTGGTCTAGTGTGCTATGCGTGACTTATGAATTCGTGCAGTTTTGAGTCAAAATTTAATTGCAACGAAACTAAAAGAGATAGGCGTTTCACGTCACAGAACGATTTGAAAAAGAGTACTAAAACTTCAAATTGGTATCTAAAAGCAATCAACTTTATCACGTTTTTTAGGAAAAAAATTGATGAAAACGCCATCAGAAACACTTATTTCTAAGCTTTTTGCATGTGAAAAGTTACTAAATTTTATAAAGTAAGAAGTTTAAGGACAATTTTCAGTACAAAATTTGTTTTGCTTTCGAATAAAAGCAACAGAATTGAACTAGCTCTGGCATACTTTTTATAGAGCTAATTCAAGACTATTAGTCCGAAAACTAAAAATGTTTAATAACTCCGTAATGATTGATATTTTATTTTATGCGTAGAAGGATTTTTTTCTTCAAATAGGGTTTATTTTTATTCCCGTCGTAGTAAGTAAAGCCATTCTAATTTTCATCATTTGTTAGATGGATTTAATGAATACTCTAAAAATTCTTGTCCTGATTTGACTAAAACACGCTTACCTTCCGATCCGTGAACTTCGAAATCACTGAAAAGTGATTATTAAAGCATATTATTAAAATTACGCAACTGACTTAATTTCTTAAATTCGTCGTACCGTTTTAAAATCCGTCCATCAAAATTTTTCAAAGTCCGAATTAAAAACCACAACAATGTTTACGAAGCTAACGCGTATGTATTTGTGTAGGACGGCATGACAAATGTTATTCTGCAAATTTTATGCAGGTCAGGCAAGTTTTCCTGGCTGTAGAATAACGACAATGCTTTGCGTGAGTTATTTTCATTTATGAATGACGGAAATTAAAACGACTAGTCGACATTTTCTTCTTCGTCGCACAAAAAAAACGTAGGAAATTTGGCTGGTAGGACTTCTTTAATCATAAAAGCATTTAAATAAATCTCAGCTCACTTTGATTGATCGCGTATGATAGACAACAAACTAAAATATTAGGGAATAACTAGTTTTGCATTGTGTGTCATAAAAATGCTGATATTTTTAATAATTTGTGTTGGATAGGACGGAAATAGGCAATTACGACGAAGCAGCAACATACCCTATTATGGTTTTTCATCACCTCCTGAATTATTTGCACTGCGCTTTCCAAAGCCCTGTACAGTTCTTATATACAAATTTCAGTCTTAGAACTTTTTCAGAAACCTGTAGATGGATTATATGGATTATTTTCTTTTTTTTTTTATAAACAGATGGTTGGCACAATCACCTCCTATCTCATAATAATGATACAATTTCAACTATCCGAGCTGTAAAGCAAGAGCTCACAAGCAAACTTGTTTTACCACTGAGCATGTACCATTAGTAGCGTCACCATTAAGGTTCTAATAAAAACTAAACGTAATGAATTAAATCAATCGCTTACCTTCATTTACTCGAAGCTTGCAACCATGACCTTGTTGCGTTGACGCGGCTGCATCAGGTAGGCGTGGACGTAATCAACGCTTGCTTATTTTTGACAGGAATAGGCGTCGCCTACGGATGTTGTTATTATTATCGACTCAAGCTGTCAATCTTCTATCCGGACCGGAAGGCTACTATGTTTTCCACAGAAGGGATTGTACGTTGTGCGTTTGTTCCGTTTTTAGTTCAATAGTGATAGTTGTCACGATGAGCAACCATAATATATTGTATACAAGTGCTACAATATACCTTTTGAGCTATTTTCTTCGCACTTTTGGGCTATTTCCGTTCACGTTCAATAGATCCGAACGTTGCTTTCGAATCTCGAAAGTTGCAGTTTTGTACACCGCACTGTATTTACTAAGCTACATCGTTTTACTGTCGAAATACTACTGGACGACCTTCCACCTCCGAGTGGCAGCAAAGCAGAACAATCCATTCTTGCTGGCTGTCACGTTTTGTGCAATATTTTTCGGAGGCTTCACAACCAGTATTGTTGGACTCATCTATCGGAGGCGAATTTGCGTGCTGTACAATAACCTCGTTCAATTGTGGGATCAGCTAAGTGTGAATGTTCCCGAAGGGTTTGATAGGAAGATGTTCAATCGCTTCGCATTTAAACTCTACTTTATCGATTTCTTTGTTTTGGCGGTTTCAGTGACCGTACGGATAATCCAATTTTTGCAGAATAGAACTGTAGACACATTTTACGATATCTTGGGTATTGTGGTAATGGTCGGCCTTAATGCGTCGAATACCAACCTATTCGTTGTCGTTTGCTACGTTGGCGCTCATTGCTATCGTTTGCTGAATTACCGATTGTTACTGGTTAACCGGCAGCTTAGGTCGTTCGACAATATCCAGCACTATTGGCGTGTCAATCCGGCGAAGCGGCACTTGGTGTGCAAACAAGTGACCCGCGAACTGCATCAGCTAGCACTCTGGCATGGTGAAATCAATCAATTGATGCATGGTTTTGTGACGTTGCATGATCTACCGTTGCTGCTGTTGATGATCAAGGATTTTGTCGTCATAATTACGACGTTCTTCGGATTGTACATCACAGTGGTATCTCCACTAAAACAGGATCTCTCACCGGATATTATGTTTTGCAGTTTTCAGTTTGTAATGACGGTGTTCTATGTATCACAGTTGTTTTTTCTAGTTGAAGGGGGAGCCATTTTCTCTAGGAGGGTAAAGTTTTCTTCACCAAAATATATCGGAAAACAAATCGCTGAATGTAATCTGTTGATTTTAGGCTGAAAAAACCGGAAGAATTTTGGATGATCATACGATTAATGAAACATTCGAAGTGGTTGAGCTGAAGGTAGCAATATGATTTGGTCGTAAATGTTCTCTACACTAATAAGTTGGTTTTTATTTCAGGTTGCGATATTCAGTCTGGAACTGCTTCATCGAAATAATTCCATTCAAAATTTTGGCCTGTACAGACTCGATTTTTCCTTGATGAGTGCGGTAACAAAAATGATTCTTAATGATTTTACTCTCTGTAATCAGTTCTAACATTTAACTTATCTACTTTTAGTCGCTGGCTGCAATGACGAATTATATAATCTTAGCGATACAGTTTGAAATTACCATATAATCGGGTTAAAAAATCAAAATCGACTATCGATGTGGACATCGCACCATAACACAATTCGACTTTGATCTATCGGTTATTTAATGTGCGATGTTACTGAGAGTGAAACAGCATAAAAGAGATGGAGCCAGATTTGCCAGTCACTTCTCCTAACTCCACTAGTACCTAAGAATTTCACTAGCAAGAATGCGAATGTTAGTTCAAATTTTTGGGCAGGAAAACATAGAATCAAACTAGTTTGATATTGAGAACCGCGTGAAAGCAATGTTAAGGAAAAAATATGTAAATATTATATATTTTTATAATAAAAATATTTCTTGTCCGATACAAATTTCCACAAAAATTCTTCTTCTTCTTCTTCTTCTTCTTATTTTTCTTCTAGCTGCCCCAAAAATTTCATTTCGCGCGAAATTAAAATCAACAATTCTAAAGCTACTTGGTTTTACTTTAATTTTACAAAGGTTTTATTGTGGTATTAATCACTACCTCTGGTTTTATTATAGTATTACGCAATTCTAAGAGGATACGAGTCAAAACCCAAGCAGCATACTTTTGGCCATTCTAGTTGTAGCAACTCAATTATGACTGAAATTAGTCATAATTCGGTTACCAAAACTGGTTTCTAACAACTGTGCTAGTAGGGAACACACTTATAGCTAGCTAAAAAACTCGATTTAATCCACCTTGTGGTGAAAGGAACCCTTGTTATACCATCTTATATGTCATTTGATATGGGCATTTCCAGCTCAAATATTATTTTTGCTTTGTATTTGAATTTGTAATTTTCATAAAACTGACAGAGTCAAATTATATACGTATCACTTTGAACTAAATTCTTATATAAACTGTTTCTTAGGCCCAGCCGTTCTCAAGTTATTTAGATGTGTAATCTAAAAATTATCTGTTAGAGTCAACACATGCAATGTATCCGATAACCGTGTAATCGGATTTGAACCAAATTTTGTCAGATTGTTCATTTTAGGTCAGAAAGCAAAAATCTTAAATTTGGTGCCGATTGATACGGTTAGTGGTAGTACCCCCTTTTTAAACCCAGTAACCGTTTCATGCAAAATAGACGCATTCAAGTGCACTTATGCCGCCGTAATAAGCGTGCGAGACGAGATGCAAAGAGAATCTTTCATTTTCACATTGGACCTTTTGAAATGTTGCTCGTCAAATATTAGGTTTAGAATAAAAATTATTTTCACATTCAAATTCCAATTCCAATCGAAAATAGTCAAGTAAAAAATACCCTTTTTAGCGTTTTGAGCTGGAAATGATCATACAGAAATCGACACATCTTCGGAACTTAATTCAACTGTTTGTTAATGCTGTGCTAGTTATTATCCATATGCATCCTTGCGATAAACAATCTTCAGTGTGTATTTTAACCTACTAAATAACTTTATAGAACATATGAAAGCAATGAAAACAGCGTGTACAGAATTTTTGAGCAGAACTGATTTTAAAGTGGCTGTTAGCCTCGGGGCACAATGCTAGCCTAACAAGCCAATCGTCGTATGTTCGAATCTCGACTGATCGGTGCCGTTACAGAGTTAATAGGATCTTTGCTTTAGCCCGTAATTTTCCTGTACTCTAATAACCGGCTGCGAAGTCTGTCGATAAAGAAGGGTCAAGTTCTGGAGGACGTTTACACCCATGGCTTTGCTTTGCTTAATTTTAAACTGGTTTCTTTAAACAAATCATTAAATTTCGCAACCAGTAAGAGATAGATAGTTACTATTTGCAACAAAGTTGCTTATTTTAGTGCGTTCTACAATTTTTGTGAAGACGCTATTGTTTTGGACGCGATTCAAAAATAAAAATTTGTCTCACCCTTTTAAGCGGATTCACGGTCACCCTAAAAGTGTAACAAATGTGCTATATTTTATTAATTAACTGCTGCAAAGAAACACCCGTTGAAAAATTACACCTTTTTACTATATTATTCTGTTTTTGAGGTTTGGTCCCATTAAAGGTTTGGTCATTAAGGTTTTCTTGAATAAATTTCATCAATCATTTTTAAATATCTTTTGACCAGTAGAACCAATCCTTATGAAATTCGGTGAATACATTTGCAGTGTTAAGACCTCTCGTTTAATACTAAAACAATTGAAACTAGATAGATTCTCTTGGTTAAAATCGTTATAAAGTATTGCAAATTTTAACGTGTAACTTCAATTGCTCATAACTTTCAAACTAAAAGTCCAATCAAAAAACCATTCAATAGTGATTTATCTGGTTATATTACCTTTCAAATGAGACTAATAGCGCATAAATCGGCTTGGCCATCTCTGAGAAACAGGCGATAACTATTACCTTGTCAAAACACATTTTTAAGCCTAACTTTTAAACTACATATTTGTTTTCAATAAAACTTCCTGAAAATTTTTATAATTTAGTAAGAGCTTTCATTTGGTACTAAGATCATTGAAATCGGTTGTGTGGTTCCGGAAAAGATCGTGTCACGTAGTTTTCACATTTTTGCTTATAACTTTCAAACGAAACATCGGACCACGAAACAATTCAATAGTGATATACAAGGCAATAATACCTTTCAAATGAGACTAATAACGCATAAATCGGTCCAGCCATATCCGAGAAACAGGCGATAGAAAATGAGCTGCACACACACACATACACACACACAGACATTGCTCAGTTCGTCGAGCTCTATCGATTGGTATATCTGATTCGGCCCTCCGGGCCTCGGATCAGTTTCGTGTTTTTCGACCAATTTCTAAACCTTTGTTATATACTATAACAAAGGTAAAAACCCGAATTAATCCACCTAGCGGTGTGACCTAGCCTTTCTACTACCGCAATAATTATTTTTTTATTTCTCAGGAACATCTATAATTAACTTGACTATATTTTTAAATATCCGTTCCTTATTTTTCAAACTCCATATCCAAAAAAAACTGAATTTAAAAAAATAACTGAGTAGAGCATTAGATATGAAAAACGAAAAAGAGCAATTGGACTTTTTCTTAGTTGGCGCTCTTTCAGTTAATTATTTTTGCATGAAAATCAAAACTTGAGCTTCTTTTGAATAAACTTTAATGAAAAAATAGTCATTAGCTTGATCGAATCGTTTATACGTTATTGCCCGTTAGATGTTTTAGGAAACGATGAGATCAAATAAACAAAAGCGGCGCCATAAACATGTTTGAGGATGGGGAATATGATCAATATTATTTCCGGCGCTTGTTATTTTTGCTGTTATGAGTGGACTCATATTCATTTATTTATTAAAACATGCTACATGACACATGACTATTATCTTTTAAAGTGTCACTAGCGAAAACAAATCTCACAGAATTATTAGTAACCTTTTCTTCCTCTTTTTCATATAAAATTTCTAAACTCTAGCACATATTGATTGGAAAAGCGTCTATTGATGCGCAAAATTTGTTTGAAATTGGTATAAATTTATTTAGGAAAATCAACTCATTAGTATTTTCAATACTATACACCACTATACCTCTATGCTTGAAATACTTTTCTTCGCTTTTTGCTTTGCTCGTCGGATTGCGAGTAACAGCAAGTAAAGAAAATGACAATTGAAATGTTTCTCACTCTTCTTGTATTTCTATGCAAATTTTAAAATTGCAGATCGCATATACATACATACACGCATACATACATACATACATACATACATACATACATACATACATACATACATACACGCATGCATGCATACATACACATACATAACACATACATTGAATACAATCGACCCTTGATTCATTTCCCAAGCAACCAAAAGTTCGAATGTCACTTAAGGAACGAACTTGGAAGTTCATATTTGGTTCAAATTTAGTTCCGCAGAACTTTCCTGCTGAACAACCAGACTCTGCATTTGTAAACCGAACTGCATTCTCAATAAAGTACCATTAATATCCACAGCAGCTTGAAAGTTCAACATGCAACTTGAAAGTTCAACGTGTAACTTGAAAGTAACTAAGAGTTCGGATAATGGTATCTAAGGAAAGTTAACAAGCTTTATGTCTATGGAACTATAGCTTGCTAAGTGACCTTACCAAAAATTAACCGAACTTCAAAGTTGGCTTGAGTTCGCTGCATAGAGCACTAAGCAGCTTTTAAAGAAACTTTGTCAAAAATTTATAAAATGGCACTTTGAGTTCTATTTTTATACTTTATTTTCTACCTCCGCCTCCTTCTATTCTAACTTCTGTAAAGTTGGTTCATGCGATTTAGATAGCAAGCCTAGCCTATAAGCCTGCAAGCCTATCCTGATGCATTGCACCATCTCTGACGCCGCTAGTGACATGAATTTTGCCGATGAGTTGTTCTTGAGTGTAAGTTCGTTTCGGGGCTGTGGTAAATAAGAAATTAGCACATCGAGTAAAATCGATGCAAATCGCATATTCCAGTAACGGAGCAGTGGTGTGCATCTAAGTCACCGACAGGGTGTACTCGAGTTCAAATCCTCGAGGTTTGGTTGGTGGTGAGTGGTGAGTTACAATAAATTATTATTTATAAAAGAAACAGTCGATTATTCTTCTGATGATCTTTCATTAAATAAAATAATTGATATTGGTTGTGTCACTATTAACCGAAATTAAATGCCTTAGTTTAAATGGGGAATGTCATGAATTACAAAACAGGAAGAAGTGGGAAAATTCCCCCAATCTTTTTTTATTTTTAAGATTATTGGAGTTTCCTTTTGAGCTGAACAGTATTCTATATAGCAACTTAAGTGAACTTTTTGTGAACTTTCTAATTCTGTTAGAAGCAGCTTTGAATTCCCTTCGAAGTTTAGTAATCAAATACGAACTTGAAAGTACGGTTTATTACTTAAGAATTAAGCTGAATAGAGTTCTATTCATGATGATTTCGTTGGCTGATAAAGCCAAAAAATCCCCTTTTATCGGAACTTTTGGTTACTTGGGTTATTTCGATTTTATACATTTGAACGATTTAATATACGGTGCTTAAGTGTTAAAGTTTGAATAACTTTTGAATAAAACGTCCGATTTTCAGTAACTTGGTTTCGTTTGATAGATCTCAACAGTAACTTTCAAATGATAATAAATTGCAGGATGTTTCCCTTTGAATTAATGCTTATATGTAACAAAAATCAGTTTTAAATACATTTTTTCCACATTTCTTTATGTAACTTTAAAACCACAAGCCCATTCGTCATGAAATCTTTAATTTAAGGTTCTGAAAGACTCCCCTTTCATATGCAATCAATTTTGTTCAAATCGGTTAAGGGACCCATGAGATAATGAAGTCCCATATTTTTCGTATTTTTATACATAACTTTTGAACTAAAAGTCCGATCAGTATGAAATTAAATAGCGAACAATGGGACACCTAGACCTTTCATTTGATACTAAGATCATTGAAATCGGTTCAGCCATCTCCGAGAAATGTTGGCTCAATCAAAAGCGTTCCACACACACACACACTCACACACACACACACACATACACAGAAAATGCTTAGTTTTCGAAACTGAGTCGAATGGTATATGAGACTCGTCCCGCTAGGCTTTCTTTCGATTTACGGTTTTTCGAGTGATTCCTATACCTTTATACTATATTTTCATATGTATAGTAGAAAGGCAAAACATAATAAAACTGTTAATAAAGCAAATTCATTGTGGTTTTTCTGTTCTTCGACGTGACTGCAATCAGCCGAGCAGTAGAAAATTCTGTGACGGAAGCGTGCTGATCACCATCTCTAAAAAGCTGGGTCGAACTTGAACCAGATGCTGACGAAACCTGAAAAACGAATGAACGTTGGGGACCGTAAAGGCCCAAACACAATGCATACGGATTTTACTACGTTGCGATAATTTGGCAGTTTTTCCATGTGTTTTCTGTCAAATTTCCGCAACGTAATAAAATCCGTATGCATTGTGTCTGGGCGTCTGAACGTAGCAAACCTACAAGCATGAATTTTTCCCGAATCTCTAAAAATCTGACTAATTTTGATTCGTTCTCCCTGCGTAAAACATAAACGAAGGAGCGTAAATTTACGCAAACGCAATGTACACGGACCTGAAAGCCGCGTTTGGCTGCTATAGTCACGGTATCCTTCTTGCAAGACTTGAGAAATTGACCGTTCTGTAGAATTCTACAAACACTTCCACTATGTAATAGTGTTTTATCTACCACAAATACCTAGACAAAAGAAGAAGAATACCACAATATAGAACAAAACAACATTGGTCGCAGTGGATCTAATTTTCCAACGAAAGAAAAACTTTCTACATTGGTATTTAACATAACAGACTAAGTGTGATCAGCGGGAAAGGATGGCATTGGAGCGGAACTTATTAAAATGAGCCCGGACAAGTTGGCCGACTGTCTGCATCAACTGATTGTCAAGATTTTGGACACGGAACGACTAGCGGAGGAGTGGAAAAACGGGGTTATTTGCCCTATCTATAAGAAAGGTGATAAACTGGATTGTGAGAACTAATGAGCGATCTTTATCCTTAATGCTGCCTACAAAGTGATGTCTTAAGTCATCTTCCATCGACTATCGGAAGTCATCAGTCAGCCAACACTACAACGGACCAAAACCTCACCCTACGGTAGATCATCCAGAAATGCCGCCATTTCCGAGTCCTCACGCACTATCTATCCATTGATTTCAAAGGCGCATTTGATAGTGTAAACCGACAATAGCTATGGAAAATTCTGAACGAAAACGGCTTTCCGGCTAAATTTATTAGACTTATATAATGGCTACGATGGATGGGATCCAGTACTGGGTGAGGATCTCGGGGGGATTGTCGGACCCATTCGAATATTGCATCTGCAGGGGACTTCGACAAGGAAATGGTCTTTCCTGTCTGCTATCGAAATGCGGGGCACAATTTTCAATAAATCCAGTCAATTTATCTGCTTTGCCGACGACGTGGATGCTGTCGGCAGAACATTTGTGGCGGTGGAAGATCAGTCCACCAGACTAAAACGCGAAGCAGAAAAGATTGAGTTGAAGATAAATACGTCTAAAACGAAGTATATGTTGGCGGGCGGGACCGAGCGCGACAGGGCCCGTTTAGGCGCTACCGTGGTAATCGACGGGGATGAGTTTGACGTCCTTGATCCTTGGCTCACTAGCAATAGGGAACAACAATACCAGCCGTGGCATTAAAAGGCATATTATCAGCGGAAGTCGGGTCTACTACGGATGCCACAAACACTTGCGGTCGAACAATCTGCGCCCGCGTACAAAATACTAATTGGACCGGTTGTCCTCTACGGACACGAAACATGGACACTACTAGAAGAGAACCTACGAGCAATCGAAGTTTTCGAACGGCGAATGCTAAGAACCATCTTTGCCGACGTGCAAGAGAACGGTGTATGGAGGCGAAGAATGAACCATGAGCTCGCGAGTCTCTGCGGCGAACCCAGTATTTAAAAAGTGAGTAAAGCTGGACGGATACGTTAGACAGAACATGTAGTTAGAATTCCGGACAACTATCTTGCAAAAATGGTTTTCGCATTGATTCTGGAAGAAACAAGATTAGGTAGATCTGGCGGGCATTTGGTGCCTGCAGACCTAAATACCAGCTGCCATGGACCGGAATCGATGGAGAAATTATGCTCCGCAGACCTTGTCATAAGACATTAGGCCAATTAAGTAAGTAAGTGAGACTGAGTGAGAACATCAAGTACAAGTATTCCGGCTCATTCTGGGACATCTCTATCGTACCGCAGGGGAACAACTTTGGAAAATTGCTCTTTCCATTTTGTTTTGTACATAAACAATCAGTTCCTACCGTCATATAAGGAATGTTCCCTTGTTCTCTGTTAATATGACGAAGTTGCTTTTTGACCCGAGCACACTAGAAAAGTGACCTGTCATCGTTTAAGCTATGTTCATTTCTAGAAAATTACTGGGAGATAATAATATAGTCATGTCATCCTGAACTATATACTTCTATCGACTGTACTCTTTTATTTGATGAAGACCATAAAGAATCCGATGAATTTTATGAATTATAATTATAATTTTATTGTACAATAGATAAAATTTGGTAAACGATCCCGAAATTTGGTATCAGTAGTCCGCTAATCCAAATTGTACCAACAGAATAAGATAGTTTATCATAGTCGCTGCAGTCTGTAAAAATATTAACCTGTTTTATGCGACAATATTCAACCGAAATGTGCTATCCTACCGAATACATATAGGTAAAGTCCACCGGGAAAAAACCAAACAGACAGATGCTGTAGTTGTGATGCAACATCTCCAGAGTGAAACCGTCAATCTGAAGATAAAAGGCAAAGCTCAATCATGTCCGGCCTGCCCGGGTGCTTTGTCACCATACATACGCTAAGTTCAATGCGTTGTCCCACATCGGATTGAAAAAGCTTTGTTAGCAGGGTTCCAGTTTCCTCAGCCTAAAACAGAGAAAGACCATTTTTATCCGAAATAAAATTGCATTATAATTGATTGGTCTCCATAACCATCCATCCATAACTTATTTCCATGCAATGTTTTTTTCTCTGTGTGTTTAGAATGACGTTTGTTCATGTTAAATTGAAACTTTTATCAACCGTAGTAGGCAATGACTAAACCCAATTAGAACGCGTTTGTGTCACCTAGCACATCAGGTTTAGTTTTAGTTTGAGTTAGAGAAAAAATAAGATTATCTTGCAGCAGTAGAAACAGCCAAGAAAAGGCTCTGTCAATTACCATACAATACTGTACGTAGTGATACCAAAAGAAGATTTAAAAAAACAGAGCGTCTCGTTCAGGTCAGGAGCAGGTAAGTTGTGGTCGACATAACCAAAACAATTTTTTTGTATTTACCTACCTACTTTTAGACCCTATTGTGTGGTCTTTAAAAAAATAGATTAAATGCTTGCTTATAGTGACTTTAAACTAAAGCTATTTCCCACTAAGTACTTATTTGATTGATTGATTATTTGATTGATTGATGGTATTGAAAAATTTCGTATGGTAAAAATGGTGCGAGTTAGTGTTTT
The DNA here is from genome assembly GCF_943734655.1 of Sabethes cyaneus. NCBI lineage: Eukaryota > Metazoa > Arthropoda > Insecta > Diptera > Culicidae > Sabethes > Sabethes cyaneus. Next base: position 12,417,632 of record NC_071355.1, on the reverse strand, counting down.
GTGTTTCATAGCCCTCTATTTAATGGTATCACGTGCAAAGTGTTCGCTCTCAGTGCAGATAAATTTGCATCAATTTACTTACTCTTCTAGTGACCAGAGCACAAAACGATATCGTATAGAAGATCTGAATGACGCATACCAAGACGAGCAGTAAAGAACTTATCGATTGACCGATATTGAGTTCTCCTCCTGTCGCGATTTCCTTTATCAATATAATGAAGCTATAATATATCTGGAATCATATTCTTTGCTTCTCAATCGTCATTTTTAGAAATTTTAGTAACATATAAATTACCTCTGATAGTATAATTATGAACATATACAAGAAAGCAGCAAGCAGTGGGACGCTGTAGATACCCGCCATCCGTTGCACGTTCTCATTGGTTGCACGATGCAGAAGGCAGAGTCCATCAATTTTTTCGGCAAGATTATGACAATATTTTACTTTATTTTGCCTTGGATGATTCCAAAATAATTCACCGGCATAAAAATGACACAGGAGGTCCATTATTTCAGCAATCTTTCTATTGATATTTCGGAATAACGTAGATCCGAACAGGGCAATTGCTTGCAGTATGTTGATGACCAACAATAGCATAAATGTGCTTACGATATTACAGAGCCACGCAGTCAGCAACAAATAATTGTCACCTATCCCAAAGGGTATGTACAGCATAACAGCACCGAAATACAGGATAATATCCACGAAAACGACTTTGAACAGATACCTTTTCAGAAGGTTTCTATCCAACTGATTTGTGTGTTCAACCAACCAATGAAATAGTTGTACAGACTTATTCAGACCTCGTTCCACCTGTCGGATATTAACAAACAGAGATGCGTAAGACGATGGAAGTACCACGTAGCACACGATAACTTGGAAGGAAACCAAATTGAAACTGAGACCCGACCCGCCATATGGAACGTTGTTGACCATGTACCAATAGGAAACTGGCATTGCAAGGGTAGTTAGACTAGCAAAAATCACCGACGCTAGGCTAAGCCACGGCGATCGATAGAACTGCTTTCGTTTTTGGTTCCAAGCAAGCGGAATCAAACCAAACAGTTGCAACGGTCGAAATACACAGTTTCTGATAAGGTTAACTAGTTGCTCGTTGCTGACCATGGCCAACGGTTAAGTGAGGGAGGAAGCAGATCATCGCTTAGGTTGTTGTACCAGGATTAGCGTTTGGTATGTTATGAATGTGAATAATTTATATTGGTTTATGTGTTGAGAGGCTCACCCTGCATCCATGTCAGAGTAAATTGAGAATAACTAATTCAACTAATGTAATCTTCATACAATTTTACTGACATAAAAACACGAAATTAATTATTAAATTTGTTCTAGGTTAAATATAGAGCTATGGCGTATTATTAAAAACTAACCAAGGGGGTCAGTTCCCTACGCCGGTTAGCATTCACGCCTCTCACGCCGAGGACCTGCGTTCAAATCCCAACCCCACAGAAGTCACGAATGACCCAAGCTGGTTAAAGTGACTATAATCTAACAAAAAAACTAACCACGTGGATTGGAAAGCCATTAAAAACATCCCAGTAGATTGGAAATCCATAGAACATATTATTAGCGGTTCAGTTACTTGGATAGCATGCGCTGAGGTTCGGACCCAACGATAATAGATAGACAGGTTAGGAGGAAAAGGGGACATGAATATATTGGTAACGAAAACATAGTAAACAGTTCTGATGGTAACAAGCGCCACGTCACAACGTCGAAAGCTTCGTTATGTTTCCTAACTAAATATAGAAGTATTCGAGTTATTCGCAGTAAAAGATCTTTTTTGTATGATTGCGATTGGAACGATAACCGATAGTCTCTCGAACAGCTACCATAAAGAAGTCAGAAATCTCCGATTTTGTAGTCGTTACTTTTAACTTTAATACTAGTTCCCGAACAACAGTTATCAGGAATCTCGAATCTGTATACATACTTTACTGGTTGATGATTGAAAAATTTCCCTTCCCATTACACAGAACTGTGAATCGGAATCCTTCATCGGATTGCACTCAACACCAAAAGCACACGACGTGATAGGTGTCTTGGAACTTGCCAGAAAATCCTTCATTTCTAGCTGGTCTGGTAAATAAATAGACGCTACTGATTCGCTGAACCATCATGACAAACGATTTCGTCCGGGACAACGAGCGAATACTTCCAAAAAATAATTCCGGTTTAACTGGCGGAACCTTCCAATCCGCCCAGAGTGCTTCGTGTCTAGATAGAAGTAGATCGCAGTTTTAGCAGCCAGTGGAACTTTTAGTGAATTTGATATTTGAATTCTGCAAACGGTGGTTACCAAAACAAACGTTGTGACGAAATCCCCGATCGCTTTGATTGCTCTTCCTGTATATATACGAAACACGTGCTATTTTTTAATATTTTTTCCAATACTAAACCATCATCTGCCTAACCTGTGCTTTATTATCATTGGTTCGGACCCCCTAGTTTAGCTGCTGCAGTATGTACATGAAGCATTTCCACATCATTGACTTAGATCTTCGAGGAGGTGCTGGGCTGGGTCCGGCATCCTTACGACGTGTCCGGCCCACCGTAGCTTGTTAACTTTCGCTAGATGTACGATGGGAGTCTCCCCAAGCAGTGCCTGTAGCTCGTGATTCATACGCCTCCGCCACTCTCCGCTTTCAGTTTGTTCTCCGCCAAATATCGTCCGCAGCACTTTCCGCTCAAACACGGCAAGGGCGCGTATGTCATCCGTGAGCAGCGTCACGGCTTCAAATCCATAAAGAACTACCGGTCTAATAAGGGTTTTGTACATTGTTAGCTTCGTGCGGCGGCGTATGCTTCCTGATCGTAGCGTTTTACGAAGGGCAAAGTAGGCCCGATTTTCCGCTTGGATGCGCCGCTGGATCTCCTTACTAGTGTTGTTGTCCGCGGTCACCAGCGATCCCAAATACACGAACTCTTCTACCACTTCTAGTTCGTCGCCGTCATCGATTACCGTCCGTGGGAGACGCGCGTTTGTTTCCTTTGAGCCTCTTCCTTTCATGTATTTGGTCTTCGACGCATTTATTTTTAGCTCAATTCTCCTAGATTCCGCTTTCAGTCTGGTGTAGATTGCCTCCACCATCGCAAAGTTCCTGGCTATGACATCGAAGTCATCTGCAAAGCCTAGAAGTTTGTTACCCTTGGTAAAAATCGTGCCTCTCGTTTCGATGCCCGCTCGTCGGATCACCCCCTCAAGAGCGATGTTGAACAGCATGCAGGATAGACCGTCACCTTGTCTCAACACTCGCCGCGTCTCGAAGGGACTCGAGAGTGTCCCAGAGATGCGTACGAAACACATCACTCGATACAATGTAGCTCTGATCAGTAGCGTCAGTTTGTCCGAAAAACCGTGTTCGTGCATAATCTGCCATAGCTTGTTTCGATCGACTGTATCGTATGCTGCTTTGAAATCAATAAAGATATGATGCGTGGGCACGTTGTACTCCCGACATTTCTGCAAGATCTGTCGGATAGTAAAAATTTGGTCCGCAGTTGCGCGAGCCCCCATGAAACCCGCCTGATAATTCCCTACGAAACCTTGTGCTATCGGTGACAGCCGGCGTAACAGGATCTGGGAGAGTACCTTGTAGGCGGCGTTTACCAGCGTAATACCACGATAGTTGTAGCAGCCTAGCCGATCACCCTTTTTGTAGATGGGACAAACCACTCCTTCCATCCATTCTTCCAGTAGCTTTTCCTCCTCCCAAATCCTCGAAATAACTCAGTGTAGAGCCTTTGCTAGCGTTTCTCCGCCATGTTTATAAAGCTCTGCCGGTAGGCGGTCCTTCCCAGCGGCTTTATTGGTCTTCAGCAGCCTGATTTCTCGTTTGACTTCAGATCAGGTGCTAGGACATTACTATCTTCCACGGGCGCTCCTAGGATAATTTGCGTTCCGTCACTTCTGCGACTTCGCCGTTGAGGTGTTCATCGAAGAACTGCTTCCATCCGTCGACCACCTCGCGCTCCTCGGAACTCCTCGGAAGAAGGCAGTGCCTCATTCAGTATTAGCGCGTTGTTCTCGACAGCTTCCGGGTTATCTAGCTGCCTGATGTTCAGCCAAGGAGGGCGGCTTTGACGTGTCCGGTATACGGTGGACAGCTTTGAGCGCACATGTACTGCTACTAGGTAATGGTCAGAATCAATATCCGCCACCCCCCCACCCCCCCCCCCCCCCCCCCGTCGGGAGCGTACGTTCGTGATGTTTGAGAAAAATCGTGGTCGATTTGGTTCATTGTACGTTGGTCAGGTGATCTCCAGGTGGCTTTGGGGATATCGTTGCGCGGGAAAAAGGTGCTTCGGATCACCAGGCCTCGGGAAGCTGCGAAGTTTATACAGAGTGGGCCCTTACCGTTCGTGTCGGTATACAAGCTACGGGGTCCTACCACCGGTCTATACATTTCTTCCCTGCCGACCTGGGCATTCATATCCCCGATGACGATCTTGATGTCCCGTGACGAGCAGCTGTCGTACGTTGCCTCCAGCCTCGCGTAGAACGCTTCTTTCTCATCGGCGGGTCTACCTTCGTGCGGGCAGTGCACGTTAATGATGCTATAATTGAAGAAACGACCCTTTATCCTCAATACACACATTCTCTCGTTGATCGCCTTCCAATCTATCACGCGAGCCTGCATTCCGCCCAACACTACTTCGTTGGTAGCGTCACCGCTCTGGTAAAACTGGGCCTTCCCGCTACGGATCTTCCATACTTTCTCTCCTTTGCGACAGATTTCCTACATAGCTACGATGCCGAATTTGCGGGGTTCAAGCTGTTCAATCAGCACCCGTTCGCAACCTGCGAAATTTAGCGATCTGCAGTTCCAAGTACCGAGTCTCCATTCGTTGTTTCGTCTCCTAGATCGATGCCGAATATAATGATTTAATTTAGGTGTGTAGCCGTACTGGGGCAACACTACCGAGTCTCGGGATGGGGCTGCCATCTTATAGTGCTGAGACTCACCATACCTCCTTCCCGGTTAGTATATGACCTTAGTTTCCACCGGGGTTGGTTACCCGATCTCCGCTATGGTTGCTCGTATTCTACCTGGCACCACGAGGAGGTCGAGATCGGAGTTGCTGGATAAGAGGCTAACGACCACTATGGCGCCTATATTCCGCATTATCCAGCCATTTACCAGACCGGGACTGTATCGCACGCTGCCCTGAAATCTACGAAATTAAGGCGCTTAAGCACGTTGTACTTTACTGGTGGATTTGATGGAGTGAGAAAGTTTTATCTATAGTAGCACGGGCTCCCATAAAGTCCGGCTGACATTATTCTACGGAATCTTTTGCTATTGGGGATAGACGACGTAAATAAATCTGAGACAGCATCTTATAGGCGGCGTTGATTAGCATACTACCGCGGTAATTTGTAGATGAGAGTATGAGACAAATCACATCTTCCTTCCACTCCTACTAGTGGTTCCTCACCATTTTTGAAGGGTTCTGTTGAGAGTCGGTCCGTACCGACGGCTCTATTAGTCCTCAGCTCAGGCTCAGACTTATTTGGTCATATTACTTCAGCCATACTAAATTTAAAAAAGTTATGGAGTACTTATAGATTCTATTATTATTATTCAAAAAATTGTTGTATTATTCAATTTTTTGTATTTACGTATTTATTCCCGGTTTACACTGAGTGCTACACATAGACTTATGGCTTGTTTTGTTCCATTTTTCTTTATGCATTATATTGTAATATTATATTTCTTTAATGTTGATTTGCGTCAATGCTTCTATGCATTAACAATGTTAATTTAAGTTTTTAAAAGCATTAAAATTGTTGATACACAGCAGTTTAGCACTAGCGATGCTTGTTCATTGTTTTGGATTAATGATCATGGTTACTTGGGCAACCAGTCTTTCCCAGCCGAGATTCGAACAAACGTCGACTGACTTGTTAGACCTGCGTCGTACCTCAAGACCAACTTATGATGCACGGTACGGTAAATTGGTGTTAGGATTATCGAAAATCGAGCGAATGGGGCTTTATTTATTCACAATGTTGCATGTCACGTCACAAGCACATAAATAATAAATTAGTGAAAACTATTATAATACAAATGTAACATAGAGAACCTCAGTATATGCATTTCCGACCCGCATTCGACGATAGGTTATGCCCGCGGACTGTGAACTGATAACCGTCAGCAGGAAGTTGGTGTTTCGTACCGTGCAGCTACTCGGTCTTATCCCAGCGTGGTGGTGTCCGGAACGGAAGCGTTTCGTCCGTTCAAAATGGCTGCCGATTGTTGCGGCCTTGTTCACGACTTCCACCGCGTTGGCGCTGCCGTTCCTGTATCGTCCCGTCATCGGCAGGCTGATGTGGGAAGAGGGCATCAATGTAGTGTTTGCTGTTGGCCCTGTACTAATCGGTTACATCTGTTTTACGTCGTCTTATGTACTGATGTTAAGTCATAGGAATGATATAATGGGTTATTTGAATATTTTTTCGCAGCTCTTCTTTAGTTTGAATGACAATACAGATTGTGTTGATAGAAAACTTTTGAAAAGATTTTTGAAGAAGTTTGTATACATTGATGTGCTGCTATTTTTACTGTCGTATACCGCCTATTGGACGGTTATATACAACAAAGAATCTCTTGAAATTATCTATTGGAGTAGCAATTATTTGATTGCATTTCAAATGACGATGATGTGTACAATTTTGGAAGGTGTGGCCGTTTTTGGATCAATGCTGTTTCGTAACATAAACAGAAAAATAAAAAATACGATAATCATACTTTGCAACTTTGATGATCGGGGAAAGAATACGATCGGTCGCAGCCTCGCGTCTGAGTTTAATCGTTTGGCCTATTTGCATCGTCGTCTTAACAAAACTATTCAACAAATGACTTGCGTTCTTGGTCTTCCGGTTTTGCTGTGTCTTATGTATTACTGCTTAGTCCTTTTGACCGAGGTTTGATCATGTTTAAATGCTCATACCATACCTAAGGTTCTTACGATGACTTCTATCTTACAGATTCATTTTAATTACGTCTATTTGGCGAAGTGTCTACGTGCCAATCAAGAACCTGATTTTTATCTTGCTATTGGTTCTACGATATACATCACTTACTTAGGATTCGAGATTTTCTACGTCGTATCTTTCTGCGCGCAGTTAACGAAAAGGGTTCGTATTTTTAATTGAAATCTGTTCTGTTCCTTCGTGGTCTTTTCTATAATTTGAAAATTTTTAGGCAGAGCAAGCAGGAGATTTGTTAAGCCAACCAATTTTGCTAGCAAATGTTGACAAGGAGGTCGAACTAAGTGTGCGTAATCAATTCAACCACTTAAGCTTGTAGTGTAACTGAAAAACTATATTGCAGATGGAAACGTTCTCCATTGAAGTTCTTCACGGCACGTACAGCATTCACGTGTTTGGACTTTTCTCTATCGATTTTACTTTGCTATCCTCGGTGAGTTTGGCCACAGTGGCGAAATTTAGAATAGTGTTTGAATAGAAGGGCACTAGAAAATCATGGTATATTTTGTGGTTCCGTTTTTTACAGGTGGCTTTTTCTTTGATCAGTTATACCATTATCTTAGTACAATTTTCGTTGGCAGATTATTGAACCTCAATGCTCAATATTCTCAACATCAATTCAGATGTATGTATAAATAACTCTTTCGGAGAAGCGGTTTTTTTTTAATAAATATAATAAATAAGTTGCAATGGTATTATTACTTGCTTTCAATGGGTTTTTTATTCGACAAATAGGTTTTGAAAGATGCCAGCATGAAGTTATTAATAGTTACTTACTATACAAGCCGAGACCCGGAGTGGCTCTTGCTGTATCAAGAATTTCTCTCCACTGTACTCAGTCCTGGCCTATTCGTCGCCAAATCGTTGCGCGTCTCGACACACGCAAGTCGGCTTTAACCTTGTCGAGCCATCTAGCACATCGGGCCGGTGAGGTTCTTGAAGAGAACAGATTTCACTGCATGGCCGTCCAGCATCCTTGCGACGTGGCCGGCCCACCGTAGTCTCCCAACTTTCGCCAAGCGTACGATCGGAATCTCTCCAAATAGTGCCTGCAACTCGTGGTTTATACGCCTTCGCCACTCTCCACTATCCGATTGTACTTCACCAAAAATAGTTCGCAACACCTTTCGTTCAAATACGGCAAGTGAACGTATGTCTTCCGTAAACAAAGCTGCTAACTCAAGTCCGTAGAGGACTACCGGTTTGATTAGCGTTTTGTGCATCGTCAACTTTGTGTGGCGGCGTATGCTCCTTGAATGAAGCGTCTTGCGCAAGGAAAAGTAGGCGCGATTTCCAGCTTTTAGTGCGTCATGGAATCTGCTTAACCATATTACTGTCGGCGGTGACCAGGGATCTCAAATATACGAACTCATCAACCACTTCCAGTTCATTGCCATCAATAGTCACTGCCCTTGAGAGTCAAATGAATTGTTTTCTGGAGTCTCTTCCATACCGTTTATTTGGTTTTCGATGCATAGATTTGTAACCCCATCCTCCTAGCCTCCGTTTTTAGTCTGGCGTAGATTGCCTCCGCCGTTCCAAGGTTTCTAGTAATGATGTCGAGGTCGTTGGTTACTCTTGCTAAAGATCGTTCCTCTCGTTTCGATGCCCGCTCGCCGGATCACACCTTCAATAGCGATATTGAATAACATACAGGACAGTCCATCTCCTTGCCGCAACCCACTACGCGATTCGAAAGGACTCGAAAGTGTCCACGCGCACGTAACACATCACTTGCTCCAGACTAACTTTGATCACCCGCGTCAGTTTATCCGGAAAACCGTACTCGTGCATTATCTGCCATAGATGTTCGCGTTCAACGGTATCATATGCTGCTCTGAAATCCACGAAAATATGATGCGTGGGCACGTTGTACTCTCGACATTTCTGAAGGATTTGTCGGAGAGTAAAAATGTGATCCGTAGCAGCACGGGCCCCCATAAAGCCCGCCTGATACTGCCCTACGAATTCTCTTGCTATTGGGGATAGACGACGCAACCAAATCTGGGAGAGCACCTTGTAGGCGGCGTTGACCAACGTGATGCCGCGGTAATTACAGCAATCTAGCCGATCGCCTTTTTTTGTAGATTGGACAGACTACACCTTCCATCCACTCCGCCGGTAGTTTCTCCTCCTCCCAAATCCTGGAAATTATCCATTGAAATGCCGTTACTAACGGTTCTTGGCCATTTTTACACGGACATGGTTTTCCGGATAAACTGACCCAACTGATCAGAGCTACATTGGATCGAGTGATGTGTTTCGTGCGCAACTCGGGGATACTTTCGAGTCCCTTTGAGACACAGCAAGGGTTGGGGACAAGGTGACGGCTTATCTGGCATGCTATTCAACATCGCTCTTGAGAGGGTGATCCGACGAAAGCGGACTCTAGGACTGAGCTAAATATAAATGCGTCGAAGACCAAATACAAGAAAGCGTCGGACGGTAATTGTTGACGGCGACGAAGTGGTAGATAAGTTCGTGTATTTAGGATCGCTGGTAACCGTAGACAACGACACTACTAAGGAGATCCGGCGGCATAACTTCGTCGTGCAAACTTATCTTGCGTGGTGATTTGTGTGCTCTCCGACCTTATATGACTTGGGCTGGTTACCACATCCCTCATCCAGTCTTTGATTCATTCGATACCCTGATGCTCCTTCCCATTTACGATAATGATGGTATATGGCAAGGTAATAAAATATGTGTTATATGAATATACATTATATAAAGATATATGGACAAAAATAGAACAATCTCATCAGCAGCCCTTCGAATGGAATAGCGTTGCATGATTTGAGTTTACATGAGTGCTTCCATTATTAATTTAATTTTTTCTTCTGGTATCTATGAGCATTATTTAAACTTTCTTCGGCCCGAGTTTTCACTGTACAGTAACAGGTGTTGCTTCATGGGCTAAAACGAAACAAATAATTAAAATAACTTATGTTATGCTTATCTACTAAGAAGGTCGTGTGGCTCAGCCGTCATCCAAACCCGCAGTTTTGAGAATAGGCAGCCGGGAATCACTCATCATCGCACCTCCTAGCTTGGCTACTCAATAGAGCAATACCGGGTAAGGCCACGTGGAGGCGCTAGGTAGGGGCTTGGGATGACTGGAGCTATGTTGGGCGCTTCCTCATTTGCCTTCCCCAATTTATCCCCATATTGCTATACCGTGGACCCCCGTTCGTTTGACCATTGTTAATCTGAACACTTTTTAATTTGTACCCCGTTGGTTTGCACGACGTGCAAATTAAAAATGGTTCAAATGTCATTCTCAACATGGCATCATTTGTTTATGCAGACAATACACATAAACACGATTTGTTTGTACTGACCTAGCGTGTTTAATCGGTTTCACATTTCGTTTTCCTAACGATTAAGATAGAAATCCGATCGGAAAATGCAATATCCGCACTTGCAACTGCCAACTAAAACAAACTACCAAAACAATAACAAAGAGCAGGGCGGCCAGTTCACACAGGTTTTAGCATATTTCGGGTTACCAGTTGTTCAAATTAAAAAGTAACCCCGTTAGTTTGCATGAGGAATCGTTCAAACGAACGGGGGTCCACTGTATAATATTTGAATATATTTAAATTATTTTTTAATTACCGAGGAAGCGAAAAAAATTTCTTAATTACTGAAATCTATTCGTCCAACTTACTCACTTCCATCTCTGCTTTTACATCACGTATTCTCTTGTAGATCACAAGCAGCTGATATCTTGGTTGACCGTGATTCGTGCTGTTTCAAGCAGTCGTCTGCATTGAACTCGATCTTTGGCCACTCGTCACCAGGGATGCCAGGTGATTTTTTAAAAAGTTTTCACGAATCAAGAAAAAATGTCTTCATTTGTCTTTCTTCGGCTTTCCGCCCATTTAAATTGCATGGTGAAGACATGTCTTCACATTGGCTATGTACTTACATCTGATTTCACAGTAAACTCATTATGTAACTTACTGCGGATGTCAGGTAGCTGATACCATCATTCCGGAGTTCAACTGCAAATGACGGCTGTTACGATGATAAGATGAACACATGTGGGCTTTTGAAGTAGGATTTTATTAATGATCTCTTCACCAAAGGCAGTGTTGCCGAGTTTCTTTAACATCACAACATATCTCCGATTTTATAATAAAAAGAAGTTCAACAATATAATATCAAATCACTAATAATAATAATATCAAGTATATAATATTAAATAACGTAATCTTCAAAACGCCTGGGAAGTGTAACACATCTACGGGGTCTATCTTGACCGGAATTCGGTGATTGTGGAATGTCCTTCGTAGGATCATCTCGTTCGCCGTGGCTGATGTCGTCTGCAGATGGTACGTTATCCACAGACGGCAATGGATGGTGCACCTTTAGATGTGATGTGTTTCTTTTGAAACGTTGACCACTCTCGGTCTCCACCGTCGCCGTGCTTCCATGCTTCGCCACAACTGTTGCTGGTACAGGCAGAAAAGTGGATGATAGTTTATTCGCTGGATGCATGTTTTTCATAAGCACTTCGTCGCCGACATTAATAGATGTTTCTTTGGCTCCTACCTTGCTGTCTCGATTTTGTTTAGTACGATGTTTGATAACAGCATCCTTGTCTCGAAGTTCATCATCCATTACCACTTCATCTCGCACATGAGGAAATAAATATCGGAATCCGCGACCGAACATCAATGTAGCAGGAGGGACACCAGTTACGCTATGCGGGGTAACTGAATACATATAGAGGTAATCTTGAAGCGCTGCTTCCAAATTTGTGCCTTGATGCTGACCTATTTTCAGTACTTTTAATAGTGAACGATTCTGTCGCTCAACCTCACCGTTTGCACACGGCCAGTACGGCGTAGTATGAGTAAGTTTGATACCATAGTCCACGCAATAATCTATGAATTCTTGGCTCGAAAAGTTTTTGGCGTTGTCAGTTGTCAAAACCGACGGCAAACCGAATCTAGTAAAAATCCTCTTCAGTGTTCGAATAACATCAGCTGACAAAGTGCGCGTCATAAATTCTGCCACTACAAAACGACTGTATAGATCTATGAGGACAAATACGTATTTTCCATTCGGCAAGGGTCCCAAAAAATCGGCGCTCAAATGTACCCAAGGGGCTGACGGCATCTCTCGGATGCGTAATGGTTCTGGCTTATTCAGTGGACCGACCAACTGACACTCGACACAATTTCGACATGTTTTCTCAACATCTGAATCTAAACCTGGCCACCACAATGCTACCCGTAAGCGTCGTTTCATTTTTTCTCTACCTGGGTGCCCGATGTGTGACAATTGTAGTACTGTTTCTCGAAGATCTCCAGGGACAACGATTTTGTCTCTGCGGAGTAGAATGTCTTTAGAAAAACATAGCTCGGATTTAAAGGGTTTGAATGCTTTTAAATCATCCCAACAAGCATCGCTCAAGGCTCTTTTAACTTTTTGGAACTCGTCATCGTCACGGGAACTACGTATGATTTCAGTCATTGTTATCGCCGATGGTTTACTAAACTCTGCAATCAAACACAGCACCTCCTCGGACTGTCTGTCGTAGGTTTGTGGTTTAACTGCTTCGCACAATCTCGATAATGGATCCGCAATGTTTACCTCACCTGGAACGTGCACTATGGAATATCGATATGATTGCATACGAAGGACCCATCTTTCTTGGCGCTTATTCGGACAGGAAGATTCGCTAAAAATCTGGACTAACGGTTTGTGATCGGTGAGAATTGTGAAATCCAAGCCTCTCAAATACATTTCGAAACGTTCAGTTGCCCAAACTATGGCAAGTGCTTCCTTGTCGAGCGTGGAATATTTTCTTTCCGTTTTCGAAAGTCTCTTGCTAGCATAACTAACTGGTCGCAACTTCGAGTTATTTTTTTGCATTAAGACAGCGCCCAAACCACTGTCGCTTGCGTCAGTTACCAACACTGTATCAAACTTAGGATTGTAGAATGCCAAGTGGTTGGGATTCGACATAGCCTGCTTCACCTTATTGAACGACTTCACCGCTTCTCTCGACCAGTGAAATTTAGCTCCCTTAACGATCATTTCTCGAAGAGGTGTAGTCAGTGTCGATAAATTAGGGATGAATTTCCCTACGTAGTTAACTAACCCTAGGAAGCTACGCATCTCACTGGTGTTCTGAGGACGTCGGAAGTTTTTAATTGCACTAACCTTTTCATTCGTAGGAAGGATGCCATTCGCTAAGAGTTCATGCCCCATAAACTTTACCATTGCTTTTCCGAACTCGCACTTCGCTTCATTGACAGTTAACCCGTTCTCAGCCAAACGATTCAACACTGCTTTCAGTCGTTTATCGTGCTCATCTTTAGACGATCCGTATACTAGTATGTCGTCAATGAAGACTTTTACTCCTACCAATCCTTTCAAAACTCTCTCAATACATCGTTGGAATATTTCAGGTGCTATCTTCATCCCAAACATAAGCCTCTTAAACCGGTAGTAAGCATCTTGCGTGACGAAGGTAGTTATATCGCGTGACCCGGCATCTAGCTCAATTTGGTGAAATGCTTTAACCAAATCAATTTTGCTGAATATTTTACATCCATCTAGATGAGGCATTATTTCCTCGAACGTCGGCAGCGGATGCTTTTCTGGAATAATCGCCTTGTTTGCTTTGCGCATGTCTACGCAAAGTCGAACGTTTCGTCCACTGTCCTTAGGAGTAACAACGAGAGGAGAGGCCCAGCTGATGTTGAGAGGCGCAGGCTCAATAATGTCTTGCTCAAGCAAGTCCGCAAGTTTGTCGTCTACTAACTTTTTCAATGGAATCGGCAATCGCCTACATGACTGCTGCACCGGTAGTACACTGTTGTCCAATTTAACTTTCACATGTACATCTTTCAATTTTCCGATCACAGGCTCATTAGATTCGCTAACACTGAAAACTTCTCCATGTATTTCAAGCAATCCAAGTTCTATCGAGGAAGCCCTACTCAACAAGTTAGCTCCTTTCGGCTTGTCAACCACGTAAATTACGTGATGTACTGTTTTAAATCGTGTTGCGATATCAGTTTTTATAACTTTATATACATTCAATTTTCCGTCACCGTATACTCGCAGTACCTTATTCGATTTACGCGCTTTACTCACTACACATCCTCTCTTTTTCAGCCATTTCCACATTCCCCGCGTAATCACATTAACGTGTGCCCCAGAGTCGATTACCCAATCGGTTTTTGTGCCTCCTACAAAACAAGAGGTTTTGTCCAATCCCGAACCAGTGGCAAAAACATGTTGCAAATCATCATCGGAACCTTCCTCTACTGTATCACTACTAGATGAATATGAAATGTCATGCGGTTTGCGAACTTGCTGAACCTTCAACTTTCGAGACGGCTTTACTAACTTTGGCTTGGTTTTACACATTTTCTTGAAGTGTCCTATAATTTGACACTTGTCACACTTTTTAGACCTTGCTGGGCACTTTTTATCATTGGCAAAGTGACCTAAGTTTCCACAGCGGAAGCAAATGTCACGTCGTTGCTTATTTACGAAATTTAACGGGCACTCTTCCATCGGTTTTTTCATTTGATCTCGATTGCGTTTTACAGTTTCTAGTACTCTTCCCTCATCAGCAATTTCTTGAACTGACATCAATTTTTTCTTCAATATTGCTTCTCTCAACGAATCCGATACGCAGTTATCGAATACTTGTTCGGTAATGCGCATCTCTAACGCAGCACCATAATCGCAGAGACGGCCTTGGTCCCGGAGTCGATGTATAAACTTCTCAACCGATTCATCTTCCTTTTGTGCTATTTTCCGGAAAACAGACCTTTCATATGGAACGTTATTCAGCGGAGCAAAATGCGCATCTAATAAATGTAGAGCTTCGATGAAAACATCTGATCCCGGTGGAGGAGTTGCGTCATGTCCTTCTATATTATAGAATATATCCTGTACTTCCGGCCCAGCGTAGTGTAGTAAATATGAACGCTTGCGCGAAGCAAGAGCTACACAGTTCACTTCCAGGAACAGTTGAAACGATCTTTTCCATTTAATCCAACGACTGGCGATGGACGCTGTGTCCGATATATCAAACGGTAGTAAAGTGTTTGTTTTTTCCATTTTCGACCGAAGTGGGGTTATGTTCACTTTCAAGCTTAACCGATTAGCTGCTCAATGTACCGCCACGAATACACCGAATGTAACTCGCTTTACTAATTTTCGCGTATTTAAACAGTTCTTTTTCGCATTTAAGCACTCCGTTAACGAATTTAATCACAAAAACCCATCATTAGTCGCCAAAATGTTACGATGATAAGATGAACACATGTGGGCTTTTCAAGTAGGATTTTATTAATGATCTCTTCACCAAAGGCAGTGTTGCCGAGTTTCTTTAACATCACAACAACGGCCCATCCATATTGTTTTGATTCCATGCTTACGCGCTCATCTTTAGTGCCGATCAAAAGAGACTGTACCTGCTGCCAGGTACAGGCTGTGATCTTGGCCTCGAGATACGACACTGGTCTAATAAACTAGTCGTCGCCGTCGGATGTTCGGATCTCAGTTGGGAGTCAATAGGATCGTAGCAGTAGCCCCACAAATGTCCTCCACACTAACAGCTGGCTGCGAATTCTGTCGAAGCCTATAAAAAACTGTTCTATTGACTTATAAAAACATCAGCTTCAGCCTAAGTTCAAAGAAAGCGAACATTCCCTGGAACTTTTTTTTTCTTCGTAAAAAAGATATTCAAGAAATTTTATAGGAAGAAAAATAATTTGAAAGAAGAATTAAATAGAAGACAGCTTGTAACAGGAGTTCGGATAATCGACACTCTACTAACACCATGTACTAGCACTTTTAAGATTCGATATTTATTACAATAGTGGTTTTACTGCAGTTCATATTTTGCTACTTGCTTTAGTAGTAATTATTTCAAACATGTGCTTGCTTAGTATCTTTTACTAACTCAAATATCTCAAAAAGAAACTGATATTGAATTCATTAATTAAATTAAAAAAATCAATGTCATCTCGAATTGTTTGTTCAATAGCGTGTTCTACTCTAGACAATTAAGAAAACGAGTCCAATTCAGGGAGATACACAGTAATACGATCCAAAAACTGTGAATTCAAAATTCATTCTGCACTAAACTGGGTGGCCAACATAATACAAATAAGTATCTTATTTTATACTGCACAATCTACTACCTAAAGACGCATACATCCAAAATCCTATCCAAGACCGTTGCCAATTAGCTAGCCGATTTGTTAAGAGCATTCCTAGTATTTATGCGTATAATTGCATATCATTGTGGTTATTCATTACAAAGAACATATTCATCATAGAAGGTCTTATAATTAGGCAAAATGGTTACCTAACCAACTTTGAAGCGCACTCACCTAGTGAAGTCAACACACCCGCCCGCTGCTTTCAGCATTTCTAGAACTGTCTACGCACGCGCTCGATGTACTTGGTCCTGGTGAGCGCACTTCCACCCTGAGTCGGATCCATCATCCGGGACCAATCGGTTACGCCGACCACAAAGCCCATCTGGC
Organism: Sabethes cyaneus; assembly: GCF_943734655.1. Classification (NCBI taxonomy): domain Eukaryota; kingdom Metazoa; phylum Arthropoda; class Insecta; order Diptera; family Culicidae; genus Sabethes; species Sabethes cyaneus. Next base: position 12,401,089 of record NC_071355.1, on the reverse strand, counting down.
GCATCTTGCGCTGGGCCTTGCGTTCCTCCAGGTCCGCCCAGCGTACGCGCTTCTTTCCGGATGACGGAGCGCCCTCGTAGTCATCGTTGGCGAATTCGGCGTCGTCTAGCTGCAGAAAGTCTTCTATCGTCGGGGGCCGGCGCGGTGGTTTGCTAGTGCCATCCAGACGGGCTAGCAACAAGGAGAGAAAACGATGCGTTAGATTTACTCTGGTAGTAACTGACAGACTAGAGGGAGCTTGCGGCGCTGCTTGATATTCAGAGATACTCTCTTGTATGAAATTTTGTTTTCAATAAACATTTAGCTGCACATTTAGAGTAAATTTTTTTTTTGGTAGGAAATAAAATGATACCAACCTAGGTTCTGTTCGGTCGTATCGGTGTCCCATTTGCTCGCGAAAAATCCAAGCTAGATAGGTATTTGCCAATAGGGTCATAGATTAAAAACGGTCGACGTGACGTGATTCGTCTTAATGGTTATTTGATGTGATACTCGCAGATGCCAGTTGATTTTTACAGTTCACAAGTATATAAGTTTCTTACCCTTCTTGTTTCATGTGGTATTTTTGTTTCGAGGGTTTGCCAGATTGTATTAAACAATGTGGTTAAAAACGTGCCTCACCAAACTATACCAAAATATTTTTAAAATAAATCACTCGACATAAGATAAGGTAAGGAAATTTCCTTTCGTGGCAGGAAATATTTACTATCAAAAAAGTTGAAAAATCAAAATCAAACATTTAAAGAACAGTTTTATAGGTCGAATAGCACGATCAAATCGCCGTCTCATTAGTAAAATAATGTTTCTAAGCTACACGAGAAACTATTGAAAGTTGTATCGATGAGTATGGAAGCAAAACACAACAGACGTGGGTTCAATATAATTTAAATAAAAAATTAAACAAAATTAATAGCATTTTAAATATATGTAAAGGAATTGTGATGCACAGATTAAAGTACACATTTAGCACAGGTATTTATACGGAATAATTGCTGTTCCACGCGTAATTGTACCATGTTCTGAGGTTTTTTTCCATTTGTATGGGACAATTATGCGTGAAAAAGGCTGTTAGAAACAGGTAAATATCAATATTGCAACTTAAAATGAAAATACTCGATTAAATCACATTGTGAAGGGTAATTTTTGTTTTTTTTTTCTCGTATGAATAATATTGTTTTAAAATATTCCAAAGCATTTTTCCTTCGAATTCCACTATTTACTTTCTATTCTGCAGAATCTTCAGTTACGTTTGCAAGTGGGCAAACTTCAACAGTGTCTATTTTCAACATTTGTACTGATTCAGTCTGTAAGTTCAAGTCAGCATTTAGGGCTAATCACATCACGGTACTACCTTAAATAAAAAATCCCAAACAAGCGCGGATTAAATTATTTATAGATAGGGTATTTTCGGTCCATTAAGCTATTGCTTCTATTTTTTCGGCCTATGGCCCCGTTATAGTGGAAGAACAGGTGGTTTTGACGCTCTTTTAATAAAAAACAGTAGATTACTTACTGTCTTGAGAAAATGTTATATAATATTGAAATTGTATGTCGGCAAAGTATTATTATTAGCGAAAGAAGAGGAAAATAGGCTGAATTTAGAAACCTGCTGAAAATACCCTCCCGTACCCTACGATGTTTATCGTGTAACGAACTTGTTTGTTCAACCTGGATTGAAATGAGATGAATTTTATTTATCAAATAGGAGCAAATGAACACCAAAAATTCATACAGTTCCAACCCGGATTGAATAAAAAAAATTACTATTACAGAAACATATCTTCATCCTCACCTAATATGCTCTCATTGAGCAAAACAGCTATCAATCTGACAAATAAATTTGAAATGGTTCGCATTCTGAACTGATTTTAACCACTCGAAGCGAAATAACCATCGAAATGTCAAATTTTAACTAAAAAGTTAAAAAGCGAAATGGTTCACAGCCATATAATACTATACTTAGTGGACGCCTGTCCGCACTGACAATTATTAAAAAGCAAGCTTGTCGTGCAGATGCCATTTAATTCCATTCTTTGCCATCTGAACATACTCGCTCTTGTCGGCTCTCTCATTCCACAGCTGCAACCGTCAAGGCACGAAAATAGATTTACATTAGCCAGACCATGACTGCATATGTCGCCTGTTTGCAAGCAAAAAGGTCAACTAAAAGGGCCTCGAGGTATGACACTGGTCTAATAAGCGAGACGTCGCATGTTCGAATCTCGATTGAGAGAGGCTGATAATAGAATCGTTGCACTAGCCAGCACTCTTACTGCTGGCTGCGTAGTCTGTCGTATATAAACAGAAGATCAAGTTTCCAAATCGGAATGTAGCACATAGGATTTGAAAAACACGATCGAAAGTGAGGCTTGTACAATAAATTTCCAAACAATATCCAAGTCGAATTACCACAGGTGGAGTCCAAGATTAGATCAAAGCAGAAACTTACTGTAATTAGCTCGGAAGTCGAGCAGTAATTGAATGACGATAATAGCTTTGTTTTGTTTTTATGTCATTTCAATAGTCTACATGTCAAGATGGCAGGACTACGCAACCGCCGTAAGTATATCCGACTTCTCTGTCTTAAAGCAGCAGCAGCAGCAGCCACAACCACAAGCTTGGTGAATATATTCGTCCCTGCTTGGGAAGCAGGGCTATCACACGGAAAATGTTTCTCGTTGATTTTCACTAAGTAGCTATTAGAAACTAATCTTTTCAAAAAAGCCTTACAATTGCTGCAGCTTTTATGAATCGAATGGCATGCGAACCATCAAAATCCGTTCGAAATTGGAAGAGTTTTTAGCGTTCAAAATATTTCATTCTTTCGTGATGCTGGCTTGAATCCATCTTTTCGATTGACACCCTGCGGTAAGACGTAGTGCCACGTCAAAACTATCTAAGTACCGTGATTGTGCGCAGTTCCCTACGCGTTAAGGTAAGTAGTTTGTTAACTACTGCAGAGTCTGGGTAGATCAACTGTTTAGCTTGTCTACAGCCCTGCGCTTTATACCAGCTGGATGATATTTCTAGCTTTTCCCATGTCAGTAATTCACTTTTGAAAGCGGATATGGAGGTGCCCAGAAACGGTTCGGGGCCAATGAACTGATGAGGAGATCCTTGTCTCGCTAGGCTGTCGGCGAGCTTATTGCCCTCGATTCCCCAATGTCCAGGGACCCAGAATAATGAAACTTTGTTCTGGTGGGAGAGCTCCCTCATGAAGTAAAATTCATCTTCATATTGGTCTAATAGGGGGTCAATCCTGGTGTAGTGGTTAGCATTCTATTCACGCCTCTCACGCCGAGATCCCGGGTTCAAATCCCAAACCCGCAGAAGTCACGAATGACCCATGCTGTTAAAGTTTTTGGTTCAATTTTAAATCGAATGTAAACTCCGGCATCAACATCCAATTTCAAATACAATTTGAATTCCAATTTCCAGGTAAATTTGAAGTAAAGCTTCAAGGCCAAATTAGCCCGAATTTCCATCGAATCAAATCTAATCAAATACCCAGGTCCAATTTCAGGTCAAATTTCAATTCTAATTGCTAGTCTAGTAAAAAGCAAAGCCTTGGGTATAACGTCTTTAAGACTTGACCCTTATTTATTGGTACAGACTTCGCAGCCGGTTATAAGAGTACATGACAACTACAGGGCTAGTGTGACGATCCTACTGAGCCCAGAATAATTCGAACATGCGACGACTGGCTAACTGGAAGTCTGCTAGCCCCATTTCAAGTCTAGTTTTTAGTCCAATTTCAACTTTGATTTCAAATCCAGCTGCACCCGAAAGTCCGGGTTTTTCTAGGCCAAAACATTCCGATTCTGATAGTTCGGGTGCCCTCCCTTTTGTTCATATCTGAGCACGCGCTGTTGCGACTAAACCATTAGATTCGATTCCTTCCAGTTATTTTTTGCACCCAACGATGACTCACGCAATTGCAAACTAGCCTTTGGTTTGAAAAAAAAGACGTTAAAAATGGTTACAATGGCTAAGCAAGTTACAGTGCTCTATCATCATTCTATTGGGAATAATTTGGAAATAAATAATGAATGAAAAATAGCACTTTGATACATCGAATGAAGGGATTTATTATTGAGCGACAAGCCACAATACGAGATTATTTTTCTGCATGACAATGCTCCGCGACATACGACAACCTCTCGACGCATTGTTTGTTAGTGCTTTGGATTTGAATTTGGATTTTTCATTATGGTAAACCTGCCTTACAGAGAGCTCGTGTCACTAGTTTCTCACGCGAAAGAAATCGACTAAAGGCCCAGACACAATGCATACGGATTTTGCTACGTTGCGGCAATTTGACAGTTTTTCCATGGGTTTTCTGTCATATTTCCGCAACGTAGTAAAATCCGTATGCATTGTGTCTGGGCCTTAAACTTTTCTCTAAAAGGCGTCCAACAAATGCGCTTTAACGCTGCCAGGAGGTACTCCATCGCAAAAGCAATACAACCAGCCGCTTGTCCTAACCTTAGAGCCATCCATACGAGTGACAAATCGGTTGCCTTGATCGGGATGACTTGCTGGTCGTGATTCGCCCGTTGGTAGCGATCCTCATCGAATCTCAGCTGGTGGGCAAGTAAAAAGTAGCGATAGAGATCCGTCTCGGCAAACGCGTATCTAACCATTGCCACGCGAGCAGCCTGCGAAATCTCTTTTAATTCCGTTATCGCCAATGGCAGATAATGCACGAGTACGGTTTTCCGGACAAACTGACGCCGCTGATTAAAGGTACTCTGGAACGAGCAGCGAGTGATGTGCTGGCGAAAGTTGGGATTTTTTTTAACGAATTCCGATGCTCACGATGAGGTTATGTTCGTGATGAGATTCAAAGCCGAAGGATGCATTATCGGCAAGGCAGGTGAATAGTGTATGCTCATGAGGAATGTTCATCGATTCAAAGCATTTTTTCGCGAATTCTTCAACTACTGGTCCCAACAGAGCGAAGATTCTTTATGACGATTAAACCTAGAGCAATTTAATGTCCTTGCTTGAGAAGCGCACCAGAAATAGTGACAAAGTCCTCTCGTCCCAACAAGTTTTCTTTCGACCGCGATTAAACCGAAACAAATTTGATGTTTGTGTTGCGTAAGTGCGCTACGGTCTGCTTTGACAAGCGAATGGTCATGGGGTTCGAATCTTAGTAGAATCAGGCCATTCGATGTCAAAGTGACTTTTAGCATGGGTTTATTCTCAGGCCGCTCATAACCCTTTCTTCATGCCGAATTCTAAATTATGCCGCACTGGCCCGCTTAGGCACGTCCGGCAGAAAACGAACAAAAATCTGGCAGCGAAAAACTTTTTCTGCCAGACATTCTGCCGGATTTCTGGCCGCCGTCACTCGTGAAAACTAACAGAAATGACACATCCGATTCGGGCAGAAATTTCGCCTTACGGTTTTTCTGCCGGATTTCTGTTCGATTTCTGCCAGAGGTTTCGTAGAAAAACCGGCTTTGTACCGGTTCAGCTTTCCCTCCTTTTTTGGAGCAAGACGCAAGAAGCAGCAGGAAGCGTGCAATAAACAGGTTAACAATTAAATTATACCTGCTTTGTTATGTTCTATATTATTCTCTTACCTTTTGCCCGAAACTGCAAAACTGATGAACCACTTTTCTCCTGCCTCAAAATGTCACAGTTGACATATAGAGAATTGAGCGAAAAATGAAGGCTGGTTCTGTTCGATTTCTGCCAGGCATCCGACTTTTTCGTAAGCGGAGGTTAGCACTGGTTAGCTGCGCCTGGGATGGCTATAATTGGCGACAGCGCTGTCATGTGGAACGAGGTGGTTAAAGTAGAGAAAGCATTGAAGGAAGGGTACCCAATTACACACAAGCACGTACAAAATTCAATAAGCATGTCGCTCACTCAATAGCGATTATAGCAAAAATAAATGCAGCAAACACCCGGGCGATATCACAATAGATCAACGATACTGGTCGCAGTGATGAGCAGGGATGCCACATATAATTCTGTGTTTTTTGTTGGAAAAATCTGACCATCTGTACGGCGAGGAAAAATATCTGTGTAAAAATCTGCCCAATGTAAAACAATGAGAGTGAAAGAGATAGACAGTCATTTGGCTGACTATTTCCGTCTCTTTCACTCTCATGTAAAGGCTCAAAAATCTGTTTAATCTGTGTAATTTGGCGAAAATCTGTATTCTATGCATACAGATTCTGTACAGGCGATTTCCTTCAAATATCTGTTAAACACAGAATAATCTGTGCATGTGGCAACCCTGGTGATGAGTCCTCGGTATGAAATGGAGAGGGTTACCTGGAAGGAGCGTCAAACATAGCTCTGGCTCTCTCAAGCTCCCACTTAGAGCCTCCACGCAGATCTAAGTCAAATGATGAAGCAGCTAAGTTAGGAGGTGCGAACTAGAGCGCCTGTTCTCCAGGTGAGGGGCGGCTCACACAGCGTCTGTCTCGTGGAAGGAGCACTTCCAGACTCTGTTGAATGGAGAGGTAAATGCGGAGATCAGCAGGGACAGGATAGGAACTGTAAGCGATGGTCAAGCTGTGGAGCCACCAACACAGGAGGAGGTTAAAAAGGCAATCAGTGAGCTGAAAAACGGTAAGGCTGCTGGGAAGGACGGTATCCCGGCTGAACTTCTAAAAGCGGGGAGCGAGCGGCTGTACGAAGCAATCCACCGGATCACTGTCAGGATTTGGGAGGAAAAACAAATGCCGGAGGAGTGGTCGGATGGCCTCATTTGCCCAATATTCAAAAAGGGACATCGACTGGAGTGTAAAAACTATCGAGGAATTACATTCCTCAATTCTGTCTACAAGGTGTTTTCCCGTATCCTGTTCTGTAGACTAAGACCGTTAGCGGAGTCCTTCGTCGGCGAATACCAAGCTAGTTTTCGTGAGTGTCACTCCACGACGGATCAGATGTTTACCCTGCGTCAGTTGCTAGACAAGTTCCGGGAGTACAACTTGCAGACACACCATCTGTTTGTGGATTTTAATGCGGCGTACGATTCAGTTAAACGAAATGAGTTGTGGCAGATAATGCTAGAATATGGTTTTCCGACGAAACTAGTTACGCTAATTCGTGCGATGCTGGAAGGATCCAAATCATGCGTTAGAATAGCGGGTGAGACCTCAGCTGCCTTCGAGGCGTTGGATGGACTGAAGCAAGGGGATGCACTCTTTAACCTGCTATTCAACATTGCCTTGGAAGGTGCATTATGAAGGGCAAACGTGGAAAGGAATGGAACTATTATCACGAAATCTCACATGCTTCTTGGTTTTGCGTATGACGTCGATATCATCAGAATCAACCGCAGAGCGAGCCTCCAGACCTTCAGGCCTTTTAAAAGGGAAGCGGCGAAATTGGGACTCACCATCCACACCGCCAAAACGAAGTATATAGTTGCTAGTAGGGAACGTGGGAGCCCAAGTGATCAGGCTTTCTACGGATTACGTAGCCAGCTGAAGTCCCGCAGTTTGCAAATTCGCACAAAACTGGCGCTCTACAGAACACTAATCCTCCCGGTGGCCCTTTACGGACACGAATCATGGACGCTAAAGGAAGCTGATCGGCGAGTGCTTGGGGTTTTTGAGCGTAAAGCTATACCAAGTATACAAATATGCTGATATAGTGAAGGCAGTGCAATGTGGCAGGCTGCGGTGGACTGGACACGTGGCCAGAATGCCCGACAAAAGAGTAGCCAAAACTATTTTCAGCAGAAAACCAGGATGAAGTCGTAGACTCCGAGGCAGACCCCGCACCCGGTGGGTGTGTGCTGTCGAAGACGATGCACGTTCAGCAGGTGTTCGTGGGGATTGGAGAACGGCAGCCCAGGACCGACGTTACTGGAGGACCATAATTCGTCCGGCACAGGATCGATAACGGACCGCTGCCACTAAAGTAAAGTAAGTAGATAAGTTCATACAGGAAAAAAGTGCGCTACGGCTACAGCTGTAGTGTTGGGTCGTATATGATTCTATTTATATGTATGCTCATGTTTTCCATTTAGTTGAAAAAGTAGAGAAAAGTGAATGTATTAATTTGAGGCAAGAACCTTTTTCGTTACTACTTTTTGCCCTTGGACAAGAGACTTCATTCGCATCTCAACCAACACACAAGGGGACATAAAGAACTAAAGCTTTTGAAAAATTCATTATTTTTTTATTTCAGATTTTTATACTGCAGTCTTTGATACTAACTTTATAATGATCCGACCACGGGAAGTGGCCGAAAAACGATGATACACATAAGCGTTCCAGTGCGGCGTGGAACAACCTCGACGGGATAAAACGCCGCTCTTAAAAAAACCACAATTTTTAAACTTTATGTTCCTTTTTCTCAGAAACTACACAACGTATTGGAACAAACTTTTTTTTATTTTGTTGGTAGGAGCTTGGCAAAGACTTCTATAACTTTTGAGCTTTGTAAACGAAACACAGCTTAAGAAAAAAAAGGAAGAAAAAAAGAAAAAAAAGATTAAAATTTGTCTTCTTTTTTCTTTTTCTCTGGCTGTGTTTCGTTTACAAAGCTTAAAAGTTATTAAAAGTCTTTGCCAAGCTCCTACCAACAAAACAAAAAAAAGTTTGTTCCAATACGTTGTGTAGTTTCTGAGAAAAAAATACATAAAATTTTAAAATCGTGGTTTTTCAGGAGCGGCGTTTTATTCCGTCGAGGTTGTTCCACGCTGCACTGAAACGCTTATGTGTATCGTGGTCCGATCACCGTGGTCGGATCATTACAAAATTAGCATCAAAATGCGCGGAAAAGGCTGCAGAATTAAAATCTGAAATAAGAAAATAATGAGTTTTTCAAAGTTTTTAGTCGATTATGTCCCCTTAAAAAAAGCACCCAGTTCGGTAAAATTTTGCCAAAATTTCCACAGCCGTCCTTTCGGTAAAATTTTTAATGTTACCAAACGTTACTAAAGATCCGTAAACGTCGATATGCACCATCAAAATTTTTACCGAACGTTCGGCTGTCGAGATTTCAGCAAAATTTTACCGAATTTGGTGCTTTTATTTGAGTGTGAAGTACCGCTCTTCTAACTTGCCCTGACAAGTGGCTTCATTGTTAGTAAATGAAGAATTCAGCAGGCGAATGAAGTGAGAATAAACCCATGCTAAAATCACTTAACACCGAAAGACCTGATTCTACTATCAAAGTTTTGAACCATTTGATTCATTTGACAGTACCGTCTCAGCCGAGCAAAATTTGACCAAATTATATATGGGACATTCAATTTTATAGACCTAGTAATTATCTACAATTTTGCCGAATAAAGTTTTGCTGTATCTTTTGTATTTACGGTGCTAGCTAGGAACTCATTAGTGATTAAATGAACGTTCACTTAGTCAAATGAGTTACTAGCATTATAGAACCGTAAATACAAAATATGCAGCAAAATTTTATTCAGCAAAATTGTAGACAACTAGTTCTACAAATGTCCCATCACAATAATTTTGTCAAACTTTGCTCGGCTGAGACGGTACTGTCAAATGAATCAAAATTGAGTCAAAGTGATCGAACCATCCCTGGATCGAACCCATGACTACTCACTTGTCAAAACAGATTCGGTAAACTTGTGGCTACAGAGCCTCTCTATGCAGGAGGAATATCTGGACGCTTGCTGATCTTCCGAAGGGACGCAAGTGACCAAAAAATAAATTGGGTCGAAATGCGAATAGAAAAGATGAAAGATGGTTACACTTTGGAACAGGATGCATACAATAAACTGTTTCAATATGACCGAATGTAAATCTACGAAAATATTGATCAAAAACAAACGAAATGTCATCAAAAACTGACGAAGAAGTTGAAGTAATGAAGTGTTTCCCTTCTCAACAGGCAATGAGTTGTTTGACACCTCAAAATACCCGATCAAATATACTGTTTGCAATTAACAAACTTAGACGATTCAACAAAAATCTGTAGTCTTAACATACAAACCTAAACAAACAGTACCAAAACCGTAATTTGAAATATTTCCGAAATTCGATGGGCATCACTGCAGTTTCTAGAGGAAGACTGTGTTAGAAGACCAGATAGAAATTGTAGTGTGCCATGATTATTAAGGTGGTTTTAGATTTATGCCACATACCATACAATTTGTTTGTGCCAGATGCCAGATTTCCCAGTAACTATGGTAACGCATTAAACTGTTAATTTTCTATTAAAATAAACTTCACAATTGTTTAAGCTATCACTGCAGATAGACGTAATTCTATAACTCTCTACAAAATGTTCAATATTCTAAACGAGTTTTTCATTAAAATAAAATAAAAACAATTGCTGAAATAAAAAAAAACAGGATACCTATTTTTGAGACACAAATTATTAAATTTATGATGATTTTTAATAATAATACGCCGCTTTTAAGAATAGAACTTCATTCTTGAAAGCATCTATAGAAAATCGATTTGAAATTCAAATGTTTTAAAATGAAAAAACGGAAACAAAACAACAAAGCAAAAAATATGTCCTCATTTTAGTGCCACAAGCATCTAGTTCATTTTGATCTATCACATAATCTAATAAACGATTGTTTGCTACAAACTTTTCCCCGGTAGCGCAGAACACACCACCGCAGCAGTTTTTCATCCCCATTCCATCATCTTCAAAACAGAATAAAATTCAATTAGGTAATCGGTCAAGCGCTATGTTTGCTTCCATACATATCGATACTATTGGAATGTGTTGTCCTAGTATTTGACACAATCATTTCTCAGTACAGCAAAACATTATTTTCTCTAAATATGTGTGCGATTTCAATCGTCTCTTTAATAAGATATTTTTGTTCGTATTCAAAAACATGCACTTTTGGTTAGAGTAAAACAAAAAAAACTATTTCGTAGCCATAGAATTTGTTCAATTCTTTTGCTGGTTGGAAAGTAAGTAAATATTTAGCCCCTTAAGTGCTTAATGGCAATTGTCACCTCCGTCCGATAGAGTCGGCGTGCCGTTTTATAGAATTACTACTTCACTTTGATAAGGATGTTTAAGGCAATGTAGTGCCAATAAAATACAACGAACTGTTTCGCTCGCTGTGGGAAACAAAATCAGACAACCCAACGCTATGCAATCATTTTTTTCTGTCTCTAGCATCTCACCTCTGGAGCATCAGTATTCGAATCCTCATCATTGTCTTGCTGTTGCGCGTTTACCTGTAGAATCATTTTCATTGCAGAGGGTAATGGATTAGTAAATTGGTTACCTTACACAGTTGCAGAAAGTTTGAAAGAAAAGAAACCGTAAAATTAGAGATAAATCATACTTCTGGTGCATCACTAGGTGCAGCTCCGTCCGGCGCTGGCTGCTGTGGCTGATCGTCCTCTTCCGTGCACAAATCCATATCAGCCTGCACTATTTGGTTGTCCTCCTGGGGATCCAGCAACATACTGGCATTAATCAGTACGTGATCAGCCGGACCGAGAGCCCAAACGTTGGCATAGGATCGAATCTCAGCCACGGTGCGGCTGTGAATGTTTTGCTCAACACACAAATCGATTTCGGTTTGCATTGTGCAAGTGTACATCTGCGGAAGAATTAGTTAGTGATTAGGAACGAAAAAACACGGGGGAAAATCGACGAACCTTAAATCCGTTGCTGCGACCAAAGTTGTGGAATTCATTGTAGTATTGCAGCCGCTCGTTAACGCAATCCACGATTACGAAGTTGTACAGCTTTTCCGTTATAGTACGCTTAAATGCCTTCACCAAGTTCTGCATGTACACATCCTCCATCTCGGCATCGAACTTGTAGTCCGACTTGGTCACCAGGGTTGAGCGTCCCGTGACGGGATCCGGCTCGCGCACTTCGTTGTCGACTAGAAAGTAATCGTCAATGCTGAGAACACGGGGCGCCTGGCCACCATTTTTTATCTCGCATTCCTTTATCATGCGAGCTAGGTAGGATTTACCACTACCGGGAATGCCTCTTAAAATAAAGCAAATTCGTGCGTGCCGTTTGAACCGTCCAGGAGGCAACAGTAGTTCATCGATCATTACGATCGGATTGACGGGAAGATGTTTGGGATACTCATCGGAGCCACGCTTCATTTCGAGCTCGTAGTCACTGGGAACCGGTAGAGAGGGTCCGTCGATCTCGCAAAGCTGCTGCTTTGGATTGAGATCTTCCACGCCGGTGGAAGAACTGGCAACCGATCCCTCCTGCCGCAGCTGCTGTTTCCGGATCGAGGAAGCTCGCTTGCCGCGCTTCGTTCTGGGACGATTTGGCCGATTGTCGTTCATCAATATGAACTTACTCGGATAGCACGGATTACTTTCGTCCGGATTCGGATTGTTGTGCATGGCCGCCAGCCGGCAAGTGGAATTCGGTGTGTAATGCGGTGGATTCTCCACCATGAACGTAGGCAGCGGTAAATCTTTGTTGCTGTCCGGCGCACCACCAGCTCCGGGCTGTGCGGACTGGGTGTGATTGTAGTCGAATCGCTGCGGATGGAAACCTTCGTCTCCGAATGCTAGCCGAAAAGAAAACGAAAATTAAGTGAAATTTGATGATAGACGCGACAAAGAAAGCCTACCTCCCCTCTCACCACGCTGACCACCGAAGGACGGCCGGCCCCGGCTGTTCCAATCGTTGTCCAAACGTGCGGAACTGTCATTATGAACCATCGGCCCGGAACTACTGTGGCCGTAATCAATAACCCGCGGTGCTCCGTTCGAGTAGTCAATAATTTGCTTCGGCTTGAAGTAGTCGTCGTCCTCGGCAAAGGTTTTCTGCCGCTTGGCTGGACCGTGCGGCTCTTCGTCCATCAGCGGCTTCGGCATACCACCCACCCAGCGACTGGGGCCGCGATCACCGCAATCGCTATTGTTACCATTGCCAAACTCTAACTTAACTGGTTTTCTATCATTGAAAGGAGGACCGGCGTTGCCATTCCCGAAGCCTCCCTTACCGAAGGGAGGAATAAGACCTTCGGCTCTCTTCTTCTGCTCCAACTGTCGAATCGCACATTCCATTTTATATTTCCGTTCTTCAAAAATCTCAACGTCCTCGAACCGATCGAAAATCTCCTGATACTCTTCTTCCTCCATCCAATTGGGTTTAGGAACGGCGCACGGTTCGCCAACCTCGGGGTCGATTTGCAACTCATCGCAGTGTCCCTCATAAAGACTTGAAATATTTTTAGGAGGAAAGTCTGACCCATTGAAAGATTCTTCTTTGAGCGGGGTCGACTGACCACACATCTCCATCGCGTCAACTTCACCCTCTGATTCATGTTTCATATTTTGCTGTGGCTGAGTGGTCCATCGAGATTGACGCTGGCGCGACCCTGTCGAGGACGTGTTGCTCAATGCAGGCGAAATCTGATCGGAACGCTGTGGTCTCGAAACGTTTGGCTGTGGTCCACCAAACATTGGCGGGGGTCGGCTCAAGTCTACATTCAGCGATGCCGGAGGTCGCTGGGCATTAAAATTGAACGAATCACCACCTTGATTTGGAGGTGGACAGCGAGTAAAATCATTAACCGGCGGAGGACCACGACTAAAATCGCTTCCAGGCGGTGGACCACGATTAAAATTGTTCATCGGTGGAGGACCACGATTAAAATCATTGCCAGGCGGAGGGCCACGAATGAAATCATGTCCAGGTGGAGGTCCACGATTAAAATCGTTACCGGGCGGAGGACCACGATTAAAATCGAACCCTGGCGGTGGACCACGACAAAAATTATTTCCCATCGGAGGACCACGGTTAAACTCGAAGCCTGGTGGTGGACCACGACTGAAATCCATTCCTTGCGGAGGAGGACCGCGATTAAATTCACCACCTGGAGGAGGACCCCGGTGAACATCGGCACCCGGCGGAAGGCTACGATTAAATTCACCTCCCGGTGGACCGCTACGGTTTAGATCGTCCATCAAAGGCGGTGGACCTCGACTGAACTCATCAAAATCACGACTTCGATCATCTCCGGACGGTACTGACCGACCATCTTCATGAAACGACGATCTACTTCGCTCCTCTTGTGGCAATTTTTGCGGCATTGGCCACATGTTTGGCTTTTGGATTCCACTCCCGGGACTACCATTTTGATTTGCATTGATAACTGCTCCAGCAGCATTTTGAATCTGCTGCAGCAATTCGGAATTACCGTCACTGGCCAAATTGACACCTTCGCTATTGTTGCTTCCAGAAATAACATTCAACAGAGCACTGACTTTGGGATCCTTCAACAGAGACGCCAAAGCATTCACCGGATTAGCGCTCTTGTTCAAAGACGCGTTCAACTGATGTATGTTCGGTTTATCCTCTTTTTCATCATCCAAATCAATAACCTCCACTACGTCATCATTCGCTCGCTTCCCAGAATTCCCCTCATTTCCGATAAGATCCAGCCCAGGAATGCCTCCGCCAGCAACCGCACTACCCCCAAGAGCATTTTTAAACAAACCCACGTCACTAGACTCTTCCGGAGGAGGTGGCGGCGGTGGCTGACTAAACTGAGACTGTACGGCAGGAACCGGAACAGGAACTGCGCTCTTCTGTGCGCTTGCAGCGGCGGCAGCCGCAGCAGCTTCAGCCAGCCGCTTCTTTTTCAAATATTCACGCCGTTCAACCAACTTTTTGCGACAATCTTCAAACTTTTTCTCGTACTCGCGATAGGTCGACTTATCCGGGTGGTTCGCATTCTTGCGCTTCCAATTATCAAATTCTTCCTCCCACTTACGAAACTGTTCGTCGAAAGCCAATTCCTCAGCGGTTTTCTGTGCTTGCTCCTCTGACACCGGTGGGGGTGGGGCTATAAAATAAACAAATCATTATCTCAACACTGCTTCAAAAACACATTCGATCCATCAAAAAACCAGATTACCTTGCTCGGCAGCTAGCGTGTCTGGATGGGGTTCCGACGGTGGAGGTGGAGCAACCCCAATTGGTATCGGAGGAGCGACGGCCATTGTGGGAGGTAGCATCGTATGTGCAGGCACTACCGCTGCCGGAGGAACAGTGGTCGGTATGGCCATAGCTGGTGCCATTGGCATCGGTGCAGCCACGGCGGGCAAAGGTTTTCCCATTTGCCGAGCGTACTGCTCGCCATACTGAGCATGCCATTGAGCGTATTGCTGCTGATATTGTTGCCACTGCTGCCATTGAGCGTACTGGTCGGGAGTCATGGCTGAGTAGGCCGCTGCCGTTGGAGCAGCCGCAACGGGTTGAACCGTCGGGGGAGGCATTGCAGTCGAATAACCGGGATTAAAACCCGGCTGTACCTGCCAAGCGTTTGGCCAAGACATTTTCAATTTTGGAATTTACGAGAAATAAGAAAAAGGAAAAGAAAAATGTGGCTGCCTAGCGACGTAATGTGAAAACCTGAATTACACAAGAAATTCACTTTTTCCGGCGAAGGCTTGTTGCTATTTCTATGCACTGTACTTCAAGAAATGTTTTCCAACTAATTTTTGCCTGACACGGAAACTTTTACACTATTTTTCAACCTTTTCTTGCCAAACGCATCACTCAAGCATTATCCATTTTGTTTTACACTTTCGACTGACAGCGGGGCGACCGTCGATTTTCACACCACTCTTGTCAAAAAGTGATCCGCCGCGGAAAAAAAGTTTCGAAACAGAGAGGGTGTCCCAAAAATCGCATGTTTTTGGCTCGGGCAGAGCTGCCAGAAATTTCACATTTAGCTAGCACAACACAATCTTTTCGATAAGTTTTTATAGTACATATTTTACAATTAAAATTGAACTTACCTAACATCTCCTCCACATTGAACCTCTTGTCTTCTTTCGTCAAAAGGGTTTCTATAAGTTTTTTTATGCCAATTTTTAATTTTAAACAATGTTTTGTTCGTAAAAGTGAATCGTGCATCCGAGCTTAATGCAAGAGAATTTAATATGGCGGTAATTTTGACAGTTCGGCTACAGCAATTACTGAACGTTCAGCATTCGGTGACAGTTCGATATACTTTTCAGTAAACAGAAACCAAATTGCTGAAATTCAGCAAGGAATGGCTTCCTTTCAGTAAACCATATTGCTGAAAACGAATTTCAAATTTTGGTGTGCATCCCATCGACATCTCTATATCGAACTGCAGTAAACGTCAGCGACAGCATGTCCGGGGCTCGAAATTTGGCAGCGGGCCCAAATCAGACTGCTGGCAGTTGAGTGAAACGCAGTGCTGACATGCTATCTCATTTTCGCACACACGAGATGTTGGCGGCGAAAACATGGTTGTCTGCCGATGGGGTGATTGTAACTGTCAGCACTTGCTGCGGAGCAAAATGCTGTAGCAGTGTGACTTGATTGTTTTCAAGCTTCTGTTTTGTTTACATCAATTTTGCACAATAGAACGATATATCTTTTAACTTAATCAGTGTAAAATGCATTGCAAAGCTTTATACACACTGTGTCCGAGTATCCAGCTTTTTACGAGCCAAACATCCATGGAACTGGGAATTTTAAAAATCTCTGCCGAGGTCTTCAACATTTCTGAAGCCAAAGAAATGCCAATTGGTAAACTAAAGAATGTACAAGTTGAGATCAAAGTCGACCGGAGTATTACTCCTATCCAACAAGCTTGTAGACGATTACCAATACCGCTAAAGGAAATGGTGGACAGAAAGATAGCAGATCTTTTGGAGCAAGACATCATCGAACCTGCACCGCTAAACATAACGTGGGCATCGCCATTAGCAGTCACACCTAAAGACGGGGGTAAAAGCGTGCGCCTTTACGTGGATATGAGGAAGGTAAACCAAGCGATTATCTCTCAGAAACATCCTTTGCCAACATTCGACGAAATCGTACCACATCTGAATGGATGCAAGGTTTTCAGCAAGATAGATCTGGTTAAAGCCTTCCACCAGATAGAACTTGCCCCGAACTCTCGTAACATCACAACTTTCGTAACGCCAGATGCGTATTACCGTTATAAAAGACTGATGTTTGGAATGAGCGTAACTGCAGAGGTTTTCCAAAGATTCATCGAACGAGTCCTCAAAGGTTTGAAAGGAGTGAAGGTATTTATTGACGATATGCTGGTCTATGGATCGTCACAGAAGGAACACGATATAAATTTGCAAGCTGTGTTAAATCGTCTGAAGGAGCAGGGGCTCACGATAAATGAGGAAAAAATGCGAATTCGGAAAGCGATCGGTCGTGTTCATGGGACATAAACTATCGGAGAATGGAATTTTACCAACGGAAGAAAAAGTGAGTGCCATACAAAGTTTCCGCCGACCTCAAAACGCAACCGAATTGCGAAGTTTTCTGGGCTTGGCGAATTACGTCGGTCGATTCATTCCCAACTTATCAACAGTTACCGCACCGCTTCGTGCAATGACAACCAAAGGAATTAAATTTCAATGGTCGAAAGAAGCAAAGCGAGCATTTACTGAAGTCAAACGAGCATTGACAGATCCTCAAAGTAGCCTTCTATCAACCCTCAGTATAAAACAACACTTGTAACAGACGCCAGCAGAAAACGGCCTAGGAGCGGTACTCCTGCAAACGTTTAAATCGGTAACACGCCCAGTATGTTATGCTAGTAAAAGCACAGAGAACAGACTACCAGGTAATCGACAAAAAGTGTGTAAAAGGTTTTTATGTAATCTACGAGTAATCCTTCAATAGAGCACCCCTCGAGCAGTAAGTGGCAAACTAAATCTTGATGTCGCTGCCATTGCTGCTTGTAACTCCAGCACAAAGAAATTTTGATAAAGGTACATGGATATTTTTTGATGCGTTTGGCAAACTATTTCTGGAGGGCGCCACCGACAGATTTTACAGTAGAATCAATATATATGAATGCCAGTGTCGCTGCAGTGCTCGTGGTAAACATCACACATTTGAAAATTACGTATTTACACTGTATGCGCATATGTGTGAGTGATCGATTCGAAACGGGAATCTGATTGTCAAACTAAAAAGGCAACCCAATAAAAAATCCTTCTGCTTTTCCGTAAATCACGTAGGATAAATCACCCGATTTGGTCGTTTTAGGGTACAGCCTGAATTCGTTAATTGGGCCACGACTGCACTCCAGCTGATTCGCTAATTGGGCCGACTGACAGTTGTTAGAAATTTCTAAACTCGAAAATTCCATACAATTTTGACATTCAAGTTGTCACATAGCCCAATTAGCGAACACCCAATTAACGAACCGCCCAATTAACGAACCACCAATTAACGAAACTTTGCTGTATTTCGTCGGCAGGAAAATTTTCTATTGGGCAATTTGACAATGTAGTTCCCGTATCCAAGACACGAACCAGCAACATGTTTGCCACCAAAATATCCATGAAACACCAGCGACACTGGCATTCTATATACAGCCTGAATTCGTTAATTGGGCCACGACTGCACTCCAGCTGATTCGCTAATTGGGCCGACTGACAGTTGTTAGAAATTTCTAAACTCGAAAATTCCATACAATTTTGACATTTAAATTGTCACATAGCCCAATTAGCGAACATCCAATTAACGAACCGCCCAATTAACGAACCACCAACTAACGAAACTTTGCTGTATACAGCCTGAATTCGTTAATTGGGCCACGATTGCACTTCAGCTGATTCGCTATTTGGGCCGACTGACAGTTGTTAGAAATTTCTAAACTCGAAAATTCCATACAATTTTGACATTCAAGTTGTCATATAGCCCAATTAGCGAACACCCAATTAACGAACCGCCCAATTAACGAACCACCAATTAACGAAACTTTGCTGTATTGATTATACTGATTTTACACACAAAAAATCGATCACTTCCTTCGAGCCTGTTAATCTGTTCTCTGTAGTAAAAGTTTGAGTAAAACGGAAAAAAAATATTCAACACTGGACAAAGAAGCTTTGGCGATCGTATGGGCAACGGAGCATTTTGACATGTATTTAAGTGGATTGGAGTTTACCATACTTACTGACCATAAGCCTTTGGTGCACATATTCGGCGATTCATCTACAGCAAAGTTTCGTTAATTGGTGGTTCGTTAATTGGGCGGTTCGTTAATTGGGTGTTCGCTAATTGGGCTATGTGACAACTTGAATGTCAAAATTGTATGGAATTTTCGAGTTTAGAAATTTCTAACAACTGTCAGTCGGCCCAATAGAGGTTTTCCGTCAAAAATTTTTTTTTCACTAAATGTTCGGTTTTGACTCTTAGAAATGATACCCATATAAAACTTTCTTTATTAAAGCCTCTAACTACTGTAAAAATGAAAAACTAAAATACGTATATTTCAACAGGTCACTTCTCGGATGTCTTACATGCCTTTTTGTACCAGTGTCCTCTATTTTCACCACTTCGAAACCATTTGTGCCACTCTTTACTCTTGTGGCAAGCAACAAACGAAATGAAAAAGAAGGTAATCATTAGCTTTTCATTCGTTTTATCCTTTTCACTCTACCGCTGATACACATATGTCAAAAACTGTTATGCAATGCTGCCAGAAAATCTGAAAATTTTGATAAACAGTGCAGCCGAAACGAATTTTTTAAAACTCAACATTCGTGATTTGGTGAAAAGAAACTCAACATTCTTGCAATTTGCATTGTTTAAAAAATCGTAGTAAATTCTAGAGTCAACGAAAAAAATATATTTTTGCACCATTGTCACTCGTATTGGGAGTACTTTTGAGAAAAAATAAGAAAAGGAGGGGTATGATCTGACGGAAAACCTCTATTAGCGAATCAGCTGGAGTGCAGTCGTGGCCCAATTAACGAATTCAGGCTGTACAATTTTCCTTGAAATTGACAATATAGAATCTTAAATTAGAGAGAGTTTGTACATGATTCTTTCAAAACTATTAGAACCATAGGAGCCAATAAGGCAAAATGGGTTACTTTCCGTCGTTTCCGCGCGTTGAGACCATCACCGATCGTTTTCTCGTGATTTTTCACATAAGAAAAGTAACTACCTGCTCTTTTTACCCCTTAAAAACAACGGCAACAAAAAGTTCCGTTTTTCCGTTTTTTTGTCGATTCTGCCCACTGTGCGTTGGGAAAAGCAGGAGGGATTTTTCATCGGGATTGCGGTTTGAAGTTTCGAAAAGAAAATTCATTCTGTCAAAGTTTTCTAACCAGCTCAAGCTTTTGATAGCTTTGATTCGCTATGACGGCGCCGCAGTGGAGACACCTACATTAGTTTCGAGTATGCGTGAAGCAGAATAGCGATTTGTTAAAGAGTGCAAAAGACAGAAACATGTCGGAAATAATTTTCACGCATTCAGCTACGGGCAGTTCTGTAAGTGGAAAAGAGGTCGTGCGGTGCCGTCATTGCGAATAGCGCAGGTAAACCGTAAACGTGAAACTTTGCGGTTATATTTATTGTTTACACAGAATTCTGCCAGTTCCTTTGGGTTTGCTGCAGTGTAATTTTCAGATCCCTGTCACGACAGTTGTCAGCTGAAGCCGCCTGCGATAGTGGTGGTAATAGAGGTAAACAACAAATTTTGAAACAAAATTTAAACGAGATAACGCATGTATTTAATGCTGCGCAGTATGACGAAAGCAGCGTGTTGTTTCCCTTTTTTTGTTTATCGTAAAAAATAAGACTATCAAAAGTCAGAATTTTTTCTATCCTATGTTGCCGATAACAAAAAAAACGAACATCGTTCATTATCTACATCCTACATGCAACGTATTTTCTGAACCATAAAACCCTATGATTGCGTAATTCTTACAGATGCTGTCAAAATCGAGCCAGCAAGCCTGGCTCAAACGGCTTCAAGAAAAATGTATGAGAATGACGTTCGTGCCAGGGATGTGGTAATTTTATTTCTCAAAAAAAAACTTTAAGTAATAGTAAAATCTGTGATAATGGCCAGCCCAATTATTACCCCGTCGCTCGTACAATTGCAAGCTCAGTTCAAAGAGGTGGTCGGAAACATATTAAACCGGTGGACAGGCCTTCGATTGGCGGTCGAACATGGCATGGGCGGTGCGTTAGGAGTTAATGTAAGTCTGTCTGAAAAATTAAGGTATAAATATTTAAAAAAAATTACTTTCAGACTGCAATAGAAATCATTGATTACATCACTTGTTACTGCACAGAAAACAAAAAAGTAGATTCTTATGATTTACGGGAAATTCTTGAAGAAATCATGGATCAAGAATTTCAGACCATATGTGAGGATGAATCGATTGATGGTACTTTTTAACTCTTGTTTTGTTTCACCTTTCACCATTAATGAGGGACAATTTAAACTTTTAGAAATAAGCGACATTCTGATAAAACACCTGAACCTTCTGAAGGACGGCAAATCAGAGCAGGTGAATGCCGAACTTAGTCGGTTAGGACCCTGTGAGATTTGGATCAAATCGGGTAATCACATAAAAATGCAGCGCATGGATGATAGTAGCGAAAGCGACGAGGATGACGACGATAACGACGACCAGGATCAAGATATGGAAACGGAGCCAACGGGTGGAAGTGCGGCACCGAGTACGCAAGGGTCTACCACCGAATTCGTTGAAGAAGACGCGGATCCCGGCTGGACTCAGGTACGCAATCGAAGGCGAAGATAAATGGGTAATAAAAAAAAATCAAAGTCATTGGAGATGAATCGTTGTTGAGATATAGGATTTACATTAGTTTGTGCCGATAAGTAAGCTCCACTTTATTTTTCGTCCTCGAAACTGCTGATATTCCAATCGGATTCCTCGTCCGCTCTAGATTCTTGGGTTACCGTAGGAGCTAGCACAGGAACTGTTGCCGCAGCTAATAGGTGTTTAACGTTGTCTAGCTTGCCCTCACTGTCTTCCAAGTTGAACAACACCCGTTTCTTGGGTACGGGTTTTGGTTGCTGTGGAACGGCTTCCAAAAGATCGCTCAAATCCGAGCCGTCCAGCTGTGCTGTCTGTACTGTCGATTGTGACCGATCCGGTGGCGTGACGAGCCGTTTAACTGGTGTTTCCAGCAACCGTTGCAATCGTTGATCATATTCGGAAACCGAAGACGGCCTGTGGGGAGAAGATCTTCCCGCAGGGACTGGAGAGCTAGTTTCATGGCGATCTAATGATGACGGTGGTGGAATGCGGTTGATTTCTGCCTGGACGGTTATTATGTCGTCGCTGGTTAGCTGAACTTCTGTTTGGCCAACGGAAACTACAGACGAGGTTGAAACTGGAATGAATTTAGCCTTGAAGGGATTTGCGCTGGGCGCTGGAATTGTAAGAAAATCATTTGTGGATATTTTTAGCTTGGATGGTAGAATGTCGATTGACGATTTCCGGTCCACGGTTGTTAGGGAAGAACGTATCTTGGGGATTGACTGCGATGCTTCTCGTTGTTTAATTACTGGCACATCGTCATGTTTTGGACTTTTTTGGAGTTTTTTCACAGAATCAATCAGTTTACTCTTTGCTATTTGGTCTACTTTCGCCGAGAGTTGGTTTCTCGTAATAAAGAAACCCCGATTTTTCTTTTTGTTGGTATCTCGTCGTTCAGCCAAAGCAACAGTTGCGGATCGCAAATCTTCGGTTGGTAACTGTTTTGTTTTAGGGTCGATACCCAAACCTTTCAACCGGCTTTTAAACGTATTTAATACTTGCTTTTTAGGAGACATTAGTGGTTTTACCCGTTTCTTTGGCGATTCTTTTTGTTTTACGAGGGAACTCTCGTTTTCTTTAGGCAGATATTTTACTTTAGCTGCTTCCAGCAGTTTTAATTCCTCGTCACTTTCCGAATCCTTTACTTCGTCGGAAAATGATGCTTGTTCGATGACATCATCAATTTCCGATTCTTCTTTCTCTTCAATTACTTCGATAACCGGTACAGTCGATTCAAATGACACTGCAATCTCTTTATCTTCGTTGACTTCATCACGTTCTACCTCTGCTATAGCTGTCATTTTTGGTAATTGTTCAAGCTTTTTCAATTGAGCACAATTTTCGTGTTTTTGCATCATTTCTTCAAATTGCCTAAACTTTTTCTCATAAATCGATTCAATGTTCTGTACAGTTTGATTAACTTGTCGCTGACTGTCTTGGTACATGTTCTCCATCTCATGATATCGATCCTTCCACGCGGTTGCTTCATCTTCGAAGCTTGCTCTCCGTTCTTCCGTTACTACCGGCGGAACAAGTAAACTGTTTGGCTGCCGGTCACGTTGTTCCATTTCACGAATCGCTTCTGCCATGCTTTGACGCATCTGTTCGATTTCGAGCGACACTTTCCGCCTCTCGGCTGTTTTCCAACACTCGAACTGCTCTCTTTGTTCCCGTAAAATTGCTTCCAAATCAGATTTCGAAATAACATCCAACGGAGTCGGCGACGCACTCAACTGTTGCAGCTGGTTTCTTGGTAATGGGGAAAGTTGAGAAGGTGATAAAGATCTGTTAAAAATTGAATTTAAATTTAGTGGAAATATATCTATCATTTGAGTAATTACCCTGGTGGCGACTTCGGTCTACCTGTCTGGACCTCTTTCTCGTTAACATCTTTCCTATCGTCTAGATTGGTCTGGATGGCAACTGTATGGAACTCTGGAGTAACTTTTACCATCTCTTGGTCACATTTTACTTGCTTCGAACAACCATGGCATTGATGTTCACGATTCCTCTGATCTATTAAACCTTTTTCAGCAATATTCAATCTTTCCTTGAGTTGTTTCACCTCTAGTTCTAGCTTTATTGTGTTGATTAAGTTTGTATCCGTTTCCGAAAATTTTCTCTGGTTTGCCAAATTTGTGTCACCGAAAGACGAAGGCATTTCCGTATGTTTGCGGGTCATGTGAGCGTTTAGAAGCTCAAAACTAATGAAATTCTTCGTACACTTCGAGCACGGGTAAACCACTTGACTCTCGGTCCTTTGCAGCTTACGATGCAGCGTTGCTATTTCCTCGTTTTTTCTTCGACAATTTTTTTCCAATCTCAGATTTTCCTTCTGCATATCCTGAGCGGTGTTCCGCAGCTCCACGATGGTTTCATCCAGAAATTGCTTACAAAACAACAAATATTGAATGCTGAATTGCGCCAGCACAAAGTACTTTCCGATCGCTGGGTCTAATATCCGGTTCTGCAGCACCGTTCCAATGGGAACCTCGGAAATGTGGGGAATAAATTCATCTAGCTTTTCGTAATCTCTCTCATTCACTATGGCATACGGATCGATAGATGCTAAAAATAGATGACTGATAACACTTGCATAACACCGAAAATAATTCCAATATCAATTACAAATCAACCTCCAGTCTATACAGTAACCCGACGAGAACTCTCGAATAATGAACCCAGCGTCACGGGCAATTTTAGGGAAATTATGGTTCCATTTATAAGCCATTAAGTAGAGAAAATTCTTGCTGCACAATAAACCACCCTCAGCTGTAGCAGGCTGTGTTTACATTTACGTTTATTATTCGACCTAATAATTTACAAAAATTACCCGCTGCTGTGAACCAAACAATTCATTACCATGGCAACTAGCCTAGCAGAACGAGTAGAACAAACGATATAACTAAACTTTACATAATCCTATCCTATTCTACAGTAGATCAACTATCTCCTCCAGAACCAACGGTTCCACATCCCGATACTTAAACATATGAATCGACCCGGCCGCTATGTTGATGGTCTCGTGATCGGCACTGATCGCAAAATCCGCCACGTTTTCTTTGGCGCGAATGAAAACGTAACTGTCCACGTTCGGGACCACCTTCCGCACGTGCTCATCGTCCTGGTGGTTCTGCGGCATATGCCGCACCGCAAGCTGATGAAAATGATTTTCAACACTTTTGTAGAAATCCGCCGCGAACTGTTGCTCCCCGGCGGAAAGCCGCTTGGCCTCCGGTGCCCGTTTCGACTCCTCTTCCAGTATGTGAAAAGCGTACTCTTCGATTTTCTGTAACCGACAGCGGTGATAACTGGCCAGCACGTACCGTATCCGTTCCACTTCCATACGGTGCGTAATGTAGAGCATTTCATTCTTGTTTGTATTGGCCAAATTTTCTTCCATGTAAACTAGTTGGCTCATGACCATATCGACGATAGCTTCCTTGTACGGTAGGATTTGAACGGCAAATTTTTCGTTCAACCAAGCTTGTTGCAATGCATCCAACACCTGTACCGACAAACAAAATTTTATTATCGAATTTTAAATTGCTAAACTAGTCAAACGGCTAACCTGCTTGGAAGTCATCAGAACCTCTTCCTCATCTTCGTCATCTTCCACGGGGCCACTATTGTCGTTATCCAGGGCAAACATGTTCTCCACTAGCTGGGCATTATTCTGATCCATCTTTGGGCTGGCCTGGATTCACGGAATTCACACACTGTGGGATAAGTTGCAAACGGAACTGAAACCAAACCAACGAAACGAAAATAAAAATCAACTTCGCGCCTGATGCGGTTGTTGATATTGTCTTGAGGCAGCTGTCTGGTCACCCTAGACATACACGGAAAACTCGAACTATGCAATAATAGATTTTAACACAAAAATTATTAATATTTTTTAAATATTTACATACGGTCCATTTTGAATTTTTTTTTATCTTCAATTCTCCGCTTGAAAATTGAGTGACGGACCGTAACTTACGGTTTTAAAAATTGATATTTTTAATAATTTTGCTCATAATTAGGATGAGAAAAAGTGCTATAATTCTAAACGATAGAAGAAAAACAGGATTTTTTGTAGGTATTGTCAATTGCAATCAATAGCTTACGTGCTAGACAATCATAATATTGTCAATTGCAAGGAAAATTGTACCATTCAAAGTGCGCAATCGCTCATAAAAGTGCTATTTTAGCTTAAATCGTTTTGGTATCTTCGGCGCACTTATTGCTTGGAAGATAACGAAAAAGTGCGCCGAAGATACCGAAACGATTTAATGCAAAATAGCACTTTTATGAGCGGTATCACACTTTGGATGGTACAATTTTCCTTGCAATTGACAGTATTATGATTGTCTAGCACGTAAGCTATTGATTTACTTGCAAAATAAACGATATTTGCCCCCGCGACGATTCTGGCGACGGTTTTGCCCGCGACGGTTATAATTCATCGCGTACGAAAGGGTGGGAAATTGATAATATTAAAGGCAGAAATTGTTTTTTTGACGTAGGACTACGTCTTACGACAAGGTTTGGGGTAGGGTGTCATTCCGAAAAATCGAAAAATGCGAGCGTCACGAAAAATGATAGGTTTTGAGTGCTAATAACTTAGCGGTTTCCCTAACAATTTTAAATATTTTTGCACCAATCAATCGGAAAATCTTCTACGCATCAACCCCGATATAAAAATCTATTGATTTCAAAGTACGCACTATTGGAAAATTGAAAATAATGAAGCATTATCCTTTTGACAATCCTCGCTTCGTGATTGGTCGCAACGTTTTCGTTTAATCAGCTCCAGGCCGTGGTTTCCTCTGCTGTACGAAGAAGTCGTCTCCATTCCACTCGGTCCATGGCCGCAATTCGCCAGCCACGTAGTCTACGTAGGGTCCGCAGGTCGCCTTCCACTTGATCGATCTATCTTGCTCGCTGCGCGCCCCGCCGTCTCGTTCCAGTCGGATCGTTATTGAGAACTTTTTTAACCGACATCCTCACGACATGCCCAGCCCACCGCAGGTGACCGATTTTTGCGGTGTGAGCGATGGGTGGTTCCCTAAGCAGCTGATGCAATTCATGGTTCATTCGCCTCCTCCACGTTCCGTCTTCCATCTGCACTCCGCCGTAGATGGTGCGCAACACCTTCCGTTCGAAAATACTAAGGGCGCGTTGGTCCTCCACGACCATAGTCCATGTCTCATAGCCATAAAGGACTACCGGTCTAATCAGCGTCTTGTAGATTGTTATCTTCGTGCGGTGGCGAATTTTGTTCGATCGCAGCGTCCTACGGAGTCCAAAGTAGGCACGATTTCCTGCCATAATGCGTCTTTGTATTTCTCTGCTGGTGTCGTTGTCTGCGGTAACCAGTAAGCCCAGATACATGAACTCTTCTACCACCTCGATTTCATCACCGTCTAAATGAATCTGGGGAGGGAGGTCAGCATTCACTTCTCTAGAACCTCTTCCTTTCATGTATTTTGTTTTCGATACATTAATGACAAGTCCAATCCGTTTGGCTTCAGCTTTCAGTCCGATGTACGTTTCCGCCATCCTCTCAAAGATACGTGTAATGATGTCAACGTCGTCAGCGAAACCAAGAAGCTGGACTGACCTCGTGAATATCGTGCCACTCGTGTCTATACCCGCTCTTCTTATCACACCCTCCAAAGCGATGTTAAACAGCAAACATGAAAGTCCATCACCTTGCCGTAACCCTCTTCGAGATCCAAAGGGACTCGAGACTGCCCCTGATACTCGAACAACACACATTACTCGATCCATCGTCGCCTTGACCAATCGCGTTAGTTTATCCGGAAATCCGTAGTAGTGCATAATCTGCCATAGCTGATCTCGATCGATCGTGTCGTACGCCGATTTGAAGTCGATGAATAAATGATGCGTGGGCACGTTGTATTCGCTACATTTCTGCAACACTTGCCGAAGCGCGAAAATCTGGTCCGTGGTGGCACGGGCACCCATGAATCCCGCTTGATATTGCCCCACGAACTCGTTTGCAAATGGTGATAATCGACGACATAAAAGTTGGGAGAGTACCTTGTAGGCGGCGTTCAACAGTGTGATTGCGCGGTAATTGCAATAACCCAACTTGTCGCCGTTTTTGTAGATCGGACACACGATGCCTTCCGTTCACTCCTCCGGTAGTAGCTCATCCTCCCAAATCTTGACAATGACCCAGTGCAGCGCTCTAGCCAGTGCGTCACCACCGCATTTCAGCAGCTCGCCGGGTAGCTGATCAGCCCCAGCCGCTTTGTTGTTCTTCAGCCGACCGATCTCTTCTGCTACCTCCTGGAGGTCAGGGGCTGGTATTCTGTCGTCTTCTGCACGTGCTCCAAGATCTATTGCCATCAGAGATGCCAGAAGTGAAGACATGTCTTCATTTTGAAGACATTTTGGTTACAAAAAAGTGAAATGTCTTCGCTTGAAGACATGTGAAGACATGTCTTCACCATGCAATTTAAATGAGCGGAAACCGAAAGAAGACAAATGAAGACAATTTTCCTTGATTCGTGAAGACTTTTCAAAAAATCACCTGGCATCCCTGATTGCCATATCGTCACCTCCATGTTCAGCGAAATCGCTGTTAAGGTGCTCGTCATAATACTGCTTTCACCTTTCGATCACCTCACATTCGTTCGTGAGAAGATTACCGTCTGAGTCCCGACACATATCGGCCTGCGGCACATAGCCTTTGCGCGAACGGTTTAACTTCTCGTAGAACTTCCGTTTATCGTTAGCACGGTACAGTTCTTCCAGCGCTTCGCGATCTCGATCTTCCTGTTGGCGCTTTTTCCTCCGGAAGACCGAGTTTTGCCTGTTCCGTGCTTGTTTATATCGCTCCATATTCGCCCTCGTACGGTGTTGCAGCATTCTCGCACGGGCTGCATTCTTCTCCTGCACTAATTGCTTGCATTCGCCGTCGAACCAATCGTTTTTTCGGTTCGGCTTCATTGTACCTAGTGCCGCTAGAGTAGTACTACCGATGGCGGTCTTAATGCCTTTCCAACCATCTTCAAGAGTTGCTGCGCCAAGTTGCTCTTCCGTTGGTAGCGCTGCTTCCAGCTGCCGCGCGTATTCCTGGGCAACTCCGGTGTCTCGTAGCTGCTCGATGTTGGGTCGCGGCGTACGACTTCGACGCGTGTTATGCACCGTCGAGTGTTTTGAGCGCATGCAGACTGCAACTAGGAAATGGATTAGGAAACGTTTATAATATCAGAGAAGAATTTACCGTCGATTAGAATATGGTCAATTTGGTTTTCTATTCGTTGGTCTGGTGATCTCCAGGTAGCCTAGTGGATATCTTTGCGGGGGAAGAAGGTACTTCGGACTACTGTACCGCGGGAAGCTGCAAAATTTACGCATCGTTGGCTATTGTCGTTCGTCGCGGCATGCAGGCTGTTTGGCCCGATCACCGGTCTATATATAGCTTCCCGTCCTACCTGCGTGTTCATGTCACCGATGACGAGATTCACGTCCCGTCGCGGACAGCCATCATACACCTGCTCCAGCTGCGCGTAGAACGTCTGCTTCTCGTCATCGGGTCTCCCTTCGTGTAGACAATGCAAATTGATGATACTGTAATTGAAGAAACGGCCCTTAATCCTCAACTTGCACACCCTTGCGTTAATCGGTTGCCAACCAATCACACGCTGGCGCATCTTTCCCAGTACTATAAAGCCGGTTGCCAGCTCGTTGATGGTGCCACAGCTCTGGTAGAAAGTAGCCGCTCGATGCCCGCTTTTCCATACCTTCTGTCCTGTCCAGCAAAGTTCCTGCAGTGCTACGACTTCGAAGTTTCCGGGATGTAGTTCATCATACATTATCCTATCGCAACCCGGGAAGCCGAGCGATTTGCAATTCCATGTCCCGAGTTTCCAATCGTAGTCCTTATTTCGTCGCGTTATTTTCTTCTTCGTTGTTGGTAACTTTTTGTTTTCCAGGGCCTGCCCCTAACCCCCTGTCTCACCGGAGGACCATCGTGCACAGCACTGTTTAGAGTCCCTGCTGGCATAGGGACGAGTATAATAACACGGTGTTACACGGAAAAAATACTTCTCAAATGACCTAGTGTACGTTGTTAGTCACACCTAGTACATCCTAAAAACACATTTGAAATCTTCCTACCACCCCCAAAATTTCAAGTTATTGCAAAAAAAAACATTTTTTGGCTAGGTGTACACATACTATCATGAATAACCCGAGAATTTACCAAGCAATTTTAAGTTTTTTATACATTTTTGGAAAGCTTAGAGGACAAGCTTTTAGAATATATACACATTCACTATGGTTCTACAAAAGTTAGACGAGATTTTTTCAATTAAATATGAAATTTAACTGCAAAAATGAAATTTTTCTCACTTTAGGGGTCCTTAAAGTGACCTTAAAAATGACCCACATTCCTCAGCTCAACATCAGTTGTTTTATATTCAATCCTAAGGCTTTGGTCAAAATTTCAGCCAAATCGGGCAACATTTGCATATTTGAGACCATTTTTAAGAGGTGTAGAATTTGTTGCTTCTCATATATCACCCGCCTAATCTTACATCGTGTACAAGATGCTGACGCAACAATTCTCAAAGCGAAGAAATGACTTTCTTATCCGAGAATAGTTTTGAACGTTTTATTTGCTGCTTTACGTCAGTTAGTTGACTGCAATTCTATACATAGTTACAATAGTCAAGTATTACATTTAGATTAATTTCTTTCGAAAATGATGGACAAGACAAGGCAGGAGGGATCCGTAGTGATGTCAATTTTTATTTGACCGTCAACTCGGCATAAGACAGGAAGGTACAAATCATTTTCCAAACAACTTTAACTTACTTATATAGTAGCTTGCAATCATGAAAATGAGTAAAAACATGTAAAAATTATCGACCTGCAAAAATTTGAATTTCTCAACATACAGCGCAGCCAAGCCATTTTAACATAACAATTTTTTGATGTCATCAAAATACATGTACCTATATGTAAATAGTGTTTGATGTTGAAATAAGATTTGAGGCGCTATTAACATATACAGCCTGAATTCGTTAATTGGGCCACGACTGCACTCCAGCTGATTCGCTAATTGGGCCGACTGACAGTTGTTAGAAATTTCTAAACTCGAAAATTTCATACAATTTTGACATTCAAGTTGTCACATAGCCCAATTAGCGAACACCCAATTAACGAACCGCCCAATTAACGAACCACCAATTAACGAAACTTTGCTGTATTTAAAAACAATCGAATTTTCTCAACCTGCAGTTAGTCTCAACAAATGCTAAATTTAGCATGATGTACATGAAGAATTGTATTATTACATAAACCTTTGCACGGTGCCTAACCTCAACTCTGGTTTGACGTTTTTGTGTGTTTAGTTTTGATTCCCTTTGTAACCTAATTTTATCGCTAGTGGGTTTATTACTTGTAATTCGTACCACTTGTTTGCGGAAACCGGAAATGCCCGACTTTTCCGAAGCAGAAAAATGATAACAGTTCTGTACAACATATATTTTTGTCATTTTTGCAGTTTTTTCCTTCTGGGTCTAGCGAATAAGTAATCAAAACAAACCCCACAAAACTGTCAAACCTGGGACGAAAAAACGCACTGACATCTGCGTGCAATGCTTTATACGTGGATACATGTTACTATCACTACAAAGAGACTTACGTAGTCCTGCGTCACCTATGCGGTTGTGTCTTGTACACAGCCCCTCTGATTTTTTTTCATTTTTCCTAACTTTTGCACCGTGAAGGTACCATATCTTGCGCCGTTAACACATTTTTATGGTTCTCCCTCTATTATAAGCATTCTACATTCATATTAACAACTTTAATAGCAGCAATGTGTAGACTTAGAGGTACGAACTGCGGATGAGCGTCATTCAGAGAGTCAAGGCTGATCTTAGCATAACGGATTGTGCTTTAGCGAAAAAACTGAATACTGACCGCTGTACTGTACGGCGAATACGTCTCGGAATGGCTACAAGTGTTACCGAGCAAGTGGGGAGCCCAACAGAAGCCTCAAACAATGAACAAAGCCTAGAATCCGGTCTCAGGGGCTGTGCGGCCCATGGGTGGTGACGAAACGCGATACATGTGTCTGATTCAATGATGAATAAGCTTCGGAGAATGCCGATTTGAGCCAAACCCATGGGTTAAATTCTTCATGTCCTGGCTAGCAGTAGGATTTGTAGCAGATTCGAGATTGGTTTTGAGGATGAGTTCGTGATAAAACTTCATGGCTTATTGCATCCTTAGAAACTGTTTCGATTAAAATAATTAATCAATGCGGGACACTTTCCGGGATGCTTAGTAATCCGGGACAAGTCATACAAATCCAGAACATCCCGCATCCCGCATAATCTGGCACGTTTGGTCAGGCTAAACTAACCCCTTTTTCTATATCTTGACCTCTCTCCTCTTGTTAGAGACCAACCCACTTTTGTCAATTCTACTGATTCTCTTATGTCAATTGTCAAGTAATGCTTAGTAATTTGATGAAGAACCGTCCAGGTGTTCCGGATTTATGGCAGAACATACAAACATACATTCACTTTTATGTATTTAGATTTGGACCTCCTCACACCTTTTTGTTTTCCAACCAACTGCACATTTGTTTGCTTGCCGGAAATCCCTACAGTGACAAAGAAACGAAGTCGTTTTCTTTCTTTGAATCCCCCCCTTAATGGAGAGCGAACCATGAGTTCGGAGTTATGGCGAATCAGACATCTATACTTACGTTTATTTTTATATATTTAGAAGATTTATTGTCAATCGCAATCGCAATTTTCTGTATGTTCGCCTTCCTTCAAGGATACGAAAGAAAATTAAACACACATTCTATTTATTGCGATTTCGATTGAAGGAGCCGAATTTGTCACATTGTCATCCGGCATCCTCGCGACGTAGCCGGCCTACTCTAGTCTCACGACTTTCCATGGAGTGTCGGCAGTTCGTGATTCATGCACTGGCGCTACTTCGCCAACAATAGTCCACAACACGTATGTCTTCGCAAGCGTGGTTACCGTTTCAAATCCCTAGATTACTACCGGATTGATTACCTTCATGCGGTGGCGCAAGCGCAAGCTGATCGAAATATGTTGCCCGATTTCTCAATTATATGCGTCGTTTGAATCTCCATACTTGTATTATTGACGGTCACCGGAAAAAAAACCAAATATATGAACTCATCAACCACTTCAAGTTCATCGCCGTCATTACGATCCCTGGAAGGTGAACGTTGGTTTCTATTGGGCCTCTACTTCTAATATATTTGGTTATCGAAGGTTGAAGCCCAAATTAACTCTCATCCCAATCCTCCTAGCCTCTGCTTTTAGTCTGACCCAGACCTCAGCGGTCCTATAGTTTCTAGTGATAACTATGAAATTATCCTCGAAGTCGAAGTAGCAACTGCTGGTTACTCTTATTGAAAATCGTGCCTCTCGTTTCGATGCCTGCTTGCCGAATCACATCCTTTATGGCGAGATTAAACAACATACAGTATAGTGTTCCTCTTTGCCGCAATGCCGACACGTGAACGAAGCACATTACTCATTTTAGCGTAGTTTTGAATAGCCACGTTAGATTATCTAGAAATCTCTTCCCATACCTTATGTGCCATAGCTGTTTTCGTTTGACCATAGTTGTTGTTCCAAATCTTCACAATCTATCCCTTCTTCTGGCGCTTTTTCCTCCTTTGGATCTTGATCAACTGATACCGCATTCGTCGACAATTCGATTCGATCGATTTTTGAATTTCCCCGTCAAACCTTTTATTTCGTGGACTCGGGGCTTCTAGCACTAGGGTATTTTGC